>NC_082348.1:12080174-12691424 GCF_027477595.1 Haemorhous mexicanus | reverse complement strand
TGCTATAATTCCAGAAAGTCAGAAAGCTTTTAAAATTTAATGAACAAAAATTTTATGCTTTTACAACATCCACAATTGGGCTATACCAAGCAGTTGTATGCAGAAGATTTTCTCTTGACACTGGTTTCATTTTCTTTCCACTACACCAATAAGAATTCATCTACTCTGAAGTTAATTAAGCTGAATAGGAAAGAAGACATTTATGTGAATCATATCCAATGTCTTAATCCATTTATGTAGATATTTTTTCTCTAAGATCCTCCTAGCAGTTATATTTCATAAACAAATTGCATGTAACAGTTGCAATTTTCTTTCCTCTTTACAGAACGATCCTTTAAAGGAGCTCTGAAATATCTCTGTATCATAGAGGATAAATTTTCAATCCCACTGAAGAGCCCTTTTCCATGCACTGCCTTGCCTGGCAACATCCCACTCTGAGCAAATTTGTGCTGGATTATTACGCAGTTGTAAACTAGTTAATTTATCCTATCTTGCCTTGTGTCCATATGCAATGTCTTTTTCAATAATTTACCATGTTTGGGCACAGTAATTAGTCTTATTTGGAACAAGCACCCTGCAGTATGCTGCCCTAACTAAAAAGAGATGAGAAATGGAGAGGGAGAGCAATGTATGGGTAAAATTCCACTTCCTGGAGCCTGACTTTTTTGTTTCAGAGCATCACAGATTGGGCAAACATTTTGAAACTTCCAGAGTCAGAAAAAGTGATCCAGAAATCACACAGGCACCTGTATCCATGGGGAATGGTGCCAGCCAACAAATCTGGAGCTGTGTACCTGCACCAGGGGATGGAGATGATGCCCTGAAATATGTGGCCTCTGTTTTTAGGAAGAAATTTTTAGGAAACAGAAGTAGGTAGGGATCTCAGGTCCCTGCCTTACCACTGGCCTCCAGGAAAAGCATCCCTCCTTCCACAACTGTTGAATAGAGCTAAGGCTGACCTCCATTCCAAAGCACTTGGATATAAATACAGGAGCAATTCTGATGGATGAAGAGGCTCATCTTATTCACAAGTGAGAACAAATTACTTGATTTTCAGAGTATTAAAAGATCCACTGAGAGAGCAGCCAATCACCCTGGATTTGAAACCTGGAATCCTGGAGCTTGTCTGCCAGCAATAGGCATGCACTGAAGCCTTTCAGTGTAGTAGAATGAATTGTGATGGATGCACTCACTCCATGATGCAATTCCCACTTTTTTCAGTTTGCAGTAACAGGGAGAGGAGAAGGGAAGCATCTGGGGCAAGCTGATTCCTTGCTGCTTTTCTGTTAATGACACATACAGCCATGGTACCCCCATTCAGTGCCAGGGATTCTTTATATTTCAGGTGAAGTCAAGCTGCCCCACCTAACAAAGATAGCAAGTGATGCAGTGAGTTCAGCTGTTGTCATTTTCTGACTGTGGGACTGTTTCTGACTGAGCCCTTGGCAATCATCCTCTCTTTGCTGAAGAAATGCTGGAAAGTTGTCACATTTTCCCAAAAGTTTCTGGCATGCCTGCTGCAAAGCACCAGACCCCTCCATGCTCGGCCCACCTGTGAGCTTGAGGATGCAGCCAGCTTTTCACCTCTGATGTGGAAAAACTATTTTCTTTTTTTTATTTCCCACTGAGATTGTTTGAAACATGATCAGGGCTTCAAAAGGCTACAGCAGTCATTGAGGTAACTAATTAGCATTCTCCTCCCTGTGGAAATTACCTGGGTGTATTTTATGCTCTTTGCAGAAATGATATTCTATTTGAAATCAAATACATTTCTCAGAATAAGATATAGGAAAAAAACATAAGGTGTGCCTGATTTTGAATCACAAAAACACAGGATTCCTGGAGATGCAAAACTTTCACCATGCACACACTGTTATGGCATTTTAAATATGATTTATTCTCAATCAAATATTGCTGTTAAATAAAGCTAAAATATTGTTCTGCATCACTTGAAATATTTCAACTGTGATGTAAGAGTATCACTTTCAATTACATATATTTCGTAAATATACATGATAATTGATTACAACTTTATTTTAGAATATTGGCATTTAAAAAGTTTTGAAGTTTAGAGAAAACATATAGAAGAAGCCTCTGTTAAATTATAACTATTTTGAGCTAACGAAATTGAAATTAAATAAATGAAACAATCTTTTCCTAAAGAATTATTTTGGCCTGATTCAATAATTAAAGAGAAAAATACTATTTTGTCAATTTGATACGTTTCAATGAGCCAAGAAACTTTTTTAACAAGTTACAACTTCCCAGTTTATCCAGTGCACTCTTCTGGATTATCTTTTCTTTTTTGTTTCATTTCACTCAACTAACAGGAAAAAAAAAACCACATTGCAGCTGTACTGGACAGACTTTCATTGCTTTCTACAGGAGCAGAGCCCTGTACATATTAATTAGCTGCAATTCCAATTCGTTCTTTTCACTTGAACCTCACACAAAATCACCATTGTAACAGAAGTGGCTTCACTGCCTCCACAAAAGTGGTTCCCAGCCTGCTCCTGGGGCAGGGAAGGAGCCCCACATCACTTGGTAGAGTTGGCTTTTGCCAGCTCCTCCTTCAGGAGTGTCCAAAGCAGAGGCAGAACATTGAAGGGGTTGAGGGATCTCCAGCTGAAGTAACAGTCCTTAAAAATCCTGTCAGATGACCATGAGTGCCAACAGCCCTGCAGTGGCTGATTTATTTGCTCTCAAAAAAATTGCTACTATCCTCACCTTGTCTAAGCAGAAAGAGAGGTGATCAAAAGGAAGAGATTTTCTCCTCTCTGTTTGTCTGACTTCCTCAGCAAATAGCAAATTCACCAAGCAGATTTACATTGAATGAAAACCTGTGACCACTTGAGTCCATTTCAGTAGGTGTAGAAAAACAAGAGTGGCTATGGGGAAGATGCAGGAGATTAGTGGTGACATTTTCAAAATTAAATATATCAACTTTTCATTCTAAACGATCCCGCTTTGTTTTGATATCTAATTCTGCTTTTAAAAGGTTAATTCTTCCTAAATGGATACTTAACATCCTTTGTTGTTTCTCTTTGTTTATTTAGCAGCTGTTCTAAAATTACAAAAAGCAAAAGGGAAGAAAAAGTAAAAGCAGAACTAATTATTTTACTTTTTCCAATTTAAATACACAGTCTTGTTACAAGTTTAAATGACATCTTTCTGCTCACTTTCAGTAAACAATGCAGGCACTTCTGTAATTTTCACCTATCTCTTTGGAGTCTGCTGTACTTTGCCCCAGCATCCTGCAGTTGGGTTCAGCACAGCTCAGGGACACAAGCTCTTTGATATTACTGGCAGTTCTTTGGTGCAAGAGAAAAGGATCTGATCCAGCTTTAATTACACCTTCCTGCAGAAGAGCAGCACAGATACTTCAGAAGCCATAGAATACACCCTTACGTATTTTTGTGAAGGATGTTTGTTTCTTTTCTTCTGAAAAGACAACACTTTAAATGCTCTGGTTCGTTTATTCTAATGTCCTATAAGCAGCACCAGCTCCTTTCAGACAATTTAAAATTCTTTCACACTCCAGAAATACCATAGGCAGTAGGAAGTTAGATAAGTCATTCTCAGAGTTATTAGTTGATAATGATGATAGCTTCAGTTCATCTGAAAAATTATTGCTCATAAAATTACTGTATCATAAGAAAACTGCACCTTTTACTGATTTGTTTATCCTTGCAACACTTTCAGTTTGGATAACACTCTTTTTTTATTAATATTGTTATTATTTATTTCTCCCCATCAGTTCCATAAGATACCTCATAAAATATATCTCACACTTGCCAGCATTAAGGAAATTACTAACTTCCAATACAGCTGAAGTTGAATCTCTCCAGGAGGGAGAGGAAGCAAAGAAGAAACCCTGATAGTCCAGTGTGGATGCGTTTGGCTATTTCCCACAGCCCAAATGATTAACAAAATGGTAAACCCAGGCACCATCATACAGCAGAGCTCTGAATTCCTAACCCTCCTTAGATCTTTTTTGCCCACAGCAAAAGACAGGCTCTCCTTTCCTCCACCATTTCACTGTGGTGAGAAGGTGAGATCCTCAGCCCTTGCACATGCAGAACAGTTCTTGTGTCAGGGTGCCACCACCCCAGAGACAGGGCTTGGACACCTATGGTCTGTCTTGTAAGGGGAAAGGGCAACAGCAGTGATGAACCCCAACATTTAGCAGTTGGAAGAAAATCTTAGAGCTACATGATTTTTAAATGAGCAAAACCAAAATGAACACATTTCAAATCCTTAGATTTTAATTTTGCCCACCAGTTGAGTGCAAAAAGCTTTTTATGTTCATTTACAGGAGTACAGGAGGTATATTTTCTTGAAACAAAATCTTGGGTAAATTCCCAGAGAATGCCTTCTTGGCATTTAAGCACCAGCTCTCTTCTTCCCAATACTCTCTAGGATTGCCTGTGTAATAACTACACAACTGTAATAATAGCTTGTAATAACTTGTTATTAACATTGCCAAGAAGCAACGTCTCCTTTTCACTACCAGCTGCTTTTTGCACCTCTCAGGACAGGGAAATGTCTCTTTGAAGTTCACTACTGCCCCAGGCATGAAAGGTTTAGGCATATACACAAGATTTTGTCACTTAGCAACGTACCCCAGCTCAGCCAAGCCATCACAAACAATCAAATGAGTACTCTTAAAATCTTTTTATTGATTTTCAAGCTAACTCATTTTACCTTAGATTTGTGGCAGGCTTAAGCATGCTCATCCACTCAGTTATGGCCAGTTAGTCCATCTGAGCCATCATCCCGTGTGTGCCTACATCCATTTAGCCTGAAAGGCTTGTCATCACTCATGCTGGATCTGCACATGGGAGACTGGGCTGTAATGGTCTGCTTTCCCCTTGATATAGTTCAGCCCAGAAATGTAGGACATAAACTACATTTAGGGACGTGGATCAATATGCATTACTGTATGGCCCATCTCCGTCCCTGATGAGGTAAAAGGCTCAGCATGGTCAGGCAGCTGTAAATTCTCTGATGTTGCACCTCCAACAAGAGCACTGCAGTGAAAAGTTGAGGGCTGGACATCTGCTGGGGTGCTCTATCACTTTTCTCACAGATATCACAGAGAAATTATCTTGTCCCTGTGCTGGGGACTCTCTCTCTAAGAGCCAACCTAAAAATCACTTGCAACCTGCTCAAAAACTGTCATAAGAGCAGCACTGAAACAGGGAGATCCTTGCAAGCTGAGCACTGCCAGTAGGCTGCAGGGACTTGGCTTGCTTTGCAGTTCATCTTTTCCATTGCTCTCCAGACTTTCTGTATCCTACTTATTTCAGGGCTGAGCTTATTTTACTGGCCAGAAACTAGTACAGTCTTGCTGGGACTCTTCTGGTACAAGAGGTGTTCTAATAAATACCGTCACATAATAACAAATCGTTTCAATTAAGTGAAAGCAGGAGCTGTGTGGCTGTGCAGAAGTGAGTTTCAGAAGCTTCCAAGGACAGAATGCTATTAAAATCCTTTTGTTATTGTTTCTAAGGCAGGACTGCTTTGCAAACAAACCAGGAACCCCTCAGGTTTTCCAATATGCAGAAATTAAAGTATCTGTAACACCTGTCATCTTTCATCTGTATCATTAAGTTGGTTGCATGGAAATATCACTTTTTAGTGGAGATTAAACTGTTTATCGGGGACTGCACTAACCCAGAGAGAAAGCCAGCTAGATTTCCACAGATAGCAGTGGCTAGCAGAGGTAAGCATAAGTAGATTATGAAAAGAAATCTAAAATTGCCGAGTCCTCAGCGACTGCATTCAAATCTCACAGTTTAGAGGAAAATTGCACTGTTTCAATGCCTGGCAATCAACAAGATTATATGGTAAGAGTTGTTCTGCATAAACTGTGAAATATGTTTGGAAATAATCTCCTTCCCTTCCACCTGATGCTTGTACTGCATATTCAACTACCTTGACAGTTTTAGCTAATTTATTACTAAAGATAAAGTCTGTTAAAGAGGAGGAAACTGAAGCAAATGGGGATGACCTCAGTTGCTGAAAGGCATGAAGGAAACAATTCCCTTCGTCCCTTCCTGGACAAAGGCATAAAATGTACCTACCCTCAGGATGTTTGCTGATATGCTACTGGGGGAGGTGGCTGATACACCTGAAGGCTGTGCTGCCATTCAGCCAGACTCCCATAGGCTGGAGAGCTGGGCAGAGGGTAATTTAACAAGGTTCCACAAGGGCAAGTGCAGGGTCCTGGACCTGGGGGGGAATAATCCCAAGCTATCAGCAGAGGTTTGTATCTGACCTCCTGGAGAGCGATTCTGTGGAGAAGTACCTTGGAGTTTTGGTGGATGATGAGGTGACCATGAGCTGGCAGTGCCCTGAGAGCCAGGAGGTCCAGTGGTGTCCTCTTCACACCCTTACGAAAGTAACAGTGGCCAAATAAGATTGCTCTTTCTTCCTCTGAAGTTTAGTTGCAGTTTCTTTCTCTCATTCTCTCAAGATTTGGTTGAATCCTTCTCATTATGATCCCTGCTTCTCACTCCCAGTCCTTGAAGAAAATTGCCCCTCTCATGGCTACTGACCATATTTAAGATTACAATAAACTTTCAACACTGAAACTCAACTGAAGCTTCCTGTGTAGCCAGTGTGGTGAAAGCCAGGACCACAAATCTCATTCACCAAGCTGCTTGGAGAATTCAAAGGAGAAAAAATATTACATGCAAGCAGCAGCTGAGACTAGAAGTGTGGAGGAAAATCGATTTAAATGTAGACCACAAAGAGACTGCATAACACAGACCTCGTCAGCTCAGTGCCCCTTACACAACAGCTGCACTCAGATCTCAAAAAGTCATTCTTCTGGAGCTTTAACACAAAAGGTAACTCCATCAAATATCCCACAAAACACAGCAGACAGCTCATTCAAGCACAGCCCCTCTACACTGTCATATAAACCCTTTATGCTGAATTGCTGCAACTGGATACTGCACACATAGAGTATCTCCATATTCATGTCTGGTTTCACAAAGTCCCCTCAAACCCTCAGCAAAACTGAAGGTTTCACGGTGAGCAAGAAGTGAAAACCTTGATTCTGAGAATTATCAAAGGTAATAGATGTCATTATGTCCTTTCTAGAGAAATATAATTAATGATGTTCATAGACTGAGTAACCAAGTACAGAACTTAAGCTGATACAAACGGGACAAATTGAATCCCTTCATCTGACAAAAAAGCCCTAATATTTCCCTCATATTTTTTCCTAAATATGCCAGCATTTAGTGCTTGACATTTCATGTGATCACAGCCATATGCCACTCAATATCCCTGCATCTAAAAGACGTGTTAGTTGTGTATTTTGTCTCCTCTTTATGGTTCTTCTACATGTTCTGCAACTTGGCAGACCCCTTCCATGTCCACAATTGACTCTGTCTCACCCTTGTGTTTGCATAGTTCTATGCCCCAAAAGCTACATCATTGAGCTTAAAGCCTTCTGCATGGGCTGAGCTGCTCTGCCTGCAAGGAGCTGGGGTGGAGGGACCAAACCTCTGGCAGGACACACAGCACCAGACCCACAGCTCAGGTGAACTGTGATAAAGAAGAGGTTGGACCTGCTGCTCACAAATATTTTCTGTCTCCTGTCAGTCCACACACAGAATGACTGCACAGAGACCTTGCCTGGAAAAATATCAGACCTTTACCACTGTGATGCACAGAGTGGCTGAATGGACCTACCTGTGATACAGGTGAGTCGTGGTGCCAGGTGCAGGATTTTGGTTGCTGTGGCAGGAATTTGAGTCCTGTCTCCAGAACCACCCCGGTGTGCCAAGTGGAGACACTATTACAGGCTTATGTCAGTATGGACAACATCTGAACACTGATGAAAACTCACACCTGAAATCAAAATAAACAGGGGAAAAATCATTCTTTGCAACTGTACAGTGATACTTGGTCCCTTAATTTTGGAGTGTTTATTGCCTTCCCATTGCTTCTCACCTCTTCCCAACTCCTATTAAACCATGACTTTGCTCCCAATTCCTCTTCCTTCCTTACCATCATAAATTAGTCTCATCACTTCTCTGAGGCATTTTGGTTTCATGCCTTGTGTCTCTTGCTCAGAGAGCTGCATATCTAACCTACTGCTGCTCACATGATGGTGTTGACTGCTCTTCACTTCTCTTTCCCCTTCTTTAGATCTGTTTGGAAAAATATCTTTTCATATTCTCCCCAACTCTTCTTTCCCCCAGCAAGTATATTATTACAATTATATGTATTATTGATAATAAACTATATAAGTGTGTACATCTCCCTAACACAGCTGAGAGGCATTGCTGGGTGAATAAGCTGAGATTTCTGAACACAATAAGGAATCCAATGCAGTAGACAGAGCAAGATAGTGCTAAGCAAAGATATTTTATACCCTTGCAAACAACAGGCTCCAGTTTTCCAGTTTGTTACTATGATATAGATTGAAACAGTAAAATCTGAATTTAGGAAAACATTTACTCAGTTTTCATGTTAATCAATTGGATAATCATGTTAGTCATAATTTTGCAGAAATCCTATGATGTTTTTTGCCTCCAGGTGATTGACATTCTGCCAACTCATTGTTATTTCCTTCTCCACTTCTTGTGTCATAGACACATGACATTCAGAACAGCTTGGTGAGACACGTGAAGATGGTTCTCAGCCACTTTGTTATGTTTTAACTCCCAGCCTTGCATTAATTTCACTCTTCATGATTAAGTAAATACCTCTTATGAGAGAAAAATTAACTAAAGCAAAGATATAATTGTTCTTCTTCATGTGGTTATTCAGTTAAAATACTCTGTTTCTCCTCATGTAAACTTGGAAGGAAATACATTTCAGGAAGAATTCTGACTGAGCTGAAATTATTATAAATTAGGCTGTTATAATGGGTCTAATTGTGTGGTTTAATTATTAGATTATACAGGAGAATACAAAGTGGGCATTTTGTTAGATGAAGGCAGTGTCATCTGTCTTTTTGATGAAAACTGTAGGCTTTAAAAACACTTTTGTTTTTCTGGTATATATAATTCTTCAAGGCTGGACAACTACTAAACCCACTAATTATATCCAATAATAACCACAACTACCCAGAAATTACATTTATATATGAATAATAAAGCTCCTAATCATGCCATGAGGTCACTAATAAGGACAGCAGACATCTTACTTACAAGGCAGGAGATCCAAATATCCAATGCATAATTTTGCCCTTTGCTGTGCCTCTCATACTTCCCCAAGTCACCAGAGGAGCTGCTGCAGGACTGTGCATGGTGAAATTGTACTAACAAGTATTCCTGAATAAAAGCTGCCTCTGGATCAGGCACACTGCCTATGCTGGTACCTCTCTTCCTGCAGGCACCCATCCAATCAAGCCAGTTTTCCAGCGTTTTTAGAAGCTTATGGAGGGTCAGTAATGTCCCATAAACATGTGAAATGATAACTCAGAGGGTATTTTGGAGTGATGCATATTGATGTTCCTCTTATCTCACAAGTGGTTGTTTTGGTTGTGTTTTTGTTTGTCTGTTTCTTTTGCATTTTTTTAATAATTTTTTTTTATTTTTAAATTTTTTTATATAATTTTTGCATGACTCCGTTGCTCAGTGAATAACCAGCTCTTCCTTTGAGGTTCATTCTTCCCTTAATGACATTCTGCTGCCTAGAGATTTTTAGCCATTCTGTGCTGTGGTCTTAGAGAATGCATTTTTACCCTCACATTTCATTCAGGGTTTATCCACTTAAAACTCAAGGATTTTGGGGTAGCCTAAATGTAGTCATTTTAAATCCTGTTACCTCCCTCCAGTTTTTACCTTTCTGAACTCCAGCTGTAGAGTTTTTATAGGATTGCTCTATGCTCACAGACCTGATATTATGAGATGCTGATAAGCTCCAGAAAAGCTGAAAACATTGCTTTTAATAATACCCTGCTTTCTAATTAATAAAATTCTAAAGTGACTTGATGTATGTGAATATATGTCTGCTAATGAAATATGAATGTATGTGCATATAAATTTTATGGTTTTTTCTTGAAAAGAGACCAGTCTTCTGCTGACTCAGAGTGGATTTTCATTCAAGCAGCACAAATAAGGTCAAAGACAATCTCTTCTTAATTAAAGGGAGCACATAATATTGATTTAATAAAAATTTAACATTATTTAATGACAGCTAGATATTATGCTCAGAGCAGAAAGACTGACATTTTATTGTAATCAATATGTATTTTATTAAAATCAATGTGCTACATGAACTATTCTACAGAGCCTTAATAATATCTAGTCTGCCACTGCAGAAAAGGAGAGTTTGTCATCTGGAGGTAAGGATGCTTGACAGAAGAATTCCTACATGTACAATACACAAGTTTTGATTTTCCTTAGGGGCCAATGAAGGTGATCATTATCATTCTAAGTGGGAGGTGTTTAACCCCAGCTCATTTCAGCAGCCAGGAGGAATAAGGACCTGGAGAGAACCAAAGTAATACCAGGGCCAGTATTTGCCTGACAGCTTTAAATCCAGCCCTGCTCAAACCTGTGTGTGGCAGAGGAGAGGTTTCCATCCAGGACAGCCCTCAGTCCTTGTGTGAGTCCACTCTGGCCCAAAACATGACAAAGAGCTGCATCTTTTACAGGACTCATCTTTCACTGATCACAGTCTCAACTGCTCTAACATCAATGTTTTCCTTACCCATCCCCTAAGTTACCCCAGGGCTCTGGTAAAAAAAAGATGCTATTCTCCTTCACTTCTTTATTTAACCTATCTCATAATTGCTTTAAAGAGCATTTCTTATCCTAAAAGCTAATGGGCAAATGACCCAAATATGCTTTGTTGATTAATTTTGTTTATTTATTTTTGATCGGTTATATTCAGAGAAGAAAAGGTGTGAAAGCTGGAAGTTCTTGTTACCCAGTGCTGGAACTGTCTTCTTTCAGCCTTCTCATTCAGTTCTCATTCTTGATCCTGTACACAGCATCAAGAGAGAAGCAAAGTGCTCCAACTGTGAGAGATCCCTTATTTTATACACATGGTGCATACAGGAGTACCAATCTCTTTCATTTGGTTCTACAGAGTAGACAAAGATTGCTTCAATTTCTCCCATTGTATTTCAGCCCAGTACTGACAGAATTGGTGACATGAGACAGTGGCCATCACCCCCTGTTTTTTGCCTACCACATCTGCAGAGAAGCCTTTAAGGAGGAGCTGAGATGTTGCAGGGGGAAATCACACAGCCACACGGTTTGGGGATGGTTGCAGACAAGGCTTGAGTGAACAGAGAATATTTTCAGCATATATTGTCCAGAGTCGCAAAATTCAATGGGAGAATCCCTGGCCAAGGCTTTCCTTCTGTTCCTTTCAAATGGGTTTTGTTTGATCATTTAGTGTGCACAAAGGAGAGGGTGGATGAAACCTGCTGTCTTCAGGAGAGTTCCGCAGAAAAAAGTCTTTTCACAGCTCTGAGTGATTCTATGGACACAACTCCACTTGGTTTACAGGCTCTACTCCCTGTTTTAGCAAAGTTTATATTCATCAGCTCATGATTCACCTTGAAGGTTCACTTCTAATTACTCAACAGAGAAATAAACACCATTTGTGCCTGACATGATCACAAAACTCAGTGAGAATTGATTTGAGTCTGCTTATCTCCACCAAAGAGAATTGAATAGTGCAGAATGTTCTGAACAGGGCTATACAAAATGCTGAGGTGAAGCATCAGTACAAATTAAGGAGCAGTTGAAAGGTGTTTCCAATTTCAACTAATATTTATGACCAACAAAAGTCAAGATAAAATAACACCAGCAGTAAATTACAGCTAGAATTTCATCCCAGATCACCTATCAAAAAAACCAAACCAACACTGCTCTGGGCCTGGAGCCTGCCCATCCATGTGCATTTTATGCCTAGTTAACTCATAAGCATTCAAATTTTGAAAAGAACAGGAAAAATCAGGATTGAACCTGGGATGTAAGATTACTTCCATTTAAGATTCCCACTTCTATACCCTGTAATGTGTGGCTCCTCTGTGCTTAAAATGTCCACTGGTCCACGTGTCTCATAAAGAACGTATTTACTCTTTAGAAGAATCACTTTCTGATTCTGGTCTTTCAACTGAAATCCTATTATACATATCTAGGTTTCTAAACAAGTATTTTTCATTCACTCAAAAGCAAAGGGAGGGAAAACAAGTTTAGGCACAATAAAAGCAGAACACAGAAAAAAAAATATAATCAGTATAAATTTGCTTTCCAGAAGGAACATCAGAAGATGTAGCCAGAAGTCTATTATGCAAGACTTTGAAAATGAGTAGCATGAGAAAGCCTTTAACCTAATTATGGTTTTCTTATTATTTTATTGGCACTATCAGATTTTCATGGCTGAGCCAGCACAACTGCTGTAGCCTTGCTGCAGTCATTACTCAATGTTATCTTTTATTTATACCAAATTATAAATGTGTTTGTGGCATTCTGCAAACAAACAAGGGATGCAGCCTGTGCTTCTTGGCTAAATTTTATCAGTGCTATACTGTATACACAGATTAGATGGCATTTTCTTCAAGGTCTGCTGAGGTCTCCTCAGACCCCCACAGCCAGTCATAAATTTGTGCTCATGAGACACAATAAATTGCTCTTCTTCTATTGCCAAGCCTTATCTGGTAGCACATCTAATCACCGAGGAGCTGCTCAGCTTGTCAGCAGTTCAGCTTTGTAAGAGTGTGAGGCAGCTCTTTGTGCTTTTCATACTGAGAGCGAAGCTGAGGCAGCTCTTTGTCCTTTTCATACAGAGAGTGAAGCTTTATCTGCCCTGCTGATCCACGTTTTCCTGGGCTGGAGGAGCTGGCCAGCAGCTGGGAAAGCTGCATTACTGCCTCCAGCCCAAGAGCCTGACCGTGCTCAGGCCCAACCCATCTCTCTCCCCCAGGTCAGTGGGTAGAGAATTCCTCCATGTAAACTCAAACAGCTCCAAGTGGAGTGATTAAAAGCACCTCCATGAGCCCTCTGATTTAAGGAACACATCCCAGGAGCAGTCATATCACAGATACCTGAACTCAGCTTGTGCATCCAGCATCATCCAGGATTTCAGACTAAGCTAAAGCAGGGATGGTAAGAGACATTGTATGTGATGGGAGATGATTTACTGAACTCAGTAAACTCAACCATTTGTGGTTGGTTTGCTTAGCAACACACCCCTGGAGGACCCCGTATATTACTTTTTATAAAACTACTGGGTTTGCTGCACACCCAGAAACCAAGGATTTATGGCAGAGTATGTCAAATGATAGAAATAAAAAGTAAAGCATATTTTTAATGTGGTTTTTGGGAAAAAAAGGCACAAATCTAGTATAACATGAACAGAACACTTTGTACATTAGGCAGCATGTGTTTCTGGGGAAAAAAAAAGTGCAAATCACCTTAGGTTAAAGTTACTTAGGTAAGTTTAGGTGACACACAGACGTCCCACCTTCACTAGCCTTTTAATATTTCTCTATAATCACTGGAGGCAAAGAAAGATTGCTCCATGCCTGTGTGAGAGATTTTTCCCTGTTTAGGGTGGAATTTCTTTCTAGAGATTGAGTATTATCTCTGTGTTGATGATAGAGAAGAACTGGACAATTGACTTAAAGTGGATTTACAATTTCCTGTAGCTGGATCATATGTAATGTGGGTTTTGGAGACTGAGGCTCTGCATATTAAATGATACATGAAATTAGAAATGTCCCATAAAACTCAGACATGCTTGTTAAAAATTGGAAAAAAGTATGCATAGCAAGCATAAAGGAATGGAATAAATATGGATAAAACATCCATTAACTAATCAGAATCACTGAAACACCTCTCAATCATATTATAAAGTCCAGTCATTTCAACAGGGAAGGAACTTTTGGAGTCCTGTTTTTGTGACTTTTAACTGAGCAGTATTTTTCAGGTTGAAATCTAAGCAGTATTTTTCAGGTTGAAATCCAACTACTCTGTGATCTTAAAGCAGGAAGAAATTATTGCTTTAAGATTCAGACCCTGACTAATGAAAGGAAGTAAGCATATCCTTACATTTCAGGTCAGTATGATCAGGCACGTTGAACTTTCCCTTAAGAAAGGATATTTTTTTAATGTTTGAGTGTCCCAAAATGTGGCCCTGTTACTTTTCACCCCAGTTCTTCATATGAGAGAAAAAGAAATCAAAAAAACTAAAGTTTAACCTAAAACCTAGTGTTTCTAGTATGGTGTATAATTAATCTGGGTGAGGTGGTGGAGTTAATATCTGCATATATACTTGTGAAAAATCTTAATTACAAATTCTAATGAGGTCAAATCACCACTTCTCCTGTTGCACATATATAGCCTGGCAAGCCCACATGAAAAGCTAGTGAGTGTTTTGACTGGGACAATGTCTTGCATTAAAAAAATATTCCTTCCACTATTTTATTTTACATGAATGTTCAGTCAACAACTTCTGATAATATAAGGTAATGAACTGCAAACTTGCCAAACTCCAATTATTAATCTGATATTCAGATATTTATTTCAGTCCTTGTAAGAATCCTGCAGTATCAGCTCTGAATAACTGCACTTTCTGGGAGGCTTCCATGCTAGCCCCCATTTAAAAGCTCATTCTTTAATACACAGTACTGCTGCAATGCCATGAGGGTACAAGCTCACCTTGTACACATTCAATAGCTGTCAGATGAGTGAAAGCAAAAAAAAGCATTGAGTTATAATTAATGAATGTGATACTGACCAAGGAATCCTATTTTCAACATTCAGGTAGATTGTGCAGTATATTTAGTTTAATAAAACAGGAAATTATTAGAATTATAACATAGAAATTTGGTACAATGATATTAAGCTCTATTTCTCATAATTACATAATTAGGAAACAACTTTTGTGTTAACATAGCAATATGCTGGGGTTTCACAATTACTTCAGTCTCCTAGAAATCAGCAGTATTGCTTGGAGTTGCATTTACTCCTCTCTCTGACAACTGTTTTCCCCACAACCCCACTTTGTCTTCTGCCACATGGGTAACTTCAGTTCAAAAAATAACATGGCAGCAGTCATATAAAAATAGGGTTTAAATTAATATTATTTTCCCATTTGGATCCCCTGTGTGTCATTGTTACGGACGTGGTTCTGTTAGTTTTGGGAAAAGAGGGTGTTAGTTGTGGATGGGTTTGATGTGGATGGTCCAGGATTTGGTGGGGGCAAATGGGCAAACCAGGGTGAAGGGTGATTGGACAAAGACACCAACCAATCATTCGACACCCTGACAAAGACACCAACCAATCATTCGACACCCTGAGGAAACAATTGGCCCAGAACGAACCCCGTTAAGGGCCAATCGGGGCCCCGAAATTCCACCAATCAGGGCAAGGATCCAGATCCCACCAATCCTGGGCCAAGGTGTGTTATAAAGGGAGGGGTTTGCAGTGGAGCAGGGTTCTTTTCTGTTTTGTGAGTAGAGGGAGCTGCTCTTGAGGGAGAGAAGCCAGCGTGTTCTGTACACGTTGTCATTTTGAGCTCTTGTGAGGGGGTCCAAGCCGATCCTGGACCCTCCGTTCCTTCTGGTTTATTCTTTTTAAATAAACGAGAGCCTTTTTCATCCTTTTTTGAAATCTGGCCTTGTTCGTTCATAACATCATCATCAGTGAAAAGAAAGGGGGAAAGGTAAGATGGCCCTGTCCTGTTTGGCAGTGGTTCTAAGATACGTTATCCCAGACAGGTGTGAAAATATGACAGACAAATCAACAGACAAGAGAGAGCTTCTGTGGTGAAACCACTTGCTTAGAAGGCGCTGTACTTCCCAAATGCTGCAGATGTTTTTAGTGTATGGAAACAGAATTTTTCACTAACCTATTTCTATTTTTAAAGTATTTTAAATCTATCACATAAGGAAAGCATTACTGCCCAAATATTTAGCACTTGTTCAGATAGCATGAAATGGATTATGATCATGTATGATTAATGCATGGGACACAAAGCATGGGGAACGGCAAGGCAACATTTCCTCACTGAGATCAAACCCCATCTCCACCAGATATTTCGTCATATTTCTCCTTTTTCACATTTTTCCTTGTTCTTTTCTGCAAATGAGTGAAAAATCAACCCTGCTTTTCTCTCTCATGTCTTAGGGTGTGAAGGACTGTGGATGTGATGTTTGATGAGAAGACAAACACTTGCCTTTTCCTCCTTCCCTAGTGCGGGGCGGGCTGAATGCCATGGGCTGACGTGGGGCAATGAAAAGTGTGTCCATTGTCACTGGCACCACGCTCCAGTGCTGGAGCTGAGCCTGCTGTGACAGTGTCACCCCTGCACTCAGCAGGGCTCTTGCTATCTTGAACCCTCTCTTCTGCTTTGACTGGAAATCCTACCTGGGACGCAATGGAAAAGTGGGGGTTTCTGTCCAGAGTTTACTGAAATTTAAGAATCTGAAAAACTGGCGCTTAGGACAAATATAAGTGAGAGAAGCAGAAAAAAAAATCAAACTTTCCACTGCTTAAAATGTATGAGCCATTCACCTGTGTCACTGCAGGGGCTTTTGAGATGTAAGCGGAAAGTTCTGATTTTCTCCTGCAGCAGACAATAGTCCACCTGCATAATACATGCTACTTAAAGTCATTACACAACCTGGGGTGTGCAGTAAATAAGTAATAAAAAAATCTTGCGCTGCTTTTTGCCATATAACTGCCTGCAATATAATTTATCCCTCAAGCAAAATGAAACAATCAACTACAAATCTACTCAGCTACTATGAATAATTGAAATGACCACAAAGTCTGTAGTTCAGACCCATCCTAACATTTTCAGAGAGGAAAGTAAAAAGTTTTAAGTGCCTGCATTGTATAAAATCAATGAAATTTGCTGTTCCATTTTTATATGTAGGTAATTTAGAAACTTATTTCCAGCTGGCTTGCATTATGAGAGGTTGTTTTGTTTGATTTTTATTTTTTTTTTTTTGGCCAGGTGTTTTTCCGCAGAAGGCTCAGAGCAGGAGCAACAAAATTAGTAAATCCAGGTCAAAGAGAGAATAATCCCTGCTCTTTAGGTTCATATGTTCAATATGACTTGATGACCTCATCCATGATTAGCAGGACTATTTATCAAAACATTTCTCCTCCTAGGAATCCAAAGAGACTCATCCAAAAAGTCATTTGGGTGTACTTCAAACAGAATCACTGCTGAGAGATGCTCCCAACAAGTGGAGATTTATCCCATGCTACAAAAGGTAATTAACATAACTTTTATGCTGTATTTGTTTTGATTTGAAGGGAAATCCACTTCATGTTGTAAACACTGTCATATTTTACAGTACCCATTTACTTATGTAATTGTTCCACTATTAGCTAGGTTTTATGAGCACTATAGCAAGCACATCATATTAATCATAGTTAATAAAGTCTATCTCCTCCCTGGTGTCATATTACCAGTTTTTGCTCTGGTACAGCAAAGGGTGAAGAGGGAGATAAAATCGGTGTCCCAGTTCTTTAGATGTGGATAACATGGAAATGTTGGCTGGACAGATCTGAGGTCTGTCCTTGAATTAAAGAAGGATGGTCTGCCCAGCTATGGACAGGTGTGGTCACTGTGCCATACCAGGGCTGGCCAGGTGATCGAATGTCCAGCTGTGGAAGGTGTGACCAGGTGTACAGACCAGCTGTGACCAGCATTGAAGGGTCTGCTTGTAACAGAGGTGAATTCCACAATGCAAGGACCTGGTGAGCTTTAATGCTTCAGGACCTTTCTTTTCCCTGCTTTCTCCAAGGTATGTGATGTGTCCAGTGACAAATGGGACAAGCAGAGCCAAGATGGTTGGTCAGCCCAAATCTACCATGCTTAGCACCTACTTTACAGTCTTTGTTTTGTGTGGATGGAGAACACAGACAGGGATACGAGGCTGGCACATTTTCAATATCTGGGAGCAGTTTTTTGCAGGGAGAATTATTTTCTAACTATTTGAGACTAGCTTCTTATGTCTTCTGCTGTTTGAGTGGTGCAAAAGGCTGTATGCCAATAAGCAGTGCAGCCATATGGTTTGCCTTACCATGGAAATGTCAGCCAGGAAGACTTTGAGGATACTCATGCCTACTGCCTAAGCACTCATCATGTCTGTGGTGATAGGAAAGGACAAATGTCACTGTCTGCATGCTTGTCCCCAGGCATGGCCAAGCTGGCCATTGGGGACTGCAGTACCCTGTCTGACTCTGAGCTGGAAGTATTCTCGACACCCCTGTAGAGCAGCTCTGCACTGCCTTTGGCTGATGCACGGGATAAAAATCATAAAAGCCTTAGAGAGGAAATAAGCAAGCCTTCCTTACAAGCCTGAGAGATCCTGAGTTTTGAGATCCCATCATGATAACTTGAAATGCAGAACTTAATTTCTGCACCCTCTGGGGAAGAGTGCATCTCCTCTTTGCATGAGCACCCAGAGCAACAGGAGCCTGTGCAGGATTGCAACAAGAGCACACAATTTCCTAATCCTGCTCTGTCCCAGGAGTAACCTGTGCCCTGAGTGTGAGCAAGCAGAGCTCTTCACAGTCAGGTGAGTTCTATATTACAGTGAGGGTAAAAACATTTCAAGATTTTTCAACCCAAGTCCTGACTCCTGACCCTTTTGTAATCCCACCAATTCCCATCTGTGTTCTCACAGTGGCTGGGATCCAGCAAGGCAGGATCCATTCAAGAAGGCAATGTAGGTGCATAAGTGTAGTTACTCCAATGACTAGGAACGCTTCCTGCATACGAAAGAGACCCTAAAACAGGAAAGCTTTCATTGCCAGAAGTTAAAGTGCCTTTAATATTTATTATACTGTTAATATGCCTCTTCAGAAAATCCTTTGAGGGAAATAACAAAGATCAATAGAGGCCTGATGAATCCTAAATGGAGAAACTAAAAGAGGTATTTATATTTCTGTCTATGTATCTCCCAGAGATGACAGCAAATCTGCAGGCATATTATAGCAACAGCCAAGGGTATGCTGTGGAATTAAGGAAAGGGGAAGACACTTTCAAACACAAGAACAAAGACTGTGCCCTACTAAAATGTAAATTAACATGCAAAGCATCCAACCACACATCTGCCCTTCGAGAAACAATGTGCTCATGGAAATAAAGAATAAAATACTAGTTTATTTATCAAAATACTGTGTATAAAATTCACCAAGAACATCCATAGGAAAATATCAACCATCTACTGCAGGAAAATGAATGACCCATCTCTCCTTCACTGTGCTAAACTAAGCTGAGTTTATTTCTTGAGAGCATATTTAATTATGGAAAAGAATGAGAAAACCCTTAGGAAATGATCAAATTGTTAATAAAATTTTTGGATGCACTGTGTAATTACAACCCCTTGAAGAGTCAAAAACTCAGCTTTATTTACATGTAGAAAAAGGCCCAGTGCTTGACAGCCATTTGTTAGAAATTCCATTGAAATTACAGTTGATGCAAAATACCAATTATATCAGTATCAGACAGTAAGCAAGGAGGGAGGACAAATAAGATGATATTTGGCAGAGAACCATAACTGTTGGTGTCCCAAATGGACCCTGTAATGCTGGGGCATACAGCTCACTGATAAGAACTTCTCAGTAACCCTGGATAATGAAACTTGTCACCAGCATTATGCTAACTCCACTTAGTATTTAGAATTAGAATTCACAAATGGGTTATGTCTGCACAGGGGTTTTTGTACAATATTATTAAGTTATCCTTGTATAATGCCACAGTGAATGTGCAAGGCAAATAGAATACATCATCCATGGTAATGGAGATTTTCCCCCATGGCTTGCTTTTTCCATGAAATGAAGCCCTTCAAAAACGGGCATTTGCTTCCTCAACAAATTTACCCAAATAGATTGATATAGCAGTAAGGCTCTTTCAGCTTCCCCTGGCTTACATCATTTCCAAAATAACCTTTCTAGACATTTTAAATGCTATTTAGGCTTCAGAGGAATAAGATGTGGTTTGGTATCTTCAGCTGACAGCTTGAATCAGAATATGTATATGCCACCAGGCTGCTTGCCCCTTCTCTGTGCTTGACTGGAAACAGAAGGGTCTGCAACTTGATAGAAAATCTTTTTTGATAAGTTTGTTATTGACTAGAGTGGTTTCACTAGGCTTCCATCTGGATCCTGAATGCTTCCCAACACCACCCACTTCCATCTTAAAATTTGAATTTAAATGTTACATGAAATAAGCTGAAGCCTGCTGAAGAAATACCATCTCATTCCTTGAGACTATTCAACAGAGTTTATGTCCCTAAATTTGAATAAATACAATGTGAACAAAATTTCTCGTCAACACTTCATGACTTTGGTGTCTAATAGACTGAGATATACTTACTTGGAAAAAGATCACACATCTAAAAGTTTCAGGGAACTTGCTCTTGACCCCTGTCATAACTGTAGGGGGTAGCATCAATATTTCAGCACAAGTGTTGGCCAAATTTTTTAATGTGCCCATTTCTGGAGGAGATGGATGCTGAAATATTTCTTATAATACATAAATGCTTTGTTGTGACTATGTCTTGATAGAATAGTCAATTAACTGAAGGCAGTATCTCCAAAAGAGCTGTTAAATTGGCCAGCCACCAAAACAAGAAAGGCATATTTGTTTATTGTTACCTACATAAATGTCTAAAAGAGCAACAACTTGTTAAAATAATTTTAAAAATTCACTGCAGATACAAAATCAAACTGAAATGATTTGTTTATAGAGGATATTTGGCACCAAAATGAAAGTTAATTTTTCAGAACTCTGTATTGAAATGGCCTTTTGAAAACCTATCCTGCAGTCATTGATTTAGATTTTCAATTTTTGCTATTTTTTAAAAACTTCATGGGCTTTGCCACCTACCTTTCATATTCTACCTTTTTTTCAAAACACCCTGTTTAGATTAGGAAGAATAAACAGATGATTATCTGCTCATTAAATCAAATCTCTTGGCATAGAGTAATTCTAGCTTCTTGGCAGCAGGTTATTTATACAGAAAAAAATTTGGCAATAAAGAATAGCCAACCATTACAGTTTTAGCATTTGAAATACCTGTAATAATTCTCAAAAGATTGGATGTTTGCTTTATTCATTAAAATACCCCCTTGCTGAGGAAATAGTTTTGAAAATTATTGTTTAACAGAGCGCATTAATTAAATGCTACCTAAAATCCTGTATCCTAGATTTCATGATTTATTTATTTTGGTTGTATGATTTATGTAGCAAAAAACAGTTGGATGCCTTTCCTCCTCATTTCATCCCAACAGCGTATTTGCTGTATTCTTCCTTTACTTTGTAAGCCTATAAAGTAATCTCTGTTGATTTAAAGACAATGGTAGACCCATGGTTGTTCTTTTAACAAAATTACTTCTTTAGCAAAAACAAAAATGATAAATTACTTTGTTCAGAATATTTGTTCTATGAATATCAAACTTTTTAATGCAAAAATAAAGTTAATAGACTCCTACTAGGCTTCAAAACACTGTGGAAACTCACAGAGGCCGCAGCAAACCAGAGTAGATCATGTTGTGTTAGTTTGCCTTGCAGTCATCTCCTCTCATTAGCAAGACACCTGGCTGTTCCTTAAGTCACAAAACTAATAGTAGGCATCTCAAATAGTTAGGAATGAAGCAAACTGCTTTGTCATCAAGCAGCACTGTAATGAAAGGCAGAGAGAAGGAAGCAAGCCCTGGCTGTACAATATTCACAGCGCTATGGCAGTGACCGTGCATCATCGCGAGTACTCATCAACAAAAGCATGTTCTAATTGAAGCATAAATTGAAGAACAGAAATACTTTATAGCATATAATATGTAGTCTCCTGAAATGTTTTAGATGCATTTCAAGACAGAAAAATTACTCTTTTTCAGTATGAAAAAACCAACGTTTTTTATTATACCTATTTTTTCCACTTTACGTGACTGTGTTTGGTGTTTAGCAACCTTCCTGAGAGACTCCATAGAATTATCAAGTATTGGTGATTAAAATTGTATGAAATGGTATATATAAGATAGGATTACTTAGAAGTAAGTGTAAAGAATTTCTATCTAGTTCACTTTCTAATTAAGAAGAGAGAAATTGGATCACATTGATCCAATCAGTAGACTTTTTTTCTCTAATCCTTTTTGATTGTTTATATGAATGCAATGATAATTGCCATTTGCTAAACTGCCTTCTATAGAAAGATTTCACAGATTTATTTGTCTGAAAGAGAAGAAACCCATTATTGTCTCCCTTTGAGAACTGATCACTTATTTTTGATCAGAAAAGTGAGAGAAACATTGTAGTCAATCCTTGCTTATCCTAGGAGAGAACAGAGGACTGAAGACTCAAACCCAAGCAAGCTGTCTTTGCTAGAGCCGAGGCAAACGAGTACTAATTTGAGAAAATGTCACCATAAATTTTCAAAGCTGACCTTAAAGTGCACTGAAGTTTTGAATGCCAAACATTGAAACATTTTCAGGAAAAATGCCTTCCAGTTGATGTCTCATCAACATTTCACAAAAGCAGGGACTTCAAAAAATACCCTCTAGAGTCCTGTGTAAAGAAGTACACAATATCATTATGATCTTAGTGAAATTCTTTGAATTGTAAAAGGTTGTATAGCCAAGACACCTTGAGACTTTAGTTATTCAATATACTGCCAGAGATTTCAATATAATGTTAGAAATATTTACTCAGAAGAACAGACTATACAGGATATTTTTGCAGTTATTTGCAAAGACAAAGTGTAACCTCTGTAGTTAATTAATGGTAATGTGCAAGGTACTTAGGAGACAAAATTGCAACTAGTATGACTTGGATGATTGTGACAGGCAATGCAATGGATGTGGAATTTTTAAAGAAAAATATTCTGTTGCCCATGTCACTTCACAATGAAACATACATACTCCTGTTAGCTGTGCTTTGACAATTTACCACTATTTAAATTATGGCTAGGGTGTTAAACACCACCTAGGAGTCAGGATTTGCAGCAGACCTCAGGGCCACAACCGTGGTGACTCGGGATGTTTCTCAGCAGATTTAATTCAAAGGATGTAGAATAAAACCAAGAAAACTAAAGCCTTTCCAGCTTGTGCCTGCTGCACAGTGTATATTCAAGTACTTGTGATACAGAAGTAAAAAATTAAACATAAACTGTTAGTAGTTTTGAAAACTTTTATATTTTGTTCTGCTGTCTTTGAGAGGCAAAAAAAAAAAAAAATGTGGAAAAGACAATGTTTAATAAAGCGCAGTATTTGAGACCTGCAAGTTATTCAAAGAATTGGAACAGCAGGAAGTGAATATTTCCCTTCAGTGATGATTCATCAGTTTAAATCTGTACCAATGTATGCCACAGGATCCTGAAATCAAAGTTTGTTTTGGTAGAGAGTTTTTCAGATTTTCTGTTGTTAAAAAAAACACTTTTTCTAACCTGTATTTCTTTCTAAAAAATTGCACACACATACAAAAAAACAAAAACAAACAAACAAACAAACAAAAAACCACCAAAAAAAACCCAAAACAGAAGTACTCCTAATTATAATGAGATTTGATGTAGGCTATAAGGTTCAGGCTTAAGAGGAAGAAAGCTTTGAGATCTAAAACCTATTTGAATTTCAAACTTTACGAATTAACCATAATTCTCATCCAAGGATTAAACAGAGGAGAAAAAGCATCATAGGAAAATAATAGATGGGTTTGGGCCCTACATTCACAGGTGCTTGTCAACAGCATTTGGAGGCTGAGATCAAAACTAATGTTAAGAAAGAACAGTGTCTATCTTGAACAAAATTCATTTATTTGAAGAGAAAGGAATCAAGCAGGGTATAATTAAATGTTAAACTGACAGAGGTCATGTCAGGAGCAGCACGAATAGTTTGCTTAGACCTGCAGTGAGATGGAGATCACGGTGAGGATCAGATTAATTGCATACATTACTGAGGAGGTAGAACACCAACGTACTTCATACTAAATATGAGCCTGTTGTCATGAGCTCAAGTGTATAACATAACTTTTATGGTTGCCATAAGAAACCATCAATCTTGCAAAAATAGAAGATGACATAAAATGAAATAATAGATTACTGGATAGAAATAAGTTAAAAGTTTCTTGAACAAAAACAATAGCTAAATTTTCTTTTTTAAAAAAATCCAGTTGCCCAAATTTAAACCTGGATTTCCGTTGAATCATTGGAGCAAACAAAAAAGTTCAAAAATAAAAACAAACTAAGTCCAAATGAGAAAACTAGGAAGGAATAGCTAGCAGAAAACCGACACAAGCACTCTCTGCTGAGATAGAATAAAGACTCATCAGCTAGATCAGTGATCAGTTTGAGACACTGGAATGGGGAAACAACATGGACATACCTAGAGTTACTCAATTGAGGGAAGTTTCTGAATACTGGGAAGCAAGAATGTTTATGTAGTCAAGCACTGTCAAAAGAATATTCTAAGAGCATATAAAAGTTATTCTAATCTAATTGCAAAGAGGAATAAAGCTCTAAAATGGCTCAAATGTCTTTTGTACAAAGAAGAATAATTAACAATCAAATTGAAAGCTGCTATCTTGACAGATGATGTATGCTAGGACAATGAAAATGCAGTCCATAATTTGAATGCTGAAGAAAATTTCAGATTGTTCTAAGTGTAGTATTCTTTTTAGTGAAACTTCAACCGATTTTAAATTAAAATTAATTTGAAAAAGTTTTCATAAAGGTTTAGAATTTGCCTTAAATGTCTCTTTCTCTCTTCAGTTCAGCTCAGTTCAGCTTCTATCTGAATTTAAAGAATGAATTTTCAGAAGTGACTCTAGCTAAGTTTGGCTTCCTGAAACCAAGACAGCCTCAATCAGAAGTGTACTTCCTTGTTTAAAATTAGAAAATCTGGCTTTCTGCAAGAGGGTGCAGAAAGTAGCATTCAAACCTAGAGGTTAATGCTGTCACTGACATAACCGGAATCAGAAGTTGCCAAGTCTACAATATATCAAAGAGCACAAGTAATTTAATGCTAGAGCAGCATTCCCATAGAGAAAATGGCATTCAAGCCCCTGCATCCAGATGGGCAATTTTGAGGTGGAATGTCAAACCAGGATTTTTGTTGTGTCTTGGAACATGTTCCCACAGTGAGTATGTCATTCCAACAGCTCCAAAAGACCCTTGGTTTAGACTTCCTGTCTCCACTGGATTTGGAGCACATTTGGTGACATCTGACCGAAAGATCTAGCTCTTGGTCTAGTTTAAAGAGATCTAGGACTAGTTTCTTTTGAAGGGAATTGAGTTTACATTCACCAAAACCACTTTGCAAACAGAAACAGCAGTGACATTCGGGGAATTACTTTCCAAAAGACACCGTTGTTTCGTAAAAAAACATAAATACAGCAAAATCTCTGCACCAGACAAGAATTAGAATCATAGAATCATTGAATCTTTTAGGTTCAAAAAGACCTCTAAGGCCATCAAGTCCAACCACTGACCTCACACCATCAAGCCCACCACTAAACCGTGTCCCTTAGTGCCGCATCTACACATCTACACATCTTCAAAATGTCTTTAGGGATGGTGACTCCACCACTTCTCTAGGCAGCCAGCAGTTCCAATGCTTGGCAACCCTCACAAAGAAGGAATTTTTCTCAATATCCAATCTAAACCTCCACTGGTACTGCCTGAGGCCATTTCCTCTCCTCCTATCACTTGTTACCTGGCAGAAGAGACCGACCCCCACCTCACTGCAATCACCTGTAGGGTAGCTGTAGAAAGCTGTGATGTTCCCCTGAACCTCCTTTTCTCCAGGCTAAACAACCCCAGCTCCCTCACTTGTTCCTCATTACTGGACAAGTGGGAAGGCTGAGATGCCTAAATTTACAACTGACAGTCACAGCCCAGGAGGATGTCAGCCTCACTTGAGCAGGTTCTGGCTGAACATACCAAGAGTGTGAGAAGAACTGTGTTATAAGGAAGCTGCTTCAAAATGGGGAAAAAATCTGAATTACAGCTAGGCAACTATCACAGTACAAAAACTAAATTCCTCTAAAATAAATTGCTTTGAAAGAAAGAACATTATGATCAGGATGGGATGTCCCTCAGGTAGGCCAACAAGACAAATGTCCAGACAAAAGGATGATTGAGCATCATAATATTTTTACTAAGTCTTGCTGGTTTGTTTCTGAAAGTAGGCAATGGAGAAAATAAACAGGTAAATTTTTTTTTTTTTTTTAATAATTAACCCTAAAAGTCCTCCCATTCATTTGTCCTGCAAGAAAAGTATCACTATGGGTCAAGAGGAGAGAACAGTGCTGGCTGGTGAAATGGTGCCAGAAAACACCAAGTTAAGCAATATAGGATGGACTCCTTCAGCTGAAAGACAGTTAGAGAATTGACAGAGGATCCAAACCAGAGACATTAGATACACTGTATTGACTACATGAAAGCTTTTTGACTTGGCAGGTCAGCTGAGATCATTCAACCCATGGAGCAATAAATAGTTCTAAAAGCTGAAAAAAGCTGAAATCAATGCCTATTAAAGACTTTTAGGAAAAAAACAAAAGGTATCCAGAGAAGGAAAATTTCTTTTCTCTCACATGTCTTTATAATTATAAGGTACTGAAAGAGCAACACAGCTCCAGGGCTCAGTAGGCACCTTCAGCTAACAAAACTCTCTGTTACCACCAGCAAACTTCTGAGTGTTGCTGGATGGGTTGTTCATTGTTCTAGGGTAATAATTACCCACTGAATGGTTGCAGGACAAAGCTGACAAACACACTACCCTGGAGACAGAATAAAATGTGCAAGTATGCATTAGAAGCAGCATAAAAACCAAGTTTTTTGGTGTTGCACCGACTATCTGTCATGGAAATCACTTGGGCTCTGGTGCAGAGCTGACAGCTGCAATGTAAGAAGCAAATAGAACAGAGCAGAGCAGATACTCATTTTTTTTGGGATGGCCAAGTTGGCCACAGACATGTTCTGTATTGTTAGCTGTGTCACTTGATTATATCCCATTTGCAACCATCCTGTTACTGTGTTGCTACTGCACTTCCCTGTGCTCCTGGAGATTTCTGAGGCAGTGAAATCTCTGGGATTTCTCTGCCTGGCTTGAAGAGGCAGGCTAATCAGCTTAACCACAGATCACTTAGGAGAGAAGAGCAGAGACACGTGCAAAGACTACAAGCAGAAGTTCCCACGTTCCTGGGTCCACAGATCCAAAGCCCCTCCCAGTTTTGTGCTGTTTTGTGACACTGCTGCTGACAGTGATACTGGAAGGGATAAATGAAAATCCCTTCTACATTTTGCTGCTGTAAGTTTAAAACCTAATTGCTAAACAGTCTTTGAACAACACAATAACTCAGGAACTATTGGGTCCTAATAAACATCAATAAGTTCTTCTGTTCCAGTGGTTTTCATTCTACTGATGAAATGTTAAATAGAAATAGAGTTAGTTTTCATATTTTTTAAATGTCTATTTCCTAATAGCTTTTTCCTTCTCATATCTGATTTGCTTTATTTGTTTTACTTATGTATGATCCAATATTGAAATTCTGCTTTCTCTCCTGCCCATGTACAGTGGAAACAGCTCTGAAAATTAGATTGATACTGACCCATCAGAGAGGAAAATTTGACCATTTCTACATAATGTAGCTCTGTTTAATTGATCCACAGCTGTAACATGAACACACTAGGAATGAATTTTCAATACTGTTTTCCTATTTAAGTGTATGGGTGTAATTTACAGATTTCTTCTCAAGATGTGGACAGAATTTAAGCAACTAATTTCACTAGGTAGTGAACAACCTATTCCTTAGGCATTTGTAAATTGTTGCAGGTTCTTTGCCAGGTTTCTGACCATCAAAGACATTGAAGTACTGAAAATCTGCCTCTCTTATCCTAAATTTTTGCTGTGTAAGCAGATGAGAAGGATGTTGCAGGACTCAGGCTGTGTGTTGGACTTTTTCCCATTCAATAAAAAGCACTCTGCACAGAGATGTGTTTCTGGCTGAAATAGACAACAGACCTTGGCTCTTCCTTGCTGGGGAAGCAATGCATCCCCTGTCTTTACAGCAATGTTATCTATTGCCCCTCACTGCTACAGACGGAGTTTCAGTCTCCATATCCATGCATGGGCATGCCAATGGCATCAGACAAAATTCTCAAGCCTGAAATTCTCCAGTAGCCTTTGTGACATTAATTTTATTATCAGGAAGTGAAAAATGAAGTTATATTCCATCTATTGCAATGGATTGATGGCCTCTCTCTTGCCAGAGGGACTGCTGAGGCTGAGTGGTGGGGCTGCTGCCCATGGGGGTGCCCCACCACAGAGCAGGACCTCCTTACCTCTTGCTTCTGCAGACATCTCTCTTTGTGACCTTCAAAGCCTCAAAATGCTGCATGCTTATAAAAGGCTCTTAAACAGTCCTTCCTCTTGCCCACATCTTCACAAAGCTTTTATTTCATTGCTGTGATAGGATTGCAGTTTTATCAGCCCTAGCTTTATTCCAGAAGTAACTTTTAAAGAGTTATAACTAGGCTGTGTTTTCCCTGCTCCTGTAATCCTCTACCACAAAAGAAGGGATATAAATGTGGTACATTATCATTATATATTACCACAAGAACCAACATTATAATTAGGTACTGTATCCACTTTGTAATCACTGTGGCTTTAATTCCCAATCAAAAGCATCAAAGTCTGCAGACAGTGACCCCACTATTGAACAATTCCTTTTCATTTTCTTTGACAATGAATTTTCAAAGGTAAAAGGGGGACAGGGGAAAATGGTATTTTATTCTAGAGCTTCTACATAATTATAGCAATTATAGAAATCTTTCATGTGCTTGGTCAGCTTTTACTGCACACGTTTCACTGCTGGTTAGAAGTGTCTCTGGAAGTTATAATGTGTTTGGGGCACCAGAGCCTGTCCCACCATTATAAATACTGGCTAGGCAGACTAATAATTGCAGAGTGTAGTGGAAAAGGTTAGTCATAAATATGGAGGATGTTAGTGCAGGTAACATAAAAGGAATTTAGAAATCTACTTCAGCAAATTGCTGTGTGCTATTTTGCCTGTTTCTTTTTCTCCCTTGTTATGAACAGTATTAAAGCAGCCCCTAAATGCCACAGTAAAGACTCAGACTTTGTTTTGCTAGATTTCCAGCAAGTGCAGAAGGTATCCTTGCTCTAGGTTTCCTGCCATAGTGCACCCCAAAGGTCTGGAGCACAGAAACTAGTCAAGTAGAAAAGGCTTTTCTTTTGTAAACTACTCCTTTGAGCAGATTGAATTCTACCCAAACACCAGACATTCTTATTTTTTCACTAGTATAACTGTGTTTCCCCCCTGCAGGGCTTTTCCCAATGCAGGTGTATTAACAAGAGCTGAAGCTGAAAGGTCAGACATCCATGTGGCAGAGATGTGCCCCAATTTCACTGTAAGCACATTGGGCAGCCAGAGCAGGCAGGACAGTGAGAAGCAGAGGAGATCAGATCTGCTACAGACCACAGAGCAGAGGCTTCCCAGCCCTGAGACCAACAGAAATGCCAAGACTCACAGAAATCCTTCAGAGGGATTTCTTCTCAAATGAAGAATCCAATATATTTTCTTAAGGATGGAAAGCAATGCAGAAAGAAAGATTTCAGCCTGCTCTTCCCTTTGGAGATGGGAGCAGCTGAATGGAAAGGATTATGTGACTACAAAAGCTGCAGCCAAAGAAACATCAGCTAGGGGCTGTGAATCAGTCCAAGTTGTTCAATAAGAAGTGGAGTTCACAGCTCAGTTTAAATGGCTGAGTAAGCTCTGCAACTACTTGATTGAGTGTGCTCAGTGTTTTCAAATCACAAAAGTTTTTGTAGTCATTATCAATATAATTTTGTTCTGAAATTTGCCTTCAAATTAACAAAAAGTTAAATTTCAAAACCCTACATATTGATATTATCAAACAATTTTCAATATTTTGAATTTGGTCCTTTGACTCATCTGTTTATTGATATTTTTAATATTCTAATGTTTCAGTCACTTTTGCAGAGAAATGTTTTGTACTCTGCAAGTTCTCTCAGGAAAGAAAATCATTGCTGCCTTGTTCTACTCAAAGCTTTTCTTTGCTTAAAGACAATATATTTTAAAAAAATTAATGCACCATTATATCATATCCTATCTTGTAAATTTACTCCTACTGAATATTGTTTAATTCCTACAAAAGTCTGGGATTAACATGAAATAAAGAGGCAATATTTTGAGATGAGAGATACAATTAAGTGTTTGGTACACTAGATTGTTCTGTCCTACAAATTTTGCTTCTTACTATTCTTATTATTGCCTACTGATATTGTCAGCCATATATCTAGTCTTCAAGGTGGGAGCTGAGAGATGTGTGCCATGTGTGCCTACCTGTCATATGCACTGTGCCTTATTTATATTAAATCCATCCATCATAATCTTCACTTCCACTTCTCTTTTTATCTCATTCATTTTCCTCCATCATATTATAACCTCCAACCGACTCTTCCTTCATAAGTTTCATGGCACTCAGGCTTTTTGGTCTGTTTCCTTGACCTTTCATAATAACTTCTATCATACCAGTTTCCTTCATAACATTTTCCCTGTCACTGACAGTCTCTCCTGGGCTTTGTTAATTTTCTTAGCCTTAAAAATGGTCTCAGAAGCCCCTGTGGGGGTGGTAATGAAAAGGAGGAAAAAAAGAAAAATGGAATGGCAAATAAAAGGAAAATATATTAAAAAATAAAAAGGGAAAGGGGAAAAAAAGGAACAGAAATACCATTGTAAAATAGAAACAGAAACAGAAATACCAATTGCAAAAACTCTCTTTACAAAAATTCTCTGCTTTCTTTCTGAGTTCAAATCCCTCAGTTATGTAATTTAATTTCCAGGTGAATTGATCATCCCCTCCCCCCACTATTTACTTTTCTCCTTTTATTTAAAATAAATTTTCTTTTCAGAAGTGTCTTCCAAGCATAGCTATTGCTTCCATAACCTCATTTTTCCAACATTTTTGACCCAGGCTGAAGCAACCTTCTGCACAAGGCAGCGTGGGGTGGTTTTGTGGGCCATTGGGTCTGTTTGGTGTAGGGTGGTTTGTGTAGAGGCAGGGCTGCCTTGGCCCTGTTTCTAAAATCCACATCATTCAATGTGGAAGGGTTTTATGGCTCTGTGAGCTCTGTGCTATCACTATAAGCAGGGGTATATCTCTTAGTGGTACACTGCTATGTGTATGTACAGGCAGCATGTGTATTGACTAACTTGGCTGTCCCCTAGCACCTCAAATTCTGCTGAAATTGTGAAAAATTAGAGAACAATTTAATGACAGTAGAAGTAAAATGTAAACAATAGCTAAAGATTGTTTCTCCCAAGAGATTTTCTCAAGTGTACAGAAAATTGTTTGTGAACATTCCTGTACAAAAAGGGGAAAGTCTGCAGGTTTTCCCCATGTTTGAGTAGCTCTTGTGAGCAGAGCATGGAGGACTGGGGACGTGGAGAGAGCAGTGAATTGTCCTGGTACCACTCACAGTCAGAACACAGATCAGAAAAGACCCTGCTAAATCCATCCAGAGGGTCTCAGGATTTCCTTAATAAGTCTCAAAGATAATAAATCTATTAAACCTTGGGTGAATTAACATTTTATTCTCCTTCCTCATTACAAGAATATATGTGTTATTATCTATACTGTTTAAAGAGCTTTTTATCACCATTTGACTTTTCTTCCCATAGGTAATGTTTTGGGCTTGATCCAGATGCCTTTGCAGCTTGGCCTCTTTTCATGTAGAGAGAGATTTACTTTCCCAAACCCGGGTAATAAATCCTTAAATTATGATTTAAGTGGAAATTTACTATCATGTTAAATCACTATTAGAAACATCGTTCTCATTGAAAGTATCCAGGCAAGTACAACTTTAGAAATGAGCCATGCCATTGACTAGAATTATAGATCAGTTTTGTGCTGCTATTTATAGCTGTGCAGGCTCCTTTTCAGGCAGTTCCTTTTCATTTAATGACTCTTTCTAAGAATTCCAGAAGTACTCATGCCTCTGTGCAAAGCTACCAGCACAAAGGATCAGATATGGGTGCAGGGGAAAAGGGGCTTCCCTGGGCTGTTTGGTTAGTGGATATCTTACAGTTCATCACTTACTGCACATCAGCATCAGCACTGAGGCTATGACAACCAAGGCTTATAAAAGTATGGATCATTGGGGCTGTTCTGCTGAACCTTTATGAAGGTGCTCTGGGGATTCACTGAGCCCATCATTTATCTTCTGATGTCTTAAAAGGTCGATTGGTGGCTGATTAGCAAGTGTAAATTACGTTGCAGAAGCAATAGTGAATGCATTCTACACTGAGACCCAGTGCAACATAGAGCATCAGGGTCCTAAGGCACAGGGGTGACTCTGGCCTGGGTCTGGAAATCAAAATGCACTTACCCATAAACTTCATTTTCCCATGTGACAAAGAATTTTAACAGAGGTATTTGCAGTGTGGGCACACACACAGCCATTACAGAAAATATTAAGCATATTTTGAGCCAAGACTCCCACACACACCCCCCAAATCATTAGCATTTCATTTACAATTCATAGGCTGATTTCTCCAAACCTTCAGACTAGATTCAAACCACTCCTCCAAAGCAAGAAAAATGTTAGTTAGACATTAGGACTCAAAATATTTTTATATTCATCTGTTTTCTAAGTTTTTAACTATTTTTCCAGCATACCCAGCCACTTGCTCAGTGATTTATTCCTCCTTTTTTTTTCTAAATTAATTTTTTCATATCCCATAAATTATCTGTTTAAAAACAGAAAAAAAAAGTCCATCTGACAGTATTCCTGTCATTATGTGAAAATGGTGCCACACCAGCAAAAACATCTATAGTACCTCCTAGGAAAGGAACATAAATTTCATATTTACCTCTCATACAAGCTTTTTAGCTGCTGAACAGGGACTGGTAAGAAAAGAGCAATCATTTTATCCTCACACACATATTAAAAAAACACCTTTTCTGATCATAATTTAATAAGCAAGACTGATATTTTTTACAAAGAAAAAAGCAGTTTACAGCATAAAAATACTGTAATTTAATAATCAGTATATATTGTAGAGATCAGAATATTATAAAGCTCTTTTGATTACAAGAAAAATCACTTATAACAGTACCAAGGTGCCTGGTGCTGCTGAGTCATGCTGGTTTGACAGTGAAACCAGTTGGGTCTCAGCAGCTTTCACTCAAGAAAGTACTTTAACTCAAATACCCTTCCTCAAAGGCAGAAGAAATTGGGTCACAAAATCCAAGACACTGCAAGCAACTGGAGTAAACCAAGCTGAGAGCCTTGTTGTGCAAGAGCCAGTCATGGGATGGAGGCACATGGTGGAGTCTCCCAGCCTTTGTTCCAGGTGTCAGTCTGAGACTGCCCTGGTTCCATCTGCTTTCTGCAGGTGCTCCTCACCTGTGAGGAAGATCAGACTGAGGTTCACCTGTCATGAAGACCAATACCAGCACTCCTGGCTCTTCTGTTGTTACCATGAGAGATCTGCTTCTGCACTTGTGAGGTATTTACAGCAGAAATAGGATGATGCAATTTGTCTCCTGTTTTAAAGGCTTCCCTTTCCCTCTCTTTTATTTGTATTATAGCTCCTCTGTTTCTCCTGTGTTCAGTAGAACTTGTCTGGGGTGAGATGTCTCTGCAATTAGAAGGGCTGGTTGAGTAAGAGATTCATTCCTGCAGTAAAGACAGACTTTACAGCTCCTTATCCAAACAAAACATGTTTGCTAAGATCTAGACACATCCTCATGGCCCAGATCTGTGTGTGCCTCTGATTTGGGGGTGCATTTTTGGTGAAGTTTCTGCTGAGTACTGAAGGAGATGTATTCTTTTCCACTCTCTCCTTTGTACCTCCTTCTATCAAAGTATTTCAAATTAATTCCCAAAATTTTCCCGTCTGGGTTTCAGAAATGATATATTTTCCATCTCAGCCTCCAGCCCATTTTCATTATCCCCCTGATAATGAACAGAGGTTATGACCAATCTTTTTCAATATGCAGGTATGTCCCTTCAGTTTTAAACATTGCAATTCAAGATTGGGGTCAATGACATTGGCCACTGTAAATTCACAGTAAGGGAGTGTCTATTTAGCTATGAACTCTTTCAAATCCAAACTGGGGAAGCACTTGCAGAAAGTCAACTGCAAAGGCAAGGTCACAGTCAAAAAACAAAACAAAAAAAAAAGGAATAGAAAACTCGCCTCTAGGGTCCCAAGATAAAATCATTCTCAATTTTCAGTAATTTAGTGCTTTGTAAAATCACTCTGAGGTGATTTTCGCTATCTGTTCTCATTGGTGGTCTCCAGAAGCCTGGCTCTATTAAATCTCACAATTTTATTGCAAGTTATAAGTTTTTTATATGTTCTCTTAGAAGCCCTTATCTTCTGAGGACGGTGATAATCTTTGATAATTTCAGCAGACATTTACAAAATAATAGTTTCTTGCTTCTGATGGAAATGAGATGTTCAAAAAGCTGAATTTTAAGGAATCCACTGCTGATATAGAAACAAGCATATATTTATTCCAGAAGTTCCCATGCTCCAAGACAGGACTAGACAGAGCAGAATTCCTCTCCGGGAAATACTGGGACAAGAGTACCTCAGTGGAAGATTTTAGCAGCATCCTTCATTCTGGACCTCTTAATAACTCCATAGCAGGGGTTTTTTTTCTATTATCTTTCTTTTTTTTCTCTCATATCTCCTGTTTTCAATCCCATCTCTCTGTTCATTATTCACTATTCCTTTTGATGTGCTTTGAAACCCTGAATTTCCCAAACAAGATGCTGCTCCTTTTCCTGGTGTCTTGATCAGAAGGCCAAAGGAAAGTAAAAGACAAACCATGTTTTCAGACATGACCTGCTCTCCTTGACTTCAATAGGAGTTGTACATGCATTTGAAATGAAGCTGTCTTGTTTAAATAGCAAAAGCGTGCCCGGCTGTTTGTTTGCTAAGCAAAGAACCTGGAAGTGAGAAGCTGTCTGGCTGCATGTCCTCTGCAGGTTTATTTTAAGAGGAGATTTTAAAACTTAGCACCAGGGCCTGTCAAGTACCAGGTACTTCACCCCCTGAAGGAAAGTTATCTCCTTCACACAAAAATGTTGTGTAGTGAAGAGAGTTTCAAAAAACCCATGCACCTTTAGCTGCAATCCTGAGCATTCCTCCTTCCTAAGATGAAGTAGCCTGTGCTTTGTAGGAGGAGGTAAATTATAGCCTCTCCCACTGCTTGTTATAATGAAAACCCACAAGTTTTGCAGAGTCCTTTCATCATCTGTGTAGACATGTTACATCACAGCACTTTCTGTGGAACATACCACAATTTAATGTCTTCAGAAGGAAGAAACAGGTATACGAGGCACATTTCAAATAGAATTTGAATTTGGATACAATTGTGTATTCAGAGCAATGCAACCAACCCTCTGTAATTCATCCATGCAAATCTGATCCATGTTAGCCTACAAAATTCTGCTCTGTCCACTTTACACAAGTAGAAAGCAACATGAAAATAACTGGACTGTAATTGTGCCAGTGAGGACAGTGCTGCTTTTTAGTGCTGCTTTCAGTGCCTTCTAAATAATTCAATTCATCAAATGAAAATCTTACAGTAAGTAAATCTGCATTACAAAGGCATCATTAACCACTCCTTATGAATGAAAGCTTGAAGCTTTTACAAAGGCTCTAACTGCAATTTCACAATGTTAATCCTAATTATCATTTTTCTCTTCATTTAACACAAATAACTGGCACAATTGGTTTTACTGTTATACTATTTGAGAAAAATATACACAGATTTTCCCCCAAAAATTTTTTTTAAATTATCCCCTTTTGAAAATTCTTCTTAATAATGAAATTATTTTGTGATTTCTTCCAGGCATCCAGTCTGTCAACATATAAACACTTTGTAGCTGCTCAAGGCCACTTCTCAGCTTCTAAAATTAATAATTTTAAAAATCTTTTATGTCTCTAACCAAACTTATTTTTTAAAATAACATTACTGGAAAAAAGTGAAAGGCAATAAATTGCAATTTTTTTCCCCCAGGTCAAACACCCACATCTCCCTCAATTTCTTCTCATAAGACTTGTGCTCCAAATGCTTCACCAGCTTCACTGTCCTTGTCTGGTTTGGAGCAATCAGCAAGCTGAAAGGCACACCAGGGCTTGTCTCACCATCATTCTTGGTAGGGCTGTTTTATCTTTTTAAAAATATTAATCTTTGGACTAGATAGCTCCTCAGATACGATCAACTCTGGAAATAAATATATATTTTTTGAAGTAGTGAATCCAGATATTTCCAGTATTACTTGACAGCTCATTGGAATGTGTCTTAGATTACTGGTTTTGGTTTAGACAACTCATCTTCACCAGTACTACTTTAGTTACCTAAGTGTTGTCCTTGTATCTAGTCCATTATATTTGGGTGAATATACTTCTGATGAGGAAGTGAGTCAAGGATGCCATTTTCTCAGAAAATGCCCTGCAGCACTGGTACCTTGATAGTCACTGATGAATAAAAGTCACCACCTGTAAGCCACTCTGGCTGCCAGTCAAACAGAATGAGAAGCATTTTGTCACAGGAAAGATTTCTCAGTGTAAGTTTCAGTGATCAATGTGGCATTTCCATTTATTCTACCAGTGTATTAAAAAAAAAAAAAAGAGAAAAAATTACATTGTCAGATCCAATTTGATATCAAAATTAGAACTTTTTAGTCAAGATTCTGGAAATGCTTGAAGGCTAAAGTAAATGCGCCCCTAAAGATTTAATAAATGTTTCCATTAAATATATATTCATTCTGCAAGGGAAATTTTAAATGACAATAGAAATAGTTAATTAAAGGCATAAATATAAAAATGCCATAGTTTCAAATAAAAACTTTGTAAGGAGCATTGTTTCTTTCTCATTATGTTATTCTACATTTATAAAATAACAGTAAAATGCAAGCCTCTTGATGTAAGATTTCAAAAGTTAAATGTCATTAATTTAAATTACTCTTCTGTCTTCCCTTTTCTTTCTCGTCCTCTCCTAGATGGCATAATTAGGAATAGTCAAATCATGGACAAGAGCATGCTCTATAAATCCCCTATATTAGCTAGCCATGTGTCAGATACATGTAAGTAGATATCCCAATTAGACCATAAAATAGTACAGACCATACAAGCAAATTGAGCCTTAACAGCTGCAAGTAAATCCAGCAGTGAGGGTTAACTTGTGTATTTTTCCTCTCCCTTAAGACAGTTAGGACTAAGCACAGGAAACTGAACCAGAGTCAGTCTGTTCCTACTTTCACTGAAAGTTGCTCTGGACATTGATGCAGTGTGACCTGAGGTTAAAATCAAGCTCAGGTAGCACTGCTGCCTGTGGAAAAGGTAGCAAACTCCTTTTGATTTTTTTGAACGTTAAAGCATCAGTATAGAAAAGGTGGCAAACCTTTTCTGCTCCCAAAGGAGGCTGCTCTATTGTGTACTCTGTTCTGGTTTTGAAAACCCATAGATGTCCTCTTTTCCTCATTGCTACTGCTTCTAAATACCACAAATGCTTATTAAATATTCTATTAACTGTCACCTCTCTGCTTTCTGATCTTTCTCCAAGGATAGATAGGCATGCACTGAAATGTTATTTGCTGATTACTTAGGTTTAGACCATCGTGTTACAATAAGGTACTCTGTATTTTAAACATAGAATGGAAGATCAAGGACTGGTACCTGGTAGGATACCAAAGATTTGTTCCTTATTCCCATTCTAGATCAGCGAGCCAAAAAATGCATTCTCAAAATGAGTGAGCCTTTCTTTTGGTAGCAGAAAAGGGTGGGGTTTAGACTAAAATGAGTTTCTGTTTTCCTCTTCTACCAGCACAGGGTAGAACTGGTTTCTAAAAATGCACAACCACGTCCCTTTAAATCCCATCTATTGCAAGCTGCCGGGAACAAGCCCATTCTGTGCACAATTCCAGCTGACCAAAAACCTCAGGACCACCTCAATGCTAGAGGACAAGATCTCTTATGCAAAGAAGTGCAACCTATCAGCTCAGATTCAGAATGACATGGGCAGAGTCCCACACTTTTTGTCTGCCTGCGTTCTGGTCATGTCTGGTCTCTGGGCTGCAGCACACACTGTGTGGCTCCACAGTGAACAGCCTTAGGAAGACAGTTGCATTTGGATAATAATTCTTGAGTTTATGAGCTTTTGATTATTTTTGTTACTCAAATTATTTTTCTGCTCCTTTATGGGTCTCCTGATCTTGTGCAGCAGAAGCCTGAAATTGTCAACCTGTTCAAAATGATAGAATCTTTATCGGCCCATTATTTCCAACGTCTGACTGCTAATGCAGAGCAAGAACTATTAGGTAATAACGTCAGCTTCTGATTAGAAAAGCTAATATTGTACTAGCAATAAACTTTGTTCACACTGCAGAAAAGATACATCTGTCAAGTGTTTTGGAAAGGACTCCGCAGTACCCAAAATAAACAAGACAAAGAAAACATTAGTATTAACACAAGCAGCATAAAAATAAAATGCAAACAAAACAGAAACCTAACAGAAAATATCATGGGTCCAAATTCTTCATAGCACATAACCAGCTTCTACCACATTATCCTGTGCAGTGACCACCTTAGTGGGAATTAATGTGACTGTTTTGGGGGAAAGAGGAATTTAATCTGGAATAGGCATTCAAATTCAGTCCATCTTAGACCTTCAGCATGAGTTCACTGTTCCTTAATCTTGCTCTCCACTTCCAACTTCCCATGTTGAAAATATTTTCAGGTGACAGGTGTCTGCAGAAGGAGTTTCAAGCCTGAAAGGTTTTCAAGATCCCTGAAATATCAAACTGTTGCCCCTGTCAAATGGGCTCCTGAGGAGTGAAGGCTTTTCATTTTTCATCCTAGATCTAGCAGGAATTATTCAATTTTATAACCAGGTTTCCTCTGGCTGCTACTGATGCTAGAAATAAAAACAATTTAAAATTCATGAGGGGCATCTGACTATTTTCCATTTCTAGCTGAGGACTGCATTTTGCTCTCCTCAGTCACGCTCACAAGACCATTGTGCAAAGAAACACTGCTGAAATGAATCATTTACTCCAACTGTGGTCACAAATGAAAGTTAACAACAGAAATTTGTTGCGCTGGCTCCCCAGCCTGGTGCCTCTTCAGGATCAGAGGACACAATGAGAAACACCAGGGAGCTGTAACAGAGACAGGAGAACGCTTGGTTTTGGAAGTTAAGGGCAACAAAACAAACTCAGAGGCAAAATCCTTCTGCAAAGGAGTGGGTGTCCTTGGACAGGGCCCCCTGAGCTCAGCACCGTGTGGAGCTGAGAACATGAGGGTCCCCAGGACTGCAAAGCCTGCCACAGCTTTGTTTTGAAAGGGCTGCAGCTATCGTTCAGCTCCAACAGTTTTCTTCACTAAAAGGTCTTCTGGGTGGATTTATCAACCTGGCAGTGGTTTCTGCAGAAGAAATGGCTGCAGTAAAATAACTAATAAAAGGATTCTCAGAATGTAGTCAGGCATAACTCTAATCCTGATAAATCAGATTATTAAACCAAGGATTTGTTCTGTGCAGTGGACCTGAGCTTAACAACTGTCTTCTCCAGCATAGTTGAGCTACTTAGGTGTCCTACAGCATCTTCACATCTTTCCAGTACGTATTTGAAAGCTCCCTCAACCTTTTCTCCCTCTGCTTTAAATTTTGAAGTGCTGTTTTTCCATTATGCATGTCTCTCATTTTTGTTGAGCACTTCCAAGGACCTTGCCCTGATTCTTGTGAGTGTCTAGTGTTGGTGAGGCTGACTTGAGATCACTGGCTTCCAGCTTCTTTTAGGATTACTAGCAGCTAAAGAGCACAGGAAGCTTTTGAAATCCCGTTCTGGAAATAACATGGGTGAAGAGGGACTTTGGCCACCCTTAGGCTGCAGCTTTGAAAATACTGATAGTACTCAAGCAAACACATGAAAGGCACTCCAAAAAGTCAGACACTCAGATATCGCCTTGTACAATTTCTCAAACTTTACAAGATATTTCACCTAAAAGAAACTTCTTGCAAGAAAAAGGCTGAGGGAACAGCAGGAAACCAAAAAAATCCCAAAACCACCAGGAAACTCAATTAATTAAAGCATATTCAGAAAAAATTACTCTTCTGAATGCCTTTTCCCTGGAAAAAAATGACAAAAATGCTCAAGCTCAAATATAGAATCTCTTGAAAATGTTCAGATAAGTGATTGATTTATAATATATTTTTAATGTGGAAAAGAGTTATAAAAAGAAATAACATATTTAAGGCCTGATCCCACACCTGCACCTTTCTGTAGAGTGAATGAGTCAGAGTAACTGTTTCAAATTCAAATGTTAGTTGAAAAGGTTTTGAAAGAGGTGGTAAAATAAATAGTAACAAATGTGTGGGACCAGATGCTACTCATGCAACAGCTCTAAGGGAAATAAAATGTAAAATATGTAGTATGTTGCCAGTATTTAAATCAGTCATACTACCAAAGGAGTAAAAGGCAGAAAATGGGACCTCAGTTTCAGAAAGAAGGCTCTGGGGATGCAAAGAGCCCCATGTCAGTGAACTAGTCTGGGATACAGAGCAAATTACTTGACATTACACAAAGAACAGAGTTTATAGATGTGAATAAATGTGATAAAGTAGTATGAATCCAAATGCCAGATGAATGTAGTGCTTCAATAGCACTGACTGGTACAAGAACATGGATCACTGGCATCCAGGAGGTCACAATGGGATATGGGAATTTCCCAAAAGTTTTAACATGGACAGCAAAAGCTCATCAGGAGGAAAAGCTGCCATGGAATACAAGAACAGGTCCCACTGTGAATTAGAAGTTGTGCAAGATGTTAGAAGCAAAGGGTGGGGATAAGCAGACAGTCCCCAGTAGGCTGCCAAGGTGTTTGAGCTGTTCAAAGTACACCTGGATAATCTGGAAAGGAAGTAAATAGCAAGGAGATAAAGTTTTCCAATGCAAAATGATTTCTTTATGAGATGTTGCGGAAGGATCTCACAAGATTGTGTGACTGGCTACTAAAATAGGAGAAGAAATGTAAATATTAATATATGCAAATAAGTGCAGTCAAAAAAATAAACCTAAGAATACTTAGAAATGGGTAAATTAGCTCCAAAATGGACCTTGAAATCAGAGGAGACAGTGCTATGAGAGTATCTTATCATTTCTTAGGCCTTTGCATCAAATCAGATGAGTATTAGTGATCATGAGAAAATTAATAGAGAAATTAATAGACACATCATCATGATTATATCTCTGCTAAAGGTATAGGGTATCCTAAGTTGCAGGAACATTAAGAGGAATTCTGTTCATCCCATCTCAATAAGGATATAACAGAATTAAAAGCAATTCATAACAGAAAGGTGGTGATTAGGGACTTAGAGCAGTATCCATATGGAAGTTACAAAACAAAATTAGGATCCAATATCCTAGGTAAAAGTGATTGTGAGAGAAATGCAATAAAGAGCTATAAAAGCATTAATGGAATAAAGTCTTGAGCAGGGAAATAGCTATTCCTTATTTCTCATAAACAGAATTGAGAAGACATCTAGTGAAAAAATCACACGGAATTAAAACAAATAATTAAACCACAGATGAAATTTGGACATGGATTCAAAGAGCAAGTGCAATACAAAAGTTAAAGAACACCTAATAAATGCAGTATACAGATGAGAGGTTTTGGTCAGATTGTCCCTAAATGTGCAAAACACTCAGAGATTAAGTCATAGAAGTGGAAGGATCTGTGTATGTACCTCCTGTTTCCTTATAGTATTTTCTTACACGTCTGTCACTGAATACAAAAGAAAAGATGGAACTTCAGCTTGGTACAGACATTATGTTCTTACTGTCCCTCTTCAGGTGCTTTCATCTTCTTTCATCCATACACACATTATAGCCAAATCAATGCACATCTGGGGGCTCTGGAGTGGGTAACAAGGTAACCTTTTCAAAGAACACACTGTCCTTAAACTATTTAACTGTGCTGGGAAGTGAATTCCTCTGTAAACAACAATATTGGATTTACAAGATATGGTGTTCACTCATTTGTAAGTAGGTTACACTCACATATTCACCATGTCCCTTACACACTGCTCCTGCCTGCATTTAACCTCACATGTGCCCATTCCCTCATGCATTATTCTACAAGGATTTCTATGGCAACCTTCACTGGAACTCATCCACCTCAAAAAAAAACCAAAAACCACTGTACTTTTTACAGAAAAGAGATTTTCTCCTGGTCATATCACTTATTTTCCCCACAATGGCACAGTGGGCATTTGCAGAGACAGCAACAAGCAGCAGGGATTAAAGGATGATGATTTATGTCATCACTTCTGCCAAATGTGTGTCAATGCACAATTCTTGGTACATGTCATGTAATTAAGGAGAGAGAATCTAGCCTAGAGCTACTCATTCTCATTCCACTGTGCATTCACAGTCTTTGAAAATGGACAAAACCTGTGCTTCTCTTCAGTACTGTCCAAATCTCACAAGTGCAGTGGTTTGTCAGAACACATCACCAGTACCCATCAGACTTAGCTGACAAAGTTCATGTGTTTTGCATCACCTTCTGTTCCTTTATTAAAGACTCCAGTCTCCCTGTGCTTAGCTCACTAGCTCTGCATTACATATAATTCCCTTAATCAGGGAAAAAACTAGGTTGAGAGAATGCTAAGGCTAATTCACAACCACAGGAAGATTCACAGGCTACACCCTTTGCTAACAAATCATAGCAGGTCACACCAGACATCTGAGGTCTTCCCTCCCTGCAGCAGACACACTCTTCTGAGGCAACAGCAAGAGTGATCAGGTCCTCACATCTGCTAAGCACCTCCAAGGGTTGGAATATGGCTGTGAATTGTACTGTTTTCATTACCCAGCATCACTGACCTAACATAGTTTTAATTAATTTTATATGTGGTTTCTACTACCCTGATTTTATATTATTTAGGCACTTTTCAGTAACAGCTAGGTAAATCATTGGACACATAATATCAATACAGAAAACTGTACAAACCACAATAACTATCCCTAATAAACCCAGTTGGCACAGACATATTCATATAGCCTTTATCTCCTGCAAATGCTTAAGGTACCACAGGTGCCAGTGACAGGCAGGAAAGTCTTCAGGAGTGTCATTGGTTATTGATGTGGCAGACTCTGTTTTGCAGGACCTCTGAAGCAGAGCATTATAAATTCAATGGGAATTTCTGTGGTTAGTACTGAAATCTGGAACTAAATATTAGCACAAGTCCATCTCTTTTATTGAAACAAAAGAATTCATTCCATTGGTAAGAAACTTTTTTTTTCTATGAACATAAGATTTTTTATAGAAAGTAAAAAATTAAACATTACTCTTCTCCCTAAGGGAAGACACAGTTTGCTGCTTCACTCCTCATGCCCATGTTCTCCTTCACAGACTCTAAACTGCTACTGAACCATTGTCCTCTCCACCTGAGCAGAGTTTCACAAAACTCACGGGTTTTGTGAAAAATCTTCTCTAAGACCCAATTTTATTCCATCATGTTTAGGCATCAGGGATGCAGCTGCAAGGAAACCCAAGAAAATGAAGTTTACTCATTCCTGGCCACTTCTGCTGGAAAGTTCACTTTCCATGATGATTATACCACTTCCGAGATTGTATAGATATCACTTACTGACATGATAATAATAATTTGCACATCTAAATGCACATTCTGGTTTTCCATTCTTTATGATGACCAAATCCTGCAATCTTCTTGCAATCATAGCTTTATGATCCTTGTGGTCTAGGTGTTCTCACCATGTGAGTCACAAGGGCTATGAATTTCTTCATCTCAGCAACATGTGTAACATTGACCTGAGAGCTGTTCATGTCAAAACAAGAGCAGTGGGAAAAAAGGACTTAAACCAGCACACAGACTACACACTCCTCCTTACAACCCCAAAATCATGTGTTTTTGCAAACACCCTCAGCAGGCTAAGTCATCTACACTCCCATGAAACGTGAGCATGCCTTATTAATTTTCAGTTATGTAGACATGATCATCTTCATGATTACCCTTTACACACTTCAAATGTTTGCTGGATGTTGGCTTATCCTGATTCTTTTAATAAGCTTTTTTCTTCACATTTGTTTGAATTTAGCTGAGAATTCTGAAGGATTCCTAGCATTACATATGATGGTCTTACAGAAATTCTGTTGCTGATCTATAGAAATAATATAGGACTGCTGGCCAAAATTCAGAGGAGAAGACTTATTTAGAAAAGCAAAGCTGCTGCAAGTTCCAAACACAGACTATTTTAAAACATCAGGTTATGAGGAAGCATTAAAAGGCAGAATCAACTTTAACAACTGAGAATCATTTTTAAGATAGCCATAGCTTTCTATGAAACGTGTTCTACACACTCACTTAAATCATGATGGTTTTTGTGGTAATTCTCAGTCAGGGTAAGAATATCTTTACCATGAAAAGATAAGAAAAGGAAGCAATAAATAGACATACAGTAGACCTGCTTTAGACATTTTCTGTGAAAAAGATGTGAATAATTTGCAATTTATATTCAAACTAAGATGTGTAGAGGAAATTTCTAAGATTAAGGTCAGTGAAAGTCAAATGGCTTAGATATCTTCAGACAGTGTTTTAGAAGAGTGTGACATTTTACTGCAAGGTTTGTGCAGCAAGCACAGCACCCCTTTGGCCATTTTACCTCTCAGATTTGAAGATGGAGTTGGTCCATGAAGAGGCTGCACAGGAAACCAAGAAATCTGGTTTCTCTTTCTAGGATTAACTAGGGAGTAGGGATGGGCATTTTAAGTGTGTAGTTTTAAGTCTCAGATGTTCAATATAGCTGCCTGTCTGCCACACAATCTCAGCAGCAGCAGACTGTAAGTGCCTTTATGTGTGACACCACTGCTCCCCAGCACCCAGGGCTGCACTGATGGCATGGTCAGGAACATATATACTGCAAATACATAGTACAGCTTATGCATTTGGGGCTCAGCTTCTCTCTCTCTTTTCTCTCCAAACAGTTTTTGCAGATGAGCAGTTCCATTGAATTGAGAAATTATTCATCTGCTCATTCTTCCACCCGGACCCAGGCTTTTAGGTAGCTCTAATTTTATGAGGGTGTATTTATTTGATTTGATTTCATTCTCAGAGAAATAATATTTGGTTGAGAGAGTGAAATGTCTGCTATTTTCTTTACTGGAATGATGGCAGTGAAAACAAACAAAGCTAAACAAAAAAATGAGGAGGAATAAGTTAGTTTTTAACTCCATTTTTAATAGAATGTTCAGTATAATGAAAATATTTTTAATTCATGATTTACACTGGAAGAAAAATAAAGATTAAAATTACCTTTTTATTTTTCAATGAAAAAACAGCTGACCTGGCCTGCAAAGGTCACACTGGAAGGCTACATATGATGAGTCTCATGATAGCAATCTTCACATGGCAAAATTATCCTTTCCTATAAAAAGTTCAGTAATGGCTGATTAGGATTTTTGTGCTGACTAATATATAGGAACCTAGGAATCTGTGCAAGATTTGGTAGTATTTTACTTATGGGAAAGAAAAATGTCCATGATCGTGTACTTTATTGTTTAGCATTTCTCTCAAGGGCCAAAGCCAATTTTATGGTTTATAATTTTTTCCCCACAATACCACCTGCACAAACTTGTTGGTCAGATTGTTTCCATTTCTTTCACCTCCTCAGAGGTTTGTGTTTCTCCACATTGGTGGTATAAGAACCTCCTCTTTTCCACCTCCTGCAGCCCTGGTGCTCGAGATAGTTTATCCTGTTTACGATTGATTTCGCAGAGATAAATCCCACAGGCCTGGGGAGCTGCCAGGCTCTGCATGCCCAGTGAACCTCAGCTGCTCTGTCAGCCTCAACAAGGCTGCAGACCAGACAAGTCTTTCCCCAGATGAGTAAAAAAAGAACAACAAAACCCAAACTTTCCCATTTCTCTATTCCGAATTTGGTTAGAGTCTCACAGCTCTTTTTTTTTTTTTTTTGCCCCCCATATTCAAAAAAATCACTCAAGAAAACCTTTCCAATTAATCTAGTTCACTTGAATTCAGAAGCTGACAAAACAAACACAGATTCAAATAGGACAGAGAAATTGAAGGTTATTTTTGGAGAGATTAACATGTCCACGGGTGGTAAAAGAGGCTCAAAAATTAACTCAGTTCTTGTTCTTCTTCCTGTCTTTTCTAGACAACCTGAGCAGCTTATTTAATAATTCTCTCCCTCTGTTCTGACTTGTGTTGGAGAGACAACTGTACCCTCTTTTGCCCACTGCCTGTGTCCTAGAGAAAATATATGATAAGAACTACAAGGATTGTAGTGTTGTAAAACAGGAATTTTTCACTAGCCTTAACCAGGTTATAAGAAAATATCAGTCTTTTTTTACAAGGAAATTTTCTTATAACATTATAGAAGCAAGGAATTTTCCAAAAAATCTTAATTTCCCACACAAAAAAAAAAAAGCTTTCAAAATTAAAATTTAATATACTAGAATATTTTATACAGTTTTGAGGTTTACAATTAAATAGTGGTAAAAACCCACTTTATCTTAAAAAATATTTTAGTTCAAAAATTATGTTTCCAGAAAGACAGGACTACAGACATGGGAAAAGTTCAGTCATCCCTATTAAAATTATTAATACTGTTAGTGAGTTTGCCAATTGGTAAGTTACAGGAGGACTGAGAAGGTGTTTTTACTTAAATCCAAAAAATTATTAACAGAATAAACTCAGCCAATATTCAGTTGTTAATATGAATGAAATTATGAAGACGTAGAAAGTTAAGTACAAGCTTAACTGCTTTGATAAACACTGATTTGAGTCCAAGATCAAATGACAGCAAATATTTTTCTTCCTACTTTGTGCATAGGATGAGAGAAACCTGCAGCTATCTGGGATGTAGAATTAGTATTTGAAATAACAGTCTATTAAAATGGAAATTAAATAAATGCCACTGCCTGGAAAATAAATGAGTTTTTAGTGACTGTCATCAGACCTGGATTCCACCTTCAGCCTCTCTGAGCCCTTGTCAGCTGGATTCCAGCCCAGATGAAGTGGGCAGGAGAGCACAAGAACCTAATGAGAATAATTGGGAATTAGTTTAGCACACTCATGCAGCCGAATTATCCAAAGATCAGTCACTTGTTTGGAGCAGACAACCCAGGGGTTTATGCAGCAGAGGAGTGTGTAGGCAGAATTCCAGCATTTTAACCAAACAGGTATTTGCCATGGACTTAATAGAAAATAATTTGAATTGCATTATGATTCCCCTCAGAAAATCCTCAAAGTCCAGCTTCTTCCTTGGAAATCTCTCAGATCCTAACCTTTGTGAGAAAACAAGAGACCAGTCTTAGTGTGTGAATCACAGCCTCTCTGTCCCTTTCATCTTTGGATTTGAATATCCCCTGCTCTTGCTCAGCAAAGCTTTGAGTGCAGCTCTTCAGAGCCTGAAAGATGGCAATTTCTCAGTCCTGAAAGTTCAAAGCAAAGTGGGAGATGTGTGCTGGGCACCGGGCTCTGGGCAGGTTTGGGAGGGGGACCCTCCTGCAGCTGGGTGTGGGAAAAGGAAGATACAGACAGCCTCAGAGGGCTGACAAGGAGTAGCACATTGGTCACACTGGCATTTGGAGGGCTCAGACCCCTCCATGCCAGCAGCACCAAGGAGTCCCAGAAAGAATTGGCTCTCTGCCCTCCCCAGGAGTTTGCAGCCATGTCTGGACAGGCAAAGCAACATCTTACCAACTACTGCAAGACGAGATTATGAGAAAATACTTGAGTTCCCATCAGCCCAATCCATTCAAACATCACCCCAAATACAGTTGTGTATGTGTGTTGAATAATTCTTTAACCCCAGCCAGAAACTAAGTACCACATAGCTGCCCACTCAATGGGATGGGGAAGAAAATTGGAAAAAAGTTAAAACTCATGGTTTGAGATAAGAACAGTTCAATAACTGAAATAAAATATAACAATCATAATAGTAGTGAAAAGCAAAGAGAGAGGAATAGGAATAAAACCCAAGAAAGATGAGTGATGCTCAGAACAATCTCTCACCAGTTGCTGACTGGTGCTCATCTCAACCCTGAGCTGCAACTGGCCCCTCCCAGCCATTCTCTCCTGCTTTTCCACACAGCATGACATCCCAAGGCATGGAAAATTCCTTTTGCCAGTTCAGGTCAGATGTCCTGGCAATGCTTCCCCTCAGCTTCTTGTGCACCTGCTTGCTGGCAGAACAGGGGAAACTAAAAAGTCATTGACTTGGTGTAAACACTGCTGAGCAACAGCACTCAGTGAGTGCATTGACAGTGTTATTCTCATGAGAAATCCAAAACACAGCACTGTACCAGCTACTAAGATGAAAATTAACTCTACCCTAGGCAAAAGCAGGACAATATAACAGAAGAAAGCAAGCTGAAAACACAGTCTGGAAAATAGAGTACAGTGCATGTACCTGCTACTTCTTTATACAGATATTTTTGACTTGGCGATTCATATGTGCCCAAGATCTCATGCATAAGCTCCTGTGTCATGTGGAAGATTGGTTGATTTAGCCCTTGGTTCAGTTGCAGCCCTCAATTCAGGTGCAGTCCTTTGCTTCAGATCAGTCCTACACTGCAAAATGGGAGTGCATGTGAAGGAAACCACAGATTTCCAAAAGCCTTCAAGGTTATATGTTTCCCTTAGACAAACATATCTCTAATACCTGTAACCATTTTTGATAACTTAAATAAACTGATTGTCTCTAGATAGTGTATCTTCCAGCATGATTAATATGTCTGAGCAGTAATACAAAGGCTCTTCTAAGTTACTGAAATACAGCATAAGCACAAGACAAACCTCTTTATATTACAAAATTGTAATCCTTGGTGCTTATTAGGGAAAATAGTTTCCTGTTTGCTTTGAGCTAACCTAATGCAGTGGGAAAGTGGATCAGAAAGCCTGTGTAAACTGCTGAGCTTTACCCTCAACAGCATGGAAATGCCAGAAAGCTGAATAATGATGAATTTTTTAAGAGAAAAAGAAAAAGCACTGAATGCAACACACTATTATTATTACTCTTCCTGAAAACTATCAGAGAAGATGAATTGTCCAGATGGTAAAGTGCAATCATGGGACTTGGGAGACAGGCATTTATTTTTGCAAAATACCACAGGCTTCTTGCATGACCTTAGGAAAACCTTTCTATGAATAATGCTTACAAATTATTTAAAATCTTGATAATATCAACATTCTGCACTTCAGACAGCTAATTTCAGTGTTCCAAAATTTCACTGTCAGCACCAAAGGTGCCTGTCTCTCTCCACTGATTTATAACAAAATTCTGGCTTTCAGCTTTGAATGACATCTGAGGTGGATTGCTATGGTAACTGAAGATGCTGTAAAGATTCCCCTTGGGGGTAAAAATCCATAAGAGAACTTTAGTTGCTAGGTCATCTCTTTCTAAAACTAAACAATCATAATATACAGCCTACACAAAGGGATAAAGATTTAGTAGTGTAAGAAAATTACTTTGAAGATTTAATTTTACAGAAACATAGGTAGGGGACATTACCTTTGCACAGTTTCACAGGCAGGCAGTCCTGTACCCAGATTCGGACTAGGTGATGGCAGCATGTTCTTTTGAAGTCCTCCTCTGAAACTGAAATATCAAAATAACTAAAAAGTACTACCAAGGACCAAGACATGGTTAATACAATTAAAATCAGACTGGCATTTAGTGAATTCATCCAAAGCAGATCTAATCTTTAAAAGAAAATAAGACTTTGGGTGGGTACCATCCAATAGAAATAGATCCCTCATTCAGAAGAAGAATGAGGGTGGAGTTGAAGGAAAGGAATAAGCTGTTCTTTCACCCTTGTGTGCACAGATGAGATTAACTACTTGATCTATTTCAAAGTGGTTGTATTGCTTATCATATAAATTGATCATACAGCATCATAGGGTCTCCCCTAAAAGGTCCTTCCTGAAATTTATCCTGCAGTTGGGATGAAGGAAATCTTGAGCTAATACTGATGGTTCTCTTGTCTTTGTCACATATCTTCCGTGGCAAAGAAAAAAAAAAAAAAAAGAGAAAAATCATTTATTCCAATATCTAATTATCTAATCACTGATTTTCACTACCTTAAACAAATATATTACTGTAATCATAGCCAGAAAAACAATGCTACTCATGAGGAGAATCATGGCAAGGTGAAGAAAGCTTTGCTCTTTCTTAACTTCTGCCAATAATAATCTAGTAAAAGTAGTGGGTTTAAATTGCCAGCTATATTTTGTGTCACCTTGAATCCAATAAAAAGTTAAACCACTCTCTGTGGTACGGACTTCTTTTTGTTCTTTGCCTTTGGATACATTCACACAACAGAGCTATGAACCATGACTCAGTTTCTAAGCACTATACACAAAGAGCTGTTATCTGATTAGAAAGTAAAGACTAAGCTCATGTCCTTAACATGAATCTGATTTTGTTCAGTTTTCACAATACATCCACAACCTGGAGGAAAGAGAAAAGCATACCTGGCAGAAAAGAGATGATGACCCCTTTACCTTGAAAATATCATTTGAATTCTAAGAGCACAAAGGAAGAGAAATTAGGCCTGGTTTTTATCTTTACCTGAGCTTGATTAGGTCATAGAAAGTTCAGGTAATACTTATGCCTCACAGCTCCAATCACCACAGCAGTAGAGAAGCTGACAGAACAGAAAGAAATGAATAGAAATTAAAACTTTTTAACCAATATTCCAGCTGCCTGATTGCAAAGAAAAGGTTCCAAATAAAATCTCTGTAGAAGTAAATTGACGCATTCTGTTCTGATTAGCATCCAAATTAGTAAATCAGCAGCACAGACAGTGAAAACTTTACCTGAGATCCCTCCCCTGACAGAGATGTTTTGAGAGGAAAGCTTTTAACTAAAAATCATTATGACCATGCACTTAAATATTATAATTTATTATTATCATGCATATAACATCATAAACATCCAAAACTAAGCAGCACAAAAATTTTAGTCCATTTGTAGTATTTTCCTTATATTTTCAAGTCTGAGCTCAGTTTTTTCAGATTTCCCAGTAGCCTGTGGAGCTGAAGGGCATATCATTAGAGCATCTCATGCCCTGTGCAGAACCTGTTAATCTACACAAGCCACTAGGACTATTACATTTTGGGGGAGGCCACAATTGACCATTGCTTATCTTAGATCTACCAGTTGAAAATTCAACATAAACAAAGCACAAAAGAGAAAAAGACTGACAGCTCCAGTAAGCTGTCAGCTTCAGGAAAGAGGCAGTGTACTCTTGGCTTAGAAAATCACAGGAAGAGGGACATCACTGGTTTAGATAGCAAGAGAAGTTTTCCCAGTAGCCCTCTAAAAAGGCTTTACATTTACATCTGGTTTTGATGTCTCAGAATCTGATGTCTTTCCTGACTATAAATACACTTGCACTATAAATACACTCAGCGTCTCTTCTAAAATGTTTTGAAATCTTCTGATGAAAAGCACTAAATATGCAGCCTTCTATTTATGGAGAAGCTTAAAGTGAGATAATGTTCTCTGCACTGAGATTTCACGGTTCTGCAGAAAGGGTTGGTCTCCCATCAAAGAGCTATTTACACATTAGAAAAGCTCTGTCAATCCCACCAGTGCTGATCAAGGAAAGCTAGTAAATGAGCTAGTAGCAATCACAGTTGGGGAAAGAAAATACAGCAACAAAACTGCAACAAAGCAATGACATTGATACCAAGCTGGAGCATGAGTCCTTACCTCCTGAGAAATTCAACATGCCAAATTGTCTTCACACTATTCTTGATTTAGCTAACCCAAATGTAGACAGAAGTGACACCAGATGAGTCAGGCAAGCCGTCTGGACTCAAAACTCTGAATTTGGAAGTGACAAACTCACAAAAGTTTGCTTGGCTGTTTCATTTCAACAGTTAAAGCAAAAGCCAAATTTCCTTTTTAGCTTTCAGACAACTTGCAGTTGAGCATATCCAAAGGTTAAAGGGTTTGCTGAAGAGGTGTGCTGCTGAGATTAAGTAAAAATTATCTAAGAACTCAAATTTTAATTCACATTAAGGCAGTGAAAATGGTTGGCAGGGATATGAGAGAAGGTCTGTTGTGGAAATTGTGTGCAGTGGTTGCTTGCTTACATCCACTGAAATACATATGCTTAGGTTTGGTCAACTAACAGTACATTCATTGCTAGCCACTGAAACCTTGGAAAGCTGTTACTCCCAAATTATGATTGCTCAGAAGGTGTCCACAAACTGAACAAGACAGGCCTCATTTGTTGTAATTCTTTTACCCCATAAATGCCTCTCTCTACATTTATGAAAGGAAAGAATATCAACACAAATGTAAACCACAAATCCTCAGTTCCATTAGGCATTGCACTCATCATTGCACACTAATTTATTAATAAACGGGTGCAGAAGGGATGGATCTAATTGGAATATACCATTTTCAAAGGATGTTACCTGATCTCCACACTCAATTTAATGTATTATTCCAATAATGTAATTGTTAGTGTCAAATCAGAAAATTCCTATCCAAAGAGTGGGTGGGAGGATGATAAATATGAACATGGTCAAGGTTAAATGAAGTGATTAATGATCTGAAACTTTAAAAATTAATTTGTAGCCAAAATTAATATGCTGCATCATCCAATAAACTAAATACTGCAGTATAAGTATCTGAATAATTACTGTGTTTGGAAGAATGCACAATGTTTGATAACCCTTTCTGAATACTTTCAGGGTTTCTTCCAGAAATTGTGCCTGGGAATTGACTAGTCTGAAGGTTGCTATGGAAAACACAGCTTACACAGCACATGGAGTAGTGGGCAGATACAAATTAAGTGGAGACTGGTGTCTGTAGAACTCCTTTTTTTTTTTCATATATATTAATTGTCAAAGCTATTAAAGCAAGAAGAGAATGAGAGAGCACATAACCAAGCCACATCTGACTAATGATTTCAAAGAAATTGCAAAATCAGAGTTTGATTTGAGGACAATTTGCATGAGGCTTTAATAATCATTAAGTTAATAAATATGCTTTTCTCCCACCTTGATGTGCCTGCCCTCTCCTTGGGAAACTGATATTCTGTAAAGATTTTCTTTTTTACTGACAGAGAAGCAATCAGAGATATGTCAAAACAGTCCTGCTCTCATCTTTATAATTGTTTATTAGGGATGACAGGTAGATCCTTAGACACAAGCTTTTTGGTGCTAAACCTTATAGACAAATGCAATAAAAATCTGTAAGTGGGCAGAGGGGTGGAGACAAAGCTCAAGGAAATGGTGGGATACTCAGTTCATTTGGGCACAATGATGAGGGTGACACGTCTTGTCTGTCACATGGGCTGCCTGTAAGACTTTCAGATATCACAAGATAACATTTACAGAGGATTTCAAAGAAGGTAACAATATTCTGACAGAGGGGCTCGAGTAACAAGCAAGCCTGCCACCACTCCCATAGACAAAGTCTCTTCACATGACCTGGCTTGGGTTTATAAACAAAGTTTTTCCAGAGAGGAGTTGTACGTTTTCTGGACAAGCTATTCTCTGGTTTTTTAAACTGCCATCATTGACTTTAATGATCCCTAGTGTGTATTTGCTTCCCACTGCAGAATCTTATGAGAATATGGTGGGTTCTCTGACACTGTGGACAGAACAGATCCACAAGAATACCCTCTACACTAATTCTACTTGTCTAATCTACCTGATTTAATATATTTTAAAAATTCCTTTTGTAAGCCTCCTGATGGAATGAACTATAGCTAAGAAAAGTGGCTAACAATTATTCAAGTTGCTTGCAATTGCAATAGTTATTTCCAGTGCCTTGTAGCTCAGACAAATGAATGTGGCATCACATACCATAGGAGGACTATGTGCTGAGCATGATGCCATATGGGAAGGGATATCCCTGTGGTCAGCTGGGATCAGCTGTCCCAGCTCTGTCTCCACCCAGCTTGTGCACCCCCAGCCTTCTCACTGGTGGGGTGGAGAGCACAAAAGACCTCGATTCTGTGCAAGGGCTGCTCAGCAATAATGGAAACATACCCAAATTATCAGCACTGTTCCCAACACAAATCCAAAATACTCCAAAATACATAGTAGCTACTATGAAGAAAATTAGCTCTGGCCAAGCCAAAAGCAGCACAGTATGCCAGACAATTCTGTGATAGTCTATTACTAATTTACAGTGAACACAGACTTTTTAGATGCTTCACTGTGTTATCTTATCCTGCCTGCAAAGAGTAATAAGTAGACTCCTCTTTTTTCTTTTTCAGGAAAGTATAATTTTTAAATTCATTTTATAAACAAAATCCTTAATGAATATAAATATTTCACCTTTCTCTCTCCCCTTTACTCCTTTGTCCCTAAGAAACTCATATTGCTTATTTTTCATTAAAGGCTTGTCAAGATGAGAAGTCATCACAGAAATATTTCTGACAATTGGTTTATTCATAATCTAATTGCGCTGGCAGGCAAGAAACTCCAAGTCACTCAATGTGCCATGACAGTTTTACATGGATCTTGAAAATACTTGCCAAGCAACTTTCACAGCCTTGAAGTTTCTGTCAAGAGAATAGAGAGAGGAATGAGAAAAATGGGGACTTCAACCACATGAAATACAACTGAACAATTTTTCTTCCTCTGTGCTGAAATGCTGACATGAAACTGTTGTGTGAAAAGCGCACAGGGAGACACATTTGCTCTTCTAAGAATTTTGTCTTTTAAGAGCTTAACTAAGGTCATTCTGGATTTAAGGTGTACACTGAAGTGAAGCTTTTTAAAATTATTATTCCTACCACAGAGGGAAAAAAAAGGAGATTTATCCTGCATCATAGGAAAGGACCAACAGTGTTGTTTTCCCAATAGCACCTACTAACGGATGTATAAAGAGGAGGAGGAGAAGGATACATACAGAGCAAGAAGAGGTCTTATTTCTACAGATACAGGTTTCTCTTACAACAGTCCTGAAGATGATGGGCAGCAGCACAAGTATTTGTCTTGGTAAGAAAGTCAAGTACACTGGTCTCCTTGCTCCATAAAATGTTTTCAAATGGGGAGGGGGGTCTTGAATAGCTTGGACTTTATCCTAAACTGTGATACATGAGAAAGCTTATTTTCCCATTGTGCCTACCTCTTTTTAAGTCAAATAAATTTATGTCATATGTTACATTGAAGTTTCCCTTCTAAGTGTTTTTCTTCTTTACTTCAATGGAACATTGATGTCTACTAAAAAAAAGAGCAAAAAGTTACATATAAAATGACTTTATGATCTGGAGGCTATGTATGGTTTATGCCTTACACATCTGACCTGAAATTTTCTCCTCATTGTTTAATACTTTAGGTCTTAATAGAGAATCAAAGAGATACTACGAAAAAAGAGTATGGGGATGAATGAATTCACTCTGCTGTTGCTCATCTCCCTTCAATTTACTTCCATATTTTAATATATTATGCAAGCTAATATAGATTTTCAAAACCACAAGGAAAGGAAGTGCAAATAGAAATACTTTGTGTGTTCATGACAGAAGTCATCCAAAGACCTTTTGAAAGTTCTTTATGGGTTTTAGACCCTTAAGATAAAGGAACAACATTTGGAGTAGACAGCAAAACAGGCATCGAGTGTACCACTTTATGAGACTGAATGCTAGAAGCAGTAGATTCTCAGCTATGCCACATTACCAACAGAGCAGGTAGATTTATAAGACCCCTTGATTGCTATGTTAGACTTCATCATGTTCAAGATAAATGAGCTCAAGGCTGCCTGCTTCAAGACAAAAGAATGCACTCTCTCAGTGGTACTACTCTCTTTCAATGGATTTTGTAGGAAAATGACAAAAATCCAACGGTTTAACATTTTTTTCAGGAGACATCTGAAAACACAGTTCAGTCTCCACCACCAATATGCGTCTGAACAAGCAGAATTAACTTTCTGGAAGGGAAGGGTTATCTCTCCACTCTCAGCTACACAGGGAGTGAACAGAAAGCCTAGGCTAAATGTTGGAATTAGGGGAAATGACTCCAGAAAGATGCAAACCTTCTTCCTGCTACTGCAAATGGAAACTTCCCACAGTCTTGCTAACAGATGCCCATGCCTTCCTTCCAGGAACACTTCCTTTGCTGGTATTTGTGCTGCATAGAAAAGCAGTGCAGTGGCTCCAGAGTAGGCTTTGGAAATGAAGAGGAGCAGCAGGATGTTATTGAATATGCCTCACAAATTACTTGTGTTTAAGTGATTTAAGGCTAGAGGGATGTTATTTCATTGGATGGACAGATTTGGTCAAATGCCTTAACAGCACTCGTGAACATTAATATCAATTCCAAGTGGCTATTCAATTCCATGCTCATGGTCCTTGCTATTCAAGTTGCTCTGTGACTGTCAGAAGAAAACAGATTGCTGTTCATTTTAATCAGTCAGATCACAGTTTTATTGAACGTGCCTGTTTGATGTGATTGCATCTTGCGCAACTGAGCGAAATGAGACAAAAAGAGCAATTTTATATCACGTAGATAATAACAGCTGCGCCCCTCAGAATTCATTATAGAAATCTGGTTTGCAACCGTATGTTCCACTTCATCTGAAACCCTTTTGTTCTCATCAGCCTTTTCCTGTGTGAAACAACCACTCTGCATTTTGCAAGTATCCACTAATGGAATCTGATATTACCTTGTCCATATCCTTGGATCTCATGCTAAATATTGAAAACTAAGTAGTCTAGTTTTCCATAAACTACTAAAATAGCCTCCATACAGTCACCTGATTGTAAGCACCAGGCATATTCACCCTCTTTATTACTATTTACCCTTTAAAAATCGCTCTCTAATAACTGAAAATAGAGAGCTTCAGCAGTAAGCAGTTTTAAAATAACTTGTTCCCTTTTTTTTTCCTTCTGTCTCAGTCTAAGCCTTCAGGGTGAGCACTGCTCTGTGAAATCACAGCCTTGGTGTCATTTTAGTTTAAATTGTGTTCAAATCTGTAGCCATCCAAATTCCTTTATGACTTATATGCATGTGTTTGAATCAAAATTACAGGTAACTTATGCTGCTTCTTTTCTTCATAACCTTTCTTAAACATCTACATTACTATGCTGAGTAATATGTATTTTATTAACTTGATTCTTAGCTGATGTACATTCAAGTAAGTCCACAGATTTTAGTGGATTTATGCCAAATTACATTACTGAAATGGTTTGGCTGAAATCCTATCACCTTTGACATCATTGGCAAAATTCCCACTGTCTTCAGCAAAGAAATTACTTCAATGTATATGCTAGGCATGTAGAGACCCTCCTCAGTGCAAAGTCATGCAGTGAGACACGATGATGTCTCAGGTAGAGGCATCACATTCATCCTGTGGAGTCTGCTAGAGGTCAACAGTAAAACATGACTTTTATGACTAGACAATAGAAGGAATAAAAGAAAGGTTGGAGAAGCACAAATTAACTTTTGTGAAAATAATTCAAAGATATTTCAATGTAAACATGACCGTGACTTAGAGCATCTCCTTACTTTTCTTTGTCTTTCTTTTAAAGTCACTGGCATCCTTAAATACCCCTCTTTGTCTAATTACAAATTACCATTTTCTCTGGATCAAGCCTGCAGGTATATACATATCATAAAATTAGTGGATCAAGCACTGGGACCCAGATATATCTCTGCACCCACTCCTCACAGCCCACACATGTGGCACCCTCTCATGTTCAAGGGCACTTGATAAGTCACCTGTCCTTCCTCCATGTACTCTGAGACACTCCACTTGTTCTTCCAGGCCCTGTGTGGTTCCCCCACAACCATATGTCTACAGCACCCACAGTACCAGAACCCCTCTGTGTTGTATTTCTCATCTCTCTGTCTCCCTCTATGACTGCTGAATGAGGTTTCCATACCCGTAGTCTAGATCTCAACATAGTGACTAAACATCATCATCATCACCTTTTCGTGTTTCCATGTGAATTCTTGTCCTCTCTGTACAGCTCCTTTCCATGTCCCTAAATCCTTTCTCTTTTTCTACTTCACTCCAAGACTTCAAGTCTACATCCAGCTCACAGATTTGGAGGCTTGATTCTTCAGCCTGCATTTCTATAGGACAATTTGTAATCTTGAAGTATAGACTGGTGGAGAAGGCAAGCAGATAATTAAATCCTCTTCTGTTCTTTATTCAGCCCTACTAAATATCTGCTGTGTAACCTTGGACCTTCAAAATCTGCCCCATCTGTTTACATCTATTTGGACTAAATTTACTAAGGTGATGTTGTAGCATAGGTTTAAATAGCATCTTGTGCAATCAGGTCCTAATCTGCAAATAATTTTGAATCAGAGAAGCATTTTCATTTAATTAAAAAAAAAACCACTGGGGTTCTTTTTATTTGTTTTAGTTTGACTTGGCATTTTATTGTTGTTTGGGGTTTTTTTTGCTCTTTCACAGAAACACTCAAATCATCCTTTTCCCTTTGTTTGAAATTTCCTTTCTTCAGTCTGAACAGCAAATCAAACAGTCATTCAGACAAGACTAGCTAGCTCTTTTAAACTCAGTAGAAATACCAACAATAATAATAATAATAATTGATTCCCAGTCCTATTTCAGCAGAGGACAGCACATACTTAAGCTATTGCCTTGCTGGACTAGAGGTATGCTAAATGATAAAGGGACTGTCTCTCTCATGTCTGTTTGAAGAGAGCAAGGGGATTTCTATTTCTTGTCAACCTGGAGGAGCCTGATAACAAGATGTTTTTTTAATCTGAAAGCTAGGCTTTCATCAAGTGCAACTTTTGTGTCGTCGGAGACAGATGTTCAGGTTGTGAAGCATCAAAAATCCTTCCAGTGAAAACCAGACGTAAATTATAGTCATGTTAACAGTAAAGGGACAGATAAAAAATCCATATCAAAACATTATGAATGATATTGCAGGCCTAAGGTTGCTTTGTGTGTGACATTAATGCCATTGAAAACACATTGACATAAAAGCCTAATATAAACATTACCAGCTAAGCCTGAAATAAAGGGAGGAAGGTTATCATTGACAGTATGGATATAAACATATCAGTCTTATAATAGTATTATAAATAAAAAGGTTGTTAATTTAACAATGGCCATATATATATATTTAAGTAATGTCAGTGCTCACACATTGCCAGCCTTGTTTCAGCATTTATGTGGGACCTCATAAAGCAGCCAAACGCTTTCTGTTAACTTTTAGGGAATGATAGCACAAACATGACCATAAACACGATTCTGCTGCATAAATCAGGTCTGTACATGTATAAATTGCATTGGTGATTTATGAATGTAAATGCAAACAGAAATAGCCAGGCCATACATCAAAAGCACCAACACAATGAAAAACAGGAAATCACACACAGGTTCTGCAGGTATGCAGTACTAGAGCACAGAAGGGCAAAGGAATATTTTGTAAATGATGCTTGTCATGCTCAGACCTCAAAGTTCTCAGGGAGAGTTATATTAAGGGCAGAAATTTATACCCCGTGAGCCTTCCACGTATCCCCTCACCCTCACCCTGTTACTTCCTTATGAAGGCCTGGTACTACCAGAGCCAATTGGGATTGGAACTTTTGAGAAGAGATTTGTTATTTCTGGGGTGCCCAGCAACTCTGCTACCACACGTTTCTGTGAGTTCTTGCTTTTAAATAAGGCCACTTACCAGGGACCTTAGGACTGTGGAAGCATCTAAAGTTTGAGGAACTGAGAGACTGACAGTCCAACGAGATTCAGACACATAATCTGCATGGCATCATCTCCCTGATTTGCAAGAAATTCACAATTGCTCCGAAAACTATGCCAAAAGCCGACAACTTCCTTCAGCTGTCCTTCCATGCTGGTTCACATAACGACCTTGAAATGGGATGGGGGAACTACATATGGAATAAAGAATTTTACTTATTTTATTTGTACTTGAAAATAATTGTGCAGGGCACCAGAGCTCCTTACCACAAACAATCCCACTGGCAGACAACTTGACTCCCAGGCATTTTTCTGGAACCAAGAGACAGATTTCTCTCCATTAGAGCTACCAATCTGATTTTTCATACCAACTGCACAGGAGTCAAAAAATGCTTGTAACTCTGCCTGAATAGTATAGCTGACTCCTGTTTTGGAAAAATGCTTCCCTTTCCCAAAGCACAACAGCATTTTATGGCTCTGTACAGACAATTAAATAATTGAACAATTATGCCACTCCCATAAGTGCTGTATTAATGTTGCTTTAAGGAATGTAATGTTTCCTGCCAAGAAACCATCTGTTGAATGAGATATGTGAGACTAAAATGAGGCTAAAAGGAAGACTGCAGATATGATAGCTCCAGATTGGAAGCTTCTTGGTATCATGGGAATGCTAATCAGTGTTGATCCTGACAGCTGTAGGTGTTCAGCCCCCAACAGCAAGTAACACACTTTCATACCTTTTTTTTATTCTATCATTTCACTTTTTTCAAGGGTGAACAGCAATCTAGAGCTACTTGCTCAGCATATTTAAAGAGTAAATTAAAGAGATATGACATTATCTCAGAGCATTTGAGACAATGATGAATATTGGGAAAACTTGCAGCAGCTTCTACTGATCACCCATGAGAACAAGTTTTGAGATTGAAAAAATGTTACAGATTTTTATGCTGATTTGGTCTTTTAGTTCTACTTTTACGCTTTCTACTTTTGTCAAGTGTAAGTAAGGAAGAGGCGTCCAAATGGACATCTGGAGAAGCTCTTAAGTCTTATTTCCAATTCAGTCTCCCATATTCCATTCTTTGAAAAAGGATTTCTGGGTCTGTTAAAATCTATTTGCAAAAGCACATGTGGACAATTGAGATCCTCAACTTTAGGCACCAAAGTGTCTCACTAGAGCATGAGCACAACCGAATTCTGATTGATCCTATAGGCAAAGCATTCCCAGAAAGCTCAAAGGGATGCAGGAGAATTGTAGCCATTTTCTTTTCCCCTTTTTTTACCTCGGATTGATGGCATTGCAGCAAGAACACAAAATTTAGATTCCAAGCTGGTCAATATTTTGACCAAAATCAAGATTATTTATTCTATGGTCATAAGAGGACTTCTGGCTCTACTCTTTAGGATCTTTGTGCACCTTTCTTTTAATATTAATAAAATACAGGTACTGATATTGAACTTCTCAGTTTTAAAATTCTTGGATGAAATGTGTTACAAAAACATGCTTTATTGCTGTTGAAACTCTAAGACACTCAGCAACTTATGCTAGACTGAAGTCTCACATATGACTCCTTCATTTACTTGAATCACCTAGTACTGATTACAAACTAAAAACAGAAGTCCCTTTCAGATTCCTCTTCTAAAGCAATTTGTGTTCTTTCAGTAGAACTTAGGCATCCATTAGCTAACACAAACATAAGAAAGTAAAATCTTCTCCTAAACATCCTTTACCTGTTGTTTCCACTTAGCATCAATAAGATGTGTAAAGAATAAGTAATTAAAACATCCTATTTTGTATGGAAAGTTGAAACAGTGATTTTTCACCTCCGGTGACAAGCAGCAAGCTTCTTCTTTTGTATCAGCTCACCCCAGTAGCAGAAGAATCAGATGGTGCTACAGAGATATGTTTTCACTGCTGTTTGACTGACTGACTGACTGACTGACTGACTGGATGTGTTGGAGTTTCTTAATGCCAACATAGTCCTTTCCACCAGATTCAGTACAGCTACCATCTTAATACCAGCAATCCTCAGTGCTCATGATTATGTAATTAATAGTTTTATATCTGGCCACCATTTCCATGACTTGGACCAAAGCTGGAGCCTCTGGATACCCTACATATAAACTGTAAGTTCAGGCAATGTATTTGAGATGAAGAGACTGCATAAAGATGTAGTGTCAACACATCTCTGTAAAGGATTGCTCTTGTTTTCATCAGACATGAGCTCTGTTTCCACAGTGAAATTCTCCTTGGTGAAGAGAAATGACCACTGCTTATGATTATATCCCTCTTCCAGAATAAATTCAAAGCTGTTACATTTCAGATTTGGTCAAATGAGATCTGATCAGCAAACCATAAAGGTGCAGAAATTTACTCAGCTTGTTTGTGTATGTGTTGAGAGATCATGGAGAAAATTTCATGGATCTTTGGTTTCTAATGGTCTTATAAGTCTTCTGGTCAAATGGCTGGATATCTTCTGGGAAATTGTTGGAAGTCACCCAAAAAACTGTAAGATGCTTTAGGCTTTTTATATTAGTATAGGTTACCAGCCAGATTGAAATCAGCATTTAAGCACCAGCTTATAGGCTCTTAAATAAAACAGGTGAATTCAAACAAGGGATCTGTGCAGTGTGAAAGTTTAGCAAGGATCAATTCTAGAGTCAAGACTAAACCTTCATTAAAGACCTGTCTAATGAGTTTCTCTCCTCCAGGCCTAAATGAATCCCATGAGAAATGCACAAGTATAATAGGCTCTGATGATCTCTGAGGCAGCTCCAGTCTATCACAGGGTGGAAGCTCAATAAATACGGGTGTTTTCTGCATGAATTTCTTTCCTTCCCCTATCCTTGTCACTGGAGAACCATGTAAAGAAAAGGCAGAAAGATACCAACACTGTTAAGATACTGTGAAAAAACAGGAAAAACCCCAAAATAAGTTGTTTTGTCATGGAAGCAAAGACATTAAGTTGAGCAGGGAGCAGTTCCTGATAGTAAATAAAATATTAGGAGAACAATGCCCACCACAGGTTTTCTAATCTGATCATTTTCTCATCTAAAACAGTGTGGAATGCACAAGATATTTATTGAGGGCAGAAGGTATTAAATACCTTAATATAACTGCACTTAAACCACTGATAACCCAGAATTGTATCTTTGCAAATTTGTTTTCCCTTTTTGTGCAAAAGGGAAAAAACCAAGTTAGAAAAACCAAGATAGAAACCAAGTTAGCAGTGAATGAAACCCATTAATGTTTGAACAGTTAGTACATGAAATTCACTGCAGTATGAAGGCAGGAGAGCAGAAATGGAAGAGCACAGCTAAATTGCAGGACCTTGCAGCATTTCTCTGTTTGCAAATCAGGATGGGAAATCAGGCATGACTAGACTTCTAGTCCTGTGTGAAGACATAGGCATGTACAGAGATTTTACTTTCCCAATCCAGCTTGCAACACTATTTCACAGAACAGAAACAGAAGAAATCTGCTTGGTAAAGCAACAAAGTTATCTGTGCACAGCCCCAATGGACAGAGTAGCTGGTTCTTAAACCATTACAGCACAACCAACTTGATATTGAGAGACCCTTAAGATGGGAATGGAAGGAATTCCCAATTTACACAGGTGACATGGGGAGTTCTGGAAATCTTACCCTATCCTTCCCTGGGTAAGCACAGCAGTTGCAAGACAAGGCCAAGGTCAGTGCTCATCTCAGCAGTTTACCTCATCCAGGTCTCCAGCCAGTACAAGTTTAGATGGGTATAAATCAGGAGAAGCCCTGACCTGTTCTCAGATTTCTATATATTATATTTCAATACACCCATTCTCCTTAAATTAATAGAAAGACCACAACCTGTAATACTTCTACTCATATGCAACTCAGTAGGAGCAGGGGTGGTTGGGTTGGGTTTTTTCTTTTAACTGATAAATTACAGTAGTATGAAATATTTGGAAATATATTTACTGTGAACATATTTGAGTGATCTCCTTGGCGTATAAGATACAAACTGACTTCAGGGTCATGAGGGTCATTCAGGGTCATGAGAAGGCTCTCTGTAGCTCTTCAATTGCACACTTTTAGCCAGCACTTCAATTCTCTTGGCTTCCTTTCTCTTAAAAAATATTGTATATTTTAATATTTGGTCTGAATATTTACTGATTTTCTGAAAGTCAGAATTTGGAGGGCAGTGAAAAATACAGGCACATTGGCTCACCATGAGACTGTTTTGAATAATCACAAACCCAGCATGTTTTTTGGTATGTGACTGTTTACCTGTGTTTTGAGACTCTGTTAACTGAATACTGCAAAGGGCTTAGCAATCCCTGGATGGAAGGTAGTTTATATCACACTAAGCTAAAACATAAATAAGAATAAAGGGCAGATATATACCATATCTGGAGAATTGTCTTCAAAGAAGGGAAATCAGGGGACAGATTTTTATGTTTATAAAAGCCAGTGGGGAGTTCTGCTCTAAAATCAGCATCATGTGCAATGAGCTCATGTGGATGGATGGGGAAGTTAGTGTGCAGCTAGATGTGGATTTACAGCCCTCAAGGTATTCTGCAATAACCTGCCATGAGGGTTTTCTTAGCCTGCACTGAGAATGCCTTTGTGTGCAATAGTCTAACAAACTATTTTGCACTTGCTCCCTATTAGATAGGTTTTTTACACCAGCTGACACACCAATTTCTACACATTACCTTTTCTGGAATGATAAATCCTTAACAATGTCTTAATAAGCTGCACTTAAGACTCTTTACACTCACCAAATATGTAATCAGGCTGGCAGTGCAAGCCTATGAAACCAATTCCCCTCTGTAAGGCAGAATGCTTCCCTACAAGCCAAGTTAGGTCCAGATTCAGATCTGCAGCAAATTTGGCCTGGTTTCCATGCTATGGTCACCAGAGCACTGCAGAATCTCTCAGCATCCTGCAGTTTTCTAGGCAAAATATCTACACAGTGTGCAAATTTGGGAACTCGCAGCAGCAGCTTTTTACACATTGAATGTAGGCACAACTGCAGCCAGGAGGAAAGTCAAAGCATCCACAAGACATAATGCTTTGCCCTAAGGTAAATCTGCCCCAGGAAATTTCACACAGGTTCCCTTCCAGGAGGAACTTTCCTCAGGGTAAAGGAGTTTGTGCAAAGTTATGCTAAGTCAGCTGCTGCCAGACATCTGCCTAGAGGGGTCTGCAGGGCAACCCCCATCATGCAAGTTTAATAAGCCCAAGTTCTCCAGTGGCAGGCGCAGTGCTCCAACATACTGTGCCATCCTCTGGCAGGTCTGTGTATAAAATATCACTCTGTGCAGTTCACGTCCGAAAGAAAAAGAAACCTCTCCAGTGCTCATTCTTGAAAATAGTTTTTTTTTAGGGGGGGGAAAAACAACCAACCAAAAACCACTAGAAAGAAAAGAAAATTTGGCAACCAAAAGTGCCAGGCTAGTGGAGACACACTGTCTGCACAGCAGCTTCTCCTGGTAACAGATCTTAAAAGCTTCAACAGTGATCTGTTATTCTTACAAGACACAACAAAACTCCCAACAGGCAGAGAACAGCAGAATTAATGGATTGGAAAGTGAGAGTCTAATGTACGAGCTTTCAAAAGTCTCTCAAGACCAGCAGCCTCATTGTGCATATCCCGTAAGTTCCTGCTATTGGGTTTTGGGTGTACGTGATACTGTCAGTGGAAAAAAGGCACAAAGGTCAATATGGCTGCAAAATATCTCAAAGCATCTTGGTAATATTTCTATGGAAAGCCTCTAACTCCAAGAGAAACAAATATTATTTACACATCAAAGGGCTTTAAAAAAATATCCTTGCAAGCAAAAGTCGGCTCAGTTCAACTACTTTACAGTTAAATCATTTTTTATTGAATTCAACTTTCATGGATCATTAGAGAGCCAGAGGCAGAATTCCAAGACCTGCTTTGACCTAATGAGTCTCCAGCAAATTGTTTTCTTAAGTATCCCATGCCTTCTTTATGGATTCGGAAAAGAAATGCATTTTCTCTTTCTTTCGTGTTTTAAAAAAAACAACATAAGCTTTTTAATTGAATGTAATTTATATCCAGTGCAATAAGCTGCTGATATGGTGGAGTTCCTTTCTTTTGCATGAATACAAATGTCTCAATAACATAGAAAATGTACTGACACCTGTACTTACTTTCTTATGATGAAATTATGCACTTTTATTTTTGTCTAGTGAAAACCTACTGAAGCCAATAGCTTTAAACTCCCTGATTCCACTGGTCTGTGCTGCTCTGCATCCTCAAGAACTTACAGTTATAAATCAGTGCAACCATTACTCCTAATGTCCTAATTGATTTTGGAAAACAAGAGAGGGAATCTATCAAAAAGAACCTTATAGCAGATACAAACATTCCTTCAGAAGAAAATATGAAAGAAAATATTTTAAAAATCCCATCACTCTAGCAGGCAAGAAAAGAGTTGAAAGTTAATATTTTCCATACCAGAGAACTTGAACTTGATCAAAAATTTGATCAAGTTCATCAAATTATCTTCTATCATCACAGCCAGGGCAGGCCAGTAACAGAAGGGACTGATAGGACTGGCAGCATGCCCAGCCACCCCTGAGTGCCCAGCTCAGATGCCTGGACACTCTTTTACAGCTGGTGCACTGAGAGGAATGTGTGTGCACAGCCAGGGTTTGGGGGTTTGGGGTTTGCTTTGGGTTTTCAGTGAGATAGCTTAATTGTAACTCCAAAAAAACCTGATCCTGCATCGGGCAATCACCCCGAGAACAAAAAAATATGCCAGTCTAGACAGAGAGCTGTTTCATCAAATGAAAACTGCCTCAAGAGGAAGTGACCATAAGCAGGTGTCTCGGACTTATAATTGAAGGTCTCGCTTTCTGACCTACACACACAAAATTTTTTTAAATTGTCTTCTGCTTGAGTGCAGAAAAAATTTTAGAACGGGCTTGCTAGAGTTGAGAGATTGACAGCTAAAGTTCTCACAAACTAACCCAACACTGAAGCTTTGAGAGGGGCAGAAATCATTTGTCTGCAGTCATATTTGGTGGTCACTTCCAGGGAAAGAGGAGAGAGCCATTTGTGAAATAAGCCTCAATTTTCTCTGCTCTGAAGGACCAGTGGCTCGCCTGGATGAGCCAGTCTGGCACTTGGTGTGGTCTCCACCATGGAGACTCCTGTGAGCTGTCTCTCATGAAGTCCTTTGGTGCCTCCTGCTTCCATGGAAGGTGAGGGAGGTTTGGCCCACCAGTCAGCTGTGCTTCACGGGCTCTACTCAGCACTCTGCCTGTTGAGCTCCTGCCCTGTGGCTCGGGGAGTGGCTCTGGCCATGTGGCCAGCACCAGCTTACTCTTGCAGTCCTTCCTTCTCCCAGAATTTCACAACACTTTGGTTTCCTTTTTCTTTTCTCCTTCCTCCCTCCTACCTGTCAGACTAGGGTCTCAAACTGGGGTCAAATTGCTAAAGATGCTAAAGATGAACAGAGAGAGTAAGCAAGCACTCACTAGTGTTTCTGGAAGGGGGGAAATTGAAAAGCATCATGAAGACTCCCCCCACCTGTGAGGGGTAGGAAAGAAGCTGGGTGACACTGTAGGACTTTGGGGCCTGGTGACATAAGGTAAGGTTTGGGAGCAGCTTGCAGACTGCGCCCATGAGAGAGCAGTGAGGAGAGTGTGTGGCAAGCAAGGGGCACAAAAAGTCCCCCAAGAGGTAAATTACTGTCTGGGGCTTTCCCTTGGCTGGAATTTCACCCGAGGACCAGAAGTCCGGGCCTCTCAAAGAGCCCTCAGCAAACCTCTACAGCGCAGGCAGCCACAGGGCCACGGGAGATGTGCAGAGGTGGGGAGCAGTGGTTTGGGACACCCATCCCTGGTGCCAGCCCAGACAAGCAGTTTGACAGAAAAGCACAGCTGTGCAGGATTCCAGGATTCCTGAGCCTCTGAGCGAGGCCTGGGCGCGGCAGGGCCCTGAGGCCTCACGCGGAGAGCGCAGCTCGGACACTCCTCACTCCACTGCAGCCTCCCACCGAGGAGTGGGAAACAGCTTGTCTGAGCCACAGCTAAGCTAAGGACTTCAAGATTTGTCATGTTAAATACCAGCCCTTTGAAGCAGTTCAGCACTGACAGTGTCAATTGAGTTATTTTGGATTTTAACCTCCTAAGGAATCGGACAAAACCCCTAAGAACTCTTTGTGAAAATGTTCAGCCCAAGGAGTTGTAATTCCTTTGCATTTTGCTCTATGGAGATCTTGCTGGAACTGCTTAACTACAGAAGGCTGATTGCCACATATCTTGAATTTCAGACAAATCATGAGATGTTAAAATTGGGACTCAGTGTGATAATGATGATTCTGCCCACTTGGTTCACTATAGGCTTCAAGTACTATAGTTATTCACTCAACATTAAAAGAAAAGAAGCTTTCTCCCCTGCTACTTTGCAGAAAGCAGGGGAATGGAACCTTACCAGCTTGAAACCATTCAGACTAAAATGCAAAATGATGATTTTTGGCAGCAAGTGGGTATGTATAGTGGATAAAGTGCAGGAAATTAAGAGCCAAGTGCAGAAATATACATTAACTGAAACCCACGGTAAAAAAGCTTGCTATGTAGCAGGTTTAGAAAAATGAAAAGCTGTTTAAAATGAAAGGAAAAAATATTTTTTTATTATTATTACATACATATATATGCTTATGTGTGTGTATTTGAAATGTCAGGGATAATGAAAGGGGTAGATAAGTTACTTTTGTCAGAAGAATGAGAAAAAAAACATTTAAAATACAGTCAGAGTATATAATTAATCAGAACTACTCTGATTAATAATTATTGTTATTGTAGTTATTATTGATAAATGTTAGCAGTAGACTTCAATGGCTGAGCTCCTAAGAATTCAGATTAACTGAAATGCATCTAATTTGCCTGCATGTAGCTATAGCCATTTTTATTAACCAATATTTCTTCTCTAATACTGCTGGTTAGCATTGCTCTCTTGCTCCACGTAATATGAATAGCTCCTGTTCTACTAAAAAATACTGAAGAACCATGAATCTATTCTTGCCTCTGTCCTGGGATTTCTGTTGACTTCAGTGAAGTTAATTTTCTCTCCATCCCTATCTTTGAGACACAGGGTAACCAGGCCTCCTGAGTTCAAAGGGAACAATCCTTATTGCTGGCTCTGGTGGAAGAAATGGGAATATATTGCCGGGAAACCCCTCAGAAAGCACCTCTGATGAATTGCATTAAATGAACAGACAACACATTGAGATTGAAATAAGACAATGAGCTCAAGCATAGGAGGATGGATAGAATATAGGTATATTTCAGTCTTGCAGAAGGATGTTCAGTGAATAGGTAAATAGCTTTCCAAAAGGAGAGAAGATAACCTTTGCGTAGGAGATGGGAGATGTGTCCACTTCTACCTGCTTACCAGATAGCACTACAACAGCAAATCTGTCCTGGACAGAGGAATTTCATCTTTCTGAATGAACCCCTCACCCTGTTTTGAGAATGAAGCACAAACTCATCCTTCAGAAGTGATCCTCTTTAATTTACAGTATACCTCTACCATGGGACAAAGGGCAGAGTTGAGGGGAGGTTTACATATTTTTATGGCGTTTGCCCATTTCCTTTCTGTATTTCCTTTCCTTGTCTGTATTTACTCCTGGCCCAGCTGTAGGTTGGGCTCACAGCAAGTGCACAGTGGTGCCAGGATCACCATCCCTGTGGCTGGGCAACTCAGCAAGCACAGTTCATGCAGCCAGCATGGTCTACACCAAGGGTGAACATGGACACTTGCTGGAGTGCAGTCTGAGGCTTGGTCCAGTTTGGGTGTGGCCTTCATGAAGAAAATAGATGAGCCTGGGGCCAATGTACGAGCTGAGAACTGGGCTGTCTCAAGGCTTCTCCCAAGTACTGCCTGTACTGACATGTGCCACTGACACAAACATAAAGCTTTATACAAGTGTGGACTCCAGAGTAGTCTGCAACATTAAACACAGGAGTTATTCCCACAGTTTATTCAAGGAAAGGCTTCAGTCTGTCAAAGGTTTAACTCAAGAGTGAATTTTTCTGTAAGTAAATAACAAATGGGATCTACTTCCCCTGCTAACTGAGTAATCAATATGTAAGATAAGTTGAAAAGGTATTTTCAGAAGGCCAGTTATTCTCAGTGCTGTGATTCTGCATGGATTGTATATTATCTCGGCCAGAGACAACATTTTCCTTTATGCTATAGTTAAATCAACTCTGAGGTGTGAAATGAAACAAGACAAAATCTATCACATTTCTCTCAAACTTTAACAAATCTGTTTTCAGAGAGGAAAACAATCTTTTTTTCTAAAAGGAAACCATTCTAGGTCAGAACCACTACTGCTTCTAATTACTTGTTTTGCCATGTTCCTAATCTGCAGATGAGGAAGCAAAGTGGTACCTAGTAACTTATATTCCTTCATTATCCACTTGCAAAACTGTATTATTTCATAGATATCTCTGTATATTTTATGCATTTTGTTTATACTTTCAGATAAGTGCAAATGAGAAAAGTCAAAATAAAGACATTTTCATTTTAGCTTTATGCCAAGATCCATTTGCAAGATGTAAGAGAATCCTGCATTTTGTCCACAGTGGTTTATTTTATGAATTTATTTCTTCTTGGTTTGACTATAGAGAAGATAACCTTTCCATTAAACTGAAAATCAGTTGGCTTTGACTTATTTGTGCTTAAAGTTCTTTTTACATTGCTGTCCTAAGGAGTCTTCCTCCTACTTGAGTCAAACATAATTTAACCCCCAATGCAGTTATTTCAAATTGCCTGTTGCTAAAATTTATGATACCAAAGAGACAACAAATCCCTTGTCAGTCTCTACATGACACCAAAACAGATTTTTGTCTGCAATCAGTGAAGTCAAACAAGAAAAACATTTGCTTCCTGCAGACAGAGCCTACAGCTATTACAGACAATTCAATTTAGAATCTCCATTAATGTCTTATCTAACTAATTCTTTAATGTGTGTAGCAATGGTGTCTTGACCACATCCCTTGAAAGCGACTCCAGCTACCCAATTCTTTCTTCTAAGAACATTATTCTCCTCCTCTGCTGCAAGTTCTGATCTAATTTCCTTCATTTGATCTAATTTCCTTCTGCCTGTAGAATTATCATTTAAGAAAATACATATTTTCAGATCCAAAGATGAGATGAAATAACATAACAATTGATCTTAATGTATGCAATTCTTTGTAACATATATTATTACTTATTTTGGTTTCCACTCTTTTACTAAAACAGGTAATTGAACAGTGAAGTATGAGTTCAGGAACTAGTGATATATTTTGAACTGCATTCTTCTGGATGAAGAATTTTTATAATTTGAAAAACAAGATTAAAAAATGGAAATTGTGCTTCAGCTGTGAGATTCCATAATGACTTTAAAGCGCCTTTTAAAATGTATTGAAATTGTGAATTTTTTTTAAAGTATGTGAGATTTTGGTTGCTCCATTTCTAAATTTCATGACCCTTTCTTTGGTTTCTACCATTAAGTGCCGTATGGCAGGAAGATAAATAGTTGCAAGAAAGAGCAACTCTCAAACACTACACGTTCTTCATATGAACCCAAAGCATTCTTTTTCTTCTACAGTGGAAAGCTAACGGCCTATTTATCTTTGAAGACAGTCCTATTATTTATACAGTGTTTATCAAGTCTTCACTGTATTTTGAAATACAAGGATGTTCAACTCTTCACAGTACTTAAAGTACACAAGGGAAAGTATTTACAAAGGCAACTTCAGTGCATAACAATTCTTCCTAGAATAAAAACAATTCAATAAGTAACCATTATATAATATTGTCTAGTTTTGTTTGGTTTGATTGATTTAGATAACAAGAGGAGGAGCAACTTGATAACTTTTCATATTCTTCCTTCAAAAGAGAAAGCAATTGGATATGGAACTTTTGTTTAAAGGTTTGTGTCTATCATCTGTTCCTATTCCTCATTGCCTAACTATACAATGACTTCCCATTTAATGGAGGCCTAACAGCTTCTGAAAAAAGAAGAAAACATGATTAGTACATAACCATGGTTTTACCTCTACTCCCCTCTGAACCCTACTCTAATTATCAATGTCTAGATAATGAATCAATCATAACAGGTAATGAATGAGTCAAGTCTTCAGCTACAGTGGGAGAAAAACCTCAAGTGATACACTAGTAGAAGAGAGTAACAAAAGAGAGAAAGAAACTTCCATTACAGTGCATAAAAGCAAACTGGCAGCAGGTGGACTGGTTTAGTCAATTTATGTCAGATGATGCTCTGCTTGAACAGAGACAAGATCTACATCAAAGATTGCAATTACCAACACTAAATATGTTGCTTCTTCTTATAAAGTTGTAGTAATATCAGCTGACTTGGAGCTGTAAAGGCACATCGTGGTTCATCTTATTTTTTCGGAAACAAGATCAAAAAAAGGGGGGGAAACATAAGAGTGATGATGATATTCAGTCTAGATTTTTGCAGGCAAGTCTCTTATCCCACAGGAGAAGAATTTGGGAAAATGTAAGACAGAAATAAGGGCCCAAATCACCTTAGCTATAATAACCTGTATATGTTAATCAGAAGAATAAAACAAGGGCAACCACAGCTGCTGCAGCTGCCATCTAAAGCTCATTACTGTGCTATAATATCACCTGGAGCAACTTGTTTATTTCAGCTCTACAGCCAGGTCTAACACTGGGGAACTAATCAAGGACTTCTAAACCTAACTGCCTATCTCTGTGGCTGCAGTAATATCTATAAATATGATAGTACTCAACCAGTACCTCTGTGAGTTGCAGGATATCATCTATTATACCCTGACCAATAATAGTTCACACAGGATTATGGGGAGTTATTGCCAGTGCATTGCTCTCTGGTCTAGTTTACCCAGAATCACAATAACAAAGTAAGCAGAATTTAGGAGATCTGGATTCTCACTGTTTTGCATTCTTACTGCAGTTTTTATTCAAGGAACTCAAAGTGTACACTGCTTAACTAATTCAACCTTATAATGCCCCTGAGGTGCAGGCAAACAAGTTTAGGTAAATTTTACAGGTGTAGAAACAAAATCTAATATTTTTACCAAAGAAGTTAGTTACAGTCTTTTGCAAGTAAAATCTGGCTCAGGGGGGGATGGAGATGGAACCTACAAATACATTTCAGCTTTCATTGACTTTGGGAAAGTCTGGACAATTTACACCAGCTGTGTATATAACCTTCCAAATCCACACCACTTATTGTCAAAAACCCTGCAACAACCTCTTTATAACAAGCAAAAAAGTGGAAAGTCTAGCAAGCTATTTTCTGTGCCTGTGTTAGAGGAAAGCATTGGCAGAATCAGCTAGTTCCTGTAGATTCACTCTTTGGAGCAAAATGGTCAGAGAAGTAGTTAAGTTCTCACTTTTTTCCCTTGCCAAAAGCAAATGCATCATAGCACACCTGAGTTTCCAGAGAATGACTAAATTTGTCTTTTTTATAGTGCAGCTGAGATATGGTGTGACGTATTTTACTGCAGAAGCAAGTGAGGTACCAGCAATTTTTTTCTTTATTCTCCTCCAAATAGCTGATCTATGGTACAAACATCCATGTCCCAGGAATGAAAGGAATATGTGCTATTGCTTTACCCTTTGAATGTATTGTGCCTGCACAGGTTAAAGGAGCCAAATGAAAAAGACAAACAGGGAGCTGTTTTATGTAAAGAAAGATCCCAATAAATATATTAGGCAAAAATATATTTTGAATGGATCTCATCTGGTTCTCTAAGATAATATTCTAACCTGAAGAGCGGGGAAGGGGGCTCTGTCACTTGGAAAGAAAGTGTTAAATAGAGCACAACCATGGGGCCTTTTACCTTTAGTAATAAAAAGAAAAAACAAGGTTCACCTTTTCTGAGCACTTTGGGTACACCAGCATGTGTTCTTTTGGGGGATTCTTTGCAACATGTCATTGTATAGAAGAGAAAATTGAGGGGCTGTCATTTTCATCACAAACACATCATTTTATTGGGGGAAAATAGAGAACCTGGATGTAGCACTGTGAAGAAGCTTTCTTGTGTATTAGTGTCTAACCTCACAAACCCTTAGTGGCTCACAAAACTTTAAAGATGACAGTTCAGGAAGATGATTCCTGAGTGGTACAGTATACTGAGAGAAAATCTGTCAGAACATTTGAGTTTACAATCCAGGGATATCTACTAAGGCTGTCTTTGAAAGTGAGCAGGGATCTTAATATTTTTAAATTTTATTATTCTCTTTTTGGTAATCTCTGTTCTATTTCAACCTGAGCACATGGACCAGGAGAGGTGATGAAGCTGAAAAACAGTATAGTACTGCCAAGCTGTCATCAGATGACCTTCAGTGTATGCTCCTGTTTGTCTATACACAGTGCTATACTAAAACAAACAAAACAAAAAAAAACGACCAGAAAAAACCACAACCAGCCTGCTTTTGCCTTCTCTTTCTCCAGTGGGTTACATCCTCTGCTTCAAGTGAGGAGCCTGGATAGACTGATTAATCCACTTCCCCACTCCATTCCATTTTTCCCACACCTGGATACAATTTGGACTTTGATACAGCTTAAGCATCTACTGGATTGAGGAGGGTTAAATCCTCCCCAAACCCAAAGGTAATGTGTGACTAGACAAATACCTCATGTTTGTTGAAGTGAAACAGTATTCTGCAGCTTCTCAAAGTCATGGGTGATTTTCTACTCTGTCAATCTAAGCTGGGCTTTAATATGATAAAGAGCTCTGAAACTGCACTCCTATCACAGGTTGAACACACTATCAAAATCATTTTGATCCACTTCTCCTATCTCATAAACAGCTGGCATTTGGCATGGCTGAGTGGATGGAGACATTTCTGAGCTGACTTTAATGACCTCGTAGTACATCTGCAATAGATGAAACTTAGCAGTTAATCATGATTGAAGCTGGCACCTGAAACAAAATTGTCATCTCAGCTTTGTGTTATGGATGCAGCAATATCTTCTACAGATATAATTTGGAAGCATTTCTGCTCTAATCTCAAAGGAGTACTAGCACCATAAAATAATTGCTTTGGAATAAATGGATTTACAAATAGTCTGTGCTGTATTTGGGTAGTTCAGGTTCACTGTTCCTATTAGTGTTTTCCTGAGAAGCTCAACTTTGAGCTCTACAGGTGGCCTTTCTCCTAGTATTTTTCTTGGATTTTAGCTGTATCAGAGAGATCAAATTACACTAATTGAAGGTAACTCTCAGCAGCTGAGCCATTTCATTAGGCTGGTGTCACTACAAAGGGCCAGGGGCAGAGAGGTCTGGGGATGCCTTGTGCTCCTTATTTTGTCTTTTGACCTGAAAGACAGCAATTTTTCTGGGTAATTTTTGTTTTCTAAGTGCATTCATTTTTGTAAACAGATTTTAGAATATTCTTTCAAATTACACCATTTTTAACAATACCTATGCCAAATTAAAAGTAAAGTCATGACTATATATACACATATTTTCAGAAGTTAGATCTCATAGTTGCTTTACTTGATATTAAACTTCTCATATTAGTAGGTCTTTCAAAACATTTTCCACATGCAGTTGTGCTTCAGCTTAGGAAGCAATAGTCTATCCTTATTGCTATGATAACCTCTACTAACATATACTCTACATTGCCCAAACTGATGAACACTTCATAAATGTTCATAGCACATTCTGAATATTACAGACATAAAATCACTTCATCTTTCTTGGAGAAGTCTCTATCAGTTTCCATAATCATTTACCACTTTCCAAAAATTTCTTCAGAAATATCCTCTGCAAATTTTAAGACTTGTGGTTACCATTATCTCAACTTGTGAATCTGTTTTGGCTCCTTTACAGACATTTAGAAATATCAGGCTCATACTCTGCCAGTAAAGAAAACTTCTCACATAAACATATTTTCAACTTATTCACTATGCTGGACTCATGTTGCATGTTTTGGGAAGAAGAAAGTATGTTGTTTTCATTGCAATTTTAACCTCTTTTCCTCTTTTTTTTTTTTTTTTTGTAAAAATTCAATATACCCTCAAAGTAGTTTGTGACAATTTGAGAAATACCAAATATTTCATGATGGCATTAGAGAACATTCTTTTAAACAGGGCAAAAAACAAAGAACCACATGAAGTTGAGTGATGGGAAAAGCTTCACAGTAAGAAAAGAGTTTAAAACTTCAATCTAGTTATTTGAGAAAAGGAAAAACAGTAACCTGACAAACCATGCTTTCATTGCAAGAAAATACTGGATACCTAAAAGTCTTTTATGTTAATGGAGGCAAACATAAGACTGATTCATAGCTGGAAGCAGAAATGAGATAAATTCCCTTGGGAGGGAGGTCCTTTTTTAAGAAAGACTGAACAACTTCTGTAAGGACCAAGGCATTCGCCTCCCAGTATCTCCACATCAGACATGTGTGCCTTGTTGGTTTGTTTGCTTGTTTTACCTTTGGCAACTGTAATTATGCTTCAATCCCACACTATGGAGCTCAGTACTGATGCTCTCAAATCAAATCTAACAGCCAAAGATCCACCCAAATGACCACGTTTTTCTCTCTTTTATTTACATTGTGTGAACAGATGACAATTTGACTAGAATGTTTTCCTTTTAGGGAAATTAGAGTACATGAAAGCATCATAAATACAGTCAAGTGTCTAAACCTGGAAGAAGCTGTAGGAGCAAAGTCTGGCAGTAGTAGAGACAAGCCAGTGGAGAGAGCTGAGCAGGAAGAATGATTTTGCCATCCAGAACTACAATCTGGGAAAGCTTTAAGAGGCATTGCTGAGATCAAAGAATTAGAAAGTGTCTGGCAGCCTTTGATTCTCATGGCAGAACCTGATGGATGCTTTCCCAAGAGCATTTGGTCTTAGAGCTGTACTTTCTTCCTTCATAATTAGACCATATTTCTGTGGAGTTTTTCTTTCTCACACACAAAAACATTTATTTATGAAAAGGAAGTAAAGCAATGACAATAAAAGAGCTTTCATGCCCTGTTCTGGGCATTCTGAAACAGAGCCCTGACCACTCTGAATCTTTGCAGAATCATCAGTAATGTGGCAGAAGGACAAAGAGGAACTACTAGGATCTGAACTGTTGCAATTTACACCAGCAGCAATTGCTTTTATATTTTGTTCCTACAATGGTTTGCATTTGCCTCTCAATCAGACACCCACAAAAACAATTATAATTAAGCTTAAAAGACAGATTTTTTTCACCATTTGATGGGAATGGGTCTGGAGTCAGATATTGTTCGAGTCCTGCTTTCTGGGAAGTCTTGCTTTCTCCATTCCCCTTGTGGATAACATGTAAGTATTTGGCATTCAGGTGCTGGGAGAGGCAGAAAGGAGTAAAATTTTGGCTATCAGGTTCAGAAAAGCAGCAGGCAGTGGGGAAAAAGCTAGCTCTTCCTACAAAGGACCAAACACTTTCAAGCAAAAGTAGAGAGGAAAATTACCTTGTGAAAGAGGAAAACAGACTTTCTAGCTGCAGAAATAGTGGAAAAATGGGCAACAACCTGCACAAGTTTCCTTTGAAACTGCCACTTCCTAGTCAGAGCAGAAAAAATCATAAAGTATGTTTCAAAGGAGACCAACATCATCTCAGCTGCCAAAAGCTATCAATAGTTCATCTTCAAGGAAACAAAACAAAGGGACATTTCCCTCTCTAATGTTGGCTGATAGGAGAAGTTACCAACCTGCTTTTATCAGTCACTCAGTTTGTGTAAATGACAGCAGAGATCTGTGTGGTGGAAGGAAAGTTTCTTGATTGATTGCAGCTTGCTATCCTTATTCAGCTTGCTTTAAAAATACATGTGCATATATATACATATGCTTACATGACTCTGTGTGTGTATGCATATATATATATATATATATATATATGTGTGTGTGTGTGTGTGTGTGTGTGTGTGTGATAAGTAACAAGATCCAGTTAAAGAACATTACTAGCTGAGAAGTCAGGCACTCATAAATAGCCTGTTTCAGTACAAAGTTTGCTTGCTCAGAAACATTCACACAGATTTGAAAGATGCGATTTCGAGTGTCTGTCAGAGTTTTCCTGTGAGAGCTTGGGTAAAATGCCAAGAGAGGAATTCAGGTGCCTAACCAGGCCTCTAGTGCAATTTCAAAAGCAGGTAAGAATAGCTTTGGGTGCCTAAAATGAAGTTAGACACCTGTTTCTGTATCCCTCCTCATTTAACTCTGTGCTTCAGCAGCACATTGCTCTGACCTCTACCAGCAGTTTTCTCACCAGCAATTCCCAACCATCACCAGAGTATGTGACACCATTCAGTCATGATAGCGCTGTAGGCCCTTTAGGCATATTAACCTCTTTATGCATATAAATTCCTTTACTTTAAATCCTTTATTCTTTTTTTCTTTTTTTTTTTTTTTGTCTTCAGGATGACCTGTCTGTCAAATAAATTGTGGACGTATATACAGGAAAACCAGATGTTGATCTGCTGAGCATGAATTGTAGAGATTGTAGAGATCAGAGGTTTGCTCTGAGTTTCCTGTTGCCAAATCACATGGGGTCAGATTTGTTTAAAAGAAAGAAAAAGGTGGGGAAGGCAAGCAGCAAAAAATGTCTTAATTTCAAACAGAAAACTGATCTCTAATGCCAGATCTTTTTTCAAATTCACATTATTGGGGTACCCACAAAAGTATGGTGGCATGGACCTATACATATAAATTCCTTTTGAAGCAAGATTCAGTTTCCATTTTTAATCATGCCATAAATAAAGTGTTACTCTTTTTCCAGTGCTATGTCTACAATGCCCCCCACATGATGGTAGCAGTCTCACAGCAGCCCTTCCTTATGAATCACCTTGGAAGAAGATAACATAATATCTGCTCTTTGCCTCCTGAAACACAGCTGCAGCCTTCCAGAGAAACCAATAGCCTAAGAACAATGACTTTTTAAAAAATAATAGATGAAGAGGGTCTGATCACTTATTTTTCTTATTGTAACAGCTTGGTGGGAGCATCCAGGAAAAAAAATAAAGCAAGCAAGGAGTGCTAAGTGGTAATTAAAGTTCATGCTGAAAGAAATGTATCAAATTGCAAATTGATAATTTAGACAAATTTTGTGGAAAACATCTGTGTTGAAAGCTTCACTGAGGGCAGAAAAGTCATCAGGAGAGCAGGAACACTTAGACTTCACTGAATGTCTGGGCACTTCTCAAACCCAGACAGCTCATCCTGGCTATAGGTGTGATTCCCTATACCTCTGCTACCCCTAAAGCCAGCTGGAGGTCACTCCAATGACTCTTGTACATTGTGAGTTTTTGGTGAAACCAATGAATTTACCGATTATGGAAGCCATAATGTGAGGAGGAAGATTCACTACCAAGGAGCTTTGGAAGTCAAATGGTCAGAAATTAATAAATCAGGAAGAAGCCCACTCAAACCCTTGTACTCTTTCCAGACATAAATTGCAAAATGCCTGCTGGCACTGGAATGCAGTGTTCTAGAAAATACAGCTTTGGTGATTATACAGTGGCACATGTCAGCTATTTTAGAGGGACTGTGTGTGAACAGGGGTGACCCAAGGAGCAGTTTGTCCTTTCTAATCTGTCAAAAACAACTCCCTGGTCAAGAAAAATCCCTAATGAAGAAAAGGGGATGGAAATGTGACAGGTGGCAACCAATTGCACAGACAATGTGTTTGATTTATGCCAATTTAAAAGAGCAGTGTTTGGACTCCAAGTTAAAATTATCTACTATCATGACAAATATTTTTATTGCAAAACAGCACTGTCTTCACCATTTTTATACCAGTTCCTCAGATTGTGTCTCCCTCTTTTTTTCCCCAGAAGGCTATAATTTGCTGCTGCTTTCATCCTGCTGAAATTCAGCCCTACTGTATTCAGCTGCCTCTTTTAACACTGGCTTTAGCACAGACGTTTGCTGGAACTATTGGCTTGAATCTAGCTTTATTTACTTATTGTGATTACACTGGCAATTCTCACTGGTTGCAAGATATTTTCTTCAAGTATGATGAGACTTTTCTCCCAGGAGGAGACTCCTAGGAGAACATTTCCATAGTCTGGAAAGAGGTCATCTGCTTTTTTAAAAAAGAAATTATAATTTCTCTCTCCTTAAAAGGAAAGAAGGTGTTTGGTTTATGGCCAAAAATGCCCTGGAACTCAAAGCAAGCAGTCTCTGCCAGTAGTCAAGATGCATTAATACCTTTGGCCCTGGTTCAGCAAGGCCAAACTGAAGCAAGTTACACATGCAGAGAAGGTCAATGTCTTCTCCAAGCTGGTGTTGAGTATATCCCAAGGTTTGCTTTTCACACAGCTGAATAGGAGCAGACTGTCTCCAACATAACTTCACTTGTGGTGCTGCATATTTCTCAAAAGTCTGAGCATTGTGTGAAGGCTGCAAGGAAAGGAGCTTATGGATGCCATGCATTTGATTCATAGATGAAATAACAGAGGGATAATTTGCAGTGGGGATTGAATGGTGGGTTTTTTGCCAACTTTGTAAGATAACTCTCGGGTCATCTCTGAAGTTTCTGGATTCCATTATAACTCTCTTCATCAAAATATATTTGTTATTCTCAGGCCTAGCCTAATGAATTATCCAAATATTTCTGAATGTGTTTGCTCTGCTCCTTATTATTCATACTTTTTTTCCCATTTATTATCCTCTGCAGTGAAAATCTAACTTTCAAATCCCTCCTCCAAATCACTGATCCAAGCCCATCATCTCTGTAGCAAATCAAGCATCCATCAGAATTAATGGTCAAAATCATTTGCTGTATGCTGTACTTCATTTTTCTGTTTGTTAACTTTTGAATTTACACATATAGCAGTGGTTTGATTTTCCAGCCTGAAGAACTGCAGATGTGCAGCAAACCTGAAGCTGACAGACAGTGAGATGTTGTCATACCTTCTCAGGAATGGCCTGAGATCAAAACCTGACTCTGGAGGGTAAAAATATGGATCAGATTTTGGTAGCAAGGGTGTATTTTCATGCAAGTAAGAGTTTAGAGATCAGGTAACCAGTTCTGAAATATGCCTGTCAATTTGAATTATCTTCCACAGTTATTTTCTCAGTCTTGGATATGTGAACGATTCATAATAAGAAAATGTTTGAAAATCCTCAATCTTTTCCAATTTGAAAGTGAATTTAAATTGTGATCTGATTGTAAAGCACTGGAATAGAAATACAGAGATGAAAATTCAGTATCTTGCTCAGTTACACTTTTGGTGTGTGTCTTTGGGTCACTTAACCTATGTTTTGCCTCATTTCTTGGTGCAGATAGTATACCTGGTCTATCAGTAAAACAGGCAAAAAGCTAAAAAGTTAAAATGAGCAACAGAGGTAGGCAGACACTCTGCATCTCCTTGATGTCTAAGAAGCCCCTTCACAGTGGTAAAGTCACCAGCTGGCCAGACAGGTTTGCAGGAACACTCTCAGACGGAGACTTAAAGCCAGCCAGGTAACACACCTGAGGAAGGGAATGGGAGAACCCCAGGCATTTCTTTCCATGGACATACCTGAAGAAGATATTTGCTAACTCAGCCATCTGCCAGCACCTGCTTTTGCAACACTTAGACAAGGCTGGAAGAGAGGAGATCCAGAAATCTTTCCTGAAAGGGTCCTGGGATTCAAAGACACTGAAGAACAACCTGAACTCACTGCTCCTACCAAGGCATGTCGAACATGCCAAGCTGGTTCACCTGAGTACCCTAAGCTCAAAGCATCTCCAAGGACCAGGTTTTCCATATCTGTTGAGAATAATCAAGGAATTTGGAAAGTTGTGACATAAACTTTGCCACCAAATGGCCTCTAGCTTCCTGTCTATCAAAGCCACAATAAGATCAGACATACAAAATATTTTCTGTGGTAATAAAAACCCTCTGCTTCTCATGAAATGCTATTCTCATGCCATGTCAAATTGCTTCTTGCCTCAAGGACTATCCCTCTATTGTAGAGAAATTACACGAAAAAACATGCAGCCTGAATTGCCAATTAAGATTAAGAGAAGGATAAAACAGTCCTTGGTGTCATTTCACAACCTTCATTCTGGTAAAATGCAGATGTCACTTTTAGTCACTGGCTTTCCCATAAGTCTGTGTTAAATATTAATGCTCAGGTACAGTCTACCTGGGTTTTTTTTCTGAAATACAATGGCTGGCAGCAAGGAGACCTCAGAAAATAGTAGTAAATGAGCTATAAATAGAGGTCATAGAAAAATTCACAAGTAAAACATGTCAGGCATTCTCTAGCATAAAACAGAACATACTCTTTTTTTCATCCTTTCATTTGAAGTTAGTTCTGCTTTGCACTTGGGGAAGTGTGGGCTGGAACTAGCTGACCTACAAAAGTCCTTTCCAAACAAGTTGTTCTACAATTCCATGATTTGTAACTTTACTATTAGTTTTTCAAATTAAAACAGCCTGTGTGAGTGAGCACAGCCACCAAGTTATTTCACTAACTCATGCTGTAGCTGCCTAATACTATACTCTGTCAAGCAATATACAAGTATAACAATGTACAAGTATAGTTCATGAAAGTTATTCCATGTTCCTGCTTGCACTATGTGTGATATAGAGGATAACATCACAGGAAATCTGTAATGAGATTTGTCTCCATTATTCTCCAGGGTAGTTGCCAGATTTTTTGAGTTATTTCTCTCCCAGTATATCTTTTTGTTCCTGCAGTTTATTTCAATCTTATATCATAATTTTGTTTTGTGAATGTCTCATCAAAGAACCTCTCTGTGTGTTCTCCTTTCGTCCATACAAAGTGCCTGAATGATAGTTATCTATTTGTGCTCAGTTTGCTTTTTACTCCTGCTCTAAATCTTCTCTACTCTGTTTATTGTATCCCACTTGTTTGCAAGTTAATAACTCATATTAAACACCAAGGATTCTCCCTCTAGCAAAATTAAGTCACTTGATATGACATTTTCCAAAACAGAAAGAATGGCTAAGTGAAAAAATATCACTGAAAAAGAAGTGGGGGGTCAATATCTGCCTCTTACTTGTGCTTCTAAAAATCTGCCCTCAGAGACTTGAGAGCATTGCAAGGTCAGGTCTGATTGCATGTGTAGACTGCACTGAGCGTAAGGTTTTATAATTTTACATTTCAAGTACTAAGCATACAAGTCCTCAACTAAAATTGGCAAGCTTTCTCTCTCCAACATGCAAAGGAGATATATTTATTTCTTTACAAGTGTTGGCGCTGTCATTTACTAATGTAAGACTGTGTGTGACACTTTGTCAGTCATCATCTTTTCCTTGAGGTGCTGGGAAAAAAACAGCTTGGTGATGAAAAAGTGGTGCCTAAACTCTCTGTGACCTGCAGGTTCATTATATTGGTGTTAAACAGTCTTTAAAGTGAATGTGGAATCATTAGCTCCTTGTGAGAAACATGGCCTTTGCATGTTTGCAGTAAACCTAACAAAACACTAAAGCTGGAGCCTCAAAGGACTACTGCAATCCTGCTGTCTAATTTGTCTAATAATGTATTGCTGTTGAACACCACTGCAGTCAGTGGGTAGAGAAGAGGAGGCAAAACATGCTCCTGGAGACAGCATGAAAAAGAGCAGGATAGATTTGGAAAAAAGAACAAACTTAACCAAAAAAAAAAAAAAAATTCAAAACAAGGAAGGCGCAGAACCAGCTTCCTAGATGAGGAAGCTGTGGCTTCACAAGGGTGATACACGCTCAGGTCACAGCTATTGAGGCTGGCATTTAAGTGTAAGAGGAAGTTGGAAAGCAAAAGCCACAGAGACAGTGTTCACAGCCTTTCAGCTGCACCTGTGCTTTGATTTCCCTATCAGGATCACCTTTGCAGGACATTGTGGTCCTCTAAATACAGCTGGCCAAAGAACAATTAACTTGGCTCGACTCTAATTGAAATCCAAGGGCTGGGAGGGTAAAGGGAGCCTGGTAACCAAGATGCCACCACCATACTGTCTGATTCAAACCCCTATGATCATTAACCTCTTCTCTGACCCTCAAATCATCACAAGGCAGCACAGCACTTCAGGCTTCCAGGTCCCCCAGAAGCACTATAACCACTGTAAGCATCAGTACACTGAGCCATCAGACTGGCAGTGCTTTCCCAGCAGGAAAGGAAACCTAATGTATGTTGACATGTGACGGGCCGGGGAGCGGTGGCGTGGCCCTTCGAGGATTGCACATGCCATTCTCTCCCTTTCAGAGCTGTTGAAACCATGGGCTGCCCCTGCCCAAAATGGACAAGTCTAAGCCAAAGGCTTTCAGTTCCTCTTATTGATAATGCTTGAGAGGGCTGAGCTTTGTTTGATCTTTTTTTAGTCTTCTAGAGCAAGTGGAAATGGTACTTTTTTCCTATTGTTTTTTTCCACTACACACATAGAGATGGTCTGAACGTGCAAGAGATACCAGTCCCTGCATTAAGTGCTAGGAACACAGACATGTAGGTAAAACTTTGTAGAATTTCTTGGTGTTTTATTTTCTTTATTTAAGACAACCAGCAAGTCACAGAGAAAAATAAAATTCTGTGTGGGCATACTCAGATCAGACATGAAATACTCATCCTAAAGTAGCAACCTGCTTCTGGGTTTTGGAGGTTAGTTTATTTATATATTTATTTATTTACTTATTGGTTCAGCTTTTTAAAAATAGATTTAATTAGGTCTACCAAAGACAAAAGTTAGCTTGTTTACCTGTAAAAGGCTTATCAATTCTACAAGCATTTTCATCGTGTTCCTATTACTCTTCGTTAGAATTCAAACTGTTCTCCTGAGATTGTTAAAGCAAGTTAGCCTGACAGGCAGTAAAATGTTTGCAGATACCATAGCAGTCATGTCCTACAGTAGTTGTCACCAAAAGCAATTTCAGAGGTAAGTGGATGCCTAAAAATATACTTTTTTAATATATATTTTTTTTTTACACGAGCTGAAATTATCACAGTTGGAAACTATAGTATGCCTGAGCTACAGATCCAGCCCAAAGTTGAGCCAAAGTGAAAGTCTCAGTGCCAAACTGGTATTAAATACTAGAATGACACGGGAAAAACTTTCTGAAATTTTTCATGGCAAATACTGTATTTCCCACGATATCAAATTACTACTTTCTTTTTTCTTTGCTGAAAACACCAAGATGAAAACTATCAAAGAAGAACCAAAAATCACTTCTTTCTATTGATCAAATTTGCTGTTGCTACTATTTAACAGCAAAACAAAGAAAGCACCAGGTGAAGATTAGGAAGCAGGATTAATTTCTGTTGGTAGTTCTGTCTAGTCCTTAGGCAACTTTGGTTTAGCTTTTAAGACAGTCGATTGTGATTTCACAGGTTCCACACAACACACATGCATATTCATCCATCCATCGTCAGAGAAGCCTTTGAGGAATTAACTGCTTAGTTTTTCTTAAAACCTAAACTGTTTGGATGATTTGGTAAAGCACTGAACATCTTTAAATGGTGATTTTGCCATACAGTTCCTCTGTTAAATTAGAGTTGATTTTCACCCCTGGTATGTCTCATCAATGTGGACCACAAGTCCTTCAGGGTGTGCTCCAAGTCCCAGGCAGCAGATCCATGTGTGAGTGGTGGGACAAAATGAAAGTACCAATAGTAGCAGAGCCATGATAACTGCTGCAGTTTCTGGCAGCTACAGGAGAGAGCCAGGACAGAGGAGGATGAAGGGCAATCTTCTATGACTCGCTGTCCTGCAAGACCAGAAAACTCCTTGGTAGGGCAACTCTTTGGGTAACCTTGTTTGGGTAGCTTTCCTAATAGGGGAAATTAAGAAGGAGAGATAAATATGGGGTTGTTAACTGAGGTTATAAAAACCCAAAAAAATTAGAATTGTGCTTGCTGGTATTTTCCTGTGGAACTCGACAGCCAGGTATCTCCAGTCTGGTTATGCTTCTCTCACATCACCTTACACAAGCGTTGACATTTCTGTCTGTCTCAGCTGTTTGGACACACAACAAGAATCTTCAGGTCTGAGTGAGTGGATCTTCCCTTTCCAGACCCTTCCTGGTGAAGAGCACAAAAAAAATACATGAAGGACCCTTTTGCTCTTCCACCTAGAGCGAGAGCCAGTCCTGAGTGAGGCAGTGTTTGTTACTACTAGTAATAATTATAACAAATTGTTTTGTTTGTGGTTGTTTTTTTTAATAGAGTAGAATCTGGGAAAAAGTGACTTTGGACTGAAGACATTGTGTCTGACAGCCAGTCCATAAGGCAGATCTCCAAGATGGGCATAAGTAGCATCTGTGGAGGGGCTGACAATGGAAGCACCCTGGATGCGTCTTCAATATGAACTCTACAAAAATCAGGTCTGTCCAGAAACAAAGTGTTGGCTCAGCAAAGTCCTTCACATTTTTAGCTCCATTGCAAAGAAACAACAGGAAGGAAGCAACAAGTTACAGGTACAGAAAACCTGCCTGGAGTTGGCAAAAGGGTTTATAGGACTAGAGCCAAAATTCTTGGATATTAACACCCTACTGATTTAATGTTCAGTTAATTGCTCTAATAAGCAGTGACCTTCAAATAGTTGCTTCATTTCTCTCCACACTCAAAGTGTGTATTTCCCTGCCTCCCTTGCCTCTCTGTAACGTGTTGCAACCCCTTAGGTTGGAGAAAAATGTTTGGGATTGGGACTCTCAGAATTATTTTGACCTTGCATGAGCCTGGTTCCTTCAGAAGTAGCTGAGTTCCTAAAGCTCCTTATATTTTTCAAGGCCACCCTTATTTGAAATCCATCTGACCTCATTTATAGGAAAAATGCTATTGCAAACTCAGTGATTTTGTCCACTTTTTCTGTGTTACTCAACCTTATAGTCAGTCTAAGAACACAAGCCTGGAAGGACTCAAATGATTTTTTAAAATCTCCTCAGTGGGGAGAACAGACACAGATTCTCTTTTGTCACATAACAGCTTACAATTTTTCACAAATGACTAAGCTCAAGTCCTTAAAAGTGCAAAGTGCCTTACTGTGCTGTATACAAAATGCCTACATACTTTGGGGCAGCTGAGTTTCAGTCCCTCAAGCTGTTCCTCACCTATAATATGAGTTAATAACATCTTCCCACTTCAGCAGAGTGTGCCAGAAGCAGTTCATTACTGCCCTCAGGTGTGAAACCAGCTGCAGGCACAAAGCCGCTGCCACAGAAGAGTGCAGCTGGAGCAACAGCATAGTGGTAGAGAATGACAGCCTGTGGGGGCTGTTGTGTGGGCTGGAAGATTGGCAGTGTGGGAGGGCAGGAGCAGTTGAGGAAACTTGTGAGGTTTCCTTCATTTTCTATGAATACCAGTTTTCTAGGTCAGGATTCAGAGCAGGGTCTATAAAAAGAGAAAAGGAGCAAGGAGTATTAGGGATTGGAGTGGAGGGAGTGCTCATGCTAAGCATGCAGTTCTGGGGTTGAGTTTAAAAGGTAAATGGTTCTGCTGCCTCTCTACTCTTTTGTTTGTTTTTTTTCTGGCAACAGAATGCCAGGTTGCATTATGCCTTAGCCACAAACAAGTATCCTATATACAGGTGAAGATCTCTCATACATGGTTTGAGTTGCAAAACTATTTTCCTCTTAGTTTATGCAGGAAAACTTTTTTTCCTGGTCCATCACAGAAATTATTCTGCCTTGATTTTTTCCTATAGTCACCTCAGAAGGGCTTTTTATCTCTTTTTGTTTATAAAAAATATGACAAAGAGTTAAGGCTTTTTTAAAGAGCCTCTATGGGAATTTGAAGCACTTGCAGACAGAATGGAACATGTCTCAGCTTTAAACTGCTACAAGTAACTTTACGTTCCCCCTGTACATACATTATGCTCCTCGACTGAACTAGTGGTCACTGCAATGTGGAGTTCAAAAAAAAAGTGAAAGGAATATCATTATCATTAGTGAACGTAAAACTGCTCAGCAATGAGGAAATCTTCCTGTCTCTGAGGAATAAGACGCTTGGATATCCTGGCTACCAGCAATCCCTGAAGCAAGTGACATCCTTCCTTGGCCAGCTATTGCTATGGCTCCTTTGTTTCAGTTACAGATGAACAGAATGTTATCTGAAAGTCTCTGCTTGACTCTTATCCTTCAGAAAGAAGTGAAATTATATGAGAGCAACCAGAATGCTGCCACTTGAAGTTTAATACTTCAGCATGGTAGGAACTGAAGTACAGAATGCAACTCTTTTGAGGGCAAAAAATCTTTTTTTTTTTTTTTTAATGGCAAAATTGCGTGTTAATCAGTAAGTTCTTCTCTTAAAAAGCAAGCTTGGTGTTTTGCCAGCTAATCAGTGATGTTCACGGGGGATGTTCCAGCAAATGCTTTTGCTGCAGCACAGCACCTGTTCAAAATCATCATTTTCATGGAAATCTAGCAATATAAAAAGCATTTCCATGTTGGGAATGTTTCTTTGGTTCAGTAGGAAAACGCTGAATAAAAATTTGGGTACTGAACCCAGAATAAGCAGGAGACTTAAAGTCCTTCACCTTTCTTCCCCCAAGCTGAAGATAGTAGAGAGGTTTTCTGATTCTTAAAGCTCAGGAACTGAAACCTGAACCTGTCTTGTCCAACTGGAGTAGGTTTTTTATTCATATACTCTCTGGATTTTATTCAAACTTTTCTTCCCTACCTCTTCTGTCAAAACAACGGTTAAGTAGTTTCTTTAAAAGTTTTTCCTCTACATGCAACAGAAGGAACACAAATTGATAAGCTTCCATGTGAAGTGGGTTTTTTTACAGCAAGTTCCTATAAAAAGCAGTATACTGCAACTGCGCCATTTCTTATGGCAATCTTCTCTGGAGGCAAATCTGTGACCTCCCATGCCCATTTCACTGTCTATGAGATTTGTCTCATGAAAATTTTTGAAGGTGTCACATACCTGCTAGAGCATAGCTTTTGGAAAATGCCACTCTTGTATGCACATCTGTTCAATTTCTTGACTTCTCTTCAAGCCTTACACTCATCCATGAAGTACCACCAGGCCTCAAACAAATAGCATATTTTTCTGCCCTTCATTCATGTTGAACCACTGGACATTCCCTCCTGTGCTAAAGGAAGAGTCACCACACCTCCTTATTGTTAGTGCACCATAAAGTGAGCTTGCAGCTGCAGTTCCTATACATTTCACTGGTAACTGTTTAAAGAACCCACCAAAATATGATTGTGGACTTTGAACAGAGGGAGTCCTTCCCAGCAGCAAAAAGCAAGAAAACTCAATCATCCATATTTAATTTTTCCTCTTCCATACATCCAGTCCTTCCATTTGTGGAGAGATATCAATGTTAATTCATTTATTTCCAAGAAATTATGGTTATTCAGCAAACTGAGATGGGTCCTTTAAGCTCCCTGAGTGGGTAATTAACTAATCAGCAGTAGATTTCTTTTGCTGTCACTAACCAGTAACAGTGGGTCAGTTACTGCAGTAACTCAGTACCTGCATCAGCACCTCATCCAAAGCAAATTCTGTTTGGTGAAGAGAATGGTTTTGAAGGGATGATGTTTTTTCTTTGATGGCATCACATGGCCTGTGTGTGTCAGAAAGATGGAATAAAATCTGGGCCCCAGGCTGAGAGTCTGTTCACCTCTGATAATGTGTTTGCTGACCTTTAGTGCAACAGGGAGTTAAGTTGCTCATAGTCCACAGCAGCACCAGAGATGGATCCCTGGCTGTTCTCCAGCCCAGGCTCTAAGTGGGGCCATGAACAGCAGCTGCTCCTTCCAGCTAAGGGAGGTGCAAATCTTGAATGAACAAATCTTCACCATAGACCCATCCCACAACAGCACTCCATGATCTCTTTACTGTACATCTGCAGATACATCTTGTGGATGAGAGAAAGGAGAAATAGTTTCTCATGGGAAATAAAGCTGGGTTTGTTTCAGGGTTTTTTGGAGTGTTCTAGTGGCTGCACTGTAGGTAATTAAAACTTAAGGAGTTTCAAAACAAATTTTTCATACTTCAGGGTCTCACATTACATAATGCTGAGATATTAGCAGCCCAACATGGGATGCAGAAGTCTTCTGTGAGATTTTATAGCAGAAAAACCTGAGCCATTTCTCATCAACATAAGATTTATATCACATGGAAGGTAAAGATCAATTACTATTAATTCATTCTGGGGATAAAAATTATAAATACAGCTAATTTATTATATCCATAGATAAAATCTGAGACCCACTGACAGTGCAGAGAATTTTGTCATTGAGGTGAAGAGAAGTGGAATGCCAAGCATTTTAAATATACATACAAGCTCCTTTAGGCAAATAAAGCAATTATTTGTCATTCATATTCAGAGAATAAACTTGCCAGTTAGCTCTCTGAAATATTTGTTGCTATTACACTTTTGCATAATTTATTGCCAAATTTGTTTACATGTGCTGTGTTTGAAAATGAAGCAGCATGAGAGCAAAGAATATTATAGTTTGCCTGTTAAAGAAAAGAACAGAGTGTGAGGAGGCTTTCTTATTTCAGCTGCATTAAAAGTGATAAGTTAAATACAGGGACTGAAGTGCCTTTCCAAACTTACATAATAAATATAATATTCATCAAACCTCCTAGCTAAATATTGATAATTAAACTCCCACATTAAAGACCAGTCTGTGCTCACTTACTCCATGGGAAGGAATCTGGGGGTGGAAGGAGTAGTTTCTGAGAAGTTTGTTCACTTTCTTCAACTGCTTTGTTTTGCTGATAGACCAAAATACCAGGGAGACAGAAATTCCCCTCAAATAGTTTCTTCTGAGGAACTGTTAGGTTATAAGACATTCCCAGGGAGGTGGACTAATACATGGATATGTCCTTGCTGTGAAGGCTTCAGGTGTGCTTGGGGCCAGCACAGAGGATGGTTGTTGAACGGGATGCTGAAGGAGCCCTGGGCACTCCCAATGCTTTCCATCCCAGCCTAGCTCCATGTAGGGATCCATCCTAGCACATCCCTAGTCCTCACCTGTGATGTCCTCAGCACAGCTCTGGCAGCATCACCAGTGAACAGCTTTGTGGAAGCAGAGATTCCCCCTCAGGGTGTTTGCAGCATGAACAGTTCTGTCAGCTCAGCCAGGTGTCTCAATAAGACACCCCAACAAGGAGACTGCGCACTTGGCTCCTGAGTTCCCCGTCCCCAAAAAAGGAAACTTTGCCATTAAAAACTGTTTTCATGTCTTTCTGTATCCAAATAGCATACAAGTGTCCTGAGCTGTTCAGCACTGCAGTAACAAAGAGGGAGAAATGCTCAGAGCAACACGTTAGCTTTTACTGTAAACTGAGCATAGAGGATCAGTGCCCCTGTCATGCCTTGATCACACACAAACCTGCACACCACAGGAGGCAGGGATGGGGGTATGGCCAGAGAATTCAGGGAAAACTTTTTCTTTCATTGAGGTTGACAAATGTTTCTTACATGCGATGGAAATCAACTTGCAAAGAAACAAGTCCCTTGAAACAAAATTTCCCCTTCGGCAACTACAGCCTAGCACACGGTGCCTTTTGCATAGATGGGCTTAGAGAAATAAGCAGAGGGAAGGGAGATGGGAGTTCCTGGCAGAAGCACTGGTGGCCAAAACACACAATTTTCCCCATCTGTTGTCCCATCAGTGAGTTGAAGGCCATACATGTCTCAGAAGGGTGCTGTACTCTTTGATTAGGTCATGTCAGGACAGCACTTTGATCATATGAACACCATATAAATGCTAAGTACCTCATTCCTCACATCCTGAGCTGCAGTGGGAAGCAAAAGGGTATTTCTTTGGTCTCCTGTGCAGGCATCCAGACCAAACTGCTGTTCTGACATCCCTGGATGAGTATTTGGGCCTAGTTACTCAACTCTTGAAACACATCCCATTTCTCTGGCATGTCACTCCCCCTGCCCATCTGTCTGCATGGCCCCATGCCTTCCTGAAAGCATCCTGTGTTCATGCTAGGAGCTCACCAGTGCCAAGAGAAGAGAGAGGTGAGTGTGCACAGCCAGCAGTGCTTTTCCTTTGAGGAGATCACTTTGTCAGTGACACAACACATCCACGATGTGTTGGCTGTGGTGGGCAGTCTTTCTGTAATGCCTGACTGGCATTTCCAGCAGAAATAGTAATGGTCATGTCTTCTCTAAGAATTAGGAGCAGTAATGACTTACAGGCAAAGCCTCATTTGTATTAGTCACAAATTCTGCACCATTAGGGCCCAGTTTGCATCAGCTGGTCTCATTTCTATTTCAGCAAAGAGCCAGGACAGTCTTATTAACTGTGTTACTGTGGTACTGCTGCCTAAGTAGGAGAGATTCAGATATCAGCTGAACCATCTCAGAGCTCTTTTCACTGAATGGACTTCAAGGATTGTCAGACAAAATTAAATACACCAAGATTCAGATTTATTGTGTAAAATTGTTTCAGCACAAGAAAATAATCCGCACAGCCATGGCATGGATTTCCATCTTCCTCCATAGGTAAGATGACATTGTGGTCTTGAGGCTACTCCTGCCCTTGAGCATTACAGGCAATCTGTGACCCAAGCAGCAAATACAGTCCCTGGATCAGTGCCCAGAGATAAGGCAGCCAGGGGCCCTCATCATGGTAATAATGGAGTTGAAGAAAACTGTAGATTAAATAAACCCAGACATGGAACTAAATAGTTGCTTTCTCTGCAGTCCTTAATCCAGGGCTGACTCCAGCCAGCAGAGGTGGCAGTGTGCACCAGTGGGATGTGTCTGGCCTGGCTGTTGTATGCTTTCACATTCCTTCTTCCTCTGGCTCCAGGAAGACACCCAGAAGCTGGGAAGGGAGATGGCCAGTCAGCTGTGGTCCAAGCTGGATGAAGGAAGCACTGGGGATTAGCAAAAATCAATGCAGATGATTTGCAGGATTTATTTCCCTGATCAAAATACTGGAGTCTTCAAACTGGGAAGATATTCATAGTTCAACTACTGCTAACAAGAATAACCAGCACTGGAAAACATGGCCATCAGCAACCAGCCACTGCCAGCTCAGATAATTCCCTCATGCCACCTCTGATCTTCAGCAATTGTTTTACGAGTGGAGAGCTGGGGATGGCGTGAGTCATGCAAGTATAATTTTTTTTTCAGTCTAGTGTTTTTGCCAAGAAAAGCTGGACAATCTGAAGCAAAATATTTTAACATGTAGTAGGAAACAAATGAGACCACTGTGATTTTAGGAACAGCTTCCTGCCATCCAAGAGCTCTGTGTGGCTCCCACAGCTGGCAACCTGGGCCCCACCAGCTGTGTCAATGCAGAAATGGAACGCCACGAAGATCCTGAGCACTGCCGAGTCCTTGTGGACGTGGCTCTGTTTTCCTGCAACTGGGCCTAAACAAGAGTGAAATGAGGCCTAATAATCTTTCTAGAGCCATAAATCTGTTCTATTCTAATTTTCTATTGAGAATAGCAATAAAGCAATAAAATGTAGCCCACTGGTTTAAAATAGATAAACCACATCTCACTGGTGCAAAATCATTAGAGTGCCTGCCCATAAATTTTTGCACCAGTCTAAGCTATTTAATGAACTTGAGTACTTAAATTTAATATTGGCTAAGCTTAATCTCAGGTGATATTAATCACTAATTAATACTTTTTTGGGGGGTTGGTCATGCAGAAACTATAACAGCTCTAATTACCACTTGTTTGATAATGTGCCTTTATCTCTATTTTAATGGGGCTACCCAGTTTATTTAGATGCAAACATCTAAGGATTTTTACATCCCCAAGAGCAATTGCTCTCTTAAATACTTTCAGTGATACAGTTACTTTAAAGCAATAAGCAGTGCAAGAGAAGCTAGCATGAAATTACATTATATCTCCAGAGCTTTGTAGTTATATAAGAACACTTGGCTTATTCTGTTAATTAGGGGAATATGTTTACTGCAGGTTTTTGAAGTTATTAATTATTTTCATTAGTTTAAAATTCTTTTACTGTCGCCTCTGTTTACTATTTTTATTAGTAATTCAGTCCAGGTATGTATGGTATTTTGTGCATTCCTGTCTTAACCAATGGATGAGCAAAATATAAAAGGAAGGAGATTCAGTTAGTCAGATGTCATCCCAAGTTCCAACACTGTAAGTATATGTACATTTATTATATATATGTACGTATATATGCATGCATGTATGTGTATATATATACTAGCCACACCCAAGAAGCATGTGAACAAATTAAGATTTTATGCCAGTTTTCCCACAGAGTATTCCCACACTAAATCTAGCAATTTTCCAATAGGCTTATTTTTTAAATACTAATATTTCTAGGCCACATTAATTTATAAGTGTCCCTTTAAGATAGAACATAGCACTAATTAGAAATTTCCAAATATCATAGAGGGGAAACACCCTCTACTTATACTTTCTGAAATTGGATGCAGGATAGTATAATGCACAGTTAGGAAAGTTTATTCTTGCATTTAAAGGACTAGGAGAGAGATTTCTTTCCATTTTCTCAATTTCCATGATTTCTGACAAAAGCTTAACTGTTCAATCTTTTAGGCTGCCTGTAAAATGAAATTTATATGATTAATGTGCAAGACCTTCAGTATTTAGTTGTTTACTCCTCCCTTTCTCAGTGTAAGCAGTCAGATGCAAAAATACTTCGCTTCAGAAAAGGTGTCTGAAAATTAATTTATTAGCATTCATTAGGCGCTTGTAATGAAATGTAGGAGTGGAATACAAAGAATTGCTATTTTCTTTCTTTACATTCATCACACTAAATTGGATTAATCAGATTGCAAAGGGTAATAAAATATTAGAGCTTGCTCTTATCTCTCTGCTTCCTCCCATCGGTTATAAATGAGTACACTGGATGTTACCTGCTGCTGTGTTGCAACAACATTTGAGGCACACAGAGACCCCTATTCATTTTGAGGCAGAAAATGGTAACAGAAAGATCTTTTCTCACTGAGCTCCACTGCTGGCCAGCAAAAGAGAGGGAACAACCATAAACCACAGGCATTTCCATTTTTATGAATTCTTCTTTTTTTCCCTGTGAAATCAATGGCTGAGGAATTTTGAAATTCCCTCATAACTGCCAAACTTTCCTTTCCCCTCTGCCACACATCTAACAAGTGAAACCTCCATCCCCACGTGCCTTTGCCCTTTGCAGAAGGGTAGGCAGCACCATTTCCCCTGCTGGCTTTTGGCTGACACTGCTGGGACCTGCGGAGTTCCTCTCTCCTCTTGAGGGGTGTCATCGCCTTGACTAACGTGCTGTAAAACTGTGCTTGGGTCCTGCTGCTCACCTCTGCCTTCAGGTGCAGAGGATGACACTGCCCCCAGAAATGATCTTGATCTTTCAGGATACTGGGAAAGGGCTCGGTGTCACATGAGATTTGAATTAGATTTTTTTATTTGACCTGTCTCTGCTCAAAAGAGCCCATGGCAGCAGCGAGAGCTTTCTCTCTATGTTGACATTTGTTCCTTTGTGGCTGTATTTCTACAAACCCTCTTTTTATCACCTAAAGTGATGTCCAATTAGCTTTTGTAAAGAGGATTTCTCATAGATCTTTTGTCATTTACATGTAGTGAAACACTTTAGATGGGGGTTAAACCATTGTTTTCTTCATTTCTGTTAAGATGAGCACAGAAGTGTAGCATACTTTCCCAGCTGTTTTCAGCAAGGCCTTCCTTTAACTGATGGGAGGATATAGACATGTGAAGGCACACAGAGCTCACTCAAAGAGTTAAATGTACCTCCAGGATCCCAAAAGCTCAACAGAGACAGACAGGTGTCCTGCAGGTGGACCCACAGCCTATGTGGTACCAGAGGCAGCCAACAGGCTGCATTCACCCAGACAGCAAAAAAGAGCTGCACAGCCAACTGTGGCTTAGATCATGACACACTTAGAAATAGTAGTTCTTCCTTCAAGTGCCATATGAAAAAAATTTAATTTTAGTTTTTCCTCAAGGCCTACAGCTTCTACTTCTTTAACTGCTTTCTCTCTCCATTTTATATACATTGAAAGGAAAATCAGCTAAAATACTCATTCTTGCATTCTCCCTCTATGAATATTTCCTTGAGGTACTTTTTAATGTTGATGCTCCTGTCTCAAGTCAAATAACCCAGGAGACAATTGGCCGTAGTTCAGGGCTTTCCAGGTCTGTGCTACTGCCTCCATTTCTGCATCTCATGTTCTTTGTCTTTCCATCACATTGCTCCCATTAAACAGAAACTCTGTCAATCCCAGGCCTCCACAGGGAGCTGACTGGGTCCCTCCCGGGCCCCACTGACTTTCAATGAACCCATGGCTCTTCCACTTTGAGCAGTCAGTAACTTTTGTATTTTTGAAATGATTGGTCCTCCCCTTCCCTTTTTTCTTAACATTTCACAGCAGACATGAAAGTCTCTGAGATGGTCAGCAGGAGTACTGAGCTCATGTAAGTAAAAAGAAAGGAGTAACTTCTCAAGTGTTTCTCTATCTGGAACTGAATCCCTTGAAGATGCACGAAAGCAATATTCACTTTAAGTGTAGAAGATTTTTTTCATCTTCACATACTCTTCATGCTTCCCAGGGCCCCGTTTTGTTCTAAGAATTATTGAAGTCAGGTCTTTTTTTTTGGTCTGTGCCTAAATTGAGATCCAAAAGTCTTGAAGTAATTGTTCTGAGTAAGAGCTATAACTTCAGTCAGCCAGGTTAAAGTGGGATGGACTAGCAGATCTTGGTTTTGGAATAGATAGATATATTTCCTAACCACAGTAAGCCATGACTTTCCTTCATTTCCACAACACCTGCCAAATACATTTGGAAAGTCAGACAGAAAAAGTTATGTTTCCACTATCTCCTGTCCCCCCAAAGAAAATAGGCTAAAACCTAATTTTGATTTACCTCTTGGGGAGCAAGAATTTCATCTTTTAAGAAAAGTTTTTCTTATAACTGTGAGATACAGAATCTTCAAGGCTATTAGGAAAATATTTTATTTCAAAGATTTCTCAATTAAGAACTCATTTGAATTTCAAATAAAACACTGAAAATAAAGAATCTTGCCACTTAAACATGTTGTTCATCTGGGACAAATCTATAGAAGACACCTATGTGACCATCTCACATGTTTTGAAACACCATCTACTCCTCTTGTAATGCAAAAACAGTCTGCTACCAAGTTCTAGGCAGTCTTCCTTCAGGGACTCTGGTCTTTAGGAAATAATGTCAGCATGAATGTAAAACTAGAATGAAATTAATATTAATCCTTCCCAGTCTCCTATGTTTTCACGTATCTCCTCATTTCTGTGTGTGGGCTCTTTTGTGTTGTTTTTTGAAACAGCGTTTTCTAATTGCAAAGAAAACAGACTTGGGGCTAAGTGTTGGATCATTGTCTCCCATGAACTCTTTCATTTGTACCTTGTGCCCTCTAGAAATTGAGCCTTGAAAGTCTCAGACATTGATCTTTTTTTCTTTTTTCTTGTCTGTGTAATGCATGTTGCATCCTATTATAGAAACAAAGGACACACATTTGCTTTTATCTGCATTTTAGAGTCAAAACACCGCTGTTCATTGTGAGGAGTGTCGTCAGCAATGGTCTCCTGCCAATTCTCCTCCTCCAGATTCATATTCATTTGTTAGGTCTAATTAAAGACCTGTAGTACAAAGAAGCTTAGGGCTGCTTTACATTCAAGCTCCTCTGCTTTTGACTGATAGTACACCTTTTGTGTGCAACATTTTAGGTTTGTGCAGAAATATCTTACAGTGACAGATTGCTTTTGTACTTGCTGGCTACTGTCCATTTAATTTTCATTGGATGTTTCATTATATACTTCAGAGAGAGTTTGCTAAAGGTTTGCAACTTACCGAATTTACAGTGGGATTTGGATGCTCTGGGAATGGTTGGGAAAAACCTGGTATCTTCCATCAAAAGTCCTACAGTAGCTTTAAAGAAGCTGTGGGGCCTGAGCAGATGAAACTAATATAAAACATAATGCAATTCTTCCCTTTGTAGTTTTCTTCTTTTCCTCTCTACTATTGCACAACAGTATTCCAAAGAATATTCTTTGGTAACCTGGGTTCTTTCCAGGCCAAAAATGTTCTGCAAATTCAGTTAAAAGCCTTGCTGGGACACTTCTGTCTTGATCACCCTGAAAACCTGATCATGGTCAAGGCAGCCTAGAAACTGGCTGTCATCTTTCAGTTTTGCACTGCCTGCAGGCACCAGAAATAGCCCTGACCATAGTGCTGGAGTGCTACAGGTTCAACCCCTGTTCCACAAAGAGGTTTATTTCTCTTGGAACTACATCTTTTAAAAATCAGTAAACAGGGGAAGAGAATCCAAATCTATTGCTTAAGATTTTCCTTCTTTGTTTAGTCATTTACTGGGTGAGCCCCACCATACAACCCAAAATGACCAGGTAAAATCTAGCTCTGAGGAAAGGGAGGTTGTTTTAAGTCTTTCACAGAAAAATAATGTCTCTTAGCAAAATTAGGGTGCAGTTTTCAAGCACTGCATTCAACTCGATTTCCCCAATACCAGGAAGCCTGTAGGAAAATGTGGGAATTGGAAAGGACTGATGAAATGCTTTGGCAGGGCTGAGAGCAGGAAGAAACTGTGTTTTCAGGAAGAGAGCATGTGTTTGCATTTCAGCTGCTCCAGTTTTCATCCTGGCATCTCAGTTTAACCTGCTGATGAATGTGTGAGTTTGTGTAAAGACAGTAGACTGCAAATTGAACAGCTGAAGCACAGGTGTAAATTCCCTTCTGCTGCATCTGTCACAAGAGTAGCAAGCTCCAGCATGGGCTAGGGCAGTAAATTCTTACACCCTGATTCCAAGAGTCTAAAGAATATTTGTTTCATGTTAAACTTCTTGCAGAAAGAATAACCACAAAGCTGCAGAGTAGGTCTATAGGCTTTCTTCTGAATGTGTTTGCAGACCTGGAGAAAATGAAGAAAAAACCATTAATTTTTACTGCTTTGCACTATTGTGGTAACCATATCAATAAGGACAGAACTTTGCCTATAAGGCAATCAGAGATGAGGTCTGATCATGCAGCCACTGCCAGGAAATACTTTCTGCCACTGCTTGCTAAACCACATGAGGGTAGTTACTTCACATCATACCTGGGGAGCAGACTAATACTTCATCTTTTTTTCCCAGCTGATTAAAGAGTTAAAAGGAAATACATTGGTTTAGGAAAAGATAGATTTATTCCCACAGCAGGTTTTGCACCAGACTAAGCCCAGTTTAGATTGTTCAGTTTGGATCAGCCCTGAAATTTCTCATTCTGAGAAGAGTGTTCCTCCCAGGCAGTCTTGTCCATATGGGCCCAGACATAAACATGACGGATTTTAATGTTTTAAACCTTTGATATGAAACTATTTTTGTTTTAAAGGCCTCCGATTCTTCTCTTATTTAAACTAGGAAGACATTAGGTATTATTTTATGGGGATTTTTCTCTGAAAGAACTGCCACCAGTGCCACTTGGTCCCTCAGAGACCCCTGGTCATTAATTTTGTTGATAAGTGTTAAATACATGGTTGACTTTGATGCGAGAATCTTAAACTAACCAAGACAATCCGTTCTTTCTCATGATAATGTCAACTTGAATATAAAACTACTTGATTTATAAAGATTTCTGTTGTGTAGCTGAATTTAAAAAATAGCACACTCAACGCTTGCTGTCCATACTGTAAATAAAGCAGAGTATAATCACTCTGATAAGAAAGCACTTTTCCTGCCCAAATGCCATATTTTTAACTAACTTATTTTTGGAACCTCTTGTGACTTCTCTCACCAATAACAAGTTACAAGCCAGACAAGATACTCCAGAAGATTCAGAAAAAATTCATTAAGTGTTATTAGAGAAATAAATGTCTTCACAGCAACTCTGAATTTTTGGCAGGGACCCACAGTTACGAGCCCGTTTCCAAGCTGACTGTAAAATAATTGCACTGAACTTTTTTGAGGCTACTAGTTTGTGCCCTCAGAAACCCAGGTTTAGCTCCTGATTCTGCCATAGGTTTCCCACTAGAGGCAGATTTGAAACTACACTCGCTGCTTTCCAGAAGAGTGTTCAGCATTGGAATATTGATTCTTTTTCTCTCCTTTTTTGAGCTAAGAGTTATTTAAGTATTTCATATCAAGTGGAACTATTTCTAATGATTTAATATTCACTAAGGGAATGAGACACTATAGTCTAATAGCTGCCTTGCTCTGCTGGGATGATGGAAGACTTCAGCACAAAATCTCTACTATGTAAACCTTTAATTATTTTAGATAAAGTGGAAGAACTTTTGACTACATGGGACTAGGCACAGATCCAAGATAATTCTCTCACCTAACTATTATGCCTGGAAGTGCATGTCTCACTCCCTCAGCACTGGGAATTGGAAAAGATAACTTGTTGCCAGCTCATAAATGCAGTATTTGCCCAGAAGAAAAATTTTCAGTCAAGAATAGCAGAAGTGTTGTTATAGCTGGATCCAAAGTCTTGTTCTTATCTATTTTGCAAATCCCAATATCTAAACACGGTAAATGGATATATGAAGATAAAGAAGGGAGTTGGGATATGGCACCATAGCCTTTGATCTTGCTGTGTGGGAAGTCAGCTCTGGAAAATTTAAGGCAGTGGCAGAAATGTCCAGAATGCACCCCTTCATCAGGCCAGTGTTCTTGAAGGTTTCTAGTGTTCTATAATCAAACTAAATATATTCCCAGGCTTGTTTAATATTAAATAAGGACTAGTTACAAAAGCAGAGGCTGCTGTTGGAAATAAGAAAATGCAACCAAAGAAATTCAATGTAGTTCAAGGCTGCTTTTGTCAATGACGTGGCGAAATCCCCTGGACTATTTTAGCTCATCACGATCCTGATAGCAGCATCTCCTCTACAGCAGTGGAAACATATGGGTGTAAAATGCTGTTGGAGAGGAGAATCAGTCCCTAAAATTCTGCATAGGTGGTGCATATAAAAAAGTATGAGGAAAATAACCCTACAAATAAAAGTTGTCTACCCTCAAAAGACACATTTCTAAAGCAATTGGCCAATTGCTTTAAGTCCCCTTGAGAAGGAATGAATTTTGTCTGCTCAGATTTCAGGAAATAAATACAATACAAACCATATTTACTTTGACAAGTTCAAAATTACAAGCATCAAGGGTCCTGCCTCTGAGCTGTGCTTTTGCAAAACCTGACATTTTTTAACTTTCAAGCAAGCATTGATGGAGAACTAGAGTGGAAGCCATGAAATCTCAGGTGAATGTGAATGGAAAACTAGCTGGATTTCAATCTGCTCTATCAACCATCTCTTCAGTTCCTGGCAAACAAGGAGTCTGAGAGAATAAGCATCACACTAGCAGCATTTTTATTTCATTGTGATAATTCTCAGCTTCCTCAGTCTCATCAGTGGTAAGAAAGTCCTAGGAATGTAAGGCTGTTCACAAATTGATTTTTTCCTGTCATTTTCACTTTCATCAAAATGAAAACAAGTCATTGTTTGGAGCTTGAAACATGTACACTTAAAGTAAAAGAATTTCACTTAGAAATGTCATGTTGATATGTTGTAGTGTGAAGCTTTTTGTTGTCTCTAAAGTCCCTTTCCATATCACATGATGCCTGAGCTCTTTCAATAGTGCATCAATTTTGAGAAAAATAAATACCAATGGAAAGGAGATGTTTCAACATAATAATGCTGTAACTTAAAACATTAGAAAAAAGAATCAAATCACAAAACATTTTCTACAGGAAATTCTAGATCTCTGTCTTCATGATCCTAGAAGACAAAATTAAGAACTCATACTCTTGTTTAGTTTCATCAACAAGATTCTGTATCTTCTTCCATAAATTTGAAATTAAATCCTTTCTATTCATTTTGGTAAAAAAATCTGGTTTTTACAGTATTCCTTCTGCCTCAGCACCTAATAAAAACTTTGCAATATTTTTTCCATGTGGAACAAAAGTAGCATTTATCCAGGAAAAGTCTCAGATAACTGTACCTATGTGATTATGGTTCCTTGCAGTTTGACAATGGAAGTCTGTAAGTGCACTGAATGACAGATAAATAGTGTTACCCAGCCTGGACTGGATCCTGTCTTCACAAAGTTATCAGACAAGATCAGTGTAAAAATTTTGTTGCCTGTTTTCCTTCAGCTTTCCCTTTACTGCAGTGGAGAGTAATCTACAATCCACAATTTACAATTCACAATTTGAAAAATTATGTCAAAGGGATTAGGAATCTAAATCATTTTCTCAACCTGCTTTTCAGCATCATCCTGTTTGACCTTCATTTTTTGGCATGTGCTTGCTCCCCTTATTGTCCTGTGATTTCAGCTGGTAGAAGAGAAGAGAGTGAAGAGTTTTCCCCTTCTTCCTCCTGCCTAATCACTTCTTTTCTCTAAGTGGGAAGGAAAAAATCACAGGTGTGCTGCTTTCTAAAGTGAGGCTTTCTGCATAAACCGTGTGAGAGCAGAAAGCCCAAGGGCAGAGCCACCTCATTCCTACAGTTTAGCTGCTTTTGCATTCCTCGGGTGATTCTTGTTTCCATGAATCATTCACCCTTGCCTTAGAGTAAAAGAGAGGAGTTTAAAGAAGGAAAGGTTATTTTAATCTGCTAGCAGTGAAACCCCTTCAGTCAAGTTAATTATAACAGTTGCACCAACCTGTGGAGCAAGTCAAACAAACATGAAAGAGAGGAACATGCAGCCGAGATAAAAAAGAAAGCAGAAGATGCATTCGTCTTCAGTTCACCACTCATGTGCTTTGATTTGCCATCCTTCTCAGACATTTTAAGTTCTCAGGCAGGCTGTGCTCATATATTCTGACAGTCCTGCTAGTTCTACCAACTCAGTGATGTCTGTTTGAAACTTTGGACACCAAGGTAAGCACACCTGAGGACCTATGGCTTCTTCAAAAAAATATCCAGTTTTTAGCTGAAACTGTGTAACAGCTAGGCACATGCAATAGTGTTTATTTATTAATGTAGCCCAGACACATAAACATGTACACATGTACACAGTATGCTCACATACACAAATATGTATATTTAATTTCTTCAAAGAAAATGAATCTACAAATGCAAGGATGGTCCTTGCCCAAAGTACAGAGGGAAAAATACAGTTTATTGTGAGGAGGAAAAAAAGTATTCTCATGACATTAAATAGAAAATTAAGTCATTTGATTTTAGGAGTTTGTACCATCTGCTATTTTCAAAACACAAAATGTACCAGAACACACCGAAGTCTTGTTACTTGTGTGACAGTAGTGCCAGCTACACAGAATAGACGTTTATATCTCAGTAGCTACCTTGGTGTCACAGTTCTGACAACAGCCCAACTGGTACATTTTCATGTACTAAACCAAAGAAATCCTGCAGGTATGTAGGAAAAGCATAATTTTTATATCAATTAGCTAAGCTGACTTTCTCAGCACTAAAGCTTTCAACAGTGACACTGTCACCATAAAAATGCCAAGCCTCAGACATGGTTGGTGAAAGTAAGCACAGGTAGCAGGTACTGCCTTTTCTTCTGGTGTGTTACCATAGCTGCATAAAAAGTTCTGGTGCAATGGCTCAGGGCTGTTGTCTTAGATTCTACACATTACACCTGTTTGCTTACTGTTGAGTACATTTTAAGTCCCTAAATCACGAGTTATTCTGCCTCCATAAAACCAGAGCAACACCATAGTGAATCATGTCTCATAACAAATCCCACCTTGCCATCACACATATCTTAAAGCCAAGGGTGAGAAATAATTTTAGTGATGGCAGAAGCATCCAGGGAGGTACAAAGCAGAAGGACTGGAGACTCACAACATGATCCAACTTCACAGGGCTGTCTGACAGCTTTATCTGTCCACAAAGTAGATTACAGTTTCTGAAACAAGCATGTTGGGTTAACTGTATAGTCAAGGAAAATTTAGTCCACATAATTAATGGAATTTAGGGTTTATTTATCCATAGATAAACCACCTTCTCTGTGCTTTGGTAGGCCATACCCATTTAGATTCACAATTCACAAGCATCTGCTCTGCTCCTACCTGAAAGATTTAAACTGTAATGAAGGTTAAATGTTTTACACTTTCAGCAGTTATGACTTGAACCCCCTGATGCTAAAATAAGAATGGGAGCGGGAGATCTCTCTACTCTTCAATCTTCTCTGCTCTAAACTGTATTATATCTCTCATCATTTTCACAAGCTCTTGCCCAGCTTGTATTGTGAGTACAATACTTATTTACTCATAGAGCTGCAAGGAATAGGTTAGATATTCTCCTGGATAAATGCTTCTAGATGAAAAATAATTTAAATCTATCTGACAAGAAGGGAAGAAAGATTATTTGTGGTTTTGCTGGCCAGGATGCAGCGATCTCTTCTGCTGCTGCAGAGAAAGAAAAAGTAAAGATGGCTTGTCCTGTAAATTTTGTTTCATACTTGTACTAAATTCAAACTCTTCTTGCAAAAATGTGCACTGAAGTAATGGAATGAGAGGTTTAGTAAATACAGTGGTCTAATGGAAATAGTATAGCAATGTTTAATTAATATCTGTAACGCTTCAGAGTCAACACAATTCCTGTTCCTTCCCTTGGCTGTGAGAAGATAGGACTTTTTTACCATAACTTACTCCAGACTCCTATATCAGTAAACAGCAGCAGAGAAATGTATCTGCTGAAAGAAAGCTCAGCATTATGCAAAGAGTGATAAACTTCTCAGAAGGTGTTTACAAATGCATTCAGTGAAACAGAATTTTAATGAATTGTGCCACATAATCTTGCAGTTAATGAGCTGTAAAAGCCTTTGCCAATTATAGTGACTCAAAACTAACTCTTTTGGATTCCAGATCAATAGTAGAACTACTTCTGCACATTTTTATTTTTTTAAAGGAAAATTAGGATCTAAGGAAAACAAAAGGTATGTTTGTCATATTAAGCATCCCAGAAACGTCCCTCATTATTATAACTGAGCTGTCTATATTCTTGTTACTTGTAATATAACCCCTCAGCTGCATTAAAAGCAACAAACCTTCTGAGATCAAACAGCACCAGTATTGTAAAATGCCAGTGGCAAAACCCAGAAAGACTAATGATTTCAGTAAAAAGTAGGGACTTTTTCCATGGGTTATATTAAATTCAACTGCTGTGCATAACCTCTTAGAAAACAAAAATTATCCTTCTCTGCCTTTGCTATCCACCCTAAGTGCTCTGATGTTATAAAGTGAACACCTTAAAACTCTCTGAAGACTGTTTCATCTTTTTCTGTCTTATTTTAAGCAAAGAGTCTGCAGACACTGATTTTTTGTTCAGGTGAGGTCACTATTACTGCCTTGGAACATGACATTTTAACATATCAGAACTGTCTGAGTTCCCAGGGACAATTTAATATTGTGCCCAAATAATTCCTGTGACTCTCTATCGAGCTAGTAAAACATTCCTTTAAAAAACAAATGTTTGACTTAATATTTCAATGTCTTCAAAATCCAAAGGAGATGAGACCAGCATTTATCAACTAAAAATATGGCAGATAGTTTTATTGCCTCTGATCTCCAATTTATTATGTGACTTTTTCCCAGTATGACTTTACTTTTTTCTTCTCTAAAGATTTTTTCTCCTACTCATGCCTCAGTGTGAAGGATCCATTAACAGAGGAACCACATAAAAAGTAATTCCAAGGAAAAGCCTTATAAAATGTGAAAAATTAAAGCTGTGCTCTGATCCCATTAAGAAAAGAAATTGCCTTGAGGCATCCACTAAATATGTGAAATCCATTTCTGCTGAAGGGCTTCAGAGTTTATTCCTCCCTTACAAATGCAATTTCACAGCCCAAGTTGATCGTTTAAACAAAGAGAAGCAGGATCTTTTCCCAGCTAGCGCCTCTTTCCCTTGATTGCTGCCAGGTCACCAAGTGCAAATTTACATCAGAATCTGAGATTAAATAAATCTCAGCCAAGAGGCTTTAAGGGCATTTCTGCTTGTGAAGACTGTAAACCAGGAAATACTCTCAGTATGGAGGGTTTATTGTTGTTATTATCAGTATTTATTTTGCTCAGCTTTACTAGAAAGCTGGAGAAGGCTGAAGAGCTTAACAACTCCTTTCCTTAAGTGGTTCGTTTAAACTCCCGGGTGGCTCAGCTCCCTCTGACCTTCTGTTTCTGGTACTGGAACCTCACACATTTCTTCTGCTCCACAACCCCTTACACAAGACTAAGGGAGCAGAAAAAAAGCAAAGAGTGAGCAGCCACACCAAGGAGGATGTCTTGTCCCTGAAGAGATCCCCCACCACCACAATCTTATTCCCCCCTGTCCCATGGAAAGGTGCATCTGCCATGAGTTTGTGGGAGCTTATCCCAGTTCAGAGGGTCTGTGAGGAGGCAGCAGTCCTTCAGCCTTGCTGCTGGACAGAAGCTCTGCTTAGGCTCCTTGTTTGAAACATCCTCAGGAGAAGCTTTTTCTCCAAAAGCTGAGGAGCCACATACGAGGGTTGCTGTCCTTGCCAGCACAAGCCACTGAACCAGGAGACTCAAAACAATATGGTAATCACCCTGCTGACTTCAGAGCATTACTCCATAAAACTCAGTGAATCTTGGACCAGAAAGGCAGGTGAGAAAATACAGTTTTCCCCTCTTCCACAATTGAGATTCTGCTGTTGGTTGAGGAAATGTTCTTTGCCCTCCCCTCAGTTGCAGTTTACTATCCAGCAGCTGAAGCTCATTCCCCTTGCCCAAAGCAGTGTTGTCAGCCCACCCACCCCTGCTCCCCTGAGACAACAGACCAGGCTGGCAGAGCTGTTTCCATCCTACAGAATGAAAGATACCCTCAGTGCTGCAAAATACTTCAGTGGTGAGAGCTAACAAGCTGTCTGAAAGTGCTCCAAAATTCCTAAGTGGGAATTTGACTGTACAAAATACTCAGAGAGGAAGAAGTGGGTTTTCCCAGTGCACTTTTCTTCCTTAGTCATAATATCAAGATAACATCCGGAGAGGAGAAATTGCATTTCTGAAGGATATTGGGGAAACTCTTCTAAAGTATGTAACAAGCAAAATAACTGCAAGCCTGATGAAAATTCAGAGAGCTCCTAATCCAGCTAGGATATATGGAAGAGCCCCCTGCCCTCTGTCATACTTATTATTGGTTGCTATTTCTCCAGTGGAAATATATTGTAACATTCCAGCCCACTGGCACAAAGCCTGTCCTTCAGGAGCTCTTTGCCAGCCCCTCTGTTCATGGTAATGTAAACTGAGAAATTGTTCCAGGGCCTGGCTCATGGGTGCTGCCCCTTCCCATCCTGCTTCCAGTGCAAAGCTCAAAAAAACCCATTTCCTTTCACACTTTAAAGGAATTGGGCCAGGGGGAGGGGAAGCTTTTCTAGCTGTAATAGTGATGTTTTTATGAAATGAATGGGTCAGTTCTGGAAATAAGTAAGATTGAAACTGTTAATGCTGTTCCAACAAATCAAAGCACTGTGTCAACACATCATCAGAATTATCAGTTCTCCTTTTAACTCCTTTGCAATATGTTACTTGGCTAATATTGTCTCTTCTCACAGCTTCTGAGTAGTTAATTATAATGTGGTTCTTTCTATAAAATTTTTCAATTTTCTTCTTGCTGAAACTACTGGACCTTGTCTGACAGTCCTCTAGTTTCCAAATTTCACATGTGTTTCTTTGGCCTGAATATTTTATAATGTACATGAAAATGAACAAATACCTACATTCTCAAACTGCCTGCTGAGCATTTGCTTTTCTATCAAGCTGTTTCTCAGTCCCTTCACTGTCCCATTTTACAGAAAATGCCAGTAATTTTTATGCATGTATTCTAAGAAAAAAATAAATAGTACATATTTATATCACCATTACTGACTGTTTGATCCATTTTTTTGCAAGATGAGTAAATACACACATTTATGGTTTTGTATAAAATTACTTCTATGCCAATAGTGGAAGAACATTTTAATTAAGCCAAAGTAAAATATATCTGAGAGAGAACAACATTTTGACATCAGTTACAGATGAGCAATCCTATCAAAGGATATTGGATTCCACTGATGCTACAGAGCAAAGGTTCTTCCCCTGTAATTACACTTTAGAAATTATGTTTGTTGAAAATCCAAACTGAGAGCAGGCACAACACCTGAAACTTTAGTTCAACTTCAGTAGGAGACCTGAATGCTCTAGTGTTTAAGGTAGTAACCTAGGACTTGAGGCTTCCAGCATAAAGTCTTTATTTCCTCGTGGGTTTCTGCTGTGTGATCTTCAATGAATCATTTAATACCAGTCTCTTTGAGGTGTTGCAGAATTTAACACCTGCTGTTTTCAGGGGAAGTTAAGAACTGAAAGACCTGAGACATTGTCTCTCCATGCCTCAGTTGCCCTGCTGTGAAATAGAAGAGTTGCAAGGGTAAGAGCCTTATCTGCTCTGGTATTACAGTCATGAAAGCTGATACACATTGCATTTAAATTCTGCTCTCATTTTACTGAAGTGCATTTAATATGAAGCATTTAATACTTGGTAGAGCTTCTTAGGACTTTGATAATTTCTGTAATACTATTTCTTTAATGAAGCCTTAACTAGAATAGCAAAATACCTTATTTTTGACCAAATAGATTAATTTCTCTCTTCTGCTGTGAAGACTAGCATGATTTAGGTGAACTTTCACTTGTAGCTCTTTACCTGGAAAAATTTCCTGAAAGTGTAGGGTGGTACTAGTCACTCTTCTTCATGGTTTTATGTATTCCTTTTCCAAAATCCTTCTCTCTTCACTCACCATACTTCTATCTCTTATACTTTTTATATCCATAGCATTGTGTCTTTTTTTACATCTTTGCCTCCCCTTCTCCCACCACCCAACTCTCTTTGGGTGAGATGGTAACAGATACAGAATTTGGACTAGAATAGATGGTACAACTGCTGCAAACAAATGAAGCTGGCTAAGGCTTTTGCCGGTAGCCTGAAGAAAATCCCACATATGGAATTTTCAGTAATTTTTAAGACAGAATAGAATAAAAAGCACTGGAGCATTCTCTTTTGCATAATCAGATCAGCCTCCTCTCTTTCATAACTGCTTTTGCTGTGCTGTCATCCCCACCTTCACCCCCACTCCATGCCCTTCACCTCCTTGTTGATCTTCTCTCGCTTTCCACCACAAATCCTCTCCTTTATGTGAGCATCACTCTCTCATGGCCTTTCCCAGGCAACATTATGCACAGTGGACTCCTGCTGTCATCCCTTCCTACTCAGTAAAATCACACCACTCTCCTCTTGGCAGCCTTCACTGTCAGGTTTGGTTGCCTTGCCAATAAAGCAAGACATCTCCAAAGTGAATCCTTCCTGGCAGCACTCCCTTTAAGGATAATAATTAGGAGTCTGCACTTCAGAGGCAAAATCAGTGAAATCAAAGGAGCAAAGCTTTGGCCAGCCTGCTGTACAAGGGAATGCTGCTGTGCTTCCATCTCATGGAAAACAAACTTGGAATAGCTCCTCTTTTGCACAGCTCATATTTTCACAGTAGCCAGGTCTTAAATTCATAATAACAATTAACAATAACAATAAGAAATTATTAATAACAATACAGTCAGAGAAATAAAGCAACTATGATAGATTATATAACTAAATAGAATCAATGACCTAAAGTCACTATTGTAAAAATGAACTGGGTGGGTTTCCCTGGCCCACAACACTGACAGAAGGAACAATGGTTAGTTGTGACTACCCTCAGTTCAATACTCCTTCATCACTCCCTCCCTGACCTCAGGACAGTTAGTGTTTAATCCTGATGAGAAAGTCCCTTGGACACTCTTTAATTTTTTTTTTTTTTTTTAAGAAAATCCCCCAAATATGTACTTCAGATGCCACCACAACAAACATTTCTCAGCACAGGGTCAGCAATGTTAGTGGCACCTGCTAGAAAATTTGTTTGGTTTCATTTGTAAAAGATTAGGAACTTCTTAAACTGGAGGTTAACTTGCTCACACAAAAAATAGGCTAACATGAGTAACATATTTCTATTATTTGCAGAGTCATCTTTTGGAGGGAATTCGAGTGTTTAAAAGGAAAAAAGCTCACAATGGTAATCCTTCAGAACTGGTGCAGCACAAAAGAAAGAACATTTTATCCCTCTGTGCTAGGAAGCCACATACCCAAGGGGACCTATTTCAACTAAGATTTAATTGGTGAAATCCTGGGAGAAACATTTGCAATTGCAGGAAGAGTTTGCTGAGAAGATGGCTGATTTGCATAGGCACGTTGATTAAGCACTTTGTAAATGACATTAATTAGTTATTTTACTATTTAAATTACCTTTAATTATTCTTGCATTCAACAACTTTGCACAGGGTGCATCATCCTATTTGTTTGTACCAGAAAACATCCATCAGCTGAATAGACACAAAGATAAAGAAAGAAAAGCAGGACATTTCTCTTCCACTTTCATCTTGTCTTCTCTAGCCTGATAGCTCAAGAACCTCTTTTCCTCATTTCCTTTCAGAACTCCAAATGTTACTTGTCCCAATATTACCAAGTTTACTATGATTATTACTCTTTATGACATAGAAATGTCATAAAGAGTATGTTCCAGCCTCAGTGATCTTTCTGATGTCTTTAAATAAACCCCCTGAATTTCACAGTTTCACTGTTTTACAAATCTCTCTGCAGTTGTCAAAATTCAGTTGTGTGACACTGCACCCACAAATACCAAGGCACTACAGAACATATCAGTAAAGCTGAGTAAAGGGGGAAATAGAATGAACACTTTTCTCCAGTTTAGAGAGGAAAAAGAAAAAGACAACAACACCCAATAATTTCACAGCAACACTCACCATAAAAATAATGCCAGGTCTTTGAAATGCCAAGGCTTAATAATAATACTACTATGCCTATCACTCTGAAGCTGGATTCACTAAGTGTGTCTACAGGCTACTGTGCTCCAGTAACAATAGATTTCCAAACACAAAAGTCATAAAGATTTTTATTGCAGTACAATGGCAATATATATTTAATACAACAATACATATTTAACAATACTTATTTAAATGTATCCAGAAACTAGAGATAAAGAATTACTCTCAAGCTATGTTGCTGCCATATTAAGGTCAGTGTAAGCTCTCTAAAATTAATTAATTTTTTTATCACCATTCTTCTTTATTTAAAACTCATCTTTGACACTATGTCACTTTGAAACTCATGGTCATGCACAAAACTTAATCAATTATATTTCAGTCCTTCTCTTGCTTGCCTAAGTCCAGCCTTAAAATTTCTGTGTCTTCTGGTTCTTCCTTCCTTAGGAGGCAATTATAACCTCCTCAACATCTTTCTGGAAATACCATGCTTCACTGTCTTCTTGCCCTGCACGGTATTTTGGCATGACCATATCTTCTAAAACAAACTAAATTACCATTCTGTGTCACATTTATCTGACAGATTAGAACAACCTAGATGTCATTCAGACAGTGTGTGTGGTAGGTCTTCATCCAATGCCTCCATCTACATGTGACATGAATGAAAACATGTCTTGTGGATACTTTTTTCACTGGGATTTTAAAACTAATCAAAGCCACTTAATTGAAATGAATGAAGACAACGTGTTCACTCATCCATATTTTATCAGAAAAAATTAACTACACATGGAATTAATTTATGGCACTTTGTTTACATTGAACTATAAATGAATATGAAAAATGAATAACATGTTGGAGAAACATGGAGAATAAAAAAACCTGTATGGGAAAATATAATTGCCTGCCAAGAATCTATTTGTGCAATTTCAGCACCAGATAATAATGTAATTTTTTCAGAACACAGGAAGAGCTCTTCATTCTGTGTCGTTAAGGAAATAATAAATATTTTTGTGCCTGTGAATGCATTCTTTAACGTCTTTGTGATCTTCACAAAGTTTTAGAGTGTCCTAATTTGGAAGTGTTTTCTGATGACTGTGGTTGGATTCAATTTCACCACCCCCACGTGGTTGGAGGGTGAAGATGTTGGGAGTTTTTAACTTCATGGAATATGGCAAAGAACTGACTAAGAAGTAGTGAGAAAGGCAATGGCTGTTCCTTCAGATTCCCATTTAATAGCTACAGACAGGAGAAACAGAAAGAGGCTGAAAGCTTCAAGATCAGAGGGGAAGCTGGTGAAAAATGTAATTCTCCTCTGTCTAGACTCTCTAAATCCCAATCCATTGGCTCCTAATTCTTGTTATTTAGTAAAAGGTTGAAAAGAAAAGTTTTCGTGCTGGAAACGCCTCCAGACACCATCGTGAACTGAAACAGTTCCCACCTCACTCTGCCCTGCCCAGTGTTTTGCTGCTGTTAAATTTTGCCCATTGCTCCAAGGCAGCAGTTCATGTTTCCTCATTTTCACTAATTCTGCTTTTTCTCAAGGTAGATTTCTATAAGATTCTGTTGGTATCAGCCAGAATGAGTAACAGTGATGACTTGGGGGTGGTGGGGAAAGAAAAAGAAAGCAAGCAAAAGAAAAACCTTGCATGAACACAGCACAATTAAATTGATTTCAGGGTAAAATACCCTGTTGCCATAATCTCTTGCTGAGTACTTAATAATACCGAATCTCTTCCAATTACAGAAGTCTGAATTTTGTGCTTTGTTGGTGAAATTGATTATAAAAGATAAGTTGGAGTCGTGTTCTTTGTCACCACCCCTGAAAGTATTCACACTTTGAGGGCGTTGGGATGTGCTTGGCAGAGTCAGCTACCTGCCAGTGTTCTCAGCAGATTTTAAATGAGAATACTGAACACAGAACAGCAAGCTTGATCCTTTGACTATGAAAAAGAGATGAACAAATTAAATCTTCTGGAGACGAATTTTGAGTTGTTTTGGTCAGGAAAAGAGTTTAAAGCTGAGTTGAGTTTAATCGGCTTTGCAAAAACAAAGTCTATGGTACTTGAATGTATTTCCTACCACCTAATTTATGGTGGATTATTCTAAGAGTTACACATCTGCATTGTGGCATTCTCAGAATATGAAGCCTGAGTTTAAATATTTTCCTGAAACACAGCAGCTTTCTTTCCTCAAGATCTACATGTAAACTCATTCTTTCTGTAAGACTGAGATTTTTTTTTTAATTTCATGTATCTAAACCTTCATTTTAAACTATCCCTCTTAAGAGATAATATGAATACTTTTTCCTCGTTCTTGCAAAGGGAGTTTGCTGCAGTGTCTGCATAAAGCAAATGACAAGCTTGAGTCTAAGCTACAGAGTAGCTAATTCCATTTAATATTAATAATTAGTCAGAGGTGTCTTGGACAATATGACAAAATAAAAACTGCACTCAAAGAAATCCCAGTCCTTCTAATTTCAAGACTTTGATAGAGTCTTTGCTCTTGAAGGCTCAAATAAATAAATAAATAAATAAATAAACGAGGCCAAAGAATTAATTTGAAATATTAATTAAAATGCAAATTAAATCCAGATTGCATGGGCTTTAAAAACTGTTCTCTGAAGTTTCCATGAATATAAAGCATGTGACAGCCTACTGTTTTAAATGAGATCTACATAAACATACATTGTTGAAAAACTGCTTGGCTTGAAAATAACCCTACCAACACCATGAACTGCAAATAATGAGAGAAAACCTTCAGCAGCAGCAGCTCTCGTTACTGACAACGCCGTTTGTGAGGTTTTGCAGCATGGTGGAGGGAGGGCGGTGTGATGTGCCCTGGCCACCAGCGCTCCTGCCCATCTGTGTTGGTGGATGGCCAGCTCCGGCGGGATGCGGTGGGATGCCAGCCCCGGGAGCGCTGGTGCGGAGCCGCTGCCAGCCAGGCAGGCGGGACAGCCGCCCCTGGCACCGCCACCCGGCGTGTGCAGCCAGCCCGGCCACGCTCAGCCGTCACACACTCCTTCCCACTTGCAGTAAATGAAAGCAGAAAACAGCCAATTCTTCCCTCCGTCAGTGCAAAGATGTTCCGTGTGAGGTGCTCCCCTCCCGAGCTGGCCAGCCCTGCTCACAGCACATCCTGGCTCTAACAAGGGCCTTTTTCTGTGAAGTCTCTCCTTGATTGAGTGCTGCAGATTAATTGCTGAGAGACAAAGACAGATGAAATAAGGGCACCATCTTAAGCAGAGACTTTCCCAGGCATCTGGAAATCCTCTCTCCCAGCATTGTCTTCACGTAAACAATGCTGTTGACAGATGACAATTTCTGTTTAATTGGTTTTCAAGTTCATCCCACTCCCAAAATGAAGCCTTGAATCTATTGGGAAAGGGTTTGGTTTACTTCTGACCAATAGAGTCTTTATAGTTTGCCTGGCCATTACTTCTGTCCCTCTTCCAAGCAATACAACCTGGTTAACCAGCACCAGGAGTGGGATGTGGGATGGCCCAGGCTCTGCTGAAATGGGCTATGGCCAAATCACACCCAGCTCGTTACAAGGAAGATAAATGATGCTCAGGACACAATATAAACAAGCAATCCAAATCCCTCCCCTCAGCCTTGGGAACACCAGACCTTCTGGAAGAAGCTTGTACAGCATGAACATTATGAAAGAGTCCACAAGGAAGAGAAAGATTGTGCCTTAAGAGCCCCAGTGAAGCCACAGTTAATAATGCAGAGGGCCACATGCTGAATGGCAAAGCTAAGAAGAAACATCAAACATCTGAATGTCCTCTGAGGCTTATCCACCCTGCTTGCCAAACAAGGAGGTGCTCAGAAAAATAAAAGACAAGAAGAGCCTATCAAGCTGCAAAAGCTCTAGGAGCTCAGTTCAGGCTACAAACTGCCCTGCTCAGGTATTTCCTAGTCTACACATGAAGGACTTGGTTGTGAAAAAATATTAATGTGAGTTTGAGGTGTGGCAGACAATATATGAAATTTATACTGCCCCACTAGGGAGAGCTTCTAGGAATGCAAGCATAACACAATTTAGTTTCCGTACCTGGAAGAGTTGATCTCCCAGCATTTTGTCAGCCACTGAAATCATTGATGTCCTTGGCCATTTATCTGTAATTGTAAGCTCTAGCAAGACTAATTAATGCTGCTTAAAGATCTGCCTCAGTGGGAAACACCATCTAGATGTGATGCCCTTGTCTTCAATTTCTGAGCAGACTTGGTTAAAAGAGAGGTATCTTGGCACAGAAGCGCCCTTTGTTTTCAGAGCTCTCAGACTTTAAAGTATTTTTTCACTTAATTGAAAATAAAATTTCCCCGGAGTGCTGAAGTCTGCTTTTAATGCATGTGCACAGCTCTAATTAATGTTAATTATTTGCATTCACCAAGGGGAGAAGTGTATTACTTCAGGTGCCTACTTGGAATTGTTACTTTAGCCCTTCATGTGACTCCAAGTGATGTACTCAAATGGAAAGATGCAGCTGCCTCGAGAACCAAGTGTCTGGTGCCTGAGGACAATCCAGATTGAGTGTAGGACAGGATGTGCTGCACCACAAATAGCACAGCCAGGCTTCCTGCACCACACAAAGTCTGACTCACAGAGCTTGCACACACAGCAGCGCAGAGATCACTGTAAGTTCATTTTCCCTCTCCCCATTTGGGCAGGGGAGCCTTTTCATGAGGCATACATGGTGCCCAGCCAAACGGGCCATGAGCCTTGGCACCACACTGCCTCAGCACAACCATTGACCAAGCACTGCTCAGGCTGGGACCACACAAGAGGTCAGAAACAAAGCCCAGACTCTGGAGATCTAAGCTCAAGCTTTATCTGCTCAGCTACACTTCATTCTGTGGCAGGGCTGAAGTCCCCAGGGAGTGTTTCTTACAGAGCACCACTGAAATAATGTGCCAGAACAGATTTGTTCCTGCTCAGGAATCTGGTCCATACATTTTTGTTGTAAATAAACTGCAAAACCTGGACATCTTCCATGCTCTTCCCCACACATGCAAGTTCATCCAAACTCACCAACCTTGCCAGCATCTTTCTAGATGGTTACCCTTTAACTGGGGCTTTATTGGATAACTGTAACCCAATTTGCTGCAGCTGCATGACCCTGGCTCCTGTTTTGGAAGAGAAAAAGCTGGAGGGAGAAGTGCCAAGTGGGAGCCCACCTGCCAGGCAGCCAGTCCAGCTAGAAAGGACCAGTCTGAATGTGCACAATCTGCCAGGTGGCAAAGATGTGCTGTTTATTTTTCCTAATGACAAAATTAGCACATTGATAATAATCAAACAGAGCTGTGTGCAATGGGAGGTTATTTAATTAACAAGTGTCCTTTTCCAGGTATGAGCAGGACACAGGCACTGTGCTCACCATGCAAGCTGTCACTCATGTCCCTGGAAAGCTCATATGCAAACTGCCCTCATCTTTCTTTGTCTGGGCTTGCTCTGGAGAGAAGGTGGATCCTCCTTGCCTTTTTTATTCACGTATTCTCTTTCTGCACAGTGTTATGTTTTTGCTCACAACCAAGAACGTGGATCACATCTAATAGAATAGCCCAATGGAAAAGGCTTTGTTCCAATGTGTCCACAAAGTAGTGTTGGGAATGCTGCCTCCTATTTTAACTACAGTACATCCTCATATTTCACTTAACTGCCTGATCAAAATTGGTTTTTTTTTTTTCTTATTAAGTTGCCTGTGCCTTTAATATTTACTAGATAGAAACATCTTAGTCCTTGACTACCTTTATGTAAGGCAGTAGCTTCACAGGCATGATCATGTTACCTGTTGCATCCAGCAGCAGAAGTCAATAGTGGTGATAGAAAGTTCTTTGAGTTCTCCGAGTTTGTTATACATCAAAGGAGTTGATGCAGCTGCTCAGAGCAGCATCAGCCCACCTGTGCCACCTGTGTAAGAGGGAAGCTGCTCAGCAGATGTGTAACAGGAGAGATTTCCTATTGTATACTGTCCTTCACAAGTGAGGAAGAACAGCAATAGACACTTCATACAAAAGTCAGTTCAAAGAGTAGCCAATGTTTTCAGTTTACCCCTACTCAAGGGCCATCATCACACTGACCTTTCTTACAACAGACTCATAAATTCCTAACTTCAACAGCTTTCCATTAAAAAAAAAAAAAACTAGGAGAAGAACATTCAAGATATAGAACTTGGGTTTGCTTTTACTTATTAGTGATTTGATCTAGAGAAATCCCATCCTGAAACTTGCCAGCTTGCTCACAACTTCTCCAACAGTCAAGGTTATTCAAATGTTAAGTTTTTACTCATTATTTTATGGATATAAAGTCCAGGTGTGGATTAAAAACTCATATATTTCTTCAAACATTATAGCTGGTTGGATATAAAGTTTCAGATTTTCTTTGCTTCAACTTTGAATTTTACTCATTCTGTTTTGTTCTGGTTTTTTATCATTTTTATCAGCACTAAAACCTATTCTAGGCAAGTCCAGACAGCAATAACCAGCTGTCAAGAGTTTGCAGGGTAGTCAGTACCATGAAACCAGTGACAAGGTAGCATTTTAATGGGGCAGTTAATTTAGTGAGGGCAGTTATGTAACTAGGCTTGAATTTCTCTAGCTAGCTTGGCTAATTTGGGGTTGGTGAAAGACAGAAGCAGATTTAAGAGAACAAATTAAATGGATATGGCCCTATATCAGCTCAGGAAGGGAATGTTCCTCTCAGGGCTCTAGGGGTGTTTAAGGAGCCATGTGGGATTGTAGGAAGCCTAGCATGGCAGTCGTGGTTGAGATGGGAGCACCTCATCAGAGCAACAAAGTCACAAATGTGTGAATCAGTGGTGCAGAGTCACTGAGCACCTTCAAGAGGCTGGGACAGGGATTGTCAATGAGATGAGATGAGTCAGGAGAAGTGTGACAGGAAGGTGGAGGAGGATGTGAATAGATTAACATCCCAACCAAGAATTGCATATTCATCATTGTACCTATTCATTAAATGGATCAAAGAGCTGCAGGTAAAAGGCCAGAAAAGAAAGGATTAAAGTTATCCAGGTGCATGTGACAAGACTGCACTGGAAAACTGCAGAGTGGGATTTTATAAAGTGTGGATAGGAACCAAAAAAGTAGGATCAAAGCTGAAAAGTATTGTTATGGAGAGCCAAAGAAACTTGGAAGACAGAGTTTATGATAACAAAAAAGAGAAGAGTGCTGAATTCCAAAAATAAATTGAATTTTGCCAGGAGGAGACAAGACACAAGACAAATATGGGATTAAATGGATTGCAGGAATCAGGAGCAGGTTGTGTGGCTGAAGAAAATGGAATCATGGGGTGAAATAGTTGTCAAAATGAACGCAGGATTCCCTTTTTAACAAGAGCTAAATACAAAGAAGAAGGATGTTAAGGACGGAGTCAGTGATAGTGAACACAAGGCACATTTGGAAATAAACACTTCTAAAAATTATAATGTAATCAGTGATGTTGGCATTGTAAGTACCAAAGTAATAAAACTATTCTCTCCTGCATTTGGAGGTGTTGCTGAGGCTGAAGAGAGTTTTCTGTCTCTCTCTTATGCTTTTGCTTTCATATGCATTTTCCTAAAACACGTGCAATGGGTAATAAGCCCATTACCAACAATCAACCTTGGGGCAAAGGAATAGGGAAAAAGAAGGAAAGAAGAGAGATCCAGAACTGTATTTAGCCAATTTTGTTGTTACATTTGTCGTGGAAGAAACTCTGTAAGAAAAGTTTGGAATTAACACATGCACATATACACATATATAACTTTCAATTCAAAGCGCTGAAAATAGTAAATGCTCCTAGAGATGGATATCATGGGTTTTGTTTAAGGCATAATCTCTATTTCTTTTGAGTTTATGGTGCAAGAAGAGCTGTTGAAATTGAGTGAAACCTGCAGACAAAGTCTTTAATCAATCTCCAAAGCTGTTTATTGCAAGTACAGTATAAAGCAATAGAGATTAATGTCGGTTTCTATAAATCACAGCAAAAAAGCATCTTCTCTTTCACTGCCAGAGGTGTAAATATATTCCTTTTTTTCTCAGATTTAACTGTAGCATGCTGGCTGCAGAGGTTCTTCAGGGGAAAAGAAAAGAAGCACAGTGTCATATGCTTCTAAAACAAGTAAATTTAAAAACAACGTATATGTTTATTTACAGAACTGGAAACTGCTGGAAGTTTTAGGCACCTAATTCCTACTGAGCAGCTTTGAAAATGTCAACCCATCTACAGAAGAGTACTGCCAATTAACTGCAGCTACCACTGGGACAGAAACCAGACACACAACAAACAGCAAATTGTCTTTCCAGGGCACATCCCACAGATTCCAGGCACTGAATCCAACAGATATGTCACCTTTTCCTTTGTGAAAGTAGTGGTTGGGCATTTCTTATTACTACATTCTATTTTTTAAATTTCTTTTTTATTCTTTTTTTTTTTTTTGGGGGGGGTTTTTTGGGTAAAAGGGGAAAAAATAGAGTGATAAAATAAATTATAAAAAATTCCACGGGTATATTAAAAAAATATCTCTATCCATGTGGCTTCAAGCCTATTTCATGTTCAACTACGGCCTTGTACCATAAGAAATGGATTTAGAGCAGAGAGAACAGAAAGCCCTGGGACTGTTCATGTTGCAAAAATAAAATGCAAAATGGAAAGTAATTGCCATATCAGTGAGTGAACGGCTGCACTTTCCTACCACTCCTGCCAGTGCCACTCTCCCATCATTAGCTGTTGCGTGGGCACTTCTACCAATACCTCACAAGAAAACATCAATAGCTGCCCTTTTATTCCTGTCCTGACCTGTATGAGCTGCAATGCATCTTATGCAGCTCCACGAACCATCTGCCCAGAGAGAAATCCTGCCTTTTTAATGAGGTGGCCAAACCTTCTTGCAATAACTCTGAAGAGAGATGATCCCTCCTCCAGGAGGAAAGTCACAGTATTTAAGCAAGGTTATTCCTCTGGAAAACTCTCTGAAGGAATCTTCCCATATAGAGTGATTGTAACAGGGGGTTGATAGAAATTATCCTCTTGGGGTAGGCACTTAAATTTTCTGGGGCACTTCAGCATAAATACTGTGACTGTAGGGAGCAAAGAGTTGGATCTTAAGGAAGATGAAAGTAGAAGTTCATTCAGCTGGAAAGTAGGGACCAGTGTCAGTCAAAATGCTGCATTGTAGCAGACACAAGCGAGCCTTCAGAGAAGGGCTGTCTCCCTGAGATTTCCCTCTCAATACCAGCTGGAGCTTTGCAGAAGACCATGGTAGGTTGAACCAGCACACCAAATGCTGAACCCTTGGCAAAACGTTCGGAAAAAGCATTATCACACCAAAACCTAACTCAAACGATTATTTAAAAAAAAATATAAACTTCCCTTTTGCTGAAAATAAAGTTGTGTATAGGCTGAGTGAAAAAAAAATTGTATGTTCATCTCATTTTTTGAGCTCAAAGGCAGAATAGTGACATAAGATTCAATCATTGAATTTGGAGGAGGTTCCACAAATCCCCCACTGATATTTCTGAATCATTTTTTCTGTTATCATTCTTGTTAAAGAGATATGCTTGAATGGAATTTTCCTTTGGGATTCAGCGCCATATGTTGAAAATGTTACATGGATTAAAATCCAGTTAAAGAACAACTTAAAGCTATGGTATAATGTATTACTGAGTCCCATACCAAACTGCAAAGCAGTGTTAAAGTTACTAGAATATCCAAACTGAACTCAGAGGTTTTTGCTTCTGACTTTAGATAAAAACATTCAAGGAAAGAATATTTTTATTCCAGAAGCATTTAATAATGCCAAGATACTTGCTCTGTTTTAGTTAATTAAACTTAAGGAACATGGAAGTGGATAAAAGTTCATTAAATAGGTAGAGGCTGATGGTGAATTTGAATACTAATTGAGATTTTATGTGCAACAAAAGAGATACAAATGGAAATGCACTGTTATTCTAGTGAATGCCTGGCATAAAAGGCCTCAATGGAGCAGAGAATGCATGAAGAAAATTGGATTGTAAAATCTCTGAGATAAAGATCAGTTCTATGAAACACGATGCCCCATTGCTTGCTTTTCTATTTTGAGAAGATTCTTTTAATAATGCCAACAAATGATGCAGTGACTGCTGTAGGTGCATTTGAAAGGTTCACAGTCAGACTCAGAAATGAGGCAGTTAGACTCAGGGCTTAAAGTACAGAAGGGGATATGATGGGACCTTCATTTATTTAATGGAATGTTTGAGTTTCCCTGGCTTAAAGAGCATGAAAACCTTTGATTAGAAAGAGACACATATCCTGACGTTGTTCTTTAAACTCTTGAAGTGTGGCGGCTATTTGGCTTGGAAAACCTTTCCCCCGCTGAATTTCTAGCATAACCCTGAAATGCATGTGAACTGCTCAAACTCAGAGAAGAAATCTGGGGTGGGCTGAAATGAATACTCAGAAAGTTGTTTCTGAAGCCTGGAGAATGCAGCTGAAGCCTGGAGAACGCAGCTGAACCATGTCAGGACACTGAACCATGGAGAACACTAAACCATGTGCTTCTCCCTGGATTTCCCCCTCTGGTAACCACACCTGGCCATGTGTTGGAGGAGATGCCTTCCATCTCCAAGCCAGCTTCTGAGACGCTCCTTGGGACAGCATCTCACTTTTCACAATTAGTGGCAGTGGTACCAACAGACTTCCTAGAAACACCAAAAAGAAACTGTGGATATAGCATTTCCCACACCTTTTGGAACCCAGCTTATCTAAAGCTCTGACAGCCAGTAAAGAAAATCATGGAATGGCAATGGAACTGCTAGGAATCTACACAGAGAAGGGCTGGATTTCAGGGCATTTTTCTCTGCCTGAAATAAATGTTCATTGTAGGGCAAATAATCACTTTAAAATGTACTTTATTTTAATTATGTGTTGAGCTAGAGCTACTCATATATTAACCTCCATATAGAATACTCCAAATATTGTTATGTGGTCACATCAGATGCAATTTGAGCTGCTCCCAGAGTTCACAACAAGATATTGAATCTGGACTTATGTCCTCTGTGTCCAGACAGCACAGTCTCTATGCATGTAAATTACCATTAAAAACCCCATTGATCTATTTGAGTTTTTCAGCTGTTTTGTAAGATGATTCTGACTTTACAGAGACATCTCCAGACAGCCTAATTCCATCTACATCCCTGTGTCTTCAGTGGTGTCTAGCCAGGAGGAATCATTAGGCACAGGGACTCTAGTGGGATTTCAGATGTTCGGGAAATGTTTATAAAAGTAGGGAGTGCACTGCCCTGGAGGGGATTCCCCAGGGAAGGGCAGGGAGTGCTCATTATTGAGGGTGTGAGAGGAAGCTGGTAGGAGCACTATCAGTATACATCCTGACATTGGGAGAAGGAGGAACTACGTGGTGTTTGATCTGCCTTCCAGCCATATGTGGCGATTGTTGTACAGCCATGGTGGTTTCTGTCAAAATAGCTTCAGGATACCTCACAACACAGAAAAAATTAAATTCAGATGAAACATGAATCCCAGCAAGTCCAGTTTAAAGCGCATGTAGATTTGGTATTCCTGTTATAAAAATGCAATAGACCTAAAAATAGTATCCCTGATTATTTAGGGAGCTTTATAGATTATTCTTAGACTTTCATGTCATATAGGAAGAGCCAATAAAAATTCAACTGGCATTGAGCCAAGCATTCGAAACTAAAAAACACTCATTTTGTGGACCATGTTTCCTATGAACCAAAATAGGAATATAGGGAGACTGCCATGATCTCAGATAAGGCAAGACACATGTGATCACCCCTGCCACTTGTGAGCAGAAAACCTGATCCAGGGTGTGCACTGAATCAGGAATTTCTCACTGAAACCAAGATTGCTCCCAGTCTTCTGCTGGTGCTAGTCACAGATGATAGGCTCCAGAGCAATCTAAACAGCAAACATTTTCAGGTCTCAGTAACTTGTTTATCTACAAATAACACAGTCATGCGTTTGGCTTTTGCCCTCTGGAGTAATTCCAGTTTAACACAGTGCCTTGATCTTTCCATCTCCTCTAGGTAGTGACACTCACTTGAGTGAAATTCATTTACCTGTAGTGATGATGTGCACAGAGGAGAAAAGGGAGAAGGAAATTAGGTATAACAACACCCTGGCACTGTTAATTTTCACTACTTGGTAAAAGCCAAGCACTACAGACACAGCCTCAATTGAGCTGTGAAGGTTATTTGATTTCTTCACGTTCTGCTGATGATTTACCATCTGCTGTCCTGAGAACAATGTTAAAGGGAGCATTAACACTACTAAAATGCCCCCTGGTAGAACATGTGTTTCTCCAGTATTGCTCTTTCCCTCCATATCCTCTTTCTCACAACATCTCTAAGTTAACGTTCTTCCATCTACTTTGATAATCATGATGTCTATTTAATCATGTTTAGTTTCACCTCACCAGCATTCATATAACCTCTGGCTGTGATCTGATCAGCTCCCTGGGGAAAGTATTCCTGCAACTGCCTATGGAGGAGATCTCCCCTCTCTTCTCTGAAGAAGCCAGTCACTGTTAGAAACAGAGCACAGGATTAGGTGCACCACTGCTTGGATCCAGCAGGCAAATCCCTCTTGAAGCAAATGAAGCCGGCTTTGGGCAGTGATTAAATGAGGCACTGCTAGAGGAAGCCCAGAGTGTTGCAGGAAGCCTTATTTGATACAGAATAGCTTTCCTTCTGAACCAGCAATGCTCAAGCTAATTCACATTATTTTCCTGCTTCAAAAGCTGTGCAGCCACAAGAAGAACAGAAAGACTCTCATATCCTTGCCAACACAGACATGCTACTTCACTGTATTGCTCTGTCCAAGATAAGACTTTCAGTATATTTGAGGTTTAATGCCCCAAATGTGGCGTGCTGCTGCAAAGCATGATGCTCTCTTTGCCATTATCATCCTTTTTCCCTGGTTATTTGCTATTTTCTCCAGCTGCTTTTAAATGGAAAGTTTTCATTGTCACCCCAAAAGGTGATCATCTGAGCAAGACTCACCCATGGCTCTGGAGTAGAAACTGTCTCTCCATTTCCAACCCTCTCACGTAGCACCGATCGCAGAGTCAATATTCCTTTGCGTTAGCAGAGAGGTTTGTACAGCTCCATCCTGCCCCTTGCCTTCTGTTACTGCTTCTCCAGGCACTCATGCTTAGCCCAACTTCATGCAGATCTCTCTGCTCAACTATTCTGAAGTAGTTTAGGTAAGATCCCTCTAAGCATGGCTTTTTTATAAGGCAAGGCCATGCAGAAACAGCAGCACCCAAGAAAATGACAGAATAAACTATTAAAAGCTATAGCTCTCAGTTCAAGAGTTCTGACTTATACATAAATTCTTTTAATGCTTTCTGCTGAGGCAGGATCAAGCTCTTAAAGTGCTTAAATGGATACACACTCAAATCAAGTATATTATCCTTTATTTTCATTGAGGTAGAAATAAGACAAAAGGAAGGGGGAAAAAGCCAGGGTTTAGCAGTCATTTTCAACTGTAGAGGATGAGAAGGTTGATATGAGTAATTACCTCACATTTCACCCAGACTGGCAAAACAATGGATTGCTTATCTTCACTTACACATTCTTTGCCCTGAGTTTCTGGGGAATCTTTGCAAATATCCTTCTGTATTTCCATCCTGAGACAGGCTCTGCAGAGGGAGCTGTCCACATCACAGTTTTTAGGAAGTGTGGGGGTTTCCTGAACAGTTGCAGACAGCAGCGCAGCAAAATTCAGTTTGAAAAGGCTCGAGAGGTTTGCAGTTAATTACTGGTTTCAGGATTTTCAGAGGAATGCAGCTGCTGAAGTGATCTACGCCAATCTCCCCCCCCACACACTTTTGCCCTTCTTCTGACCATGTGGTGACACTGTCTCTGTTGAGGATTTTGGAAAGAAGTCAAGTAACTAATGAATGCACAAGGCTGCTCCTTTAGAGGACTTTGCATCTGATATGGGAGTTATAGTTATTAACTTCTCTGGCAGCCCATCATTTAATTTACCTGTTACTGACCCCTTTTGTGCATCCAGAGGATAATCCAGTCCACAAGAGCCCTGCTGTAGCTGGTTTGCAGGAGATCATTGTCCTATTCTCAATTTATCTAATGTAATCACTTCACTGCCTTGCTATAAGAGTTTTATCCCATCAAGAAGCTTTAGAATAATGTAGAGACATTAGAGATTAGAATTTATTGATCCTGAAGTTCATAAATTTAATGAAAATCATGATTCTCCAAAGGAACTTAATCTTCATTTGTTCTTTCAGTGGAGGTGTCAAGATTTAGTTTATGATTCATTAACCCATTGCCCACTGCTACTTTTTCCATATTCAGCTTTTCAGGAAAAGGAAAGATAACTGGTATGCACTTTCATGCAGTGCTTTCTCTCAGCTGCTTTTGTTTGAGACACCAACAGATAGCCTCTGGTTTTAAAATGAGAATAGAATGTGATTTCTCTTTCTGACTTCAGTGGAATCTGACCTTTCATGAGAACATCCGTGCCACTCAACATAGACACACTTGCATTCAAAATGGTTTTAAAGGAAAATACACTGAAGAATATTTGTTCAGTGTTACTTGTAGGTAATAGCATTTACATCTATATGTAGGCAAATCCAAGACACCAAGAAATAATTTCTCCATCTCTATTGCTGTCTATTGTTTTATTTTTACTGCAGAGCACCCTAAAGGCTTCTTGTCCTATAACTGGGGAAGTCTGACTTACAGTCTCAAACCAAGAGAGTCAGACCATTGACTGGACTCAGATTTGTCATAACATCACTCTCTGCAGTGGCTCCCCTGTTGAAATATCAGATTTCTTTTAAAAACACTCTAAAATTTCATTACAGAATAATTTATGTTGGAAGAGACCTTTAAGATCATCCAACTACTGACCCAGTACTGACCAGTCCACCACTAAGCCAGGCCCCTAAGTGCTCTTTCTACACTTTTCAAAAATACCTCCAGGAATGGTGACTGCATCACTTTTTTAGATGGCCTGTTCCAATGCTTGACAACCCTTTACATGGAGAATTTTTTCCTGCTATCCAATATAAACTCCCCTGGCACAACTTGGGTCCATTTCCTCGAGTCCTATTGCTTTTTATCTGGGAGAAGAGACTGACTTCCCCTTGGCTACAGCCTCCTTTCAGGTAGCTGTAGAGAACTCTCCTGAGCCTCCCTTTCTCCAGGCTAAACACCCCCCATTCCCTCAGCTGCTTCTCGTATGACTTTTCCAGACCCTTCCCCAGCTCTGTTGCCCTTCTTTGAACTTGCTCCAGCACCTCAAGGGCTTTCTTGGAGGGAGAGGCCCAAAGCTTGATAAAAGTTCTGTCTAAAAGCAAGGAATTGGTCTCATTGTTGTTACTTTCAGCTACACCTTGTGTAGAAAGAGAATTTGACTGAGTTTATTGACAAATGTTCAGCACCTCTAGCTGCTGTACTCACCCCTCACCCTGGTATGAAACCTTTCAGCTAAGAGAGGGTTTCAGCTAAACAGCTGACCTGAGAAGGGTTAAGTGCTACTGCTCAGATACTGCACAGAGAAGCTATAGAGAACTTACAGGGAAATAAAGATACCCATGTTCAAGTCTTCTGTACTCCTAATATCATGTTCCCAAAATAACTCTGTGTATTTCTGTTCCACCACACACTTAATTAGAAGACAGCATTTTAAAACCTTTCCTGTTTTAGATGCCTGTTATTTTTTCCACTTGGTAAAACCTTGTGATGAAGTCCATAGTCCTTCTGACACATTGAGGAAAATCCACAATCAAGGGGAGAAAATCTAAAAAAAAAAAAAAAAAAAAAAAAAAAAAAAAAAAAAAACAAACCACCAAACTATACAAGAAATGTGGAGAAGAATTGTAAAACCTCTGGCATTTCTTCCAGCAGAGCTGTATTTGACACTGGGATTTTTAGAAGAAAAAGACAATCCACACAGGCAAAGTGGCTATGTGACAGCTGTTCACATCTGCTCTGGAGCTCACAGAAGCCAGTGGAATCCTACTCATTGATTTCAAGAAACTTTAATGCCCACCTTTGATCTCCACTTACCCCTTCTCAGCTCACCAGGCTTTTTCCCAGCATTGATGTAAATAATGCAATGCAAAACTTGTCTTTTGACCTTCTTTAGTCCTGCCCTTATTTTACTGCCCAAGAATACTCCTTCATCTGGTGTCATGAAAAGCAACCACATTTAGATTCTGCTATCAGGACAATGTACAGTTCTGGTGACTGTAGTTTTCCTCATGAGCAGAGCTGAAATATCATGGAATAAGGGCAGCCTGTCTTCTCCCTAGGCAAACTCACCAAGGGAAGGCACAACCAAGCAACAAGAGATAAAACAAATGGCTTCTTTCATTATCTTACTACTACTCTCAATTAAGCATCCTCTCACAGGGCTGGTCTTTCAAATTAAAACCACAAGCAGAAAATAAGAACACATAAAGATGAAAATGGCTGAAAATCTTGGGGGAAAGAAAAGTATCTTGAGTTACCAGTCAATAGAGAAACTCCTTTCTGTGTAGATTTTGACAGAATTAGCAAAGGTAAATTCCTCTGCAAGGGTCTTAAGTGACCCACTGTACTGGGTCACTTAAGACTAACATGAGTACTTTCAGAGTATAGGATTTACTTCAGAAACTGACCCCAAAAATTCTCCTGTAGTGGAAGGGTACGTGGTTGACTGCACTTTTTCTCACTTTCTAGCTTTTTCTCTCTCTACATACCCACATGGCCAACAGCCCTTAGTAATTTTTCTCTAAAATTCTGCCTATAGCAAAGTCAACATTCAGGCACAAAGCCCCAGGCTCTTTACACCCTTAAGTGTTTCAGTATTCTTTTCCTAAATTGCTATGTCCTAGAAGCAAGGAGTAAAAACAGCCATTTTAGCCACTTCATAAGCAGACTGACCACATGCTTCTGCCTGTGCCTTTTTTACAAAATGCAATCTCTGCTCAGGAAGTGCTTAAACTGAACTGTACAATCCATGTGCCCTCTGTACCTCAGTATCAGGTTCACTACCAACAGTGACCATGCACTTGTTTCTCAGACTCGTGCAGGGACACAAGCAGAAATGGCTGGAAAGATCAGCTTTCCAGAGAGCCCAACAGCAGGAGACAGGCAACAGAGGTGGCCAAGGCACTTCTTGATCCTGTTGGCATTGGGAGGGTCCAAAGAGCATCCCAAAACTTGGGCACTTAAAGCACATTTAATGTTGCTGCCAGTGCTGATATTATATTACAGGGTGATATAGCCATGAATGAACATCCAACAAAAAACTGGCCCATGACCATAACATTGTGAAGAACTATGCAGAAGTGTCAGAGGTGTCCTGGTTAATGCTGCACCATGCTGTGTAAATGGATATGTGGTAATAGATAAAGTCACAGCAGGAGTGCTCAAGTCATAGCATTTCAGGGTCTTGACTTATTTTTTCAGAGAAGCAGTAGTTGTTTCTCATCATAAGGGGCTTCTTGTGGCAGCTTGATGCACCAATTTTTAGTATATTTTGGGAATGATTGGTTTTACAATAAAGCCTCTTTCACAGGACTCTGTCAGTGGAAAGCCAGTTAATGTTGTGGATTTGCTGGGCAGGGAGTAGAAAATTGTCTTGTTGCAAAGAGAGGTTGGCCTTTGCCTCTAGTCTGGAGGAAGGCTTGCTGAGCTATGTGTTGCTTTATGTGTTTTGTTAACAATGAGTTAGACTGAGAGCATCAAATACATCCAGCATCTGAAAACAGCTGCACTAATTTCTGTGACCACGGGGGGAAAATGCAGAAAATGTAGATCCAAGGAGCAAGAATTGAAGGGCTTTTTGATTGCAGAACCTGAGCAAGGCTAAGTAACAAAGTCAGCATGATCTCAAAATTGTAGTTCATTTTAGCTGTCTGAGTGTAGTTACCCCAGATTGGGAATGCAGATTGGGCAGTCTATGTCCAGTCTTTGATGCATTTCTTATAATCAAACACAATAATTTTAGTATTTCTGTAACATAATTATTTCCCTGAGGATATTTCCAAACACCAGGGAATCTCTGGAGAAAGTCTGAGCTCTACAAGTTGACAAGTGGACAGGTTGGTCCAAGCCTTTTCAAAAGCTCAGATTCTGGAAGGCTGCATTAATAGCTCTGGGAAATTATGTCATCAGCACCTCAGTTCACATCTCCTTACAGTGTCCTCCAAAAGCTGCGACAGATCCTGCAATGAATCTTGCATTTCTCATAGTCAAAAGGGGAAAATGAAAATATAACAGAGTTGATCTTAAACAAAGGTGTGCAATGGAGCAAACTTATGTTGTGAGCAAATCCAAGCCGTAAAATACACTCAGTGTGCCTAGGACCACTATTTTCCACACCAGCAATAACTGACAGACCTGGTGGCAGCTTTGTGGGTTCATCTTTTCCAGTAGTGCAGGAAAATGATGCTCATCTACGAGAAACAATTTAGGGATAATGTAATCATCCTGCCAGTGTGATTTATAACAGATTCCATTGACCCAAAGGTCACTGTAATTCCTCAAGCACAGATAGCCTGTTATTATTCCATGGCCGAAAAATCATTTATATATATATATATATATATGTATCTTTGTATGTGTGTATACACACACACACATATATATATAAAGGCCCTTTATTTACTTTAACAATAAACTATAGTGATCTGATCAGGCATCACTGCCTCAGCAGAGGCAGCCTGACTCCATAAAAGTACATTAAATCATTGCTGCAAGGATTATGAATAACAACTTATAGGAGTCCTCAAGAAAGTTCTATGACCATTTAAAATGAGGAAAGAACTGTGTGTATGCTATTCTCCTTCCACCAAGAAAAACTTTTAATTTATAAAAGCAGTGCATTGTTCAATATCCATTGTGTTTTCTTCATTAACTCCAGGGTTTGCCTCATTTCATTTTTCCACAAAGGGGAAGAATATATTGAGCTGTCAGTGATGTTATCTATGAAGAGAGGCTGTGGATTTCATATATTGAATCTAGGCTGTACAAATAGTCAAGTAATAGGAAAAGCTTTGTAATAAAACACAGGTAAAAATAAGCTTGCAAAACTCAAAGGGAAAAGAAAAGTCTAAATTGTTTATATAATCAGTTCTACTCCCCTGAGTTGTTGATCTGTCTCTTCCTTTTGAAAATTTTCTCCTGTATTTTCCAGAGTTGGTAAACCAGTATTGAAAACGGCTGCAGGAAAAGATTATCTCAATTGCTTTGTAATCCAGCTCTTATCCATGTGGGAGGAAGCTCAGATGTGCACATCCATGCACATTCTCTCTGCTCTGATTGGGTTTTGGAAAAGTGAAGTAGGAACTGCGCAGACACACAGTTTGTGGTGATGGGGAGTGGGGCTGGGGCAGAGTCTCACCCCCAGTGGGCACAGCTGTGAGCAGCAGGTGAGCAGCACTGACAGCAATGGGCCATGGAGTGCCAGGGGCACTGACCAACCACAAAGGGAGCAGAGGGCACACAGGTGCAATGCATGGACATGAGGGGATAAAAGGCTGGGCTAAAGAACAAGGTGGGCAGCTGCCCAAGCCTTCAGCAGTGGTGTGGTGTTGCTCTGTGTGTATGGGTTGGAGCTTTCTGGAATTGTGTGGAGATATTCTGTGTATCATGGCTGTCTCATCTGTGACAACAGAGCAATGTTGACTGGGTAAGATCACAGAGAGTGAAAGGAGGTTTCTGTTAAAAGTTGGGCCTTGGTCATTTCATTTGATCCTGAAACATTTGACAAGGGAAAACCTGCAATGCCAAAGAAAGGAGCAATGGTTGCTAGGAGTGAGAAGAGATTGGAATCATTTCCATGAAAATGGCAATTGAACAGGTTTGAGTGAGTGGGAGAATTCTAATGCTGGGGAGTGGGGAGGCACCCTGAGAGGTTGGAGGGACCTCAAAAGCCTTGAAAATGTATTATTATGAAGGGACTAGCAAAACCAATTGACAAGATAGAGAGGCTTTAGATGACCAGAAAGCCTGAAATGAGGTCAAAAAGGCATTTGAGACTTTGGGAATAGCCATTTTGACACAATAAAAAAGGACAGATCAAGTTTACAAAAATAAACCACTTACATGGAAATAACTGAGGCAGAAATCAGGCAGCAACAGGAGCTGGAGGCAGTGTGGGGGTGAGATTGTCTAGAAGCTTTGTGGAGATTGGCCATTGAGTAAAATATTTCCTATTTTGAGATGAAAAAAGAACCATAAAAAGGATTGAGGAATGTGAGTGGAGGTGTTGGATACTGTGGGAATGGGAGAAAAAACAGACTAGTGCAATGACCAATCCACAGGTGACTTTGGAGCCCGTGGCACTTCTGATAACTCCAAGTTATATAATAAATTACCTTGATATATTAAATTTTAACACAAGACATTCAGGAACACAGCCTCACTTAAGTAAATGCAATGTGTTTCTGAGCAAATGTTTTCCAAATTCCATCCCAGCTGTCTTCAGCTCTTGGGATAAATGTTGAGGCACATCACAAAAATAGTGCAGCTTGAGACAGGAATATTACAGGTCTGCCAAACCTTTGCCTGCCAAACTGGCTAAAGAATCCATATAAAATAGATGAAACTGCATTTGTTTATATGCCCCATGTATTTGTTTCACACACAGTCCCCCAGCAGTCTTGTCTTCTCTCTAATTCTCTATCCTCTTTCCTTTTTCTTTAATCTAATTTTCTTTGCAGCAGTTCAGCTCTAGATGCTACAGATTTTTGTTTGCTTGCTTGTTTGCTTAATGAATAATCATCCAAAACCTCTAGAGTTTATCCTTTTCTAATCTAATGTGAAATGTTAAAAGCTGCTTACCAGCAAATTAGCTCTTTCCAAATTATGTGCACACCAGATCCTACAAGTCAAATAAAATTAAACTGAAGTTTGGTTTCCACTTTGGTAGAGAACTTAGAAACTGGCCCTGGGGCACACAGTCAACTAACTGGCTGTCTGGCTTAATAGCACAAAGCACATTCTGTAATTATGCCCATCATTTCCTCTTAACCACTCATTGCGGCAAAATGAGCACTTCAGAGATGTTTACCTGCTCTTTCAGGGATAAGGTACACCATGAAATTCTACTGGCCAGACACAACTGCAAGTCACAGCTTATAGCGTGCTTCTTTTCTGGAATATGCTTGAGGTGTTTGAGAGTTAAACATCAGTCAACATGAATGACAATAGCCCAGAAGTCTTCTCTCTCCCCAAGCTGCATTTTTCAACCCCTTCTGTACTTCATTTGGAGTATCCTGCTTATTTGCACAAAGGTGTCCTAGAACAAGACATTGTAAAGAATTTGATGTTTCAGACATCTCCTGACAAAGACTGATCTGCTGCTTTGACTAAAAATGACTTTTTATTCCAAAGTCTGGCTTTCTCTGTCTCACAATCACAGCCTTTATGATGGAAACGCATCAGGAGAAAAAACTGTCCCACCCTCAAAGGGTAAAGCCCCACCTCTGCTGAAATCAAGGGCTGTTTGAGCCCGTGCAGCCTCTACAAATTAAATGCAGGGAGAAAAGTAGTGGGACAGGTTAGAAAGGGGAATCTCCTCACTTTGAGAAGCAGCCTGCCTGGTTATCATCATTCACTCCAGAGCAGAAAGCTTCCACAATGCAACAAGAAACTAACTCAGAGCAAAAACAAGGTGAGAGAAAGATGAAGAGCTGCAGGGTTTTGTTATTGGTGGTGTCAAGCAGTCCACAAACTCACCTTTTTCAATACCACTACATGAGTTCAAGCCATTTTCCTGATCTGACTCTGAGCTTCTGGTTCTCACAGGCTTTGGGTCAATTCCATAGTTTGTGTTACCACCAGCATGTGTAGTTGTAACACAAGTATTTCTTTATTTTATGCAGGTTTTCTTGAACAAGTGAGTGCCACTAATCAGCCAAGGTGATTTCACAAGGGCAGAGAAAATCCACAGGGTGTGCCTTTTCAAAGGACCAGCGTGTTATCTATAAAAAATTCTTAAATTATTTCTAATAGTTGAGTTCCTTCAAACTAGATTGTCAAAATACAGCAAAAATGCACCTGTGAGGCTGAAGCTATTCATAAAACATAACAAATATTTTCAGCTGAAAAAAAAAGTTTTAAAGTGACATTTGTAAAATTATAGAGGAGCGTTTCAGAATAGAGCAGCTCCATTTAGGGTACGCCTGAAAGGATATTTTTCAAAAAGAATTCATTTATGAGTGAAAAATCAGTTTAATATATGGGGGGGAGGGGTTTTGTTTGTTTTTTGTTTGCTGGGTTTTGTTGGGTTTTTTTTGTTTTCTTCTTAGTTTGTCAAGGAGTCCATGAGTTTTACTGCTCAGCTCCTGGGGGAAATGCTATTTTTATAAACAATGTGTTACCAGAATATATGCCTAATAAAACAATGTGGTTTCATGATATACTTTTAAGACTGCTAGCCTTGTCAGTGATTAATTCAGCCTCTCTGAAGTGGAATGCAAAGCAGAGTATCAAGGAAGATAGATAGTAATCAATCAATATTGTAAATCACTACTAAAATCCTCAGACAGCACAAATGTAGAGTAACAGCAACACCTTTATATGGAATTTGTGTCAAAGCAGCACTGCTCTGGCACCCTGGGGTTCAATTATATCTACAGTGGCTCTGTATAGGATTAGCCTCTCATCTCTGGGAGGGTGGAGAGAATGGGAGAGGAGAAGGAGAATGTCACTGAGAATTGTCAAACCTTGAATGAAAAATGTAGGTGTGAGCGTTCTTTCTGGAACTTTAAAGTGAGTTTAATTCAAATGAAACAATCCAATAAATAATACCTTGCAGCTGACTTTGAAATGTTTGCACTGGCACTACTGAATTCTACAGCTGCAAACTTTCATTCCCATCATAAATGACATGCCATAATTATATTTTTTACAGGGTCTCTATATATGTTGATTTATTTTTTTAATTTCTCTTTCATTAATAGCTTTTTTCTTCCTTGCCAAGATAAGGTGATCTGAAAAATGCCCACTGGCTTATTCAGTGACCCTGTTTTTATGGTGTGACAATACCAATAATAAAAACTAATTTCCTCCTCTGATTTTCTTATACATACAAAGCAAAGATTACTTCTGCCTGTGCTTGAAAGCTATTGAGAATGCAAAGGCCATCAAATAACTGGTCTAAAACACATGCATATTTTTTCATCTTCTCTTTAAAAGCTCACTTTTTCATCCATTAACAATCACAAGCAGCAAACTGAGTCACGGGTGGTTTAGGTTCCCTGTTGTGGTATGTCACTGCCTAAATTGATTGCCAGTTAACTTGTGTTAGCCAGCCAGTTCAGTAAGCCACAAACATCCATCTCTGGGAATAAATGTTTGCAGACTGTCTGTACTAGCATTTACAAATGCATTATCTAACCAGAGTTAATTCCAACCATCCTTTAACAAAATTAAATCTAGTATAGAGAAGAGCTCTGTTATCAGTTCTCTTTGTACATCTGCTTCTTGGAATGTTTAGATGTGTTATTTGTGACTGACAGTATTGCATTATGGGCTCTTGTGGCATTTTGTGCTTTTAGATTCGGTTATTCCTTTTGTAACTCAATAATGGTTCGGTCCTCGGTTCCCCCCTTGTACTTCCCTCACAATGGTTCCTCCCTATCTCCTCCCTTTTGGAGCTGCCTCCCTTCCCCTGCCTGTCATGGTAACCAGCCCCCTTATCTCGAGAATTCTCTGTGTCAGTCATCCTTTATTCGATGTATGATTTGCCCCTGGGGTTTTTCCCCTCCCCTGTGTGATCCTCAGTGGCTTAGCTGTAACCCACGCTCCTCCTATTGGTCCTCGCTATTGGTAAGCTTTGTGTCTCCTCCTATCACACCCACTCCCTTTATCAACATCCCCCCAGGATCCAGCCTTTGTCGCCGTCCCTGACCCCAGCGGGGGGAAACATTAAAAGGTCTTTGGTACTTCTACGGGCGTCCCTCCTCCTTCCTTTGCTTCGGTACCTCGTAGCCGAGATCCCGCCTGCGCCACCCACGCCACAGACGTTAACCACTACCAGGGTTCGGAGGGAATCCGGGAGTGGCACTGCGTGTGGCCATCTTCGGCCGGGCCGCGGGCACCCAGCCGGGCTCCCGTACAGCCCCGCGGCCGCGGGAGAGAGGCTACAGGCTCTCACACTGGGGCTTCCCTGGAGCTGCCCTTGTCTGTCTTTCCGCCTTGGGATTTTTGGCTTCCATCACTGCTTTTTCTCTGTGATGCCTCATGAGAACCTTCCCTGAGCCCATGTGTGGGTCAGCTGTGTGGCACAAGTACCTGGTTTGCCAGTAGGGTTGGTCTGCTCTTCTCCATGGTGCATGTATGCACCTTGATGTGCATCAGCACCAGACAGAGGGCTATGGAATTATATGATGTACTGTTTCTGTATCCCTAACGGTACCTCTCCAAAGTGAGGGTTGAGGGAGGGCATGCAGACATAAGAAATGGTTCTTTCCCCAGAAAAATTATAAAGTGTCCAGCTGACATGGCAGGAAAGTCAGGGAGGAAAGACACAAGACAAATCCTGTGGTCCTTGTTTTTTGCTGTTGAAGGAAGATGGAAAAACTGGAGAGATAAGTAATAGGGTGATGGCAGGAAAGGATCGGGAAAAAGTGAAGGAAGAGCAGGTTAAGTCAGGATGATAGCTAAGGGCATTTTCCAGTGGATCTGAGAAGTGGTACTCATGCTTTTGTTGTCATCTTCCAAGGCTGCTTAGCACTGAGGGGGTAGTAACATGTAGTAGTAACACGTGGTAGAAAAAAATTCATAGTAAGTAGTCTTACATGGACTAAAAAGAGGTTTCAAGTTCACTGTGAGTATCCCAAAGAAGCTGTGGAGGTCTGTGCTTTATAGCCAAGACATGTTTACCACTGAGCCTCTCTGTGAAAGGAGAGGTTATGAAAAGCAGCTCTACACAAGAAAACATCTTTAGGAATGAGCAAAGAGGATTCAGTGATTTGGGGAGAGGTGGTAAGCCAGGCTTGTGCCTGTATAAACAAATCGTTTGAACATGTTTACCACCCCTTAAAGCAGAATTTGGCTTCTCTTCACTAAAATGCCTTCAGACACCCCCAGGGCTGCTTAGGTAGGGACATAAATGGCTTGTAATGCTGAGGGTCCCACTGACAAATTGCCAGGAGGCTGAGTCACGCTTAATTTGCATATAAATTGCAACCATTTTTATCAAATATAAATGCACACAATCATAATAGAGCATTTGCTTATTCTTCCATCTCCTTTGAGAGATGAATACAAATTGTTTGCCTTTAAGTTTAATATTAAATAGCTGCAGCATCTCAACATTGCAGAAAATGGAGGAAGAGATAATGTTTGCAGTGGAACCTAACTTAGGATCTTGGCAAACCAGGTCTGACCAAGCATGGGTTTAGTGGATATTTACATGAACCATTTGATACCTTCAGACAAACCAAAGGTGAACAAATTCAAGCCAAAAGACAGACAAGATTAGTTGCACAACTACCAGAAAGTTCAGACCAAATGCAAAATTTAATTGTACTGAAAGGTACAAGCTATTTTACCAAAGGAAAATTCTGGTAGTGGGGGTGTTGGCTCTGTTAATATCACTAGACTTGGAGTCACAGTTTCAAATAATGGGATGAACACATTGCTCAAGACACTAAATTACACTGTCCCAGATTCCTGAAAAACAGTGCCCTGAACTTCTCCTGTCCTTCCTGTGCTTGCTGACTGGGGTTTGCAATGTGTGAGAGCATTAATGCCTAACATTTTTACCACTGTTCAGAACTGATTTCATCCGCAATTAAACACTGTGTCTACTCTTAGCCAGACAGTATGGTCTGTGGGGTTTAGTGTCTTTATCTTTGACAGTGACACAGGTTAAGAACATCACTTTTAGCTTCTAATCATGCATACTGATAATAATCCCTTCTTAACAAGTGCTGAGGGCTGTGAGGAGACAGAAAGAAGAAATCACTGCTATAAGGTCAGAGGGAAGGATGCTGGTGTGCAGCACTTGGAGCCTGTGCAGAGAGATCAAGGGAGAAGGCCCTGCAGCTAGGAGGTAAGGAGAAAAATGCTCTATTCATGAGCCTAGGACAGAGAAATTCATTTGTGCATAGGAAACATGGAATTAGCTGAATGCACATTGACAACAAGAAAGAGTCTCTCGGTGTAGTGGATGAATGAACTTGTATGGTCTCCTCTTTGCCTCTTCCCATTGTTATGGAGCAGCTAACAGACAAGTTTTCCTTTATGCTGTTGAGCTTTCTTTCACAGTTTGGAAGAAGCTCTTTGTCTCTTTCCTTTTAGCTTACAGCTAACATTTCCTTCTGCCTTGTGAGGAAACCACTATACATGCAGTTTCTTTTTCTTCACAGCCAGTGCTGTGAAGATACCTAGGGCTAAATTTGGCTCTGAGCAGTGTTTCCTAGCAGACCCTCCTAAACTGCACTGATAGCTTCCCCAGCTTTGTAGAGAGCCTTGTTTTTTTTTTGGGTTTTTTTTTTTTTTTTTTCCCCACTGACAACAATGGAAGAAGCTACAGACAAATTGCCACCAGTTCTGTGTGCAGAAAATGAATCTGCATATGCAGGGCTCTGGAGAGTTCATCATCTACTGAAGAGCCTTTCCCCACCCTCCTCCAATAAAACAGGGACCAAAACAAGAAGAAGAAATTTAGGTTCCACAGTCCAAGCACAACCTCCCCTATCATCATCTCCAGCCCTGACAATGTGGTGAAATCGAATGTTCATAGAGACATACAACTTGAGGGGTAGATGATGCCAAATTAGAGTCCCACATGCAAATCTTTTTGCCAGCCTCTAAATTCCTAAGGATATTCATGGCACAGAACCTGTCTTCCTTCTTTCCCAGATCACCATATCAGTTGTCTCAGCTGGGGATTTGGTAAAAGGGACATGTTTTCTGGAAAGCGTAAAATTTAAAATGTCTCTCAGAGGACTTTCTTTGAACCTGCTTTGTAGCCTTTGCTCATTTCTTGCTTATTGTGCAGCAATTTACATCAAAACTAGTAGTCAAAAATGGGTTGCTGTGATGTACATGTTTCTGGCAGTGCAACAGGGCTTCAATATGTCAATGAGGATAGAGTCAGGTATTCCAAGCACCTGCCTGAGAATCAGTATTGCAGGAAAGTGTTTCTGGCTGTGGCTTAGTCTCACTAGGGAGAAACAAATGCCATATGCAAAAGAACATGAGAAAAAACACCAGGAAGGAAGAAAGTTTGCTGCCCTATTCTTTCCAGAATGGTTGGATTTAATATCCTCTGAACACCACAAAGTTTTGCTTGTTACACATTTACACACTGAATAGTCTTGGCTTTGGTATCCCTGTAAATAGCATGATTAAAGGTTCTCTGCACCTCCAGTAATAGTGATCAATACATACAGCAATGGCCAGCAGTCTTGACTTTTCATCATTGCAGAGCTGCTCCCTAAAATGTCTAGACATTTATAATTGCAACTTGTTGCTACGTAAACAGTAAATTAGTGCTAATGCTAGGAAAGAAAATGTTATTTACAGCAGAAAGGTCATTCCTTCAAAAGGGGTCTTCAGTCCTACACATGTCCTAAGAAAATTTGTTACATGCAATTTGTACATTGCTAAATTATGTCAACAGTTGTGGAATCTATTGAAAAAAAATCTAAACCCAGCAACAAAAACATTAATCATACAAAATGTCTAAATGAAGAATTGAACTGGGAGCATTATCAAGAGAAAAAAAAAATTAATCTTTAACTACAAATAAGTTAAACTATGTGTGTCAAGAAGTCAAATATACCCAACAGGCAAAAGAAAATCCCAGAGAAGGACTCTTTTGGGCCTGGCTTTATCATTTTGCCTGGTCTGTATGCCAAGGCTGACAGCCCGCCTAAGTCACGCTGACACAGGTGAGGAAGAGGCTCTTACCTGGACCCCAAGCATCACCAGCTGCAGCATCCTCAGGCAGAACTGCTCAGCTGCATGGTGCCTTTCACCCACAGCTGTAAAGCCTCCAGGCAAGGAGGAGCCCTCTGCCCCATCAGCTGTGGTGTGACAGGGACCAGCAGCAAGAGACCTTTGGCAAACCTGCCCTCTACCCTGGGGTGACCTCACTGCCACTCCTCCTCATCAGACCTTTAGGGACCTCATGTCTCAAGGTATTTCCACAGGGAGATTGGAGGGGCCCTCTGCTGTGGCCAACAGCTCTCTCAGGTGGCTTTTCTCAGTGAAGGGAGCCCTTTCATCTTCAGGTGGATGAAGCTGCACTCCCCCTTTAATGCTGATAGAAGCCCCAAGGCCTTCCATTTCACCCTTCCACCCTTTGGTACATCAGTCCAAGATGAGTTTCTTACCCCAGAGTTCAGATATTGAGTCCAGTGGAATCAATAAATACCAGCTGCTGTGGGCAGCCCACATGCTCTTTCCCTTCCTGGAGAATAAGAAATGCTCCTCTATCTTGTTCAAACTACACAATATCCCAGGCACTAATCCCATTTCTTAATGACACCACTATAACCTCATATTACTTTATCACTTGGGGATTTGACACTGTAGCATTTTATATTATTCTTAGCTAAGTCTAGAAAAAATTAAGCCTTTCTTGTTGTCCATTTGTGAAAATTTTCTTAATCCTAACAGAATATGAGAACCTATTTTTCTCCATAGTCTACAATGCGTAAATATTTTAAGTAGACTGGATGATTGCTGTAAAGTTTCACTAAAAAAAAAATAGTTAAGTCAAAAAATATGGCATAATGGGCATTAAAAATAAATAAACTATTTTTATTTTTTCAAATAATTTTAGAGACATTAACAATACAAAATACTGATGAATGCTAAATCAATACAAATTTGCTGTTCTCATAATTCTTGTTTTCTTTCTGATAGGTATAATTTTTGGTTGCTATTCTAAAGTATATGGAATCTGATTTTTTCAAGCAAATATTCTCCAAGTGATATAATATTTCAGATGGAGCTTTTTGATAGCCTTGGTTTTTGACTATTTAAACACATCACTAGTAAATAATTAAACATGAAAAATTGAACTTAGTATCTGCTCTAGTGAGAAGATGGCATATTTTACCTCAAAGGCATGTAATAAGAAACCCTGTTTGAGCAGTTAAGCAAGCAGAAATAAAATCTGCACAGCTCATTGCAAATCTTGCTGCAGTCAATAGAAACAGACCTATTAACATCAAAGGGGTTTAGGTTATCTCTTTCCTGAATAAGTGCTTGTATCATTAGAGTGGTCAGGGACAAAGGGAATCAGTTGTTACAGATAGGACAGCAATTCAGCTATCTCCTTTCTTTTTTTCTGCAGGATGCACTGCCTTTGGCTGGATGGGCACTGAGAGGCACAAGGGCTTCTCAAAGACTCAGGATGGGTAAGTTTTGATCTCTTTTCTTTTCCTTCCCATGCAAGTGAAGGAGGATACTCTCCTGTGACGTAACCAGACCATGTGTTTTATTGCTTGATATCTAGAAAAACCCTCAAATGGCAGTTTAACTCCAAAAATTTAGGTGTGCAAAATTTCTTTGGATGGAAGAAAAGATGTTCCTCCATCATGCACAAACTCTATGAGAGAGCAGGCCATAGTCACAGCATCTACATTTCATGTCCAAGGGACAGATCACAGCTCCTCCTGCTGCTCCTGGAGAAAGTGACTGGGGTATGCTGAGCTGGGCAGTGCCAGGCTCCACGAGTGACACAGCAAACACACCTCAAGTCAGAGGGTCTCAATGTCCACGTACAAGTACCTCCACCCACATCACTGTAACTTTGCTTCAGCACCCCACAGAAAGGTCCTCAAAAGCCCTGCACAGCATGTAAGCACTCACTTTTGAGAATAAAACCCAAATAGCTTTGCAGCTTTGCATTTAGCTTTGCAGCTTCTTAGATAGAATTCCCTCAATTATCTTCTTTGGCTACTCTTCCTGGTGTGAAAGGTGTGATCATGACTGTGGGCTGTTTATCAGTTCACAGATCTGTGCTCCTCTGCAGCCACAGGTACATGCAGCAGTAGTTTTGTCTTTGCCCTGCTTCTGTTACCACCAAAATCAACAAATTTGCTTTGACTTACTGTAGTAAGAGCCTATTGACTTCCCAAGAATGGTACTCTCCACCTTGTGCTTAACTCAGTGCATTAAGCTGTAAACCTGAAAAAAATGAACTGTGCTTCCCTTGAAAAAGAAAATTGAAAGACCTTTTTCAAAAAAGCAGAGGAAAGGTCCCTTAATGGACTTAGACTGCATTAAAGCTGCTATAAAATACCATACAGCTTATTATATTACTCCTGCCATTTTTATTGAGTAAGCAAAAAAAATTCCAAACAAAAAGCCCCTAAAATTTCTTAAAATCTATTGTAATACCACCTGAGTTAACATTTAAGGAGTTTTTGGAGTTTTATGGTTTTTTTTTTTATTTTATTTTCTGGTTTTCTTCCTTTCTTTTTAATTTATTTTTTATATTGCTATATTAGGAGCAACAGTTTCCATACAAGTGATGGCCACATAGCTTATTGATTTCTCAGTCAGTTATGCCATGACATATCAAAGAAGTAAAAATATTACAAATCAGTTCAGTGCCATTGATATGAGTAGCAGCAAAGACTTTAAATGCACAAGTCAGCATTAGAGCAGCTGAAAGATCACACCTTGGATACATCAGGTACCTCAGCAGGAAAAAGAGCCAGTAAGGAGTCAAGAAACAGGTTTTGGGATCTTTTTAACTGTGACCTAGCAGGACCTGGAGACCAGCTGAAGATGTATGTCTGGGAGAGGTCATGATCAAAGTGGGGACAGCACAAACACAAACACCCTCATGCTGGGCACAAAGTAGAGTCAGGATTCCCTTTTTCTCCAAGCCAGGTTGATTCAGCAGGTAGGTTTGGGGGAATGATTGCTTGGATTATCTCTCAATTCCCCATTCAACTTTTAATAGCAGGTATAAAAATTTTATCTGATTTTCTACTTTACTCTTTTGAAATATTAACCATTGATAAATTATTAAACTTAATATAAAGTGGTACAAATGTACATAGATTTCATAAAGAAGTCTGCTCAGGCAGACTACATAATGGGACTGCTTCTGCCACCCAAACAGGTCAGAAACCTCCTCTTCTCTTTCTTTTTATTTATGCCCATTGGCCAAGGTATTTCCAAGATAGCTGCCTGTTAAACTGTCAATTTTTCTCTTGGTGCATGAGTAGGCCCCAAGAAGCCTACTCATGCACCCTAAAACAGTTTCAGTACATTCTTGCTTTGAACCAGCCAATATTCAGCTAAGCTGTTCTTAAGAGTCCCCAGCAGTAGAGGCTATGAGACCTCCCCTACTTGTTAGTACTGCAATAATTTTTTGTCCCTTGAGGTCTAACTGAAATACATCCCTGATGGCCTTTGTCAGCTTGATATTTTTTGCTTTATGCCAATATAGAAAAAAAAATCTAAATGAAATTCCATGGCTATTCATTCTTGTGCCTTCACTCTCTTTTCCTTCTGACTATACAAGTCATGTCCCCACAGCTCATACCTTTAAAAGCTTTGGTCATTCTCTGCTCACTTTCCTGGGATTCATTTAAATGGTATTTGTGGAGGGAGCTGAAACCACATTACCACAGCAATGTGTCTCTCATGGTAAACTGCCTCCCACAGTGGGTCTAGTGACCCTGGAAAATAAATCCCCCTTGGGACCCTGGCCACAAGACACAAGGAGGATCATGATGGCTGTGAATGGCAACTCCTGAGCACCATCCTGCAAAGCAAGGTGTTGATGTTTCATGATTTGGCAGACATTGCTTCATTGGCCCCTGAAATGCCAAGAATTCTACCATAAAGATGAGGAAAAATCCTATTTTATTGTCATTTGAAATATAAAAAAATCAGGAAAATACAGAACAAGTAGCTATTACACCAGCACTTAGCAAGAGTTGTGTGCACCAGGGAGCAAAACTTGCAGCTCACTCAGAGACTGTATTATGGACTTCAAAGAGACACAGTGTAAGTCATTAGAGAAAGAGCTTAAATGTCACAGCTGGTATTGTTTCTCCTTGCATTTTTGTCACATAATTCCAGTAGCTTTAGCACTATAAAGAAAAATGTAAAATCTGGCCCTAATATGTATTTGTATTTGGAACCTGGTGAATTACCCTGGATATTAGCTGTATTAAGTTACCATGAAAATATAAGCCTTAGCAAAAGTAATTAGCACTGATACCTTGTTTTACATGGGCAATGCACTTTGTGGATAAGAGAATACCAGAGGCGTTAAAGTCAGGCACGTTGTGCTTTATCAGACTAGTGTATTACAGCCCTTCAGGTTAAAGGGTTCAGAATAATGAAAGAAAATCCAGGCGCAATTTCCTGCTGCTGTTTTGCTGTAATATCAAATCCTTGCAGGGTTAACTCTTTACTTGCTAGATTCCCTGTGTGTTTGCAGTTTCAAGTGGCCATGAGATCATTTGCAGAACCTATGCAATTGCTTGTTTCAAGAATTATGGGAAGCACTATGTATGAAAAAAGTGGGAATACAAATCAAGAAACGAGTAGCAGAAATCTATCTAGATTTATTTTCCCATTTTTAAAATGGGTTGTTTTTTTGCTTTGAAGACCATAGGCAGAAGGATCACTGCATATTCGTGGGGATATGCTTGCACCTCTATCTTTTTCATAGATTTTATTTCTGCCTTTCCCTACAAGGAAAGTAAGATGAAGAGCTGCTGCCCTTTCCCACAACTTGCCATAAATCATCCCCTTTTGTGTGGCAGAACATTTATTGGAAACATGGTTATAGTAACAAAAATGCTCATATGCAACTGATTTCTGGGCTAATTAAACCAAGATATAAACTGGGTTGTGAAGTGGCTGATGAGAATCCCAAGCCAAATCAGAGTTACCCGAGTGCAGCCTTTGGAAATATGACTTACCTTTTCTGCTGCACAACACTGCAGAATTACTTCTTGAGTCAGTACTCATCTTTACTGCTTCGGCTCAGCTGACCTCCCTAAGAGAAAAACAAAAATCCAAGGTTGCTAAGAGCTCAAGACTTTCCCTGAGGATTATATCAGATAACAAAGACATCAGCAAAAATAATATAGGACCTTTTACAATCAAAAGAATTATTTCATTGATCACGATATAACATATCACATTTTCTGACACATGTAAAATTAAATTAAAGCAAGTTACCTTTAATGTTCTCTCAACTTAAAAATAAACATTTCATGAGTGCTATATATATATATATACCATATATATATTCATAGGTTTTTTCTCAGGAGGCATGACAGTTTTAACTACTCACATGAAGGAAGGAATTTTCTTATTCACACATGGGCATCCTGGGAGTCTTCTTCCCAGAAGTTAATAATGTTGTGTATTAGGATAGAATGGACATTCAGTGGGTAAGAAAATCATCAGTCTCCATAAAATCCTCCGAGAAGTATTTTACTAAACACAGAATTCTTGAAAGGGATATAAGCCCACAAACCACATGTCTCAGGCTTTAACTCAGCCTCTAACTACCAGAGGTTAAAGCAGATTTTGTGGGCAATCTTCTCCATAATTAAATACTGTGGGGTTTCTTGCACTGCGTTTGCAGGTTACATCAGCCATTGCTAGAGACAGAATTTATGAACAGTCTGGGATTGCAGTCGGCTCAGGCACTTCTAATTTTTACTGTAGAAATTGACACTTTTCATAAAAGTAGAGGTATGTTTTAATTGAGGCATCAAAATTAATTCTAATATGCTTAAAATAATCAGGATGGTTTGATACCTCTCTTAATATTTTGTCCTATATTTGTTTGCTCATGTGCAATACTTGAGGTAATAGGTAATCCAGTTGACTTCTGTAACAGGACAGAAGGCAGGCTTAGTTCTGTCTCAGTATTAGCATTCAAAATACACCAGTTCTCATATTTATAGGAGTATGGAGAGTGCACCATAGAGGGGTGTACATTAGGTAGAAGTCCCATGTATTTATTTTTTTCTCACTGCATTCCATCCCTGGGCTGACATCCCTGGATATCCTCTTTTCCATCACCATGACATGCTATTTTAAAGTAATGCATTGTAAGTGAAGCAAGTGTTGCCATAAAGAAATCTTTCATAAAATCATGTCAATGGAAAGTAACACTTTCCATTCAGACCAATCTCCTTGATGGAAAAGGGGGCTTTGAATAAGAAGAGATTGTCTAGCTCCATGGATAATTTATCAGTGCCACCAGCTGATCTCTGGAAAAGGCTTAAAAATAACAAAAGACAACTAATCCATTTTTTGAAAAAAAAAGAGAAAAAGATTGAAGATGTGTTTCACAAGCTCATTGGTGCCTCTGGCATTAAAAAGCTTACCCTGGTGCATTCCATCGATGGTTTTAGACTATTCATCATATCATTTGCATGAAGAGGCTTACAGCTCTCCCCAGACAGAGAGAGGATTACAAATGTTCCTAAGTCAATAGCCTTCGCATTTTAAAGTATTTGCTTATTAAAGGCTACTTTAAAAAGTTCAGAATCAAAACCTTGCTATTCCTGTTTGACAAGAAAACCTTGGCAGTTCCCTAATTCTCAGTATAAAAATGATGCTTTACATTTCTCTAACAGTTTCTCTCCAAGGAGCTCCAGGTGCTTTGGATAATTACCATAAGTCACACATGTATCCCTAGAAACATCCCTCTGCAGTACAGAACTCTTTTCACCACGCTCTCTCAAGAAGAGGTCGCAGAGCTGGCATCAAAGGCAATCAATTCAGAGCTTGGATTCCTACTCATGTGAAGTGGTTTTTGATAGATTACTGATGGATTTGATAGATTGCTCTGTATTGTTAGGGCTGAAGGACCTTCCATGGGCACACTAGATGACCTTCACAACAGTGAAGGATTGTGCCCAGCGAATCTCTAAGCTCTTAATCCCACGGTTATGGCCCCAAGATGTTGTTTTGTCTTTGCACAGATCTCAGAGGAGGAAAAGGCAATGTGATCATGCTGTTTGCACACTCCATAGTGTCCTTGCAACCCACAACTCTCAATCTGTGAAGAATACTAAGCCATTTTGGCATAGCAAAAGAGACCTCACAGATGCTCAAATAATTTTATAGGAAAAAAATTACAGGTCTCAGCACTCAATCTATTACTGCAGTGGAGCTCTAGGGATATAAGACACAAATCCACAACAGACTCTCTTCATTAGCCAGGATGCTCATGGACCAGGCTATTATACTGGGACAGATAAAGAAATTCAAATTCCAGCAGAGACAGGGAGAAATATGTAGGACTAATACTACAATAAAATTGGAGTGATTGCACCTTTATCTTAATTCTCACTAAAGGCTGTAGCACAAGGATTATTCTGTAGTAAGAAAAATAAAAGTATTTAACAGATATAATAAAATTCAAAGGTGCAAACAGACTCTTGCAGCGCCAGAGGCAACATTTAGTTTTACTGACTTGCAAGCTGTAGCCACAATTTCAGCCTCTTTCTAATAGGGACAAGACAGGCTGGTTTGGAAAACTAGGGAAAAAAATTTGAAAAAACTATTGGGCCAAAGACAAACAGCAAATATTGGATCAAAAGAACCTGGTAGGGTGGAGGAGAAGTGGAAACTGTTTCGCAGGTGATGATTTTTCCTTTATTGACTCTGGCCAAACTGAAACATGCCAGATTTTGTGGGATTACTAAACTGAATAATAACACAAAGATAAAACAATGACATTCTAGTAAGACTATGTCACAGTGCATGACATTTACAGCTGTATTTGGATCATATAGATGGCTTAAAAGAACATAGCATTAGTTTTAACAATCCCTATTTTTTTCCCAAATGGACTCACTACTGGGTTGATTTTTCTGCAGATTCCTTCCTAAATATTAAAATCTAGAGAGAGGGAAAAAAAAAAAAAAGGAAAATGCCAAATTATGCCTTTCTTATGTCTGTGGAAGAGCTACATGTTCCTAGTGTTAAAAGTTTCAAGCTCTCCTACAGACCACTACCCAGAATAATTTTACCAGTACATTGTTTCACTTGCAGGGAACATGCCTTTCTACTGCAAGAGAAAATCAATACCATTTTATAAATTGTATCAGTGTAAAAGTTCTTAGTAGCTGGGTAGTATATTGCCATTCTGGACAGATATAAGATCTATTACTACAGGTACCTTAATACAGATATACAGATATGGTGCTATGCCATATTTATACTAGAATCTTGAAAGCAACTTCATATTTTGTGCTATAAAAAGATGATCTAATATTATTTAATACTTGTGCTTCAGATCTCTCCCTCTTTTCTCCCACTCAGAATGAAGAAGAGTTTAATATTCTTCCACCCACTGCATGTCTTACTTGTCTAAATATATAATTTCTTTAGGTCAGAGTCTTTTACTTAAAGTGAGCATGTGTGTATCTACATATGCTTTGTGCTGAGCAACCTGGGCACAGTGATAACTGCTTGGCAAGAGCTGGTGATGGGATGCACTGGCCTCCACCCCTTTTAAGTCTTTTAGAGCTGTTGAAGTAAACTCAAAAGATGCACCCTGGATGAATCAGTGGTCATGGGTTCAAAGTAAAATTTAGTGAGTGAAACATGAATGTCTAATAAACACCCAAAGAAACAGTAGATAACTCTAATGGAAACTAGTGTATTATTTGGGTCTTATTTAATCAGGGCTGCTTAGCAATATTATGATAACAGAAAAATTATTACTAGGAAAAACCTTCACCATAGACTAGCTGCATCTGGGCAGTTATAGGTGCAAAGAGATGTGGATATAAATGTAGTTTAGCTGTAGATGATGAATATATAGATAGAAAGGGGGGCACTTTTCTAAGTATTGGAAGCCCAAATGCTGGGATAAAGTATTGAGTCTCAGAGAATCTTATCTGTGGCAGAGGGAACTACCACACTGAAATCCAGTAGGAAGCTTCCAGATGTTAATCAAGTCAATTCAAGCTGCTTCAAGAAATGTCAGCTAAAGCACATTGGCTGCTGTTCTACCTTAACTTCCCAATGCTGGCATAAGTGACTTACAGCACTTGCAAGCTGAGGATATGAAAGGGGGAATGAGACTCTTGACTGGCTCAGTGACAGAGTTTGTCTGCTTTGGGAGATTGTTAATTATTATCCTCTTAGCTGAATCACCCTCATGTGGAGCTTATAAGCCCAGGTAAGTAGACAGGCTATTGAGAGCAAAACTCTGCATCTCATTTGACCTTCATTTAGCACTTTCTTCTTTAAAATGTAGCCCTAATGTGTAAGGTATTTATCCTATTCAATAGCTGATTGCACACCACCTAATCTCTTGATGTTGGTCTAATCCATCCATGCCATGGATTTTTGTTACTGTTGCCAATACTGGACTGTCTTTATTTATCACAGTCACTCTCACTGCATCTTCTCAGAAAGCCACATCAATCAAGCAACCATTCTGACTTTCTGCATCCCAAGGTAACAAGAAATGCTTTGTTCTGACTGTATATTTTTAAGCTATTTTGAGCCCTCCCACAAATTAAAGTCAGAAGAGCACTAACTGAGATGGTTCTCTGTGTCATGGGGGAGCAGCCCAAGCTGTTCACGGCATTAGGGTGGGCTCTCAGTGGTGACAGGCATCTCCTACCTACCCTGAATGTTTCTCTCAGGACTTTTCTCAGCCAGCCAGGCTCTGTTCCCCACAGGGGTGGGGAGGAGCCCAGTGCAGGATTCCCCCTAATGCCCCAGTGGGCCTGAAGACACCACCTTCCCAGGGACAACGGCACACAGGGACTGCTCACCAGAGAGAGGGGCTCTGTTGTCCTCGGACATTCTCAGACAGTTCCCAGCTGGTCCTCAGTTCATTTTTATGTTTCCATTTGTCCTAAAATTTTCCCTGCAACTCAGAAAGGCACCATGGAACATCCTGGTGAACCACTAGAGTCTCTGGGCTGATTTACCTACCCTGGTCAGTGCTGAGGGGCTGGGAAGGGCAGGAGGGGTGGGAGGAGGGCAGAGGAGGGAATGCTCGGGTGAGTTTTCTTATCTTGGGCAGGATTCTTCTGTCCCTGACAGAGGCATCAAGTTTGAGATTTAGGCCTGATCCAGGAGCTCTTCTACAAAGTCTCACTTTATGAATACAGGAAACAAATGTGTAAACTCTACTAGAAAAATTACACTATCAAAACATCCATAAAGCCATGCATATTTGCACACAAATCTAAAGACTTATAAAATTACAGCCTAAACCATTTTCCAAAGAAGTTCTCTTTAATTGGCACAAGGTGTTGAATTATGCAGAACAGATCTCAACAGAGATTTTTTTTTAATATAAAGTTAATTACTTTATCTTGGTGTGCATGAGGAAGCACAATACTTTTTGCAGTGACTCTTTGTATCCGAGACAGCTAGTATCCATGTTAGTGTGTTCATGTAATAAAAATCAAATTGCATCAATTCCTTAACAAAGCACAGCAGAGGCTTCTCTTAATAGAATCTTTATTAGAGAATCAGATACAGCTATCTCCAAAGAAAGGATATTTAAAAGGTACTGGGATTTTTCTGTAGTTTATTAGCTAAAGCAACACTGGAATTAGCTGCTGGGAGATGTCAGGCTGGAATAAGAGCTGCTGGGTGGAAGCAGAGGCAATTGGGATACCCTCTGCTGTTGACATGATTCAATGGAAATTTTTTATTTTATGAGCCAAGCTGGAGAGGTGAGAGGGGCAGAAGTGCTGCCAGTCGACATTTTGACTCTTCCATTTCCATCTGCAGAGAGCTCCTACCTCATATGCATTTCACTCCCTGGCAAGACCAGGGTTGCAAACCGAAACCCATTCAACTATGCAACCATTCCTGATTCCCCATCACAGGAAACACAGGGAAACTGGGAACTCAGGGGGTTCTGCTGTGATGGGATTTGGCTTAGCCTTCTTCCTGTGCCCCAAAACCCAAACAATTTACCAGGCCAAATCTGGGCTTCAGAATCTGTAAGCAGGCAAGTGAATTCTGCACACCTTTGTTTTTGTGGAGAACAGTTCTCACAGGCTCATCCCTAGCCTGAAACTGTGCTTAGTTTGAGCCCTGAAGCATGAGGATTGATAGCCCTGTTGTTTGCTGCCAGCCAGTGTAAGTGCCTTATCTTAGCAGAGCACACCCCATTGCAGTGGGACTCCTCTGGAGGACAATTAGCAGCAGCAATAATGACAGCAGGGCCATGCTCAGGCTGTGGAGGAACAGACCCCGTGTGCATCTCAGAGCTGCTCTCCACAGCTCCCCAAGCCATGGCTGGGCTTGCTGCTGGCAGGAGGTTGGCAGGGTGTTTAGAGGGAGCTGTCAGGGCTGCCCAACCAACAGCCACTGCAAAAGCTTCCTGGCAACTTCAGTACTTCAGAGATTAGGGTTTTGGAAATTCCAATTTGTGACATTTTAAATTACTGGTGCCAGACTCCTCTGTCACCACTGCTTATGGTATTCTTGGCCACTGCCTTAATTTGTTGGTCCACGATGGCCATGCAGAGTTCAGTGTGCACTCCAAGCTTGTGTTTTACCTGATGCTGATAGTAAAACACGAGGCAGCACCCTGGCACCCAGGGTTATCCTCCTTCCTGCAGCATCCTCTTGCTCCAGCACTCCAGAGCTGCTGAAGTGGGGAAAGTGAAATTGCTTCTAAAACATCCTGCTTCTTCAGAGTTATATTTTCTCTCTTGGCATGCTGCTATATAAAAGGTTTTACAGACCAGGATTTCAAAATGAAACTAGTTTTCCCCTTTCCTCTCTGGCTGTGGTGCTTTAGAAGTACATGGACAACACCTGCAATACAGAGGAGGTTAAAGAGTCAACAAGAAAACTCTGGGGGTGTTCCAGGATTTGGAGAGGGAAGAGACAGCCAAAGGAAAGGAGTAGGAGCAAAGGCATTGCTTGCCAAAGCTGAGGGTGTTTTGAAACTGCTGTGGAGCTGGATCAGAGGGAGAAATGGCAGAAAGTTACACATTCCCATCTCCCTCTTTGTCTTCATTTTCCAGATAGACAAAAAGACTGTTTCTTTGCTTGGGGACCTATCGAAACCAAGGCAAGAGCAGCTACTGGTACCTGACTGTCACAGATCCAGAGATGTGCCAAGGTTGATGCTGAACCCTCATCAACTGCCAAACTCCAAAAAAATCAGGCAAGATGCAGTTCAGCAGCACTTTCTGTATTCATTCCCTCTGACATGAGGTGTCTAACTGAGCTGTCACCCTCATGCCCTGCAACAATCAGCAGCACAAACAGGACCTTCCACAGACACGGTGTCTTGTGCAGGCTGAGTCACACTCCAAAGGATCCTAATTTCTGAAACTGTTCCATGTGCAGCTGTCTGGGAGTGTAGCAGGAACTTCCAGCAACTCTGTCCCTAGCTCAGACCCTTAACAAAAAATTCTGTAGCACTGGGTGCAATGATACATCTGTGGCAGAGCAGATGGTGACGTTCCACAGGTCCTGCTGCAGGTGCTCTCAGTTTTCAAGGCAGTTCTTGTAAATTTAGAAACTTTGTTCTATAGTCCTTGCCATCCTTTAGCACTGGGGACGATGACACAGACAGCTAAGCACAAAAAAAGGTTCTTCAAGCACAAAGGGCATGGAACGATCCCTGCAAAACAACCAAGTGATAAACCCCAGACCATGCTCTAACACATGAACATTGCCCCCCTGGCTGTGGCCACTGGTCATGCTGAATTTGGCTCTGCTGAGTTTGTTTGCCTCTAGTTAAAGGTTATCAGATTTATACCAGTTTAAACCCACTCATGTCCCTCATCCTGCATGCACAGCTCATGCACCAGGCCCCCAGTCACCCCCTCAGGACCCTGTCCAGTCTCTCAGCATCCCCCCAGACCTGTGGGAATCAAATCATGCTCTGGGCAGGGAGACCACCACCACCAAGAAGGTTGGGACAACTTTCTTCAACCTGTTTGCCCCACTTCAGATGTGTCAAATATGTGGTTGGAAGTTAAGGTAAGGTATCAGGAAGTTAAGTTAGATATCAGGATTACTGATACCTAACTTAAGCATAAATCATCTGCTCAAATATGTGCCCCGATGAGCTTCAATTGCTGCTTTTTAAGTAAAAAGCTACCTGTAACAATTTTTACAGCACTAGCTGTTAAATATGAACATTATTAAGCACAGTCTAAAATGCCCAGAAGACAGCAGCAACATGACTTTTGGACAGTTCTAGCTTCAACCCCTTCTCAGTTTGCTCTGCGGGGAAAAAGGCATCTGGTCCTGCCCTCTGAATTTTTGTTTCCCACCTACCTCAGGCAAGTGCCAGGAAAAAGTGTAAAGTGCTTGTCTCCAGCTTGCAGACATTTGAAGACAAGAGACAAGTTTAAGTGGAGTTTGGCATCCCATGGGGTGAACTTTTCCAGGCAGCCAGAGCAATGATATTGAGTACTATCATTCTCTGCTGTACACATCTTTGCCTGACCTTATCCTGGACGCATCCCCTTTGACTCACTTCTTTAAAGAGCCTAATAGATTTTCTTTAGCTTGAGGCAGAGCAAACCTCTGCTGGATTGAAATAATGTAGAAGTATTAGAAAAGATTGGTGCTGGGAATTTTTTTTTTCCCTTCTTCCCCTTGCTGAACGATAGGAAGAAAATATATGACCCAAATCTGCCAAGCCCTTTCAAAAGGAAGGAAGAAACACATGTGGAAAAGCATTAGAAGGCCACCCATCTCCCTTTAATTATAATGAGAATGCCACCATTGCTAAATGAATAGAAAATAAACGGAATAAGTATTAAATGATTATGGTTTCCCTCACATATTTCCTCTCATCTATTCAGCAGCAGATAGTTTTACAACATAAATAAATCTTTTCAGATGTAAACAAGTCTGCAGCACGCGGCGCCGGGGCCGGCGGAGGGCGTGCGGCAAGCCGCGATCTGCAGCACCCCCTGCAGCACAGGACGGGCTGCATCCCGGTAGGGCTCCCATCCAGCCCTGGCATCTTCCCGGGATTTAAAACGCTGACATGCACTTGCATGCAGGGTTCCGTACTACCGGTTTCTCACTGTGTCTTGGTCTCAGCCCTGAGCAGAAGGAGAACTTGTTTTGGAATCACAAAGGTTTGCGAAATGCGCTTCGCTACCCGCGGGGCCGTTCCGCTCACAGGGTCAGCTGAAGGGGCCGGAACTCTGCAGGGAGAGGGAAGGTTTGCAAACCACTGCAATTTGGGAAGAAAAAAATAACGATCTAGATTTTTAAAGATACCTGAATCTCTTCCCTAGACTGCTGCATTGCTTTCCATTGGTCTGCCTCCTCCCTGCACTAGAGACAGTCCAGTTCCCAGCCCTGACTGGCTCTATAGGGTGGACCAAAAAAAAATATAATTACACTCTTAAGTTCTTGAATTTTCCAACTTAGTCCATGATATGTTGACCAAATGGCTTTCCATTTCATCTCCACAGATCCAGCACTGACCTGCTTACCTATTGAAATGCAATAAGATCAGAAGACAGGGATCATACCCTTTTAAAGTCACTAGAATGAGTTAGAAGCCTAGTTCCCATAGTCAGCTACACAGCATCAGGTATCTGTGCAGGGAAACATCATTGTGGGGACTGTTCCAGCTGCAAAATCTATAACCCAGCAGGAATACAGAGCTGCAATGCTCCATACCATCAGGGCTCTGTCCCACCCTGTTGTCCAAGAGAGATGCGCCCCAGTTTGGTTTGACCCCTCTAGGAGAAGGACCACCTGATTTCAGAGCTGTTGGCTGCCAGTGAGCCCCTTTACTTTGCTGAAGTGCAAACATGAAATTCACCATATTTGCCTCAGAATCAGGATGGTCTGAGCCTGTTTGTTGGCTAACACAAGAGAAAAGAAAATTTACAAATTGTTCTTTTCTTTGCCAGGCTGCTTCCCAGGCAGGTTTTGAGCAGAGCAAATTTGACACATCCCCACAGGGCCTCCCTGGTGACAATTATGCAACAGACCTCTCTCATGTGGGGCATTTCACACCACTCAAACATACATCTGGGAAGAGACCTATTTATATTGTATTTATATCCTTCTCTGCATCCCTGAGCTGCCAAGTGCTGCATGCCCCTCTCCAGCTGCCCACAGTCTCCAGCCCTTCCCTCCTGCCCCTTCTGCTGAGCACCTAGCGTGACTTTTCTCCTCTGCCCTGTCCCCTTGTCAGGTCACCCTCCTGCAGAGCAGCTGCTGTTGGAGCAGATGTAGAACGGTTCAGTAACACTTGCTAATATTAGCATTGACACCAGGACAGAGAGGAAATAAATTATTTTTTGGGGGAGAAGCACAAATTAGTTAATACAGAGCAGCATCTGTAACAATGCTGGAAGAGAGCTGGTTTAATATCTCCTTGAATATAACACACAAAAAAAAGCAGAGTCACCTGCCCACCAGCAGCCATGGCACAGCCTGTCCCAGCACACCATGTACAACCTGTGGTGATTCTTTCCCAGCCTTGCAGGACTCTGGTCATTGATCTAGAATCTGTTTGTCATTCCATAAAACACAGCTTCCAAGGGCTTTTCCCATGACAATTATAGCTGGCACTAGCAGTACAGGAGAGATGGCTGAGGCATGTGGAGATGGAGGGGCTGCTTGCTGGTGTTTAATCAGGCACAGGTCACAGATCATGAAGTGAAGTGACAAGCAGCACCCAGGCATGATCAATCCCCTCCATTCATACTTTGGCACAAGCCATACAACAGTCTGGCTGGTCAGTGGGAGGAGCAGAGGGATTTACAGTGGATAGGGAGCACAGATGGAGTGTTGGAATGACGTGAAGAGGTTTCAGCTTCCTCCTCAAGGACTGAAGCTTCTCATGGCTATGTGCGTTGCTCAGCAGTCAAATCCCTGTGCTCTGTACTATGAGGCCTTCAGCTACAAAACCTGCTTTGTCAATGATCCTGGTTCCAGCCCAGACAAAAAAAGGGATGCAGGGAGGGAGCTGTTGCACAGGGTTCAAGGACTCTGAAACACTTCTGCCTTCAGGAGTGTCCCGTCCTCTGCTGCTCCAGCACAGCTCCTACCCAGACAAATGGATTTACTCTGCCCTGAGTGACTTTTGCAAGGCAGAAGTGTGGCCAGTGATTTATGGTGGCCTTGAGCTGGAGAGGAATCACATCTCATTCCTGTGTTACGTGCCAGGTTTTCTGTGTGTACCAGCCCTAGTAAGAGATTTTCACCTACCTCTGAAATCTCATGTACGAGAGGGATTCAACAGGGATGGGATGACCTAGTATGCAAATGATTACATTCCTGACCTGGAAACTCTTCTTGTTTCTCCTTTGTTCTGCATTTGGGAGGAAATCAATGAGAGCATTTCAGCAAAGTCAGTACCAGCTGCCCTGGTGGGAAATACCTTCAAAGGGTCCCTTTTGCTGGTGCTGCAAGGCTGAACACAGCTCAGGAAATAAGGAAACACATCAAATTTGGGAACTGCAGCCACCAGGAATGGGCCCACTGTCACTTTGAGGAGTTCTAATGGAAAGCTTGCCCCATGATGGGACTGCTGATGTGTTAATCACCAGAGCACACACCCACCTCCATCGTTGGCCAGCTCTGTGAACAATTTCTGCTCAGGTTATAGATTGGTGCACCATGTGCAACACAGAGTAGCATATCCAGGCAGAAGGAAAATAATGAATTCAACACAAGGAATCAAGAAACTAAACTGTTTAGATAACCTTAGGCTTTTTCTGCTAAGAAAATCAATATGGTTAGAAGCAGGGAAACTACCCATATTGCCCTCAGAGTGAGGATGCCTAGACACAGAGAAACCAATATGAAAGACCAAAACAGTTTAGTTTCCTTTTCTTTTTGCTTATGTTACCTTTTCAAAACAGTACTAAGGGTTTCCCTGTAGTTTACACCTATCTCTTAAGGTACCTTTGCCTGTAAAATTCAATATTATTTGTATCCAAAATCTTGGTTCTCAGTCTTCTGTATCTGAAATGCTACAGCCCTATGAGTTCCCTTCCCTTTTGATGATATCTGTTATTAGAGCACCAAAAATCTGGCATAGAAAAGACTGTGTCAACTTGCAGTCTCCCAGCGTGGGTAGTTTATTCTCTGTATTCCATTCACACATTTCATGTCCTCACCCGACAGCCAACATGGGTGCTAATTAGCAGTTACACTGCTCCTGGCAGGTTGTGTGGGCACCCTTCAAGTAGAACTTGACATGAATTTAATTCACATCACGGAATAACTGCTGTGTTATTTGCATTGCAAAAACACCATCAGGTCCCAGGTAGGGCTGGGACCCCAGGCCACAGAAGACTGAGAAGGACAGTGTGGAAAATGTAATTAGGTGTGAGGGCATTAATAGGCCTCCAATGACCCTAACCAGCCTCAGCTGGGACCCACATCCACACTCTGCCCCTGGGTCCAAGGATCCCCCATAAGCAGCAAAGGCCAGGGGGTTCAATCCTTTCCCAAGCTGTGCAGTGCATGTCTTTGCTCTCAGCCCTGCTGCAGAAACTCCTTTCAGACCTGGCCCAGGGCTGTAGGTAGCATCTTTCCAGCCATGTCTCATGGATGGTGCTTGGACCAAGGCTGCAGCCTTGTCTTTCTTCTTGTGATGCTGTTTACACTCTTTGCATGGATTCTGGACTTGATAGACCTTTCTTTATCTGGGATTGTTGATAGACCCTGTTACCTCCAATGCTGTGGTCCTCCTCAGCTCACAGCTCCTGTTGCCTTCTGCTCTTGCTGCTCCCTGATAACAAAAGAGAAGTGGGGATGAAGGAGTGACTACAGCAGCTCAGGGAACACTGGAGGAGCTGCCACTAAAGAGTGAGTGGACAAGGAAGAAAACTTATCCTCGAGTGCTGCAGTGAGGAAGAAAGGTATTTGGCAATCTTCATCCAACAGGAGGGACAGAAGGAATTTGTGGGACTACCTGTGCCTTCCTTACCCCTCAGGTAAGCATTCAAGGAGATGAAAGGGTGTCCGCACCACCTCTTACTTCAGCAGTCAGGGCAGGTAGCCAAGGAGAGCAGTGGGTTGTGCTTGCTGTGGATCAGTCTTTGATGCTTGTCTAAAGGTTCAGGGCAATCACAGGCTGGAGTTCTGAAACCCTATCTCTGGGTGTACCCAGAGCCACCCCTGCAGTGGGAATGCCAGCAGTGGTTTAGCTGATTTCATGTCTCCCTCTGCTCAGCCTGAAAGACTAAGTAGGTGCTCCTGGTTTCCTCAGGCATTCCCACCTGATAAAAGGCTGCACCATGCTCTCTTTAGCTGTCTAGGTATGCCCTTCAGTTTGAGATAGCATACAGAAAGAATTCTGATTAATGGAGGAGGAAAAACACAAGAGCAAAGAACTCTTTTTAAGCAAATAACAAAACACTCTAATCTTTGGAAAAAGTTTGATCCCTGTGTGTTTTAAAGCTTATGCTGTAGAAAGGAGATGCCATTTGCTTCAAGCTTTATTTATTTTTATTTTTTTTTATCTTGGGAAGAGACTAAAGACAGAAATACTCAGAAAAAGTAACTATCTACAGACACTGAAGAGTCAGGAAACAGTGAGATCTCCTCCCTTCCCATACTTTGTATGCCAAATGGCTACCAGTGCTTGTCAGCCTGCAGCATATCAGGGGGTGTAGCAGACTGTGTGCTCCATAAGGAGAGCCAGCTGGGCTGCCCCATAAGGCACTGCCTCACTCAGTACTGCTGAGCCATCTACATCCCCAGCACCAACAGCAGGTTGATGAAAACCAAGCTGGGGCCCCCCAACAAAGCTCAGAGAAAGGAGTTCAAATCCCTTGTGGGGGTTTCTTAAACTCATCTTGCTGTGCTGCCAGCCTGGAGCCTGCATGGAGCTGCGTCAGCCCAGGTGGAATACTGTGTGAAACAGCTCTGCATGCTGGGGGCAGGAAAACTTTAGGAGATTTTTACTGAGCAAGAAACCTTAGATTTCCCCCTAGGGACCAGGGATGTGCATAGTGAGGTGTTTAATGATGATATAATCTATAAAACTCTCATGCAAAAAGGTGTTTCTCTGTAAAGAATGAAGCAATGCTAAACAGTGGGAGATTAATCGCTCCTTCTCCCCTTTCCTCCCACTTACCTTGTGGATCATTAGGTCTCAGGAAGGTTTTAATTCTGTATGTACGTGGAAAAATTGACACGAGTTTCACCTGACTGGTGACTAGGTCGTGTTAAGATCTGTATCACAATCAACGCTCATTAGTCCAAAACAGCAAAGAAACAATGCATCCTACTGGGAGAGGAGGATATTTATCAAGGTAGGAGGCTTTTATGGGGGATAAAATGTCAAAATCTTGACAGCTGTACATACAGCTCTCCCACAAGAGCTTCCTCTAATATAAAGAGGAGACAGGGAAACCTGGTGTCCCCTGGCATCTCTCTCACTTAAGTGACTACAGCTTTGTGTCCCAGACTGCTTCCCCCAAGGAGACTTTCCATCACAGGAGCTTTGGGGTGAGAATTTCAAAATGTCTTTATCAAAACTCTTCTGTTTAGTGCTGAAATAATGTCTCACTCAAATGTAAAGCCCCTGAGACTGTTCTGGATTGGATTTACTCCAATCTGAGCCTGCTTTGTGCCTGGAGTTATTTACTGTTAAGCTGTTGGGAACTGGACTTTCCCATGCAAAGCAACAGCTGTGGTTCACCTTCAGTCATATATTGATCAGATTTTGATCCTTTTTCAGAGCAAATGCTCCTGAGAATCTATTTCTGTCCAGAAGAGATTGAGTTGTGTCCGCTCTTTATGGGTTAACAGTTGAATTCTTGTGTTTATCTGCTGGTGCTTCAAGTAATGCTAATCTGTGCAGAGAACAGGGACAATAATATGGGATTTAAGGGATCAAATAAACTGAAGTAAAAATCAAGATTGCAGAGGAAAGATATTTGACTTAAATGTTTGAACTACGATAAAATTCAAAGGCTGAAAACTTGCAAGTAAGTAAGAAGGGAAAATATTCAAAATAATCTTTATTTCTTACCCAGTGTTTGAAAAATAGAAATAGATTTTTTCCTAGTTTTGAATCTTCTAGTTTTTATCGTATTGGTAACTAAAGTTAGAACTAGCTTAGAACTTAAAAAAATCTTTAAAAGTAGTTTATAATTACTGGACTGGTCTTTTACAGAGAAAAAAAAATCTGCTGCTTTCTTCCCCAGTTTACCAAAAGAGGCATCAAAACTCCACCTTCCTCTCTGCAGATTAAACTAGAAGCAATATTTTACTCTGCCTAATCCAAAGCTGATTCCACTGGTAAATACTTCCGTGGGGGGGTACAGTGTATTTTAAATAGTCCATCCTCTTTCTGTGAAAGAGGTTATTGAAGTATTGAGGTATTACAAGCTGTTATCAAGTTTACAAAAGAGATTCACTCTGGAGTTATGGCATTTTATGCCAACTTTCTGCTTAAACTAAACTTTTATAGCCAGGATATAAACTCCTGAATATGGGGTCTTCATAATAGAAAACTTGTCTGACTGGAGGGTCAGGAGGAGCAATGGTATAATGCAATTTATGGCCTGCTCAGCTTGGATTTACACTTCATCACAGCACAGTATCAGGAGCAGATGTTACAGTGACAATTTTTTGGGGTTTTTTTGTTTGTTTTGGATTTTGGGGTTTTTTTTGTTGCTGTGTAAAAACAACACTTTTTAGTCCTAAACCAGAACTGCTGTTTTCCTAGTGGGAGAGATGGGGTAGCTCATGTTTCCCAGAAGTAATTTTATAAGCATAACCTTTGCAACAGCAACCCCTCTGATACCCCCAAGCCCCTTCAAGTACAGGGGCATTCAAGATAAAATCTCTGGGTTTGACCTGAGAAATTAGAGATTAGAAGCACAGGAAAATCAAAGGCTGAGCTTTCTTGAAACAAAGATCAAGCTATAGGGGCTCCAGAAGGTGTTGGGAAAGGGAAGGCTGTTTTAAAGATGAGACAGGGCATTTGCCATGGGTGGAATCATTATGGCTGGAAAGGGAGTACTCTGGCCAACACCTGCTCAAAGCAGGGCCAGCAGAAGGAATAAAGTCACTTCTTATTTATGGTCCATGCAAATAACTTATACTCAAGAATATTGCAGTGCTTGCTCAGTGCCCAAATCAACCAGTTCAGTGACAGATATGTCACCCTAACGCTGCCTGAATAGAAACTTTCTCACTGGATCACAGTGCAATGTGCATGTAACAGATAAATTAGAAATGCTAAAGCCTTTTCTTGTCCCCTTGCAATCCTTCACCCACTTCCATGTTACTTTGGTAATAGAACAGAAATTAACAGTTGCTTTAAGATATGTAATAATTATAAAAACACTCTGTTTTCAACCCTGGGTGTTTTTCTTTGGGGAAAAACTAAACATTACAGTTTTGATCCAGTCTGGCAGAGCTTGTCCTGTGACAGATCACTGGGACCAGATTCCTTTTAGTTCTGTGCTTGTTCAGAGTCTGCTCTGAGAACGGAGAGTTCAAATACAGAGTTCCCAGGCATAACTGGAAATTAAATAATGATATAGGAATGTCTCCCAGTAATTTTCAAAAAACTGATTATGTGAGATTGACTGCAGAAAATCACATATGTGATTATTTCTGTCTTTATTTCTGTCTTAAAGTCTGCAAGGCTGAGGGAAGACCAGTCTCCTTGCACCACCTCTTTGTCACTGCTTAGATACTTTCCAGGCTGCAGAACTACATTTCTTGCCATCTACCATATTATAGCTCTGATGAGAAGGCAATGTTGGTAATATTAGCAAGGAAATTGTTGGGTGAGACTGAAGCTTTCTAACAATTCAGCTGGTGCCCATTGTTGAGGCATCGTTACCTACATAGCTGCTGGTGCTCTGTGCCACCAGCAAGGCTAGCAGGAAAACAATGACATTTAAAATATATCAAGTGCATTCTACTCTCTTTAGTTAGCTCCTGGCTGCAAGAAATGCTGTGAACTACCAGTGAACCCTGGCTGAGAGTTAATGCCTGCCATTTCATGCTTTTGGGCAGGTTCCCTGGTGTTTCCTAACTGTGCTCCTGGCCTTGAAGGTGCCAGCTAATCCATGCACTGAAAAGGGCAGTGATGGTGTCTGTTTGAGGAGGTCAAAGAGTGAAAGCACTGCAGGGAGAAGTTCAGACTGTTGCAAGAGGAGGCTGAAAATATACCCTTGTTTAATATTCTGTTATGTACCAGTGTGTACCAAGAAGCACATCCTGGGCATGACATTCAGAGCAAGGTTCAATTTGCCATGTCCTGGCTGTATTGCCAGTGAGATTTCACTGTGAAGCTTACAAACTCTGCACAACTAAACCTCCAAAACATTCAGCCTTCTGATTTGCAAATGGATACCCAGGCTGGCCTTTTACTATTTGATAAGTCCGTGCATTATATCTTTTTGCCCTTGCAAAGTATTTCCCAGGAATAAACTGCCTGATGCCATTTTGGCATGTCTGAATTCCAAATGCATGCACATGATTTTCAAGGTATTTTTTAGAATTTTTAAAGTTTTCTAAGCATTAACTACAGAGGAAGCAAGGACCATATGTGGTTATAATAAGAGTTTCTCCTGACTCTATGTAATTTAGTGTTGGTCATAAACCAAAGCACCAGAATGGATCTTTATGGCATCTGTGACACTGTCTTGTAAGCTGGGTGCTAAAGGACAGAGCAGAAGGGTTTTCCCTGTCAGTTCCCCTCACTTTACTGCTTTCCATCTCCACAACTACTCTGCTTCCAACCTGACTTCCTACCAAGTCCTCTCTGTATGCACAGTGTGTCGCTCCATGATAATCTTGATGGAGGCATCAAGGAGAAATCAGCATGAAAGAAAGAGGTAGGATGAGTGATTAGAAAATTTCTGGAGGATGGGATGATAGGGTGAATCTCATAGGCAGGAATTTTTCTCCCCTCCCATAATTCTGAGGAACCCAGGACTTTCAATTAGGGCAGATGTGTTTTGTGTTTTCACACATCAATCTTTCATTGTCCTTGCATCAATCATTCACTGGTTTGTGCAAATAACTTCTCCCAAACAATATTCTCCTGTCAGAATCCGGCACTGTCATCTGCAAACCTGTTTGAATATTTCATTATTACCAGATGATGCTTTTTGTTGAGGCTTTCTGTGTATTTTCTGAATGACATAGCAATATAATCCCTGTGCTCCTTGTCCTAATGAAGCTGGAAGGCCAAGGTAAAGCCAGACACTGACAGGGGCTGTGTCCTAGAAACCTTTTCTTTGTAGTCTGTGCAGGGAGGAACAAAGGTAGCTGCAAACAGAGAGCCCTTGTTCACTGCTTGTTTGATTCCAGTCTGGCCAGGCTCAACCTAGCTGATGTCAGGAGTGACTAATTGGTTTTATAAATCCAATTTTTACACATACAAAGCTTACTTTAGATACCTATTCCTTCAGGCAATTATTAAGCCATAGGTTACAGCTCCAGCAGGTGTCAGATTCCTTGGTTTCTGAAGGTGCTATGACCAAGCTCTTTGTGCATGGTCCCTGAGAGGCCACACTGGCCCAAGTCTAGGTCAGCATGGGTGAAAAGGGCTTACCTGGGAAGAAGCAAAGCATAGAACTGAGGAGAGTTCTGGTGAAAACTAACCCACCCAACTTCTGAAAAGGAGGTCTAGCCAGCCATGGGACAGTAACTTGGCTGATCTGAGTACTGAAAACTAGGCTGTCACCATCATATTTTCTGAAAAATCCTCTTTGCCCAGGATTCTTCTCCTGGGGAGCTGAGAAGCCTCAGAGAAAAAAGGAAAACAATATTATCTGATTCGCTTCTCCTATGCTTTGGAATGTGGTTGGAGATTGTTTATCCAACATGTGAATTGTTTTTACTTAATGACCAATCTCCGTCCAGCTGTGTTGGACTCTGAAGAGAGAGTCACAAGTTTTCATTAGTATCTTGTTAAGCCTTCTGTCTGCATTCTTTCTCTGTTCTTTAGTATAGTTTTGGTGTCGTATTCTTTAATATATTATAATATCATAAAATAATAAATTAGCCTTCTAAGAACGTGGAGTCAGATTTATCTTTCCTCCCCACAACAGGGGACCCCAAAAATACCACACTAGGCCTGGCCAGAAAGTGCATCACTGATGCAGTAAGCAGAAAATGCTAATGAACTGGGCTAGCTCATGGCTTGGGCAGTATAGTGTTTACCCAGTGACAAGAACATAGCACTTATAATGGAAGTGAATTTTTATTCCTGATGACACAGAGATCACCATTACTTTCTGTAATGGTAAATAGCTTCTGCAGGAACAGTGCTTAACTCAATACAGATCTTTTGAAAAGTGCATCCACAGATTAAAACTACAAATTAACACCATGTTGCTGTGTTCCTGTGGTCTCAGATTTCTCCTTCAATATACAACAGCTCCTGCATGTGTGTATCAAACTTTCTGTCTTTGTGCTCTCTCACCAGGTTTCTTGGTGCTATGCTTTTGCAGTAGAAAAGGCTTTGAAATCAATTGCTGAAATGTAGTTCAGTTTATGGTTCATAAAGGCCTTTGAGAAACCATTTTGTATAGAATGTGTAACATAAATAAAGGCAGCATATTCATTCCCTTTTCTTAGTTTTGAAATTATCCTATTAAGTTGGCAAAGGTGTCAAATATGTAACTTAACTTACTGAAGCCCTACCTACCAAGAGGCACTTAAGTGGATGCTTAAAATTAAGCATGTGATTTAATCCTGCCTTATACAGTTCTTAACCACAGGCATAAGTCTCACTGGAGTCAAGGCAAGCACATTAAAGCTAAGTGTGTGCTAAGCACTTTGTTAAACCAAGGCCTAACTCTGGCTATTTTCATATGCTTTTCTAATGCTGAAAAACAGCAAGTATGCTACAAGAGGCAGTGACATCTCAACTTCTGCCCCCATTAAATAAGTTTAAAAATCATGAATCCTAAAGCAATTGCATTGCCATCATACAACTTTTCTTTTATGATTAATCCAGAGTTTGATATGTCTTTCTATAGGATTAATATCTTAACAGCAAGGTAATAGGTAGTGTGACATTTAATCTCTTTGATTAAATTCCATACTAAAAATGTCCCATAAATAAAAGAAACAATTGAGGCAATCATAAATTACCTTCATTGTTGCAAAGTGATGGATTTAGTGGTTACAGAGTGTAAAATCTCATGAGCTCATTAAAAGCTATAAGGGTTTTTTCCTTCCAGAGCCCTAAAAGACGTTGTGGCCTACGGCAGGTTTTCTCACATTGCTTTCATTTAATCAGTTGAAACCTTAAGAGGAAATAGGAGATGCTTTATGTATGTGTCCATTTCATTTCCTCGTAGAGATCACCAGATCCAAACAGGGCTTTCTGTCTCAGGTGCCTCCTGTGGCTTCAGTTCTGTGTGCCTAATGAGAGAGGGTGTATTTTTTGAGTTAACAGCCAGAATGAAATTATTTCAAAATCTGAGTTTGCTTTTCAACTCTGGTACTGACCTCCACTGTGACCTTGGGCAAGTCACAGAAGGCCAAGTATTCAGGAGCTCAGTATCAACCACCAGAGCCAGATCAAAATGTATCAACCATTCCTACTGCCAAATTAGCATGGTTTGGATCCAGCCCAGCAAGCTGCTCTTTTGAGTACTTGCCTAAAAGCATCACAAGGGAGATGCTTATTTGAGTGTCTCTGAAAATCCACGTGCAGGTGAAGGTCCCAAACCTTTGAAGGCTCCACTGTACTACTTAAATGCACCTAGAGGATTCATTTCTCCCTTTCCAAAATTAGCAAAAGGTTGTACCCAACCAGAAGGGCTTCACTTAGCATAATAAGGCATCATTTTCCTGTTCAATTAGAAACTTTTTACAACAAATACTAAGACACCTTTTACCTTTCCATTTGGTTATAGCAGGTAAAAAAGTCAAGTGACAAGGGCAATAAAGTGAACAAGACTCTCATCCAAATTGCTGGGGGTTTCAAGGGCTCACATAAGAACTTTTCTAGCTCCTGAAATCTGTGCTGTCCCTTTGATTCCTCACAATGAACTCTTGTGATATGAAACCCATCCTTTAACAAGAAGGACACAGATGCACAGGCTGCACCATGCCTCTGCTGAGCTGCAGGGTTGGGTATGGACAAGAGCCTTCTATACTGTCTCACAGTGCTGCTAAAGAAAAAAAGAATTAAAATGGGATTAAGGATTCAAATGAAAAGCTTTCTGTAAGGAAGCATTTTTAATATAAAAGGCTAACAGCAGAGAAGTCCCCCATGGTGCAGTTTGTAGGATCTTCTAAGAGTTTAGCAAGATTAAGCTAATGTAAATTACTTGAGGAGTATCTGTGTAACCCACAATGAGCTTGGGTTTGCTGCACATCACCAGATGAAATGCTGCATTTTCAGAGTTAAACCTCATTCAAGTATGCATGAAAACAGCACAGCTGACAGTGCTGGGAGCAGCAGGCTTCCTACAGGGGAATTACTGTGGGATTAGCATTAGTGCCCATGGCATGGCTGTTCTGCACAGGTGGGCCAGGAGTGGTTTTGCTGTAGGTCTTTGCCATCAGCAGACAGTGGGAAATTCCTTTCCTAATTCAGCCTCAAAAAACAAACAAAACAACAACAAAAAAAACAAACAAACAAGAAAACCCCCACAAAGCAAACAAGTAAAAAAAACCCTGCCCATACTGACCAAGAAATTTCTCATTACTATCTCAAGAGCTGCCCACAGCTGATCTCCCCTAAATTGTGGGAGGCCTGTTTTAGCAAAGATTCATGGTAGGCAGAAGCTTGCTGACAGGCCCTGATAAATCAATCAGATCTTGGATTGCTTTTTAAAAACTGCAGCCTGTTTTTCTGAAATCTGTTATTAAGCATGCCCTGTTCTGACCAGTTCCTTTTACAATGACCTCCAACATTGTTTTGTTGGAGAAGATATAAAAGGAGAATGGGCTTAGGGCCAGGACCCTTGAAAAAATGCCTTGCTATAGAGAATGGCAGGGCCTCCAGACAGTGCAAGAGTGGCCCAGGACTGCATCAAAAATTCCTGTTAGTAGAAATTTAATAATGCTTTGGGTGGATTTGCAGGAAATGCATCCCAAAGGGTCCAAAAAGAGAAGAAAACCATGACTTTGCATCTCTGTGCTTTGCTTTCCTTGTCTGTCTTTGTGTACCACCATACTGGTTTATCACAAACTGGGCCAGTGCAATTGTGGATTACTGCAGAAATCTCAAAGTGAGCCTCCAGACATGTGGATTCTTCATAGTCCTTACCAACCACTTCTCTTCCATCACCCATGCTAGTCTGAGAGTCACAGCCTGGGGCTGAGGATGGAAATATTTTGCATTCCCTATAGGAAATTCTTAGTTTTTCACACAAAAACCAAACATTTTTCACTATGACTGAATTTGATTCAAAACTCAATAGTCTATAGGGAGGGGAAATTCAGATTTTTCCCACCTCCTTTGTTATTAAGCTGATTGTGCTCCAGGCAAGAACTAATAGGATTTAGAGGGAACTGGTAGCTACCAGGGCGATTTCAGAAGTTTGTGACATGACCTGAAGAATTGATTGATTTACACTATCCCTTGGCAAGTAAAATAAGTCATGTGCAAGGAAGGAAGCAGCCAGGCATCTGAGGTCAATTGACCAGCAATCCTACAGTGCAGAGACGGGTTGCAGGGCAAATGAAGTGCTTTCTTTAATAACAAGAATTCAGCCCTGCTTTCTTTGAAGCTGAGAGAATTGTTTTCAATGTGTTCTGATTTATATTATAAACAAAGTACCCATCTCAGGAAGCTGAGTTGTGTAATTCAGACCAAAGTAAAACATTTCTGACTGCTTTAATATTTGTTTGGCAGATAATAGTTTAGAATGAAACAGGCAATTTTTTGATACAACTGAGTCTTAATGATTGCTGTTGTTTTCAGTTTACATTTGCTCTAGTTCCCTTTTTCCAAACAGACCACTTCACCCTTTGCTGGTAATCACAAATTAGCTGTAAGTGTAGTCCTTGCTGCAAGCACAGCATTCCTCTTCCATTACTCACTTTCACTCTCCCCATGTACCTTTTACAACCTCATGCCACATGTGGCCACTTTTATGCCCACGTGCATTTTAACAAGCGAATTTCCAAAGTTTGTATGGATGGATATCTACAGGAGCTTCCTTGTTTTTCCTCACCCTCTGTACATCTATCAAGCCTGGTGCCCTATTTGTAGGTATTTGTTCCTATAACATATTCCAATCAATAAAACTGGTGTAAGGACTATCACTAGGGTCACCCTAAAGCAGAGGGTTAGTACTTTTTCAGGTAAACTCTGAATTTGTATTCTTATTTAGGGGTGATTTAGAAGTTGTTCTCTGTAGGGTTTTACAGATTCTTTTATTTCCCCCCTTCCCTTAAATACTGCAAAATGTGTCTCAGGTAGGCTTGGAGAGCTGTGCTTATTTATTTGATTTTTCTTCTAGAAGACCATAACTGTAGCAGATTTAGAAAATGAGCTGTAAAACAGAAATCAAAACGGGGAGTTCTGGCATTGCAGGCAGTGTCCTGCTTGAGCTGGAGGCTTGAAAAATGGGTGAAAGCTGCAGATATGCTGCCACATTCATTGTGCAACAACTATGCAGAATGAGAATTCAAAAGAGGGATTGAGCTAGGGAGAAAAGGGATTTACTGGATGTATTTCAGTGGACCAGGATATAGGTTTTGATGGCATCCTAGGATTGACCCCAGCACTCTAGGCAGCCTTGAAGACAAACACAGTGTTTCTGCTGTGTATTTGAAAATACCCTGGGGCAGTAGGCTCCAGCCACAGCCAGAGGGTTTTTTTAGGGTTGATGGTGTATATTGATAATACTTGGCATTTACCTGCCAAGTTGAGAATTACTGGTGCTGGAATCTTTGTCTGTTTAGTTAAGGAGGTGAACAGAAGTAACACAATCTGATTTCCCCAGCCATTCACACCTTCACAATGAAGCCTGAGCTTCTAATGCTCCTGGTCCCTTTGCTGTGTAGGCTTTCTTTAAACTATCAAGCTCGTATGATAAATAGGTTTGAGGAAATCTCTTCATTTCAGTGGATCCCATGAGTAAAAAAAGTAGGGCTGTATATATGAAATAAAGTATTAATTCTGAATTATTTACTCAGCTCCACTTACTTGTTCTCATTTCCTTCTTTTTTACTTAAACTAGATCATTCATGTTCTCTTCCTTCCTTAAAGATATTTCAAAGGTTTTTTAATCACTTTACACATATCAAATGCTGTTAGATACCACGATCATACTTCTGTTTGGGATGCCTGCAAATAATATTATATACATTGAAGTAAATAAACCTCATTACCTTTATTAACTCTATTAATCACAATTAATAATGTTAATGAAGCCTATTTTGACATCACTGCCAGAGATTCAGGACTAACTGATCTCATTATTAACTTTTGTGGAATTACGATAATCTTGACATTTATCTCTCGGTACAATCAAATTTGATGTGAGGTCAACATTTTCCTATGAGATTTTGTAACATAAATTCCAAGAAAAACAATCATTTTTGGAAGCATTTTGAAAGGTTTTGAGTTTGATGGCAAAAGGGCCCAAGAAGTAGAAAGTTAGGAAGAGTGGAAATTGAAGGGGAAACTACAGAGTCAAACTTCTTCTCTTCACCTGCTACACTCTACCCTCCATGTGACAGAGGTGTCACCTGAGCAGCAGTGTCCCAAATCCCAAACAGGACTCAGTCACCCAGGAGCCAAGTCTGACACAAAGATATTGACTCAGAGGCACAAAGGCTATTCCAATGGTCTCCAATGCACATGGATTTTACCTCCTATTCCCTCCCAGGCTCTCTTGAATACATTTATGCACTTAGATCTCCACATCTGGGGGCTGCAGGAGGGTGTTAGCAGACTAATGTCGTAGTCTATTTATAGGCTGCACTAAAACAGTTTTATTTGGCAGATTGTAGAGGCCTGACCTGATCAATTTAATTCTATACAGAGCCACAGAAAAGATTATTTTATTTTCCTTAAAATGTTGTTCCTTTTTTTGGTGAACTGTTGACAAAACCACTATATTCCGTTTCCTGAGCATTTTAAAATTTAAAGCAACATCTCTAATGTTACACTGTTTTCTACTTTTGATGGGTTTTTTTTTCCATATATCTCCCATTCTGTTTTCTGGCATGGATTAGAATTGGCAGTATCTAAAATACCTTGAAAAATATGTCTTCCAATAAATCTTTGCAGTTGAAAGTAGGAATACCCAGTGATATAAAAGAGCCAGTTTTGCAGTTAGACTTCATAAGTATCTATTCACATTAATACATACCAGCCTTCTGTATGAGATACCCAAATCTTTCTCAAGCACAACAGCCTTTCCTTAGAGTTTTCCCATTCCCACAGCATGAAAACAGATCAGTTGCTCTTTTCAAAAGTGCTAATCCTAAATAAACATAGTTTCTGTATTTTGGTCTCCAGTTATAAAATGTTAAATGTCTATGTTGGGCTTGAGGTCAATCAGTTTGAATTTTTTAAGAACCAAAGCCTGAAGTATCTCCAGTGTAGCATTCCCTCAGTCAGGCAGCCTTAAATCCCTTCCCCACTCCTCATGCTTCACAAAATAAGATATTTTTATTCCTACATAATTACCAGGCAGAAAGATTCAGAAAAAAAAAGGGGGGGAGAGACACTTTAGAGCTCTACCTAGTGAACTGTCTGAGCCTTTCCATCAGTTCTCTTTGACTGCTCTGTGGTTAACTTCCCAGGTTTCTTTCAGTGACTAATGCTGGATGTTGGTTTAAAGGGTCATAGTTACTGATTGGATCATAAATACAGAAATCCCACCACTGAAGCTTAAAAAAAAATCCCTCAGAGCTATTCAAGAGGAAATTACAGCTCAGCACAGAAACCCAATATAGTAAGCAACTTTTGGCTTTCCCTTGCCAAGAGAGCCTTTCCTGACCCTCCTGCACTTCCCCTATGTGAAAAGGGTGGTTATTTCCTCAAGAAATCCAGATTTTGTAATATCTAACACCAAATCATATTTCCCTTTTCTTTGGAAGGAAGGGGGATCAAGGCAGAGGCTATGAGTACAGGTCACTGGAATGACTTAGAATTTGTTTAGAATGATGATGATCATCAGTTTTGCCAGGTGTCAGTGGCATTTCTGTCCTAGGGCAGTCTGGTGCAACTTCGTTATTGCAGTGCTTTATTGGAGTCTTTGAGGGGGTAACTAAGGAGCTATTTACATTGACCTTTACAACACTGGCCTGAGGCTGAGAACAACATGGCAATATTCCTTGCCAGCACAGCTCTGCAGAGATACCTCACACTGCAGGAGGTGGGAAGGAGGCAGACACTGCTGGTACAGCAATGGCCTCAAAGTTTGCCAGGTGCAAGGACTCAGAGGTTCAATGTGCACCAGTGTCTGGGGGCTGTTTCCAGCCCTACTTGTACACCTTGTTCCTGCTCTGCAGAGGTGCTGCACTGCCACGTGCTGCAATGGAGACACCTGCTCATTCAAAGTTTTAAGACTGACATTGTAGACCTTTGTGAAATCTCACAGTCTCCAGGACGGCATTTTACTTTGATTTGTAACTTTTAAGTAGTATTTGATCACATTCATACATCTTCCCTTTAGACCTGTAAAAACGAACTTTAAAAACAAGTGAACACACTTGAGCCCAGTGAGCTTCAGTAGAGTCTTTAATACTTTAAAGTATTTCAAGACTCAAAATCCAGAATGGGAGTAGCACCAGCTGAGTTGGATTGTTAATGCTCTGTTTCTCATACTATAGATTTGCTCAGGAACATTCACTGTATCAGCTACTTGCATCTGAGTTCCACCTTCAAGGAAATGTGAATCTCTTAATGAAATATAATTTCCAGGGACAGGTCCCCTGTCTGGCATGTGTCAGAAAGAACAAACCAGAATGTATATATTTTTACCACATTTACTCTTCTTAGGACTTGCTTGGAAGGAAAAATCTTTGCCTTTCCTACCAAAATCCTTGCCTTTCAGTCATGTATAGACACACATTAGAGGGATGCCGATGTAAAAGAAGCATGCTGTCCATGTCTTGTAATTTTATTTAAAGCTTTCTTTTCAACACAATGTTTCAGTATGTTTTCCCAGATTCAGAATCTGAGCCAGCTATATTAGCTTTCAGACAGGTTCAGATGAGTTTTCATCCTGTGTAACAGAATGAAAACCTGAGTATGACGTGAAGGGCTCAAGAACTCAAAATTAGTTCATTGTACTTTGGATGAAGCAAATTTCAGATTCAGGATGAAGACACAAGTCCAATACAGCTTAACAAAGATTTATCATCTTAACAGAAATGTAAGAGTAAAAGAACTTCCTGAATGACAAAGTTTAGTTCCCTGCTAATACCTGCATGATATAATCCCTTTAAAAAAAAAAAAAAAAAGAAAAAAGGATTTACTTTAACTGGACTTTTATTTAAAAAAGTAGAGTGGTACTTAGCGAAAAGGAAAAGACTGAAAGTTTTTCAGTCCTGGCACAAATAGGTAGACAAGTCATAAAACAGAAAACAACAGCTTTAGCGATCTTCTGTGTGAAATCAAGGTCACTGAGAAATTTAAGGAGCACAAGGTGAGAGGATCAGTCACATGCCCAGCAGAAGCAGATAGGAGCTTCTGCTCTCTTTTATTCTAACTGGAGAGGAATACAGCCAGTGGCACAGGAAAAGACTGTCTGCAGTGATAAAGCATCCTGTAAACCTTGTAATTCTGTGCCTCCTGTGAAGTATGCCAGAACTGCAGCAGAAGCAGCACAACCCAAAACTGAGTGACACTTTGCCAAGGAAAGGCACAAGCGCAGGAATGGAAGGGTTGCCATCCTCTCCTCGCAGCTCAAATGCCTCACAGAGATAAAGGTTACCATGAGTAAGAAGTCCCATCTCCTAGGGAGAGAACATGCAGCACCACAGCTCTTCACATATGGAAAGTGGCAGTGGAGCAGTGGGCTGGGTACACACACAGGCTTTGAGATAAGCAGCACCAACAGAGCTGACTTCCCGGCTGTCACAGTGCCAGCTGCACAAGTTTCATGCTGTTCCTAACTCATTGCTCAGTAAATCTTCAGGAACATGGAAGGAAAACTACACTCTGAAAATTTATGCACCCTACAAACAGGAACCCTTGCTGTGTCATTTCAGAGTGCTTTGAAAATGCAAAAAATGGTAGGCTATAGGATCAAAAATAGTATTGGCTTTGCCTGGGGCCTAGAAGAACTTCTGAAGTCATAAGGTCATCAGAGCTCCTGTTTTCTTCAGAATTTGCCTTAATTCCTTGTAGCTACTTAATTAGACTGAAATTATCAAGAAACAATTGGTTCTGAATCCCAATTTAACTTCCTGATGGAATATGAGTCCTTCACAAAAATTAAAGCATGAAGTAAAAGATGCACTTCATTAAATGTTTAGAGGCTTCAGGAATAGAATATTACGCAAGGCAGAAAAAACAGTCCTGCATTTTACTTAGTATTCAGTATTTCTCCTTGAGCATCTTACAGTAATTGATATTTTGCTAACAATTAGCCAGCAAGGCCGTCTTTGATGTGCAGAATTGTCTCAAAGAAGTCAGAAGCACTGAAGGTGATTTGATCATTCTAGGATTAGTAAGGAGGTGGATGAAATTACTCTTCTTGTGTTGTTGCCTGATGCCCAGAGATAAATCTAGTTGATGACAGATGCCCTCTGCCCTTGCTCTCCACAAGTTTAAAAAAATCCATGAGTGAATGCAAGAGCATTTCAAGACTTCCTTGTTGAATGTTCTACATCTCTTCCTAGTTATTTTGCCATAATTAATTTTTCTCATAGTAAATACTTTGGGGCTTTTTGATGTGTGCTGGTAACAGTGCTGATATTTCAGGGATGTTTTTGATATTGCTGAGCAGCACTTGCACAGAGTCAAGGCCTTTTGTGCTCCTCACCCCATCCCTCCAGTTAGGAGGCTGGGGCACAAGAAGCTGGGAGGGGACACAGCAGGGACAGCTGATCCCAGCTGACCACAGGGATATCCCATCCCATATGACATCATGCTCAGCACATAGAGCTGGGAGAAGAAGGACAAGGAGATGACTATAGGCATGGAATTTGTATTCTCAAGTCATCATTACATGTGATGGAGCCTGGCTGTCCTGGGACTGGCAGAACATGTCCCTTCCCATGGGAAGTGGTGTATGAATTCCTTGGTTTGGTGTCCTCGTGTGCAAGGCTTTTCCTTTACCTATTAAACTGTCTTTACTTTGACCCTGGAGTTTCCTGACTTTTATTCTTCCAATTCTGTCCCCTACCCCACTGTGGTGCTTAATTGCTGACAAGGGTTAAACCATGATAAATACCTGCACTTTTCTCCCTTCTTCTTTCTGTCTTTTTGTCTGTCTACCTATTAATACACTGACAGGATTAATGTAATGCTTGATTGACTGCTTGTTGTCAATCAAGCCTCTCTGCCTTAACAACCAAGCAGTCATTTAGGTAGCAAATTCTCTCATAAATAGGAGGTGTAATCGAGGGAAGGCTCAATTTAGCCTCCCAAGATTTATCCTTATAAAAGAAGGGACAAAAATGCTGTTTCTGATTTCATCTTTGTGTTTTGTTGTTTTGTTTTTTTTTTTTTTTTATCCAGAATATGCCTGTTAGCCATTTGTGATGTGCAGTGGTAGTAAGTGATGCTCCCCGTCTCTCCAACAGGCTTAGTGGTATTCTTCCTTTCCCAGATAGGGAGATTGAATTTCTTCTCTAGAAAGAAAGGTTTTCACTAGTCTTATCCCCTCGGCAGCCCAGTAAACTGTGCAGCTGCAGCAGGGAGGGGGCAGGCGCTTCCCTCCTGCCTCTGCGTCTCTGCAGGAGGCTGCGGCCGCATCCGTGTGCGCCGTGTGCCACCGCGCGGTGCGGCTGCGGCACTGCCACCCGCGGCACCGCCACCGCCACCCGCGGCACTGCCACTGCTACCGCCACCCGCGGCACTGCCACTGCCACCGCCACCCGCGGCACTGCCACCCGCGCCCTGCGAGCGCCCGGAGCCAGCCCGGCTGCACACACAGCCCCCATCGCTGCTGCCTCCCAGCCTGCCCTCGGCCCTGGCGACGGCTGCTGCTCCAAGGCTTCCCACAGACCATCAAAAGCTCCCACAGAGAAATTAGTGAGTGGCCAAGGAAGAGGATGGTGGGATCTGCCTAGAGGTCTAGTGCCTGTCCTGACTCCCAAAAGAAGGAAAATGGGGATTCATTCTTTTTCTACAGAGCTGTCTTCATTTGGATTTGGGAAAGATACAAGGAAGCTGGATTGGTTTTTTGAGCATTCTTTACACTGTCGAGTGATCAGCCCTTGTCAGGTCCATCGACAACATCAATGGGGGCACACAGTTGTCTCCTGCACTCTGTCTTGGCTGGCTTGTGCTAAAATCTGAAAAACTTTTTCTAGTGCTTCTTGCAATGTAAGTAATGGCAACATTAGTGAGGTTAGAGACTGTAGAAAACACGTGTCTAAGGGCATTCTAGCATATTTTCTACGTTCCAATATATTTTCCAGTAGGTTCTGACAGGGAATAATCTGTCTCGTCATCCCGATTTTCTGCAACAGCAAAGTTTGCAGGACTGTAAGTATCTCTACCATTCTTTCCTTCAGTTTGAATTTGTTTGACACAGTGGAAGTTTCAAAGACCTGAAATTCCCATACATTTTGCAAAAATAAGAAAAGATCAGAGAGACTCTAGTAGAGCTTTTACCCAGAATAAAGAGTGGAGCATAAGCTGACCCTTGATTAGACATCAAAGTATGCACTTGAGAGAGCAGCTGGAAGACATAAGTCCATAGAATCACTGTCTCCTTTTGATATGTTACTTGAAAAATGACATGTTATTCTCCCCTATGCATGCAGAGACAAAGCAACATAAAGTGGACATCACAAGTGGTTCTCACACTGCTGCAATTTCCTAACGAGTCATTTTATAAGGTCATGGCAATACTCTGAAATTGTTAAAATGGCATCTGGGCTGCCTTTTGATCTAGAGGATTCCATTATCATTCCTTTTTTACAGTTTATTGTAGCAAGAAAGCACAGACCCTGAAAATCTATAATCCAATATTTTCTTCTCAGGAATATTTATATTCTTACAAATATACAAAGAAAGAATTCTTCCAGATAAATAATTTGTACTATAAAATTATTTCATGTAAGGCCAAATACAGATATCCATGTTTCTAATGAAGTACAGTCTTCTGAGTGAGTTGTCACAGTAAAGCAAAGAAAACAATTTTAGAATAAAAATTCCTATTACCTGTAGATAGTAGGAAAATCCTTAAATCAATTCAGAAGAAAGTGTTCCAAAACAGGGCATGGACAAAACCACACACCAGAAAGAGGTGACATATTACTAGAAGATGGAAAAGGACCCAACTGTATCAAATAATTCTGTGCTGCTTTGTTTACTTTTTATATATATATATATTCAGCTCTTTTGAATCACAGGTTGGAGACCCATGGTACAACAGGAAGCACGTGCCCATGCTATATGCAAGCCAAACCAAGTTACACCTATACAGCTATACCTGTTCCCCTTGGCTCCTTTAAACTCTTCCTTCCTGCACTAATTGTCTTCATGAAGTTTTTCTTAGAGTCTCTGTACTCTCTTTACTTTTTTCCAAGTGATGAGGGGCTAAGGAGTCCATGACAAATAGCAATTCAGTCAACTCTATCTTAAATACTTTTCACTTTTGGCTTTATTTCATCTTCTCAATTTCATCTGCCTTTGACTGCCTGAAACAATTCAGTTAAGCTTGAAGATTTTTTTTTTTATTATTATTAATACAATGGCTCATTAGATTAATCTCTGCTTAAAATGCATGTCCTTCTCTCTCACCTCTGAGAGACAACCACTGAAAAGCGGCCTCCTCTGATCTGTATTTACTGGCTGTTGAAGGTCACTTTGCGAAAAACCTATTTCCTTCCCCAAAAGTATAAAGATTCAGGATGAATGGATGATAATCCATATCCTGTCCTCTTCCTTTATAGCTTGTTGTTTTAGATTTGAGGGTTTGGGGTTTTTTCCAATCAAAGGAGATTTAGAAATGCTTGCAGGAATTCACTATTTGTTATTCAAATTGTCTGTGCCACTGTCTTGACAAAGCAGCTGTGCTCTGAAAATGATGACATTTCTACCCCTCTGGGCTAGAAAAGGAAACTTCTGTCCAGGCTACACAGATCTCTAGTGACATTAGAAGAGATTTTCATGAAGTGGAAGGCAAACACCATTAAAAGCTGTAATTTTTGCTCTTAAGAAATTACGCATATTTAACCAGATGTCTTTGAACTCATGCCACCTACGTAAAAAAAACAAACAGCTTTTTTGAGAATTTGAGGATTATTTTACATGAGAATTTAATTTGTTTTAAAGGAAATGAATATGGATGAGGATATTTGAATAGGTTTGGTGTGTTTGTCAGTCACAACTGCCAAGCAGGGACTAATCTTGGTGATTAGTACGGGTAGTGATAAAAAATATGCTTGTACCCAATGTGCCTCCTGATTGGCAGTTTATTGCTCTTAGAGGACCAGATGTCAAAAGCCATATGCTAATACTCAGCACAGAACAATCCTCTGGTTTATGCTTTAAAATGCACCATCATCATATGTCAATATTCAGCAGAGAACAATCCTTTGGTTCATGGTGGAAAACGCACCGTGGCTGTCAATGCTGAGCAGTGAGCGAGCAGCAGCCCCGGAGGACAAGAGCCTTTTCAGGCAAAAGCAGCATTTGCTGCAGCAGTTGGCAGAGGGGAAGCGGGGGCTGCTCCAGGCTCTGCAGTCGACTCCTGGCATCTTGTGGCGACCATCAGGGAAGGGCACATGAAATATTTTACCTAAACTGCACTTCATACTTATTTAAACCAGGAATTATTTTCTCTTTACACAGCATCTGGCATAGTGTGTTCTGCCTCATTACTGGAGGTGCAGCAATGGAGTTACTAAATCAGAATTTAAAAGTGTATTACGTGAGAAGTGCATTAAAAGAAAAAAAAAAAATCTTTGGATATCAATGACTTAAAATGTCTGTGTTTATGTACGATTTGAGTTCATGATCTTCTTAAGAAGAGAAATTTTATATTTTTACTGGAATTATGAGTTTTGAATACAGAATTAACAATGAAACAAAAAACCTCTATTAACTGGTTTCTTTAAAAATAGAAGTGCAAGCAAAAGGGGAAAAAAAAAAAAAAAGCATGGAGGGAGAAATACACCCTTGAGGCATTTCACTTACATAAAAACAAAGCCAGCTTCTGCCTGCAGTTAAACCTTCCAACCCCAAAATTCAGTGATACAAAGTTTGACTAAAGGCAGGATTAGGACAGGTTTATTCTGGTACCATTTTCCATATGCCAAATATATTAACCATAACAATTCCAGGTGATGTTAGCCATAATGTCAAGGAAATAATTGCCAGAGCCAATCAGCATTTGCTGTCCACGTGATCAAATCACATGGACAGCATGGGCAGGTCTCTCTCAGGACAAACCAGGCTATAGAAATGCAGAGAACCAACAAGACTTCCAGCCACTTCCAGCAATAAGCAAACCCACCATTCTTAAAGGCAGTGGTGTTCTGCGACACACTGCTGCAATTTCCTTAGGATTATTCTGAAGTTTCAATTCCCTCTGATTTGATAGCTGCTGCAGAAAAAACTTCTATTTCAAAGATAGCTGAGTTGAACAGCACTCACGGTAGCTGGCCTTACAGGTGGTTAACCTCGTTTTACATCCCATTCTCTTGTACAGAGACTGAAATGAGCAGAGTTTTGTACCTGCTTAATTTCATCTCCAAATGCATCTACAGCCACAGCCTAAATGGAAAGTGTGTCTTTGAAACATCTCCATTCCAGGCTGTATTTTGATACAAGACGAGAATTGCAAAAGCCTTACAAAAAGAAGATTGCTTGAGTTTTTTTTTTAAGGAGGATACTCAGGTTTCAGTGTGTAGGAGCCAGAATTCAAACTTTTGGAAAGTTTGGTCTGTCTTTAAATGTACTCTGGAGTACATTTAAATTGGAGAAGATACTCAGTGATAGTCCTGAGTGCAGTTCCTGTACAGCTGTATTACATCTGGCATGAGCTCCCCTTCACTCTGGGCTTTGGAGAGCTCTGTCTCATTCTAAAGGAGAACTGTCAATATGATCTGGGTGAAGGAGATATTAATCCAGTTCTTGTGCTATTCCCCTCTATGTTTTTTTCTCAAAGTAGAAATATAGTGAGGTCATATGCTTCTCCATAATAACCATCTCATTTGCACAGTTAATGAAGTTCTTTTCACGAGTTCTGTAACCCCACACTAATTAAAGAGGGCTTAATAGATCATTACATCTCCCTTGTGTTCCTCTTGGAAGATGTCATACACAGGGAGGACTGAACAGGAAGGAGCTCAGTGGGGGTAAATGAGCTTCTGGAGGCAAATGGTCCTGTGTATCTGTAGGAGACAGTGTTTGAGGACAAAGGTGTGTGTTCCATGCTCCATAGTATGTAGATTATGCTTATCTTACTGTTGTTCTCTCTTGGTTTTTAGCTTTGTTGGGAGAGGATCTTGGCAGAACATGCTGGAAGGTCCTGGGCTTCAGAGGATGCTGTTGGTATTGCTCAGTGTGACAGTGCTGCTGGGAATGTGATGGCTGAGGTAAAAAAAAGAGACTTATAATGGCATCTTCAGAGAGTGCATGTAGTCTTGCACAAGTAAGTTTTAAAAAGTTGTTGGCTGTGTGGCCAGGGAATGATGCACAGATGGAGGTCTTTTACAGGGCTTTGAACCAGAGCTGGTTTGGAGTCTGCTAGCTGGGAAATGCAGGCAGAGTTGGTATGCAAACCCTGAGCCCCAAATTATTGATGTGCCCTGTAACACCTTAGTTTTAACGTATTTCTTGAGAGCTGGTTTAATATTTCACTAAAGGCTTTGACAAGGTGAAGCTTCAGTGAATTTCAGACTCATCTGCTGCCTTAGTCTGGTGAGCAGAATGTGCTTTAAGATGCTCCAATGATTTTTAAAAACTAGTCTTGGGCTCCCTGAATTTTCCCAGTGTTTTTCAGTCTGATAGTTTTATTAACTGCTTTTCTAGTACTGTATTAAATTAATTCATTTCTTTGGTTCAGGCTGTAATACTGACTTGGTGAGTGGTGTTCTACAGTCCTGGCTTTTAAGAATAGTAGCTTCAGAGTTTATTGAAAAGACTAACAAAACTACAGTGGTTTGTTTGTGGGCAACCAAACTTCTGTAAATGATGTAGGCTAAAAAAGGGGTGTTTTTAAATAAGTAGGATCACTTGTAGTTTGTTTTTTTGTTTTACAAATGGGGAGAAAAATCAGTCAGGATGAAACTTAATTATGGTTTTCCTGTCACATAAATGAGAAATGCTGAAGCCTTCTCCTATGTATTATTTGTCCCTTAACAAAATTATTTATGTCTAGGATGAGCTCTACATAGACACAGATATTTTTCTCATGTACTTTGATAAGGTAATTAAAATCAATGACTTAAAATGTCCAGAGCATTGCACCTCAAGAGAGTCCTGTCCCTGAAAGTGGTTTACAAAGTCACAATCTTGCTGTGACTCATAACTGATTTTCTGTTTTAACCACCAAAATATTTATAAGAATCTAGCTGAAAATCATGAGCTGTCAAGATCTAAAGGGCTGAGGGACTTCTGAATTGTCTGCTATTAGATTGGATCAAATTTTTTAAGAGGTAGGAATGCAGGGAACCATAACTGCACATAGATAATTATCTCTAGGGATGTTAATTAATTTCTGCCTGCTAAAAATCACTTGACTTTGGACTTAACAAAGATGAAACTTCCCTTTCATTTGTTACAACTCCATATATTCTGCAGCATTAGTACTAAAATAATAGACATATTTTATTTTTTCAGCATATACTCTAAGAGGTCATGTAATTTTCAAGTTTCTGATTACTCCGAACTTAATGATTCTGGGGAGAAAAATCTGTCAAGTTTGATTCACTAAGTCTTAACAAGTATTGCAGATGCTACAAGTCACAGTCTTGTAAGCCCTTAATTTACAATTCTTTTGAAGCACACATTTTATGTCTGAGTCACCTTGCTAGCAAGTGCACTTGGTGGAGGGAAGATGGTGCTCTCAGGGGGGGTTATTCAGGCTCTGTGTGTTAAGCTGACTTAGAATGACCCTGGCAGACTTAGAATGACCCTGGTATGGCTGAAACTTTCAATATTTATTTGAAACCCCATTCTTTATTCTGGTTCAACCCCCACTAAATCCAGAGCCTACTTCTTACTAGCTCATAACAAGGCTGATGTGGCACTTTGGGGAGGCCAAAGGACTCCCCAAAGTGCCACATTCCTCAGTTTTTCAGTGGAGCTGAGGAATCCCTCTTTCTGGAAGAGGCTCTGGGTAGGAACCATCTCCAGATGCTCCACATATGCCCTTGGCTGTGTCGAGCTGCCCAGGCCCCTGTGTGAAACATAAGCAGTGAGCAGAAACAAATGATTTGGAGCAGGGAGGAAGCTCAGGTTTGTATGCTTTCATAATCTGGTTTTTGATACTGAAAACAGCATTCTGATGTCCTGAGGGATGCCTACCCAGGGTAAAACTGAGAGTATGCCTGGATATTGCTAGACTTGCCTTCTGAATGGGTTAGGTGTTCTTACCATTTTCCTGACACCCTGGTGGATTTTTGCCTGAGGGACTTATTTCCTCATCCTGACATCATCCCTTGTGGGGTCTTTTGAAAAGCAGCTGTCATTTTGGCCTATTTTGTGTCCTCTTTCTGTCTTAGGGGAGAAGCAGATGGAAGCTTTGGGCTTCTTCTCTTTTTAGACACAGTATGTTAAGAGCACAATGGTTTCTGTAGCCAAGGGTGGCTCCTAGCCAGGCCAGAGGACAAAACATTTGTTTGCCCCATATGTGGCCCAAGTGCTAAACTTTAAGGAATGTCCAACAGCTCAAAGTATGGGTGTATGAAGAGTTTGTGCTCTGTAAGACAGGTGTGATGAGCTGTTCCAGCTTCTGTGTGTAAGAAGAAGTGGCTGCTGTGGGTGGCTCTTCAGTGCTTACTTTTCCAGGGACCCTTGGCAAACATGGCAGCACTTCAGCCCCTCTCTTCTTCTGTTTATTTAGATCCAAATGCGTCAGAAACCCAAACCCTTTCTTTTATCTTCTTTTGCTGAATTTATAATTTAGTCCCATAGTCTGCATATCCTAATTGTAACAGGAGGGAGAAACAGCTTATCAGCACATTCGTTTTGATTTCCCAAGTATTACTGTGTAAAATAATGAAGCCACAGGGGCTAACTTCTTAGCCAGATAGCTGGTTCCCCATAGGGTTAAAGCGCCCCAGGCAAGCAGTCTCAAGGCCGGATAACTCAGCCCTCCGGGGGCTGGGGTGCCCTAGGCCAGACTGTAGCACAGCCGTGGCCCCTAGCAAGCTTAGTGATTGTCAGCTCTAAGTGAAAATCAGCTCTTTTATGGTTTCAGCTCTTAGCTTGCTCATAGGGACTGTGGCTGGCCGTGGCTTCTGGAAGGCAGACGAAGATGAGAGAGGAGAAGGCTGGGTTCAGAAAGTTCCACGATGGTTTATTCTGAGGATTTTGCGAAGGGTCTGAAAGCAGCTCTTCTAAGAAAATGGGCCAAGACAGCCCCTTTTATAGGGTTAAGGAGGATTGGAAACTGACCAATTGTAAGGGTTAGGGAGACTAGCCTATGGGGTCACAGAGAGATAAGCAGGCCTGGAGGACCAGAGTGAGGACTCCTGGTTCAATTCCTATGACTCAGCAAATTCCTATCTTTAAACATCCCTCCACGGAGCCGTAGCCGGCCCTGTGTCTGCTACATTACTGTAGACAATATTCTCACAATCATAACTCTTTGGAGGCTAAAGAAGTTAAAAGCATAGAAATATCACTGGAGCTCAACTGAATTACTTGTGCTAAAATAGCCCCATGCTCCTGCAGGGCGCTGTGAATCATTTCACTTGCAGCTTTAATTTAGAAGTGTAAGTACTTTTTTCATCTCTCAATCCCTGCAAAGCTGTTTCTAAGGCAATTCCTGCAATTTTTGGATGGTCCAAATTGATTCCAGACTCAGAGCAGTCCTGAAATTCTTTACAGGTCCCCTTGACATCTGCTGCTCCCAAAACGGCAGGAGTGGCCATCTGTCAGCTTTAAGCCTACAAATATCAAGTAGCCCAGATGAAAACAACCAGGAGAGGGCTGCAAACTCTTCCCAGCTGTGTCAGTTGACTGAGTGAAAAATGGTCTTTGCCTGTTTATATCTCATCTGTGGACTGTCACCATTGGTGTCCCTAGTCTCCCTGTTCTCCTGCCTCTTCTGCCTCCTAACTGTTCCAGGTCTGCTCACAGCAGAGCTGCCTGCTCCTCGGTTCTTCTCCCGTAGTAAGGGAACAAGAAGGAACCAAGTAGACAATGGATTAAATTTCAATGCTTTCTGATGCCAGAGGCTTTCTCTAGCTCCACTTAGGCTGTTTCATCCTGGCCGTGCTGGGAAGTGCTTGAATGCAAAGCACTCACACATTAGGTGGTGCTAAACTCCAATAAATGTGGGCAAAGTGATTTCTGCAGCTGTTTCCCGTCTCACTTGCTGACACTTGCCAAGGCTCTGCACTCATCCTCATGCTCTGAATGCTGCCCTGCACAGAAGTGATTGCCAGTTCAGAAGCTTGCCAGTTTGCTGTTAAACTTCCCATCAAATAATTTGAGATTAAAGCTTTCCTAATTACTTTTTTTCCTTTCCAAAAAAAATTACACCAAATATTACCAATCTTAGAAGCCTGAGTTTAATGTTTTGGGACTTTCCTGCTCCTAGCTTCATCTCTGTGGCATTTGAGGGGCAACATAATAGTGAATCTGCTGTTGGGTATCTGGTAGAGCTTGAGATATGCTGCAGAGTATGAGGAGAGAAGGATATCTGTGGTCTTCCCTGTACAGTGCTGAGCACAACTTTTGCATGCTCTGCACACATTCCCAGGCTGCATGAAAGGCCATGGGATGCAGCAAGAATTGGCATGGAGTACATGAAACTTGCAGACACCTATCAGAGTTTGCTTGTAAAACATTTAAGACATACAGGAAGGTTCCTTTGTGCTCTGTTGCACGGGAGAAGCTTTGCATTAGGAGATCAGGACCTTACAGGATAATCATAGACAATATTAGGAATGAAGGCATGTAAAATAGCTGAAGAGGTGCTTTGAAACAAGCTGCCAAGTAAGGAATAATCACAGGGAACTTAAATGAGACTCACTGTACAGCCTTTTGTTTCTTAAGGCAAGCTATGTCTCTTGGACTTCTTTTCCTCTCTGACAACAAAAGGCAGAGTCAGTAAGCCAGTCAAAGAGACTACTGGAAATTACTTTGAAGTTGGTGATGAAAGAGAATTTTCCTTCCTGTTTGAATTGCAGATTCCTTAAGACAAAACGTGGCTGGATCACTTCCACCTCAACAAATCCACCCAAAGAGTCTGAGTTTTCATTCTACTCTAGCACCCAGCCCTCCTGAGCACCACTCCACCAAATGAGTTCAGCCAGCTGTAGTCTCTACTGTAGACACCTTTCAAAAGAGGAGCTGAATCTGCTGTTCCACCACCACAGCTCTCAGGAAGTTTTGCTGTGGCTATTTTTAAGTTGTTGTATATTATAGGGTGGGGTAAGGGGAGGTTGTTTCTCAAACAGTCCTACGATCTTTTACCTTTCGGTTTTTGCCTTTAGTTTGTGTTCATGGGCTGAGAGAGCTGCAAAAGTACCATAATCATTATCAGTAAATTAAGAGTTAAGCTATATTAACATGTAAATTAGTACTTGATCATTTCAAACAGTCCAAATAGTTAATGAACTATTGGCTGGGAATTGGTTGGACTAAAAATCATATAATTCCTAAAGAAGAAGAAGTCTGAATACTACAAATAATATCAGTCTTACTTTGACCTTTTAAACATATAACACAATGAAGATGGATCTCTTTACTTTCTAGCTCAAACCTGAAGGACACCTCCACTTTTTCCTGGCTGATTCTGGCAGCCAGGGGATGTTTGCTCACTACTTGCTCCTGTTTTACAGACAGTATCTCTTCTGCAGTTTCAGAACTGCTCAAAGGCAGGGCACCAATGGGAGTAACTGGTTATGGTTATCCAGGGACTGTTACATTTTAATCTTATGATGTTCTTATTCTTTACTGCCATTATGAGTTAGTAGCCGTGACAGAGACATGGGTGGTCTTTATTGGCATGCAGTCATGCAATACCAGATTGTCCTTGACCAGGGCAGTTCCATGTCAAACATATCTCTGACAGGGAAGGCTTCTATGCTCTGCATGTTTGCAGCACCTGGTAATTTCCTTTCCATTGAGGCTCACTAATCAATATTTTACTCCATTCAAAAATGAGACCTTAAACATTAGTATAACAACTTCCAGACAGATGAGTAATTGGCAAAGCAGAATTTATGTAAGCTTTGTTAACCATAAAAATTATCTTGCTAACACTGGATAGTCTGTAAACTAATCTTGCATCTTACTGCACAATCACTCAGCCTTCAGTTGTTGAACTACAGCCTTTCAAACCACCAGGACCTGCTTCCTGTCTGCAGAGGTTCATGCTGCCCTAGTGGGTCCCAGGAGGCCTGTTCACATTCCACCTAGCAGCTCCCTGTAGGTCCTGTTGGGTCCTTCAGTTAATCTCCTTTTAAGAGGGGAAATGCAGAATGACAAACTTGATGCCTCATCTTACTGATGGCAAGATGGACCCAGGATGAAGAGCATTTCAGAGGCCCAAGAGAAGACATCTCCGCCTTCCCTCAGATTCTCCCAAACACATTTCAAAAGACCAGGTATGCCACAGACTTCAGTTGAAGTCTTTAATGTTTCTGCCACTGCTTCACTGCTCACAGAAACCCCTGCTATCCCAGTCATTTCTGAAGGAAGTTCAACCAGCAGAAGTGCTTTTATACTGCAAGTGACCTTGAACACCTGGATTCCTTCTGAGCTAAGGCCAAGTTGCAGGGAGATTTCTTCAAGTGAAGGGTGGGGAACAAAGGGTTAACCAGCTGACTGCAAAACCATTCCCTTTAACTGCAGGCAGGGGGGCATGCTGCATTTTTTATAGCTTGGGACAGAAAAGTGCACCGCATGGCATGGATGTAGAATAAATGTTTCATGAGTCTCCTAAGAGATTCCTCCCTGAGAGGAAGGAGCTGGCATGGTGGTGGCAGCCTCAGGGCCTGCAGGAGCAAGCCATGAACTTTCTGGTAGCTGAGGCAGCTTTCTTAGAGGATCTTCCCCCTTGGACTTCCATTGCTTTTCTTTAAATAAAACTTGGGCCCTTTCTTAACAGAAGGATGCTGTGCATCCAGCACCCACTGCGCTGGACAAGAGGCAGGCAGTACTGGAGATGTGTTTGATGCAGCTCTGTGAGCCTGCTGGCCCTGTACTTGTGAGCACATGAATAATTGAATGCTCCGTCAGACCATGCTCTTATTTTTAGTAGCATTGTTGCAAATACCCTTTGTGCTACAGAGATCTCTTTCTGCAAAAAGAATGTCATTTGCAATCTAATTTCAACATGGTTAGCAGAGTTTGCAAACACGGTAATAGCCTTGGGAAAAATTGTTTCTGTGAGAGAAGAACCTTTGGTTTAGTCTGAGACTGTTATTATTCTATCTCTTATGGTATCTCTGTTCTGTGGCACAAAGATTGCAAGGAATTTGTTACAGCTTTTAGTGAAAACAGATGGTGCAACAAAGGAGTCAAAAAACAGGGATAAGAAAATAGATTATGTTATTAGATTAGATTATGTATATATTATTATCTAAGATACTTTGGTCAGTTCTTTAAAAAATGTCAGGCATCAGCTTTCTGGTATCAAATATACATGTCAGATAGGTTTTTTCAGAGTAACTAAGTAAATGACTGCACATTCTTTTACAAAATCCCTTTGCTCCAGTTACCAGGGAACAATCTCTCCCCCCCCTTGACTGTTGCAAGTCCCAAGGAACTTTCATAGTCCCACCAAAAAAAGGTGTCAAAAATAAGAATTTTCCCCTGGCAACAGCATAATGATCTTTGCTCATAAATGATGACACTCCACAAGCAAACTAAAAAAATTCATTAATTACTTCCCATGGTCAAGTAGGTATTCAGCCACCTCCAATAACAGCAACTGAAGAAAACAATCACCGTCACACTGAACACACCTTTTCCTTATCCCCTCAGCTTTATGCTGAGCATGCGGCCATACAGGATATCCCTGTGGCCAGCTGGTGTCCTCTGTCCCAGCAGTGTCTCTTTCCAACTTCTTGTACCCTTGCCCAAGCCTCCTCAGTGGTGGGGTAGGGAGCAGAAAAGGCCTTGGCTCTGTGTAAGCACTGCTCAATAGTAGCAAGAGAGCAAGAGATGTCAAAAGGTGTTTAGGAGGCATCTGGATCTGCAGCTGGGAGATAAGGTTTAGTGGTGTAGGGGTTACAGTGATAGCTGGCTTCATGTTTGGACTTGATGATCTCTTCTGACCTTCATGATCCTACTATTCTAGGAAAACATCCCTAAAGTATCGACACTACTGGCAGCACAAATCAAAACCAGCTACTATGAAAAAAAAAATAACTCCATCTCAGCCAAAACCAGCACAGTCACACTGAATAAACTAAAATATTAAACTATCCAAGTTGGCATGAAGAAACACGTCTGGGAGCATGGAAAAACAAGGGTTGTGACGCCCCCACTGCCTGGCCCAGGGACCAGGCTGTGCCATTGATTCTGTACAGAACTTGAGCAGTACCTCAGTGTGCACGTCTGGAGGCCAGGGGTGCCACCGCTACGTGTGTGAATATTTTGCTGTTTGGTCTGTCCACAGACGGCTCTAGTGACCACTAAAACCCCGGCGCTGCCCTGGTCTCCCGGCACGGGGAGCACCCCTGCCCCAGGAGCCGGCTGCAAGCTGCTGTTACGGGACTCTCCACTGCGCGTCCTCGCTCGCCTGCTTTTGGATCAACGAGGAAAAGGAAGGGCTCTCGTTTCAGGAAAGACAGAGGTAAGCTCATATTACTACCTTTAGAGTTCAGCTAGCTTGTTAATAAAATCTCATTCCCTAGATGTCTCAAGCTGGGGAGAATAAGGTCTGTGCAGACCAGCTCATGTATTGCAATCACCTGCACCTCACAGGACACGTGGAATTGCAGGAGAATCTCTTCACACTTCCTCTTTGCCCAATTCCTCAAACCGGAAATGGATCTCTTAATAATGGAAATTATTTTAGTAAAAGTAATGAAAGAATTTATAACTAATTTTATAACTTTAGTATGATAGCTATTGCTCAACTTCAAGAAATGTGTTTGCAGCTTTTCTGTTATGACAACAAGGAGTGCACATAACAATGCACCTGCTCCAAAAGTTTCCACCAGCTTGGACAGGGGAGGATTGAACCACATTGCTGAGCAGCCCTGGGCTTTGCCATAATAATTCTTTCTCTACTTGGGAGTCTGGAGCCCTGAAAGTTTCAATTCTGTAGCTGAGAGAAGAGAAAAACCTATTTCAAAACTGAAGTCTTCTTTCATGAAGGAATAACATAGTATTTCATACTATCCTCCTTTTACCAAGTTCTCCTATTTTAAGGTCAAAACCTGTGGGGTTTTTTCAGATCTTTTCTCCATACTAAAGCACAAATGTGAGACAATCCAGCCCTTCCACCAGGGATTTGTTCCAATAATAAAAACTATCTTGCCCTATTTCTTTTGTGAAACATTTCTAGCTTAAGTTTACAGCAGGTTGTTCAAGCACTGCCAGTCACTGCTAGGGTAAACTTCAGAGGGATAAAATCATCCTGTTAATGGTAAATATTCATGGCATCAATTTCAGGAGTTGGACTTTTCACCCAGTCATTCCACCAACAGTTTAGGGGCTTAAAAAGAGGATTATCTCCTTCAGTTCCCAATCCTGTTCCCCAAACTCAATCCTCATCAGTCCACAGTCTCTTAATTATTTTCTAGGGCTTCTGACTTTTGTCCAATGGAACATTATCTTGACCAATTGTATCTGGCAATATTTTATGTCTATTTAAATCCAGCATAATTCACCTTTGCTACATATTTCTTGATTTCTTTTCTTTGTCCTGACAAATATCAGGACACAGGCCTCTAACCTGATCCTTTTCCTTTTGAATTGTTAGGATCCACCCTGAGGCTCTTGGGAGGTGGATGGAAGAGCTGAGTTTTTCTGCAAGATCAAGAACAAAACTGAAAAAACAGAAGCATTTATTTCTCCAAGGTGTAGACCTAGAGCAACTGAAAGGTTTGGGCTGTCACTGCTATATTAGGTGTGAAATACCCACTATCTCTAAGGTGAATCTCTGACAGCAAAGCCTTTTATTCATGGCACCAGAGAGAACTGCATCCATGGGCCAATTTTCTGTGCAGCTGAAAATCACACTGTATTTCTTTGCAGAAAATGCACTTTCCTTGCAGGAACTGATTGTATTTGGGTGAGTTGTACTGAAGGAATTACTGCTATTTTAAAAATAACTGTTATTGGTTTTAGTTTGATGTGGAATACAATAAAAACTAGGCCAAATTATGCAGGGTTACTATAATTATTTTGAAAGCTCAGCATGGAAAAATTTGTAACAGCTCATGTGCTCACATCAGGGATCGTTTCAATTTTACCCTCATGAACAGTTGTTCATTCATTGCTGATTACAACAATCTTTTAATCAAGAAAACAGTGTGGATATTTTACTCCAGCTGGTAACAGGGATTGAGGGAAATGGTGAGATTAATTTTACAAGCTGAATTTGAGAACCAAGTTCTTCAAAGTAGTAATACTTGCTAAATAGAAGTGGTTTTAAAGCTTCTTTAAAAGGAAAGACAGTGTCAAATTCAGCCTTTAAGCAATGTGTTGCAAATGTTCTTGTTAGTTATTGAATGGCTTCAATGACCCAAGAAACAGCAATGGGAGGGTCTGTGTCACAGTCAGACCGCAGAGGGAGTTTTTCCCCACTGCTCTTCATGTGGCAACGATGGGCAGCAGCTCTGGTTTGCTTCACCAGCCACAAATTATAAATCACTAAATGAATGAGACAACACACAACAAAACAGCTGGAAGCCAGGATCTTTCCTTCTCTTCTCCTCAATATTGCAATTAGCTCATGCAGTGCTTATTTACTCTTCAGTGTCCAACCCCAGCATCTGACTGACTGCCTTAGAGCTGGTGTTATCTGACAGCAGAAAGGTGGACAGACACCTCTGTGCTTCCCAGAGAGGCAGATACAGGGAGGGGATAAGTCTTTTCTCTGTTCAAGTCCCATACTCCTTGCATGTTACTCACCATCACAGCTCTCTGAAAGTACCTTTCAATATTTTCCCATTCTTAATGTGAAAGAGGGAAGAGAGACAGCCAGAGAAAGAGGAAAAGAGGAAAGAAAGACAGACAGGGGGATCTCATAATCTCTTTAGATGTTGTTGTTGTCAACTTTTGTGGGTTTTTACCTCTGGAAAATGTTGGGGTTAAAAGTGCTAGAAGTATTCAGTGAAAGCAGGAGAATTCTTGATGAAATCTGGTTTAAGAGTTCCCACCCAAACACACACACAAACACACTTTCTCAACATAAAATGGTACTTCTGGAGGAAAGAGCCCAAATTTTTCTGACCACTGTTTGATCAGCTCCAGGATGATGACAAATCCTTCAGATTATGATTATAGTCTGATGGAGTCCTACATCATCATTTTTAAGTGGGGCCCATCCAGATATTGCAAAAGGAAAAGCACTTGCATTACAGAGTTCCCTGGAAGAAGGACACATTTGGGCATCACTTGTACCAAAACTGTTCTGCTTCAGCTTGTTGCAGGGCTCAGTTGCCTGTTCTTACTGTGCTGGCTTGTGTCTGCTCTGTCTCTGCTGGTGAACTGTTTGGATCCATTCTTCCCAACAGGACACTGCTCCTAGAGCAGGATGATAATTAGACTTCTCAGATGGCCCGTCTGAGGAGACAGCACCAAGGAGACTTTACCCCACAGACCTCACAACTGTTCTCAATGACCAGGTTTGGAAACATGTGAAGGAGATGCCCAAGAGAAAAGAATTCAGGCCTGAGCAAATAAACAGGTATAGAACCAGACAAATATCTCTTTTGCAGTCAGGAGATATGACTAAGTAGTCTATGGACACACTGCTTTTATCAGTGATCTTGTATTCTAGTAAGCAGAGGAAAAACTGCAACAAAGATGTACTTTTCAACAGTAAAGTCACACTGCAAAGTTATATACAAGTTAGGGGCTTTCTGTCAGTGTAAAAGGATAAGGCCCAGGCTCTTCAGCCTTCCCAGGCACAGCTTGAGTGACACCAGATATCAAAGATGTGACTGACAGGCTTCACTCCCCCTGCCCTGGGTAATGCTTGGTGGCTTCACTGGGGATCTTGCATACCTGCAGAATTCAGGCTGGGGCTATTCATCATTACTACAACAAAAAGCAAATGAGAAATCCCTGGTTAGGTCTGTTATTAGTATCTGTTTTCACAGATTGCTCTTCAGACTGATTGGGTTTAGGGGGTTGTTTTTTCTACTGGCTCTTCTGGAATGCTAATAGGGACTGGGAAACTTGAACCTATTCAAATTGATCTCTTGATATTTCTCATTCATTTATGTATTGAGATTATTCCATAATGAGAAAACGTTTGGATTTTTCATACAGAATCAAGCAGCTTTGATACGCCATACTTTACCCCAGCCAGTATCTTCTATGTAGAGGGAGTATAGATTGACCTCTGTCATGGTGATATTTTCCTTATCTTTTTAGCAGCATGAAAACTGGCAAGTAAATCTTCTATAGAAGCTCCCAGCACAAAACTGAAAATGAAATATTTAATCCCCATGGAAACAGCTTATCATGGAGGGAGGATTTCCCCAAAAATCAGATTGTCAGCTTCCAAGAACACATCCTAAAAATGGTGATTTCACATCAAAGCTGAAAAGGCAAGTGGGAGGAGAGATATTTGGAGGAGGGGGAGCCTGACTGCTGCTGTTCACCAGGCCTGTGCAGTCTTACCCTCCAAGACCTCACTCCTCTGTATTTAGTGTACATTTGAGCACTTCCGTAGATTTTAAGCACTATGGGCAGAAGTGGCATTGTTAGGTATTTAATCTGAAAGTAAAGAGGATTGTCTTTCTTCCTTTCAAATCTAAATCCCTTGTTAGCTTAATTTGTCAAGAGGGAAACACAATCAGATGGTTTTTTCCCCCAGTGCAATTGAGAGTCAGGCTTCCTTTCTGTCCTTACTCCCAAAGAAAAATAAAAGTTATAAAGGAATATTTACTTTTATTTGTAGCTTTTTTCTGATCACTTAAGTGCACGTGATGTGTCAGCCCCTTAAATCCCTTTATTCTGTGCCTGAGTCTGCACTCATCCAAGTATTTTGGGTTTAGTCTTCTGTGTCACTTCCCATTTTCCTCAGAGGTTCTCCTTTTAACTACAGCATTTTAAAACTCAGTAACCATGTACCATCACACAACCACACCATCTTCTTTTAAGTTTTAGATTTTCTAATCTACTTCTAGGCAATGATCAATGCACTTGATTGTTCATGCCATCTACCGGGGTGGTAGAAAGGAAAATCTGTCATGAATGGCCCAGACCACTTTTCACAATCCATGGTTGAACTAGGTCTTTCTGCTTTTGTGTTCTGGAATTTATTTTCTTTCTGGAAGTCACTGAATTGTCCTCATATACTTTTATCATGATTCCCTAAGTGTCTCAAGTCATGGCACTTGGACGCCTCTTCTCTGTGGCTTCTCTGCTTTAGAAACAGTGCTCAGGCACTCAAGTTATTTAACTGTTCATGATCTTTGCACAGCTGAGGGAGAACGGATTGACCCCAGCTAGTAGCCCTCTTCAGAACCTTTTATTCCTAATCTCACTGATTTGGATCTTGGCTGATGTCTGCGTAAAAACTGACATTACTTGACAGCTGGTTTTGAAATGAACTGGCAGTTTCTATTTTCTAAAGCTATGTGGTTGATATGGAATACTGGAAATTTTGGTGACACATTCGTAACAGAGAAGAAGGCAAGGATGGAATTAGCATGCAATCTGAATTACTGCAGCATGATGAAACATCTCTTTAGATCAAATTAACCTCCTGTCAGTGCAAACCACCCCCATGTGTTCAAACTGTTTGGATTATTCCCTTGGAACCTGGACTGTTGCAGAATTCAAAAGAGTATATCGTCGGATATAAAGACCTGTGCAAGCAACAGCATCCTTTGTCCAAATGGACTTTGGAGTGGCAGTATACTGAGGGTGAGGTGGAGCCTCAGCACTGCAAGCAGCTCTGCATGTGCCCACCCAACCATATTCAAGAGAGGCTCTTCAAACATTGGAGGCCTTCATCATCCACTGAAAGCCTGAGATCAGCTTTGCTTTTTGCAAAGAGATAGCTGTGGAAATGTCTGGCCTTCCACAAACACCACCCAGTCCTGGTGAGTGAGGGTATGGGGATGTGAAGGGTTTAGTCCTTCCTCACTCAAGCAACATATCATTATTTTCTCTCTGAAAAGAAATAGTTCACTTTTATTAAAACTTGGCAGCAAGCAGAAGTCTGAAGAGCAGCACAATCCCAGCAGCATCCCCATGAGGTGTCCATGTGGGGCATGGATGCTGGGCAAGCAGTGTCTCTTCAGGCTGAAATCATTACTCTGCCTTTGAAACTGTTCCAAACTCTTCTCCCCTTGAGGAAGCACTGAAAAAGAGTGGACTTGTACCAACCATTATGACAATTTTAGTGACTTTCCATTCCAAGACAGTCCTTCTTTGAGTAAGGAGTTTCAGTTTGTTTGTGACCTGATCTAATGCCTGCCACATTCACTGAGCTGCAAGGTTATCTCCTCAAATTTGCTTTGCTTGAAGGTTTTCCACCAATTGCCTGTAAAACAGTGGGGCAAAGAGCCTGATTTCCCATTTCTCACTGAGGCTTGTTTTACTGATGTTTGTAAAGCACATGGTAGTTTCTGCTTGGGGATTTCAAAGATTTGCACTTCAGCCTAGTCTATGTACCCTGACTTCAGCAAAGTTATGAACCAGATGAATATCTCCATCTTGTGCTAGTAACACCTAACTAATTTTATTAAATCCTTTCCAGACCCAGATCAATATCTGAAATGCACTTTGTCCTGTAATTAATCTGATGAGCCATGCTAGCCTTGTTTATAAGTACCTTCAAATTTTTTCTTTAGAGATTTTTATTTTAAAATTAAACTGGCTTAGCAGAAGCACAGTCATGATCTCTGTTTCTCAGTAGCTTTTTCATGCCCTTATTAAATCTCCTGTACTGAGTGCATTCAGTAATTCAGTGATCCTGGCTGGTGAACAGGGTTGGACACCAGGTTCTTAGAGACCCTGCACAGGGGCACATTTGGCAGTCTGATGGCTCATTGTGAAAGGAAACAATCAGAACAACCTGACAGATTTGTGGATTCCTGGCTCCTACCTCATGCAGCCATGTGTCCTCACCCAAGCTTGGTCTGCTTCAGCTCTTGAGGACAGGGTCCACCTCTTGGCAAGGATGGTTTCCTGACACCTGGCTCTTTCAGAGTGAAGGGCAATTCAACAATCAGTGATAAACCACTATCAGTGATTAGTGCTGCTAATTGATTAGGGCAATGAAACCACCGGCCTTTAGCTTCATTGCCCTCCAGAAAATTATCTTGGTTTATTAATAGTATAGATGACAGCAGGACTTAGAAGTAAGCTTAGGAACAGAAGGAATGAACAGAGCAATATCCTGACCAATTCTGTTGCCATTGACCAACAGTCACATAGCTCATGTACACAAGAGTGCAGGAAATTAACACGCTACTATTGTGTGCAGGCTCAAACCCACAGCTGCTGGTCTCTTGTTGGCACTAACTTCCAGCCTGAGCAGGAGGTTGCACAGCAGACCTCCACAAGTCCCTTCCAACAAGCCTCTCCAGGAGTCTGTGACCCTGACCAGGAGTCCTCTCCTGTTGCACGACACACAAATGTTCATACTCTGGTGAGAAAGAAAGGGGTCTAAGGGTGGGGAGAAGCTGTTGGATATACACACAGGGAATCATTACAGATCTGGAAACAATATTATGGTATTGGTTTCTTTTCCTTCATTGGTCTTTAGCATTCTTCTTTAGAAGGGACTCAGCTAATTGAAGACATCAAGGAAGTGCTGAAGAGGCTTATGGCAACAGGGGCATCAAGCAGGGCAAGGCTGAGACAAAGCACTGAGATATTCAGTGGAGAGCAAAGCTACAGATATGTCCAAGTCCCTAGAGCTTTCTATGGAAGTCTGAAGTTTTCCCCATTTAAAGAGTGGGACCCACAAAGATTTTTGGCCTCAGATTTAAGGTTTCTTCACGAGACACAAAGAATATTGCACAGCTCAAAACGCAATATGTGAAATCACTGACAAAGTATCAGCTCTTGGACATTGCTGTTGCCCCTAAAGGAGCTCAAAGGCCCTGTGAGGAGATCCATGCCAACCCTTTTTATTATTTGAAGCTTATGTCATCATATAATTGTTTAGGTTGAAAAAGAGCTTTAAGATCATTGAGTCAAACCATTAACCCAGCACTACCAAGGCCACCACTAAACCACGTCCCCAAGTGCCACATCTACACATCGTTTAAATGCCTCCAGGGACAGTGGTCCAACCACTTCCTTGGGCAGCCTGTTCCAATGCTTAACAATCCCTCCAGTGAAGAAATTTTTCCTAATATCCAATCTAAACTCTCCCTGTTGCAATTTGAGGCCGTTTCCTCTGTCCTGTCACTTGTTACCTGGGAGGGGAGAAGAGAGAAATGAACCTTTTTGTCCCTTCTGAAGAGACTTAAGGCACTTATCAACAGTTCAGCTAATGATTCAAGTTTGACACAGGTCTAGAATGTTCTTGTGCCCAATTCATGTATCTTCTAGCTGATACATATGCTAGTTTGGGTTCAGAGCCCATTTAAGAAAATCTTCCTTATCTCTGAGGGAATTTGCATGCCTCACTGTTCCCCTTGCACAATGAGGAAAGCCTGACCCTCCAGCTTGTGAAAATCACCCCACAGCTTGTGAAAATCACCCCACTTTTGCATCAAATTTTTTGCCTGGGCCTAGTGACCCAGCCCTAACTGGGAGAGATAACTTGACCAGGCAGAACCGTGCTGGGCTGACAGGAAATTGGCCAGCTCAGTTCTGCAAGGAGCTGCTCAGCTGGGCTGCTGCTGCGTGGGATGTGAGGATAAGAAATCCTTCCAGGATGAGATCTGGGACACAGCCCAGCCCTGTGTGTGGGCCTCCCTACCAGGGTCACACAAGACCCTGCTCCTGCAGCAGAATTTTAGAGGAGTGCTCAGCATAGTTTGAATATCCCAGCGTGGGGTGGGGGTAAGGGAGCAGCTGGGGGGCTCTTCCTCTCACCCTTCATCCTCATGGGAATTAAGCATGAGAGCTAAGTGCTCCTTTTCTGAAGCTATTATTGGCAACCAACGCAAAATGTCCCTTTTCATGACAAGTAAATGACCTGCTAAGTACAAGCTATAAAAATTCAGGTCATGTTTTCTGTTTCATTAATATGCTGCCTGACAAAGCCTTGGCCTGCTGGGGCTCTCTGCTGGGGAATGGGAATTAGAAAACCCTTAAGGATTTCTCACTGTCATTATGAGATAGAAAGGCAAACAGGCTTCTGAAGGAAAGACGGCTCCCAAAAGATGAGGCTTTGTGTCCTGATCTCATGAACAACCACAGGAGGAGGCAAGTAATGCCATTTACACACACAGTCCCAGTAGTGTGGGGTTTGAATGCTTTTATATTTCACTAATAGCTGGGCCTGACTGCCCCAGAAGTCAATAAGAAGATTCTTTTGATTGCAACAGGCAGTGGACCAAAAACGCTATTTAGACACAGAAATGTTTGTTAAGTTGGCAAGGAGTGGGAAAAGAACAATATTAATCAGAAAGAGAATTCAAGGGAGAGTCTCTCTGAAATGTTTTTCCACAAAAATCATAGAAGGGTTTATATTGGAAAAGCTCTCTAAGATCATCAAGTCCAGCCATTAACCCAGCACTGCCAAGGCCACCACTAAACCATGTTCCTAAGTGCCCCATCTAAACCTCTTTTAAACACCTCCAGGGCTGATGACTCCACCACTTCATGGGCAGCCTGACCAAGGCCTGACCACCCTAACAGTGAATAATTTTTTTCTAACAAACATCCAATCTTAACCTTCCCTGGTAAAACTTGAGGGCATTTTCTCCCATCCTGTCCCTGGCTGCCTGGGAGAACAGACTGACCCTCCACTGGCTACAAGCTCTCTTCAGGGAACTATAGAGGGCAATAAGGTCACCCCAAGCCTCCTTTTCTCCAGGCTAAACACCCCCAGCTCCCTCAAATGCTTTTCACAGGACTTGTGCTTCAGACCTTTCACCAGCTCCCATGGTGACTGTAGTTTTTAGGCCAGTAGCCTCTAGAATTTACTGGAGATTTTTTAATGTGGTTGTTCTTTCCACATAAAACTGTCTTTCAGAAATCAGAGAACTGGCTCCCTTGCAGGAGACATCCAAGGTGGATTCAGAGGGTGCATCACTTCTAGCTGTAACTACAGGGATTTCCCATAAAGGATGCAGTGAGGCTGAACCTTCATTCTCATGCTTGGCTTAAGCTGGATGAATCTAAAGCTGGGTTCTGGATCTAAAATCCTTTCAGGATCTAAAACCTTTGTAAGGAGTTTGAGCTTGAAGGACTTTGAAGAGCATTAGGTTTTGCTCTTGGCAATATTGAGTAGGATGTGTCCTGCCTTCCTGAGTATGTTCTCTGGGCTTGCAGGGTGGTAACTGATGTGCTGTCCTGCCTAGGGCTGAGGTTTGGCTTTCCACCTCCAGGTCAGTTCCCATCTTCTCACCTGTCCTGCTCCCTCAACTACAAGCTGATAAAGTGAGTTTCATGTGGAGAGCATGGAGGCTGAGATGTAGCAGTGAGATCCAAAATGTAACCTGAATGCCATTCAAAGGGTTATAAACATATAATTTATAAATAAAAATCACTGCCATTCAGAAGGCTATAAATATTTCCTTGAGCCACCAGGTATTTCCAGGTTTGGCATCAAAATGTCCTGATGAATTACTTCTTGCCAAAGGTAGGTTTTAGGGACCTGGCTGCTTTGTGCCCTTTGTGTATTTTTTTCTCTGCAGGGCTCTTGCCCAGAATGCCAATGATTTGGAGCAGCACTATCAGCCTCATTCCAGGGATACTCAGCCTGCAATGAATGCATTGATTCATAGCTTATTTTCAAAGCCAGAAGGAATTGCTATGCTGATGTGCTCTGACCTCGAGCATTCAGTGGGCACAGGAGTATTTATAGCTCTGTTTACAGCACTCTGCTCTGTATACAACTGAGCAGGGACAAGAGCAGGTTCCCTGTCCCAGTGTAGGTTTGACAGCCACTACAAGTTCAACTGCTTTATTAAGGTATTGCCCTCAGTAACTGGCAGGGCAGATTAGCCCTGCCAATTCCAAAGCACGTGGGCAGGGAGTCACCCACACACACCACTTGTGCATACAGTTATGGTCTGCCTGCAGCACAAGCAGAAATAAGCTCCAGGTGCAAGGACAGAGATCTGGGAAATCCTGGGCCTGTCTTTCTCAGACTCCTTGCTAAGCCTGTCTTGTGTCTTCTCTTGGGGGATCACCTGTCCTATGTTCTAACCATACGGAAGCAGCCCAAAAGATGCATAAGATCACTGGATGACTGAAATGAGCTTAGGAATAAAAAATAACTTGTAGGGAGGTTCTAGAGAGCAGCAGGACAGAGCCACTGCAGCTGTTTCAGTTCTCCCAGTATAATATGTCTCAGAGTGTGTTCCCTGATTTGTATTTGGAGCCACAGGCTAAGACACAGTGTCTTCCAGAGCACACCACACTGCTGCATTTCAGATGTGGTGATGAACAGACCTGCCCCAAGCTCAAGCACTCCCAGAAGGTAAACTCACTTCTATGTGTGCAACTGAGACCATTAAAATGGAAACTGCTGAAAGTTACCTCACTTTCCACTTGCCATGCCCTGTCTTTATGCCTTGCAGCACACAGCCAGCCTGCATGACCATTTGTCTTTCCCCTGAGCTTTACTCTGTTCCTGAGCTCCTGATATGTGATGAATGTCCAGCCAGAAACCTGAGCAACAACCAAATATATTCATTAGGCAGATTAGCTAGTTTTTCTTCTGTTCAAGGTCAGATTTCTGCAGGTTAATGCCCTGGAACTGCTAGTCCAACATAAGACACCCATGTCACTTTTCTTCCACTAAAATGGAATTTACTACATTCCTTAGAACACCATTTTCGTAGCTAAATTATACTAGAGTTCTGATTGGCATGTGTCCTGTCAGGTTCAAATTCCCCTGAGAGCCTGCCTTTTTCACCAAACTGTATTTGTGAGTGAACACATAATTGTCCAGCATTGTACAACCCTCGGATGAAATCCCCAAGAGAAAAAGTAATTGCTTTTTTACATGCACAAAAGTAAAATCAGCTGGAGCTAATGCTCTGATAGCTAAGAGAAGCAGTTATTAATATTTCTGCGTGGAGGCAGCACAGCCACCAAGGCCCTTGCTACTGTGAATCTCACAGTCTTGCTCTTGGGCAAAGTATACGCAGTCATCTCTAATCTGTTCCATCTCTCCCCAAGCAGCTCACCCAGCAGCGTGAACAAATTGCCTGGAAATGTCGTCATCGGGCTTCATCTGGCACTATCTCTCCTTCTGTCTGGGTCATTGATTTCCTCATCTCCTCTGCCTTGAAACTCACAGCACACATTAATTTGTGGCTCTCTGGTGCTGAAGCAGCTGCACTCTGCCTTCGCTGCTCAACACCAGCAGCTTTCAGCCTCTGAAGTGTCCTTCACTGCTGCTCACATGAAGACCTCCTGAATGTGTCTCAAGTGGCCTCCCTGCCTGCCACATAACAACATGTGCTCTGCCAGCTTTTGTTTCATCACAAGAGAGCTTAGAGCTCTTCTGCTTTCGGAAATTGGGTAAGATTCAGTCTCCTTCCTACAATGACTCAGTGTGCTGCAGAAATTAGTCCTGCCTTGTATGAGCAGCTACTGTGGATCTCTCAGAGCTGTGCCAGTCTCTGCTAGCCACCAGCTGCCCTCTGGAGAGCAGAGCGAAGACCTGGGGCTGCTCCACGCTCTGGTCTTATGATTGCTAAATATAGTCCATTGATAAATAACATAAATGCATGAAGGGCACAAAATCAAGTTGTTGCAGGTGCTAATGCAGCCTTTCCCTCTGTTCTTTCACCCGTATCACTGACACTTTTCAACATCACCCTTTGCATTTTGAATAGGTATTGTAGCTTTGCACAGCTATTTCCAAGGACCTAATCTGGCCAGCAGAAACTTACTTTCTTTGTGTTTTATTAGGAGTAGTAAAAGTCTCACCTTTCCTCAACACTTGTAAATTGAGTGCATCTGACATGAATTAAGTACAAGATGGTGAGCCCTCAAATGTGAAGTTCTTACTCCTAAATTAATGGTGATCTTAATGGGAATAATTCCATTCAAAGGAAGTGTCAGATAAAATGAGTCTATTACCTTAGAGAAGTGTGTTCTTTTATAAAGCTCTGCGAATCTTTGCTTTTTTAGAAACCAAATTGGCAATCTCTTTGTTTCACAGCCAAATTCCTGATCCTGGGCCTGGAGTATGTCTGGAAAAACATTTCTAGAGAATCCCCCATTATAAATAACCTGGAGGAGAGAAGTATCCTTTGTATCCTTCCTAGAACAAAGAGCAGCAGACTGTAAAAGAGCACGGAGAAAGGGCTGATCTCTTGTACTAGAGGAAAAAAATCCTGATCTTGAGGCTGATGTTTGCGGCATGTGCTCGGGATGAGTCACATGAAAGGCAAATTGAGATAAGAGCAAAGACTCATGAAAGAAAACGACCGATTTTAATCTCTGTATCCCAGTTTGTGGTCTTTGCTGTAGAAATAAAAGCTCTGCACTCCCCTGTAATGTCTCCTTAAAAGATGCAGCAACACCAGCTCCCCTGAGCTTCCTACCTGCGCCCTCACTGTATGCTCCCTAAGCCTTTCAGGAGGTTTTTTTCTTTGTGACGCATTTATAGAGGGTGCTCATGGTCAGCCTGTCCCAGCCCTCCTGCAGCTGTCACAGCCACACTGTGTCCCATCTCCAGCCACGCTGACTCTGAGGAAGTCATATGAGAAATTTTATCAGTTTATGTAGTTTATGTAGTTGCATGGGAATATCACTAGATGTCCTCTACTGCTTAGTAGCTTCACCGTGGTCTGTGTCAAGCACCAGAGAAATCCAGTGAAATCAATCTCAGTTGTTGAAACTATGTTATGGCTTCATTGTTCCTAGTCCATAGAAGCAGAGCAATACTGTTCATCCACAGCCCAAAGGTGTGATCTGCTCCCTCTGATCAACTGGACTCACAGTGGCAGCAACTGCACTGGTTTCATGCAGATTTGGAGTCAACTGGCAGTGTAGGAACACCTCAACTTTCTCCTTTGCAGCTCATTTGAGACTGTGCCATCTGGAGGGTTCAGGCTGTGGTCTCTTTGTGCTCTTCTCCAAATTCAACACAGAGGGTCAAGCTCACAGGGCTCTGCTCTAGCAAGATCCAATCTGGTGCAGGATCTGGTGCAGGATCTGGTGCTGTTATCTCTGCAGGATGCAGGCAGGTACAGCTCCCTGCTCCATCACAAACTGCCTGTCCTCCAGACAGTGATGCCAGCAGCACCTCGGGGTAGCTCTTGGGAGGGCCACTGCATCCCCTTAAACCCCATCTCCACCCTCTGACTTCTCTGAAATGACCTCTTATCCCTGGCTATGTGGCACCAGCAGGAACTTGTGCCCACTGCACTACTCCTTCATGGAATTTTTTTTCTTTTTTTTTTTTTTTTTTCTTTTTCCTTTTTTTTTTTTAGTTTTGTGCAAATAGTCTCTGTCTTGCTGTGGTGCTGTGCAAACCCTTGTGTTTGCAACCTCCTGCTGCAGAGCCTGGGCAAGGGAAGTGTCCCCAGCAGCCCAAAAGGCAGCTGCCAACAAAACAAGCCAAGAAGCTCATGCTGCACTAACCCACTCAGCTTTAATATGGGATAATAAACAGCCACATTCATCTAGACCTAATAGTGAAATACTATGCTACATACATAATGCATCCTCTGATTTAGTGAGAGCTTGCCTGAAGTATAACCTGACTTGAGGCGTTCAGAGGTTGTACAGTCACTTTAATCTATTCACTGAAGCTGAAACAGACTGGAAATGTCATGTGCTTAAATCTGTATGGGGGAAATGTTGGCTGAAATTTTAAGGCACTCTTTTATTTTAGCTTCCCACTTCATTCCAAGGTTTGAAGTGTCGCCCATCCTGCACTCACATCCCCCCAGGGAGGGCTGGTAAGAGGGAGGCTCTTCATGCCAGTACCTCTGCTGTCAAACTGAACCTGTTGTTTTGTTTGAGGGCTCCTTGGGGTGACTCAGCAGTATACAAAAATGCACTTAAATAGGAGTTGTATTGTATAAGTGCTCAACCACAGCAGCAATTCCCCTTTAGCAATGTTGTTAACTAATATGCACTACAAGAAATTTAATGCTGCTCCAGATACTGGATGGAATTGAAAGAGGACTTTTTGGCTTTCCTCCTTCCATAATTTTAGTATTTCTTATAGTAGGAAGGCTACTGAGAGCTGAGCAATAACCTGGATACCTGAGGTACAGAAGCAAGGACACAGGCTTTTCCTGTAAAGTGTTACTGACTTTGGTATGAAATGCATCAGAGATTTTCAGGTTTAGGTGTCTGAATATTGGGCTTGGTTGGCAAATGCAGCTATCTCCACAGAAGCAAAAATGTGCAGCTCTGAAGGGTGATCTGTTTAAGATGCTCAAATAGAAAGCTGGATGCTCAGATTTAAAGATCTAAACCTGAAATCTTTGGCCTATCAGTTCCAGGACTGCTGCGTACCCAGCATTTAGTGACAGCATTTCCACACCTCTGAGGATGTATAAATGACCTGCTGTGTGCAACTTTGCCAATTCTTCCCTCCCTGGTGGCAAGATGTGCTGATAGCAGAAACCAGATTCCTCGTAGCCAGTTGCCTCCATCACTGCACTGCAGTCTGCCCTGGGAAGATGAGGAGACTGTTTTGTCCCAGAGGGAAAATTTGTAACCAACAGAGAAGCTGTTTCACACCAAATTCAGGTGTAAACATGTCTTTTGACAAATGCATATCTTACAAACTCAGCTGTCAATTCATGTGAACAAAACACAGCTGTCCCACGGTTTGGTTTGGAAACTTGTGGGGTTCCTCCTGATCTGCTCCCTCTCACCTCTTCCATGCTGCTGGACCAATGCAGGTTTTGAGGCAGATACTCACGTATCTTGTTTGTAAAATGGCAGTACACTTCTCTCTGCCTCTTACATGTGTGGGAAAGATAGCACAGAGGCTGTCTTGTTCCGTGCATGCCGCAGTGCTGTGCCAGACTCCTTGGGTAGATCTTTCTGGGGACTACTGGAGTGTAAGGAATGCTAATTCAGCACAGGAGGAGAGCTGGGACTGTTCACTTGGGTTTAAAAACCATTTTGAGTTCCTGTACCTGTGCTTTGCACACCACCAGGGAGGTAAGCCCTGACCCAGCACCGTAAATCAGCAGGTGCCTAAATGTACCCCCTGAGATGCTGTGGGCACTCGGTCTGTACCTGAGCACCACCCAGGGTTGTGCCCAAGGCGCTCCTGTAGTAGGACACATTCTTCCTGCCATGGATTATTCTCACGCAGCCAGCATCCTCTGTGAGGGCAGCATGTGTCAGTGTGTGTAGGTGCGGGAATAGAGCTTTTGCTGGTGTCAGGTGCAAGGTGTGAGGTGGCAAAGGAGCTCACAGGTGGCATGGGAAGCGCTGCTTTCGTTCTGCCTCCCAGTGCTAGCCAAGGGCACGCATGAAAGGTAAGAAAAGTAACCACTGCCCATATGTTCCCCGGGTGCTATATAGGATGAGCTCTGGTGTATTAAACACGAATTCTCTTATTGGCATTAAAGTTGATGAGGCTTCCTTGTATTAAGTATGAATATACATACATACATATATATATATATATATATATGGGGGAGGGGGAGAAGGGGAGTTGTGTGCGCATAGTAGCTGGTTCTCAAAGGCTCGGTGTGTGCCGTGTTCATGCAGCGTGAACGGCGCTTACAGCGGTCCGTGCCCTCCGGCTGCTGCCCCGTCCATCAGACAGAACGGGCTCTTAACTGTCCTCCTCCTCCTCGTTTGCTGGCGGCTGCACAAACCCCGCGGCCGGAGGGTCGGTCCGCTCCCCTTCAGCCCCAGCCCCGTGGGGCCCGGGGTGCCGGGCGGGGAGAGCGGCCCGAGCTGTTTAAGGTGCCGCCGCCGCCGCTGCCGCCCCGCTCCACCTTAACGCGCGGCGGCGGCGGACGGGCCCATTGCCGCGCCGGGGGTCGGCGGGCCCGGGCCCCCGCGAGCCGCGCCGCCGCCGCGCCCGCCGGACAGCGGCACCCACGCGCGGCCCAAGTGGCCATCGCGGCCGAGCCGCCGAGCCGCAGGTGACGGCGGGTCCCCGCACCGCCGCGAATCCCCCTCGGCTGCGCCCGGCCCGGCCCCCGGCGGCGGGGCCGGGCTATTTATAGCAGCCGCCGCGGCGATATAAGGGATGGCGGGCGCGGGCTGCGCTGCCGCGGCCGCCGGGGCCAGAGCGCGCGGGGGCCGCCGGCGCTGCCGGGCTGAGGGCGCGGCCCCGCAGCCCGGGTGAGCGGGCGGGGAGCGGAGCCGCTCCGTTCTCTGAGCGGGGCGGGGGGACACGGCCAAACAAACAATAACCCGGCTGCGTTCTGCCCGTCCTCCGCGGGACAGCGCCGTGCACTTTCGGCGCTCTAACGCGTGACAAACCCGCGGGAGGGGCGGGACCGCCGTGACACCCCGCGGTAACCGCGGCGGGGCTTCCCTCTGCTTCTTTCCTCTCCCCACAGCGATTCCTGCTGAAATGCGGCGCCCCACGCTGGCATGAGCCCTGCCGTCGGGAGCAGCGCGCCCCGGGCACCGCCGCTTTCCCTGGCCGCAGCTCGGTGTCGGGAAGAAAGCGCTGTCGCCGCGGAGCCGCCGCTCGCGGCAGCGCCGGACGCCGGGCAAGGGACGGACGGTACGGGGGCTTCGTGCGGCGGGTGGGCTGCGGGGGGCTCGGGGTCCTTGCCCTGCCGAGAGCCGGGGAAAGGGAATGTATGGCGCAATGGTCGGAACGCCGTGTGGTCCGTGCCTTCTCCGGGGTGAGCGCCGGGGAGAGGGGTCGCTCTGAGTTCCGCGGTATAATGGACGATCTTTGTAAGTTGAGGGTTTGTTGGGTTTTACTCGTGTCAGGGGTTATTCCCCCCGCCACTGATTCAGAGTCACGGTATTATTTTACTTTCCTACCCCGGGTGTGTTTCGATGTGATCTGGGTATGGCGAGGATTCTTACCTTACATTAAAATTGCTCTTGGATCACTGAGTACTTTGTATAAGCTTCCATAACTTTTAGAGGGATAGAGATGCTATCTTCAATTACAGAGAAAGGAGGAGGAGGTACGGGTTTGGGTTTGGTTGGTTTTTGGTTCGTTTTTTTTTTTTTTCCCCTGGTTTTGCTTTACTTTTACTTTGCTTTTATACTTTCTGCTTTAAGAAAACAAACTGAACCACAGATAGGACAAGGATTTTTCAGACCTTGTGATTGAGATTGCTGGGGATTAGAAAGAAAACTTGTAGGGTTTTTGTTTGTTTATTTACTTTAATGGCTCAATTAGAAACAACGTATAAACCCCTGCTTCCTAGAAACAACGTATAAACCCCTGCTTCCTAGACAGAGAAACTAAGATAAAGCCACGCTGGCTGCAAGCTGAGGAGCAAGTTAAGTGTTAGACCTGGATGGATCACTCTCAAGCATCCTGCACTCCTCTGCTCCAGTGACTCTCCTTGTCGTGCAACAAATTGGGACTTCACACCAGCAGGTCAGAGTGGAGACAGGGCTTTTCTTAGAAGAGCAAAGCGTACAGGGAAGCCTTGATCCCGGCGTGAGGCTTTTTCCCAGCACAGGGAACTGCAGCCCTTCAGCACTGTCAGCTGGCACTGATCTCCAGTAATGCCACAGAAATATGAAAATCTAAGCCACCAAGTCCTCAGGTAGCTTAAATCATCTAAGTTCAGATTTTGTCGGCAGGCTTAAAGGGATGCTATTGACTGGAAATGTTTATGTACGTCTTACCTGGAAACTGTTGTTCATACAAGAGTTGATATTAAGAAAAATGAATCAACTTTATAGTTGCATCAGGTATAAATGTACTTTCTGAGTTTTCACTCTGAAATTACCTGGTTAGCTCAGGCTCTTTTTGCAGAAGAGAGATGCATTTCAAATGCCTAAAACTGTCATTTTTCTTTATGAAAGGTACTTGTCTCTTGCCCTGAATCTTTTAAAATGAATTTGCAAAAAAAGGGTCTATTAATTTAAGAAAGGCTAGGAGAAAGATAAGAGAAAGAACAAGGGGTGTGGCAAGGAAATTGCACAAAGTAACAGCTTTAAAGAAAAACTCTCTGTAGTAGAGCTTCAGACTGCCTAAGAGGTAAGATTTCTTTCTAGCTATTTAAGTCTGAAAATACCAAGCTGACAGCATCTCCTAAAAAATAATACTGTCTGTAGAAAATAGGTATGAATAGCTTCATATTGTAGTTCTGCATCAATTTGTCTTTCTTTGATTTTGCTCCTTCATTCCGGGAGATATCCAATATGATAGAGTGTATACCCAGATTGCAGAGCGCCAAACACCCCACCAGCATCACTCCTGAACCAGAGCCGCTGGGTCAGAGCTGGCCCAGCACCTCTTTTCAGTAATTATCTGAGAGTCAATTCTGTTTATTGAAGTTTTTGGTGGGTATTTTCACAAGCTCCAAATTTTTTGCAGAGAATGCTAAGAATTGCAGAAACTAAACTTGCCTTCTTTGGGGAGAGCATTTTGGTATGTGCCGCATTGGATGGTCTTTTCTTGACCTGGGACTGAGACTAACACGAGGGAGGAATAACATTGTATCAGAAGAAGGTGGTTAGAAAGGACTTTCTTCCTTCTCCCCACCCATTTTTCTGGCACTGGTGAACAAATGGCATTTGGGGACTGGAAGGAGGAGGATGAGTCCTACATGTGAGCTGGTGTTGTCATTGGCAAAGGCAATGTAAGATGGATATAGGAAAAAGGGATGTGATGATTCATTATTGTTGTCATTGTGCTGGGGTTTCTTAGGCCCCTCTTTAACTGCAGTGTCCTGTACCCAAGTCCTCCCTGGCCCATTAGCTGCACCATGTGCTCCTAGTGGTGTTTCAGGGCTGACAACATTTGAGCAGGAGCTCTACTCCCTTCTCTTAATTCTAGAAGGCTCCTTGTTAAACTTTATTCATTTCTGCCCTTTCATTTTTATCTTCTTTCCTTGGGTGTGAAGTCCTTTTTGTAGCTGGATTCAAGCCAAGAACCTCTATCCACAGCTGCCAAGCCTGGCATCCCTACTGGCTCCAGGTGAATCAGTTCATTAGGATGAATCAGTATGCCCTGTAAAAGCTTTAGGGTCCAGACTTCAGCTTGACCACTCTTAGTAATTTGGTTTTGCCTGGTTTATTTGTTTGTCACTGCTTCAGCTAAGCTGTCACTTCTGGTGGCTCCTCGCTTCAGACTTGCTCAGCCTTTGGAGCCATGCAGGGCCTTCAGTCAGTGTCCCTACACTTTGTGGAGCTGCTTTTGCCTCAGCATTGTAACTTCTCCATGACCACTCACCCTTTACCTCTCTTACCTGCACAGGGGGAGTTAGGAGGGATTGCACCTCAGCATGGGAATCTGCAGCTCTCAATGCAGGGAGTACTTCAGACTCTGGAGGTGGAGAATATTAACATGAATCCACAGGAATGAAGAGGGGACTGTTTTTGCATGGTGGAGGTGTTTGCATAAGCTTTTACTGTCATAAATAAGTAGATCGGAATTCAGGGGACAGATTCAATGTGAAAAATAGGGAATTAATTTTCAGGCTTCCAAGGTAGGGCTGAGGAAAATAATGGTGTTAAAAGATATGGAAATGTGCCTTGAAAGTAACCTTGCCAAGACGGATGGTGTTATTTTTGTTTTATGGAGCACCCAAATTTAATGAGGTATAAAGCAGAAGGCTTGGGAGGATTTGGTCCAAGTGAAAACAGAATGAGCGTGGGACTGGCAGATGGGAGGAACATTAGCCCACTCCTTGGTGGATTTCTTGCTTCTTTCTCCTGTTGTTGCTTACAGGGGTGCTTGAGAGAAGATACTTATTGGGGAGGGAAGAATAGCCCTCCTGTTCTACTTGAATGTTGCTGGTTGTATTTTTCTCTGTGGGGAAACAAAGTTCTGGTGCTCCAGTGGGTCACATCCTGAGTGCCTGTATCCAAAGTAAATCTAGAGCAACACTGTCTACTTCAAAAATATCTGCAATAAGCCAAGACTGGCTCTTTCTGAACAGAGAGTATAAATGAACAGCTATAACTTCAGATGCTGAATTTTTTGGCATGCTTTTTTTTTTTTTTTGAGATTTATGGCTCTTTTATTCTCTGTTTGAGAATGTAGTGGAGCAACTGCTGATCTGTGCATGTGTATGTGTGAGTAAATGTCAGTGGAGGAGTAATATATATGGAAATCTTGCATAGAGATAGAATAGGCAGCAGGTTTGCCATTAGATAATGAAATAATTGTACAAAAATATGTCTTCTGAAATAACGATTGAGGGAAGGGATAGGGACAGAGTTGGGGGAGGTTAACAATATTTTTGAGTAATTTGCTCTACTTGTAGTACTCGTTACTGACTCTCCTGCAGTTTTACTGCTTCAGACAATGCTTTTCCAGTGAGTGGTGCTTAGTGTTGCACAGGCAGATAGGTTCTATGTGAGACACCAGCCCAATTATTGGAGCTAGGTGAAGGGATGGGAAACTGCCCCCAAGTACTTTGTCACAACCTGGCCAAAGGTAGGTAGGCTAAGGTCAGCAACTCTTACAGGTTCCAATGAACCTGCCTTTCACTAAGTCCACTTTTCTTTCTAAAATGGAGTAGTAGAAGTTATTTCTTTGTGTGGTGTGTTGGGAGCATAAATATAGCTGAGATACTTCAGAAGGCATCTAAGTACCAGAGACAGTCTTGGATGGGATTTCCCTTCCTGCTACTTTTGGCCAGAACTGACCAGCAGAGATGTTCAGTGCTTGTATATTTGCATATTAATTTTTGGCTAAATTTTGTTAACCTTAGAATTTGACATTGATAGGCTCAAGAGTAAAATCTTTAATTACTTTCTTCTACTATAGAGCAGCTTAAAAAGTTCCTGGCACTCTTTCACCCTCTCCCAAATAAAACAATGCTTGCCTTGCCTTCTCTTCAAGATCTGCTTCTGCAAAGAATGTTGTACCAAATATATAACTTAATACAAGGTGGTAAAAATGGTTTATTCTTTCTTAATCCCAGCTCTTGACTGCATCTGCCTAGTTCTTGGTCTAGAGATAAATGTCACTGAGGACTGCCTGGGGACTATTTTGCATCTGAATGGTGACTTTTAATGATTCAGGTAATGGGCCAGACCACTGTTTAATGTAGTGATTGGTGCTAGTCCACTGAAATCCAAACAGCTGCCCCAAGTTTCTATAATCTCCAGTAAAAACAAGTACAACAGCATCAGCCTTGCAGCCAGTTTACAGTAAACCTGCTCCCTGGGCTGTGGGTTAACCTCCTTAAATATCCCTTGTGGTCAGGTCTGTTACTCTTGTATGTGAAAATAAGTCTTGGTGTGCTTTCTGATTTACTGAAGTGTAAATAAACCAAGAAGGTCTTTCAAGTTCAGGCTCTCTCATCAGCATATATTAGTAACGCTCATCAGCTTTTGACTGGAACTTTGATGGCATAATTACTCTGAAAGGGTAACGTATTCAAAACTACCTGTGTGACTTTGGGAGTTAGATTCCTCAGAGTTTAGTCATTATTTTAAAAAGTCATTAGCTTTTTAAGCTACACACACTCCTGGAAGTTTCAAGCAAAGGCTTCTGTTTATCTTGTCTTTAAAATGCCAGTTTCTAGGATGAGAGCAGCAGCTCTGCCGCTCCACTTATTTCAATTATTAAATAAGAGTGTTGGAGAAACAATTAGAAAAATACTGTGGTAAATAAATTCTCATGGGTAATCTTACTAGAGAGGTCCAAGAGGCAAAAGTGTACTTTTCAGTCACCTGACAGCAGGATGGATATGGGCATGTATTTTCAGCTATGTCTTTAGGACAGCTGAGAGGATGACTGATGTCTCAGCTGTTGTTGTAGACATAGCAAAGCATGTATTTCTCTAGTCAGGATTTGGTGCACTTAACTCAAACAGCTTGTGACTAGAGCAGGTCAAGTCACTGGGGCAAACGTGGTTATCAGCAGAAGCAGATAAACTAAGAAAACAGTCTTGCATACTCTAATGTTTGTGTAGGTAAGATTTAAATTTGCTATCAGTCCTAGGGTTCTTTATGAGCAGTGATGGATTAGTCTTGATACTTGTGCAAGTTTTAAAGCATTCCTGTAACACTTGTAATGCAAAATCTATTTATTTTGCAACATACCTGTGAGATAGGGACCTGCTATATCTCATTTGTACAGCTAGGGAACTGAAGTATTCAATAAAGCTAAACACAGCATGAGGGATTCTGCACACAAGAAAGTCTGCAGCAGGACAGGCAGGAGGGTGCTCACACAGTCTTAATTCCCATGAAAATCAACAAGCTCTTGTCCATGCTGTTCCCATCTGATTCTTCCTCGGTGCTTCTGAAGCAGCTTGTGGCATTTGCTTGGCTAGACAATGTGTGTTTGTCTTTTCTAAGGCAGAAAGCTCAAGCCTGGTGATGGAGAGAGGGAGGTTGTGGATGCCATGGGACAGGGAGAGAGAAATGGCAAGCGTTTCTCACAGCGGCTTGTGAGAGATTTTAGGGAGTTGGAAAGATGTGATAACCTGCTGACCATAAACAACTTGCAGGTGCTGTTTTTTTACCTTGTTTTTCCACCTTGTTTTTCTGTTCCTCTCAAGGACAGTGCATGAGAAAGATGTTTGTGTTAGTTAGCCAATAGAATAGGATCTATCGTACCTCTCTATAAAAACCGCGCGGTTCGTTTGAATAAAGCGCTGCTTCGCCTTTGCTACGATCCTGCCTCTCGTCTGTTCCTGCCCCGACGCCGGCGCGCGAGCGACAGGAGGTGATGTGTGTCTGGGGAAGATGAAGAGTGGGGAACATCCCCCAGCTAGAGATACCTCCACCACCACTTCTTCAGTGAGTGGCTTCCCCAAGGCTGGCACAAGTTGCTTCTCAGCTACTGAAACTGTTCCTCTCTGGCAAATCCCTGCTCTTCCTGTACCCAGAGCCAGCTCTGCTCCTCTTAATAAAGTTGATATGAGTGGCTGGGTTGATGATGGAGCTTCCTGCCCAGCTCCACTTCTGCTGCCACAGTGCTGAGTTCCTGTGTTACCTGGGTTCCCTGATGCAGCAGAGCTTCCACTGCTCCATCTCAGCCATGTGAGGGTCACCAGTGCTTGGAGTTTGGTGGAGGAAGTTGTCCAAAGCTGGCAGGAGGAATTTTTTGTTATGGTTGCATGATGAACAGTAACAATGTGAGTTTTATTGCTCAGAATGTATCCACATTTATAGGATGCTATATTTAAAAAGGAGAAAAAATGAGTCATGGGGAGCTATGCTAATGCTAAGTATTTATGTCTACCTCTTGTGAGGCTCAAGGCAGTGGGAGTTGAGCAACATTCTTGTGAAGTGTCTAGAGGATTTATGGATCAAACTAAAGCCTGCTGAAGTCAGCTGTAAGTCATGCAGTGCCTTGCTCGGGGCCCATGTCATGTACTGTGTGTGGGTTACAGTGAAATATTCCTCTTGGGAAACCCAGGAGTGCTCTGTGCTGCTGGCTTCCCTGGGCTTGGGCAAGAGCTTGACTTGCTCCCAGTGCTTATTACTCTGCCACTGGGAAGTCACTCCTGGCTTGCTGCCAGGGCAGGAATGTTGCTGTGCCTCCCAGGCCATGCCTGCAGCACCATAGGAATGGGTACCTGTGCCCTGAGTGGGAGCAGGCAGAGCCTGGCATGTCTCAGCTTCTCCTGCACTCCCAAGGAGATGTAATGTCAGGGTCTGCTGTGGAAAGTTGCTGGAGCTTTCCTTTCAGAGCTGGCTAGGGTCACAGGGATGCCAGGGTTCGGATGCTTTCACTTTTGGCATGTCTTGACACTAATTCAGTTGGCTTCCACTTAATTATGAAGTGCAAATGTTGGAGTTTTGTTTTTTTTAAAAGTTCTTTAACGAAATTGCAATCTGCTTGAGAGCACCAGTGAATTCAGCTTTCCAAGCGTCTGCTTGCCAGCATGCCTCAGCTCCTGTCACAGCTATAGGAAGAACTGGGATCAGGATTTCAGTTGTGGGTGAGCCAGCAATGGGGTATGGAGAGAGACTCTGTGAACAAACCCTGACAGCGCCATGTGTCCAAAAAATGCAGATTTGGTAACAGCAAGAGGCTCCACAGATCTTCTGTGTAATCCACTTATTAGAAGGAGGTTTTGAAGTGAGCAAAAAATAATTATTAAATTGAAATCTTCGCCTTTATTGGACTTTAATTTTGTTTTCTTGTGGTTTTTTTTTTTTTTAAAGAATTGGTCATATCAGTATGAAAATGAATGTGTTTAATCTTCCTTTGATATAGTTTTGAGTGGTACACTATTGCAGCCTGTTTTGTTTTCCAGTGCAAGGTGTGCTCTGGTTTATGGAAACAAATACTTGTTCATCTTGTGAGTATAAAAGGGATTGAAAGGCTTTTGAATAGGCATCTGCTATTTGCACTGCTGGAAGCAGTAAGCCTCACGGTGAGCAACAGATGATAGGCAATAGCTGGAGCCAACACCCACCCATTTTAGATTAAAAGGATGTTAATGGACATTAGTGTAGTGGGAATCACAGCCACTTTTTTCTTGATCTGGCCTTCCCACTTAAAGAACTACTAAAACACCACTGTAGCATGTCTTCAGGTACCTGGTGACTCCAAGAAAGCATTTAAGGGATTTTTTTTCCTGTGAAGTTGTGATCTTGTGATTCAAGTTCTTTACCAGTTGGTTGTTGAAACGCTCAGCCTGAAGGGGTACCAAATGACAAAAGTAACAGGATGCAGATGGAATTTAATCTCTTGGACACTATTATCGGGTCTGTCATCTGTACTTAGCATACCCAGATAGCTCTTGAGTGGTCTGCATAGACAGCTGGCAGTTTAGTAGAGATTGTGATCTTCAGAAAATATGTAGCTGATGTCTTGTGTAATACTTGCTATGGAAGTATTGGTGTCACCAGCCTAAATGCAACACTTGCTGGGTGGGGAACACATGTCTGTAAAGCAGGACTCTTTGGAAGATGTTTTTCAGTATCCAAGCACTCAATCCCAGAAAGAGTGATAAGGGCATCCACAGAGCTTGTGCTAAAGGGTGATGAACTGGGAGCAGGGAGATCACTGAAAGAATCCCTTTGGCTCAGCAGTGCTTGCTGCTGACTGCAGTTGCAGACTGAGGCTGGTTTGGTGGCTGCTGGTGTTCTGTAGGGACAAGAATCCCTAACTAACCTTGGAACAGGAGGAGACATGCCCCAGTGCTCTGGAAAAACCCTCAGCTGTTGTGAATTGTTTTTGTGCAATAGCGCAAGGTCAAACACTGCTGTTGTAGCTCTCAGAATAGTGCATGGTCTCGCTGTTAAGGTACCTGCCTGCATCTGACACAGCTGCCCTTGGAGAACAAGGCAGGTATTGCCTGAGCCCACTGTGTGCACTTCACCTGAATAGACCTTGGTGGTAGCTGGGGAAGGATGATAGCTTGGAATTCGAGCATCCAGAGGTTGTGATCAGCTGTAGGACGAGATGGACTTGAATAAGTACTTGCAGCTCTTCCCTAAGAAAATATTCTGTAGCTCAAGGGCAGAGTGCTTTGAGAGAGACTTCTGTTTCCTCCACATATTGTGGATGCTTTCAGATCTAATCTGCAGACAGGGACTATGTCAGGCATGAGGAGCTGTGCAGACCATTTGCTTTTCTTGAGCTTTGGGCAGGTCCAGAGATATACTGAATGCTCTGTTAAGATGCTCTGCTGGGCATCACTTCTTCTGTGCATCCTGCAAAATAGCTCCAGGAAGCACAAGGATGCTGACAAGCTCCTGCATCACCCTAGTCCTGTGAGCAGCAAGGGTTTTGTTACATGAGATTTACTTGTGCTGTATTAAAGCTGTTTTCAAAAGTTTTACTAGGACCAAATGCCTGTGGAGCACGAAAAGTCTTTCATGTTAATTGCCCACGTTAGCTAAGAGAATATATAATTCCTTATTCTTTTTGCAATGTGGCAAGCCTGTTTAATTAGGCAACTGGGATTTGAATTATTAAATAACAGAACAGTTTCAACCTACTTTTCTGTTGGTAAAGATCTCCAGCAACCCTGTTTTTTATTCCATGGATTTTTGAATTATGAGTTCCAGAAACTCTGTGAACCTCAGGAGGATGACTTACTGGATCCAGGAGGACAGAGAAATAGGACTCGTATTTTAAGGTCTCCTGAGCACAGCAAGTTATTCTCTGTTGTTTACATACCAGCCTCACAAGAGTATGGAAATAAATGCTAGGTTGTCGAAGCAAAGCAGAAAAATTGTGGTTTTGGGCATATCCTGTGTTGAAGCATCTGTTTGGTTTTGTGCAGCATAAGAATAAATCCTTCTACTGCACAAAACTCTGGGAGCAGCTCTCTCTGATTTGGGGTAAAAGAGAATAGAGCAAAGTAACAGGAGCTGCAGTTCATGTGGGCTTGGGAAGACTCATGAAGATGAACTGTCTTAGCTGGGAGGCGAGAAGGGACAACGAGGAGCTGTCTCGGCCAGAGCAGTGAAGAGCTGCTGAACTTAGGCAGTGATTGGAGGTCTGCCACCTTCGAGGCAATGACAAAAGGGCTGAGGAAATGGCTGCTAGTGTCCATGGTTGGGGCAGACATGCCAGCAGCCCTGGGCAGGGTGTCCTTATGGGCAGCAGGAGGTGAGGGACTTGCTGACAAAGCCACTTAGATGCAAAAAACTCCTGAAATATCTCCCAGCCTCAGGCTCTTCAAGCCCTCCTGACCCCAGGCTAATGTATTCTGGCTCCTGTTTGGGACTGGTGCACTTCAAAAGCCTTGTTGAGTGGATGGGTGGGTGGAACTGGTGACCCAAAATACCATTTCCCCTTCCTAAGGCTGGGCGTATACCAAACTTGTGTCTCTGTGTGGTAAAAGAATATGAACCAAAAGTGCTGAGAGATGCAGTGGTTAAATTGAAACATGCTGTGGCAGGATGAAAGTAATCTTGTCCCTTACAAGGCCTTAATGCTTTGGGGCTTTATTTATTTTAGTTTTTTCAAGTGGCTGCCATCCATGCTGTCTCTATCTGTGATTTTAATAGAGATATTTTTATATGCAGACATGTGTCAAGATTCCATCAGGTTAAATCACCCCATGTTATATTTTCACTCACTAGGTCAATATAAAAAAATATCTATAGCTATGTTTTATTTAAAATTTGAAGTCTGAATTGTCATTGAAGGTGCTGAAGCATAAGAGCAGACCTCTGTGTTAGGGTCTGTGTCCCTTGCAGAGAGCCTTGCAGTACAAAAAAGAGTCAAATCCAAATTTTTTCTGTTTCTGTTAATCTGGTATGTAAAATATGATGCAAATCAGAGATTTACATGGATTGCCCAGACTGAGGCTAATCCATAATCTCTTTGCTTGGTGTTTAAAAATAATGGCACTGTACATGCATAGGAATGGCATATGAGATCTACCCTAAGGCTAGAGCAACATAATGCTGCATCCCACTGGTTTTGAGAAGAGCCCTTGGTGTCTTGACTTGGTTACAACTTTGCAGCAGGGTAGCTGTACTTCAGAGCTGTGTGGTGGATGGAAATTAAAAACGGGTCCTATGGCTGAACCTGAACCTTTCTTTGGAATTTCTCAGCAAGGTCTTTAGGAGATTGAACATGTTTCCTTGCTCAGATTCTTCTGTTTCAAACAGGAGGAGGAGAGCAGAGTAATTGAACCAAAGCAATTATTTGGAAGAGCTAATGAAGGACCAGGGATTCTTGTTTGAAGGTAGTTCTTGATTTACCTCAATAGTCTAGATGCAGAAACTTTGGTTATTTTGCTTTATTTGGTTCATGTGTGGCCTTACCTGTGAAGTGACCCTTCCCACGGCTCAGGTAAAGCAAAGTTCTGTGCACTGGTAGGAGCTCTGTACCACTCAGCTACAGCTGCAGTGTCCAGTGGCACTGTAGTACCACTCACAGTGAGGGAAAGGTGAGTGTGCTCTAGCCCCAGAAAGTGACAAGCAGTATGGTGATACCAGTGTTTAACTGATGCTTTATCCTCTTGTCCCTTCCAAGGTCTTTACTGGCCCTGTTGCCAAGACTCAGAGGTGTGTTCACTGCCTGTATTGCTCTGTAGCCCAGCACATCTTCTCATTCCTCTAGGACAGCATCCCCTCAGGGAATCTGACTGTGCAATTTCTGCAAACCTGTCAGTGTCAGCCTGATAATAAGACAGAAGGAGGCATCATGTTGGTGTGGAGGACTGAATACCTTGAAAGCTGACTGCTGAAATGAGTATAACAAGTGTGGTGTACTTCTCCCATGTGAAAACAGTTTATAAGCCAAAAGCAGATGTTATTGTTAGGTCTGTGTGAAAGATGCTTTGTGGCAGAAGCAGGTGTGCCTCTCTTTTCCTTTAACTGGCAAGAGAATCTGCTGTTGCTTTCTTCTTTTCTTTTTCTTTTTTTTTTTCTCTATGCAATGGTAATTGAGTTTTGAGAGGGTTTATCTTTCCGTGAAGCTGTGGGTGAATTTCTGATGTGATTGCACGGTGTAGTGGTGGCTGGAGCCCTGCTGTTGCCTTGTTCATCAGAGCTGCTTCATGAGAATGCAGAACACTTTTGAGGTATGATTTCCCATCACATGCTAATCCAGTGAAGTGCTGTAGATTTGCTTGCTGGCACTGTTTAAATCCATAATGCAGCACCACCTGCCAAACCACGGGGCATAATGGAAGTGTTAATGAATGTACATACATACCCTCCCACATGGCTGCAAGTTGAATGACTTAAGAGTCAAGGCAGAGAATTTAGGCTGAGTGTAGAAGGAGCCAGAATTAGGGTATCCTGATGCAGATCTCTGCTGAAACTGAGGGGTGAGGGGTGACCACAGGGAGTGTAAAGTTGGGTCAGCTGACTTACAGGGTGCTTTCAAAGATGCATTGATTTTCAGCTGCTGCTCTATGGATTCATCAAGTCATGACACCTGAGATGTAAATTGGGCATTCAACAACAAAGTGCAGGTACTGAGCAGCACCAGCTGGGGCCCTGGTACCTCTGTTCTTAGGGGTATTCTCATGGGATGCTTCTCTCCCAAGGGCTGGCAGGGTGAAGGCACTTGATAGGAGAGTGGACTTGAGTCATGCAAGGGTAAACTCTGTTCCTCAGGGGTGGTTTGGCCAGTTGCCCAGTGGTTTGAGTGTCAAGGTGTGTGTTTGCCACCAGGATGGCTTGTCCAGGCTGGCACAAAGCGGAAGTAGAGTAGCAGGGAAAGAGTTAAACAGGGACAGCCAAGGGGTTTGCCAAAGAGAGGGGCTAGGAAGAGGCAGCAGGGCTGGCACATGGCTGGGATGTTGGCAGTGTACATGCACCCTGTCCTCAGGCAGGTTCAGTGGAATGCTGTGGCTTTGCAAAACCCTGCATCACCATGTGTGAGGCAGAGGAGGGGCCCATGCATCCACCCCTCATCCATTCCTCGTCCCTGTACCCAGCCCTGAGTTCTGCCCACCCTCCTTTTTGAGACAAGCAGTTGGATTTGCCAAGTATGGAGTCACCTCCCCAGCAGGCTGTTCGTAAGTAAGAGGCTTATGCTCTTGGCAGGCACTGTAACGAGCCTGGAAAAAATTACTGTTATGGGTCCTGGCCCAGTGATGAGATCTTGGAGTCTTCCAAGTGACAGAGTAATGACATGGACCTGGGAAATGCCTGGAATAGCCTTCCACACAGTTCTGGGATTCAGCGTCATTAGATTCTAAGTAAAATAGGCCATGTGCCTGTTTGGGTAAATTTGGGAGGCAGCTGTTCCATCCTCTTCTGAAGTCCATGATGGTGAAGCTCTACTCAATCTCCAGCATTACAGACCAACATACTCTCTGTTATTCTGTACCTGTAAGTGAGTATTAGATGTGTTGTGGGGAACCAGGGGAAGTGTCCTTGATCCAAGACCCTGGGAAAATTTATAGAGAGCCTTTCAAGCCTGCCTTGTGCCTTGGGGTGTAGAACTATTGCAGAAACATCAGTGCTGCCCCACAGCTCAAAGATAATTTCTGGGAACCTTGTGGTGGAAAGTGAACAGGCAATGTGTCTTTTTTTCCATAGGATATATACAACAGTAGTCTTTTTGCCTAGGAAGGGCATAGACATGAGTCAAGTTTAGGAAAAGATTTGCAAGTAGAGGACAGATTTTGTAAATAGCCTGGAGATCCCTACTCCCCTCACCTTCCTTCATCTGTCTCTTGGACTTGGTAGGATTCACCCATCCCTTAGTGGGAATGCTATTACCAGGGAACTTCACAGCCTTCAGCTAAGAGATGCAAAGTGTGTTTGCCAGGAGGGAAGGGAGTCTTTAAAAAGCCATTTACATCCTGAAAGACATCCGGTAGCAACACTGGAGATGTAAAAGCATTAAATACTGAATTGAGCCTGACTGGAAGACAAATGTGGAGCCAAATGCATTGATTGATTTGCAGAAGGGTGACTGGAATGAGGTGGCCCTGTACCCTTTCTATCCATTAATCATCTCCAAAGCATCCATAGGTGCCATGAAGTCTGTGCCTTGGAGCAGCCATGTGTGGACAGCATGGTGCCCATGAGGCTGCAGGGCAACAACCCTTCAAGGAGCTGGGCAGAGGGGTGGATGCACCCCTTGTTGTGGCAGGGGCTTTGGGACTGATGTGGGGAAGGCAGGGTGGAGCAGTGAGGAGGTCGATGCTGGGCAGTCCTTGGTGCTGCTTAGGATCGCCTCACAGCTCCATGATGCAGCACAGGAATTTGTTGCCTGGACCACTTCCACCTGCCCAAGGTGATCCTGGTTGAGGCCAGGAGGGCTGTGCTGTGCACATCTGGCTGTGCCATGCACATCTGGTCGCATTGCCATCATCAGGGCCACATGCAGGCAGCAGAACATCTGGGCTGCAAGCAGGACATTGCTGAAGCACTGGGCTATTGCTTCAGAAACCTCACTGAGCAACAAAGAGCAGCAAAACCACCCAGGGCAGTGAATTTGGGGTCTTTTCTATTAGTGTGTCAGCAGGCTGGGATGTTTAGGAGGGAAGCTGCCCATTTCCAGGGATTGTGCGAGCAGGAAGGGCAGCTATTGGAATTCGAAGCCGCTTCCTCCACTGAATTTGTTCTTGCTGTGTTATCTCTGCCTAGGCAGGGCAGGGGAACATCTTGGCAATCTGCTTTTTTGCTACAGTATGTTTAGGTCAGCTTCATTGGTTCCATGATAACATAGGAGAGGTCTTCCTGGCCTCACTAGCAAAGAATTTGCAATAGTAATACAGGAATCTGTCATCCCCTGATGTCTCCTGAGAATTTTGGAAATAAATGAGTAAGGAAAGGGATGGTGGATTTAAGCACACAAGAAGTAATGGAGGTAAGAGTAGCTGAGCCAGGCCCCAGTTACTGAGTAGGATGCTCTTGTTTCATACCTTGGCAAAAGGCTTGGATCAGCCTCCAGTTTACCCCCCTGAACTGGCAACAATACAGTTGTATTTGAGGTCTTAGAGATAAAGGAATGGATCTTGTGTAGCTGCTTTCTGGTCGCATAACTGGATTCTTCTACAGAACTGGTAGTGGCAGAGCTGTAACTACCAATGACCCAAATCTGACTGAAGTATTGCTTTTAATAATAATGAAAAAAAAAAAAAATCTGGCATCTGCACCTGACTGTTGGTTTGTCAGAGTGACAGAACTCTTCTTACATATTTTGAAAAGGGCACTACATCACCGAGGGAAACAGGCTGAAGATTAATGGAGTTTTTGTGGGAGGTGGAGGAGGAGTTGGGAGAGGGAAGCAGAGTTGGATTTGGATGACATTTGTCAGTGTGATTGACTCATGCTGTGCTGCGCTTACGTACAGATTGGGACACCAACAAGCACGTGCTTCCCAGTAAAAACAAGTGAGTCCTTGAACCCAGGCTGGCCAGGGAGAGCTGCTCAGTTCTTCAGCAAGGGCTACTCCTTACATCACTTAAGGATTTGCAGAGGGGGAAGGTGGGGGCTGCCTGCTACCTAAGCCACTTCCAGTGACGTGGCTTTTTATTATTATTTGTTCAGGCTATCATTCTGTGTTTCCTGAAATAACTACCAAGTATTCATCAGGCAGCTCCTGCCTTTAGCTGCCTTTTGTGTGAATCTCAAGTGCTTCATTACTCCCCCGGTGCGTTTTCTTTCTCTTACAGTAAATCTGAGCAGCATCTGTGTGGTGGGGGAGGTGAAGCAATTTTGGGTTGAAAGGGAGAAAAGGTCTGACTGGCACAGGAAGCCAGTGAGCAGTTCAGGGGACACAACACTTGGGGTACAGCATCTTTTTGCACAGGAGGGGAATTGATGAGGCCACTTCCAGGACCCACAGTTACATCCCCCCACATTCAAAGCCCAGCCAATTGCAGCTCTTTATTTCTTGGCAGGGGATTTTATTTTTAAATGACAGTTGGTTTAAGGCTTTTTTTTTTTTTTTAGTAGCAATCTGATAGTGCTTTGATCACTACTCCAAAGGGAAATGCCTGTAATTTCCTGTGCAGGTCTTACCAGGTGCTGGGCTCCATCAGATCCGGAAGCTGATGGGAGTTGGGAGCACCTGTTAGAATCTGCCTTCTTAGAAAACTTCAGAGACTTGAAATTTCATTTGTGTTTTGAAAAACCTAATGCCAGAGCTACAAAGGGCATCAGACTCTGGCTTCCCACATGACAGATCTGTTCCATGCTGACTTCCCACTGAAGACTGGAACACAGTCCAGCTTTTGTTCAGTGTGTCCTTTCAGAGGCATTGGCTGGGAAGGAAATCTGACAGACTGGAGAAAACTTGGCTAAGAGTTACTCATCTTTATTTAATAATAATTGGCAGGTTTTTTTCATACACCTACGAGTCCTTTGGCTCTTGATGTTTTGGGACATGGTCATGCCTACTTGAGGGAGAAATTCCTGAAGTTCATTCAGTCCTGATCAGCATGACTCAAGGGAAGTAGCAGCCTCCTAAAAGGCCATGTCCTGTCTTTCAAGGATTCTTAGTAGTTCCCAGCCCAAGGGATTGCCTACAACACATCAGGCTGAACTATTTTGGTACCTGGCTAGCGTCTCTGGGTGTGTCATGGTGGTTGTGTGGCTGCAGCCAGCAGTCTGCAAGAGGAACAGAGAGGGAAGTGTTCAGATTTTGCAGAGTTTCAGCCCTGCAGGCACTGCGTGGAGCTGCTAATGCTTACAAAGTGGCTGGGTAAAAGGGTGTAATTGAGTGAGCTGTGGGTAGAGGAAGAGTTCTTAATTGCAACCGTAGGAGGAGTTGGCAGCCTTAGTGGCTGATAGTCTTCCTCAGGTGAGATTGGCGTCCTCAGGTATGCAGAGTTCAGTCTGGCCATGAGTGAGGAGCCATGGACCAAAAGAAGCTGATGAGAAGAAAATTGCCTTGGCCATGGGTTGATGGAATCATCAGCATCCGTGCCTATACGTTAATATGTGCTAAATCATGACCTGTTGCTGAAGTGGACATTGGCTCCCTAAAGTTGTCTGCTTTGGAGAGCTGCAGCAGAGGAGGAGGGAGCTGGGTAGTTCTCACACAGGCCCTGCTGTAGCTTTTCTTGGAGGTTTCATAACAGAATTAAGCAATTTGTGTAGCATGTTGCCAAGGAGATTGTAAATCACTGTCATGCTGGTCTTCTCAGTCAGGGAGCTGGTGTCTTTAATTGCACTAACCTCCCCTACAAATCCAGGGCTTGGTTTTGAGCTTGCTGACCTTCTGTAAAGGCCTCACCCTGGGAGCTCAGTCTTCAGGACAGCAGAGCAGAAACCAGGGAAAGGAGTGCCAGAATATTGAATATCAACTATCTGGGGTCCATTTTATTTTTTATTATTGTCCTATGTGGCCACAACTCTGCTCAGAAGCTGTGCGCGGACCCACTTGCATTCAGGGCAAGTTGTGTAATGGGGGTGGGGATTAGATACACTGCCTACATTTTGTGGGCCAGTCATACAAACTAAGATGAATTTGGTGTTTTTATGTTACTTGGCTGCTCCAAGGGGATAACTCAGCCCTTCCACTCCATCTCCATGTCCAGACAGGTAAATGGGGTTTTGTACAGTTTATTCTGCCTCCTAAAAGAAAATACTTTTTGCTGAGGAGGCTCAGATTCAGTGACACCCATGGACCAACGCTTCTTTTTTCTTCCCATCCACCTACCCCAGAAGCAGCCAAACTTCTGACTGTCTCAGCATTACTGGCTTGTGCTGTCAGGCCACCAGTCTTGCCAGTGTGTATGAAGATGGCTGTATAAATGGCTGTATAAATCAGCCTCCTTCCAGTGACTAAACCAGAGCCCTGACAGCATTTGCCAGTGCAGGGTATGGATCCTTCTCTTGGCTCCCTCAAAATAAACAACTATATAAATTGTAAGATGATTATCATCAGACCTTATTAGTGTATTACCACATGCTGCTTTGTATTCAGACAACAGATAAAAACATTTGTGCTTCACTTTTCCCAGTCAGATCTACAGCAAACACGCTTATTCTTGCTCCCATCTGAGGAGGACTGTGTCAGTACTCTTGCCAAAAACACATGAAAATTAGCCCAGGTCTTTTGCACTTGCCTGTAGCTCTGTGCACCTTTGAGAGTGTTCAGTCTTTTCCAGGAAATGATATATGTTGTTTTAAAGGTTTGAATCATGAGCTGGTTAAGTTCATAATCTTGTCAAGGCATGAGTTGTCTTCGTGCTTTGGTTATCAGGGTAGATGGAGGGGCAGAGGGATGAAAGTGCTTGACTTTCAGAAGGTTTTCATTATGTACGTGCATGGCTGGAGCATGGGACCTGCCATCTCAGTGGAAAGAGGAGTGCTTCCATGAGCAGCAAAAACAGCCCTGCAGAAACATCTACTGACACTCTGAAGTTTTCATCTGTTGTTCTAGCATCACCTAAAACACAGGGAATTGTGCTCAACAAGCCAGCCTACAGTTCTTGATTTTTTTTTTCAACTGGTTTTTTTTCAGTTCAGTTCTTGCTGTTTTCCCCAGGCTATGTAACAGTCAGTCTGGTGGTTCAGGCACACAGCACAACCAAACTTCTGGAAACAACGGGAAGCAAATGCCCCGATTCAGCTGATAGGCATGCTGGGCAGAGACACAGTTTGTACAGCGGGCTAAACATTATCCTAGCACTTTGGGGAGCATTTCATGCAAGATAAGCTTGAGGCTTCTTAGGAGTGGGTTAAAGGGCTGGCACAAAATGTCAGTAAAAATGTAATGCTTGTTGCCAAGCAGCAGCTTGTGGTTTTGTGAGGAGGTCACAAATCATGCACAAACGGAGTATGTTTTTCACATCCACAGACTGTCCCCCACCATGTCAGTAACAATCAGTCTTTCATTCTGCCTGGCTGGAACTGCTCTGCTGTGTAAAGAAGGATGGGGTGAAATCTTGGCCATGGGCAAAGCAAAAAATTGTCATTAAATGTGTTGGAAGGAGGGGCAGAGCTTTAGCCAGGGTCTGTGTCTCAAAAAGCCTGTGAGAATCATCTGACCCAAGAAAGATTACACAGAAATAAAACTTGCTATTTCAAGCAAAAATAAGGCATTCAGTTGAAATTCATTGGTTTTTCAGTAGCCCAGTCTGCTGTGTATTGATGTGTGGTCTCATAAATATGAGAAAGTGGCTTACTCAAAAATAGGGCTAAGAAACTTTTCCTTGGGGTTGTGAGGAAATGCAGTGAGACTGTTTGAAACTTCAGCTGGTTTGGTCTTCTCCCCATCCAGCAGATGTTGCTTGCAGTGGAAATTCTTGCTATTCTCAAGAATTTCCTCCAAAGGTGGTTTAGAAACAAGCAGACTTGATCATGCTTCTTGCTCTGAAAATGTTGGCTGGTCTTAATTTGGACAGGAGGCCTTTGCTGTTCTTAGACTCAGAAATCTCATCCTCTGTCTCCTTATGGGCTTTTCTTTTTAGAGGTGGTATGGGGTCTCCAGTGTACTGAAAGAATATGAGACCTCCAAGTTCACCAGGACAAAAGTGCTTTTATGATTCAATATTTTGGATTAAACTGATGTAACGGTTATGGAGAAAGGGACTAGAGAAATAAGAAACTAACCTGGATTAGGAGATTATGTTTTTGTGTTTTGACAAGAACACAATCAGCTTCTGTGCACAGAGCACATCAGACTTGCTTGGTGGTTTCTGAGAATGAAAAAGTTAAAGTTGTCTTTTTAATGAAAAAAATCCCTAGGGTTATTGGTAAAGCCTCCAAAAGTTTGTGTGTGTTGGTGGGGATACAGGTTGGGAGCCAACAGTTTATGGAGGTCCCACCTCAGTGCTGACCCCAGCCAGTGCCTGCAGCCCAAGGGGCACCAGCAAAACCAGAATGTCTGGGAGCAGGTGCCTGCAGAAAGTGTCACCACAGCTGCTGCTGCACTGAACAGTATTTTCAAGAAAACCGATACCAAGAAAATCAACTGCCGTGTCTTCAGTCTTATCATTATGATGGATTTTTTTTTTTCTTTTCTCTTTAAGTGTGTGAAAGACCTCCCAAAAAATACAACGGTCATTCAGATCTGGGAGATGGCCACCTGTTTCCTCTGAGATTGAGTCAGTATCACTGCTGCCCAAGGGTGGGTGGAGGGCACTCACTCACATGCATAGAACCTCCTGTCTGCCTTCTCCTTAAATGAGCTGTCTCTGCTGCTAAGTGTTGAAATGGACCAGTCAGCAATGGCTGCCTCTTCTCCCTTCTCCACAAACCTGTGCTGTTGCCCGGTTTCAGCCAGGGAATTTTTTTCATCTTTCTTTTAGGAGGTGGCTCTGAGGTGAGGGGAGCAGTGTGACCATGCTGCCAGGAAGCTGCTCTCTAGGCTGTGTCACAGCCACAGGCACCAGCCTTCCTGCCACAGCAGGGTTGAGGGTTTTAAAAAAAAAAAAAAAAGAGGCAAAACAAAAACCACCTGTTGTTCCTGGCCTGCTGCCTTCTTGTTTTTATTTCTCAAAATTGAAAGTGAGAGAGAAGAAAGCGGCTAAGTGCATTTTTGTCTGCTGGCAGAGCCAGGCTTTGACCTTTACCTCCAGTTTCATCCATCACCAGCAGCTCTGCCTGCAGATCTGGCCCTAGGATGTTACATACCATTTAATGTTTGCTATACCTTGGGTTAAGCAGTGAGGAATAGCACAACTCTGACTTATCAATGGGATTTGATCACTGGCAACTGTTGGGAAACTGTTGGGAGCTTGATAGGGTGCACTGAGCCAAAGTGATTTTTGTCATTGCTGTGTGGACCTAGCCCCTGTAGGAAAGGCGTGCAATGACATAGGAGTTGCATGTGCATTTGGTGACAATTAGCAATGCTTGCAGACAAACGAGGCACAGCAGTGGAGATGTCTGCACTTGTAAGTGCTGGGTGTGAGTTGCAGTAGAGCTGTTGGGAAGGGTTGGTGCTGCTGCTCCTTTCCAAAAGGATTTTGGATGTCAGAGCTGCCTTCATTCTCACTTCTTAGGCAGCAGGTAAAAGCTGCCTAGTGCTTATTGCCCTCTTGTTGTTGCTGCTGAGTGATTGGAGATGATCTCTTTCTCCAGCAGGTGCAGCACACTGGCAGCATGGCTACAAGTGCTGTTCCCAGCGAAAACCTGCCCACGTACAAGCTGGTGGTTGTTGGAGATGGTGGTGTGGGCAAGAGTGCTCTCACTATTCAGTTTTTCCAGAAGATTTTTGTGCCAGACTATGACCCAACTATTGAAGACTCCTACCTGAAGCACACGGAAATAGATGGGCAGTGGGCAATTCTTGATGGTAAGCAAGCTACTCTCATGATTGCCTTTCCCTTCTAGCTGAGCACAATTGCAAATAGTCCTCAGTGTCTCCCACAGCATGTTGTGTCTCTGTCCCTCCTGCTCTGCTGTGGGCTGGCAGGATCTGGAGCTGCAGTGCATGGTCTGCAGCTGGTCTCCAGCAAGCTTCTGCTTCCAGTTGCATTGGTTCCAGTTCTGCACAGAAGCATTTCTTGCAGGCCTGTGAAAACCTACAGATCCTCATTGACATTTGGAGTAGGCTTCTGCAGCTGGTGAATTACAGCCCTGCCAGGTGGCTATTGCTAATGATACTTCATTGAGGCTGAACTTATCCCCTGGGAAATAACTGTGAGTGGGTAACTGAGTGGTTATAACCAGAAAGAATATTTAATCAATACTCTTGTCCACTGACAGTGAAGAATTGTTACAAGCTCTTAAAATCAGTCATTCAGGATGATGTTTTCATGTTTAATTACCTGTTTCATTTAAATATGAGTAGGAAATTGGAGATCTGTTGAAACCAAGAGTTTTCAGTTCTTTGAAGAAAAACTGTTTTGTTTTTTTTTAATGAAACACACAGATGAAAACAAACAAACAAAACACCAAAAAAAACCACCAAAAACCCTTGATTAGCAGGTGAGGAGGAAGCCCCTGTATTACCTAAAGCTGCAGCTTGTTCAGTTGTGCTGCATGAGGCAGACTATCCACAGCTACAAAGGGAGTCTTGCTCTTAAATGTTGTAAGTTTTGTTTTCCTTTTTAGAATAACTAGGTAGGACATAAAATCAAGCAAGTATTTTGTACCTTAATTACCCAAGTTCATGTATGTGGCCACTAAAATAACTGAACTATATTTAGCCTCACTTGTGCCTAGTTCTACCTCCACCCTCTTGTCACGAAGGCGCTCAAGATCTTTGGTGTCTCTGCATAAGTGTCACTGCTGTGTGGGGACAGAAAGCTGGGGGGTTGTCATGAGTGGTGGAATATGGGTGCTGGTGGGGTTTGCTGTGAAGACTGCTAGCTTGGTCTGAAAACTTGAGATCTTAGTTGCAGTCTTACAGATTTATCAGATATAATTTAGTCAGTACAAATGGCCACAAAGTCCTTAAAAGAACAGCTTTTATTCAGTATTAAAAAACCAAAACCTGCAAACAACAAAAGAAGTTAATCTTTCCAACATTTGTTCATTTTAATATGTTAACAGTTCATATGAGGCAGTATTTGTGAAATTGGTGCTGAAATGTCTCTTCTTGTCATCTGCATTAGACATATCTGCTCCCAATTAATCATCTCATAATATATACATGTAACCTTTATTTTTAAAATGTCAGTCCTCTATAAAAGAAAAATCCAGTCCTGTGTAAATTAAGTTAATTATTTTGAGTCTAGAATCCAGCCCTCTAAAATGTGTGACCTTTATCTTCACTGGTATGCCCCATGTTCTGATATATATATATATATATATATATATATATATATATATATATATATATATATACACACTAGCTGCTGTACCTGTTGGTGTTGGCTGAAGCAGCCTCGGTTTTGCAAATTATTGAAAAGTAGAAAAGGCATCTTTTACTGAATATTTGGAATTTTTGTTTATACAAAACAAACCAACAAAACTTCAACAAAAAACCCAACTGAACTTGATCTGACTGGGAGTGATGAAATAAATTGTTTTCCAAGGAGCAGAAACTTAACCCTTTGTTTTAATGAAAAAACCTTTCTTTTGCTCAGATGGACTTAATGGCTGTACTTGAGCTGAACAGAATTCAGCTGCGACCTTGAATGGCATGTTGGGAATCCCTGACTTCCAGGGCTTGTGTGCCCACAGATGCTTCACAGCCAGAGAAGTGAAACCGCAGCTGCTTCTCTTTCCTACCACTTGAGATTTTGAACAATCACAATTTTGGAAGAAAGGCAATATTCTTGCCTGAAAAAGGATGTGACCCTTCTCCAACTGCCCAGAGGAAACAGGGCACCAGGACTGACTAACACTTGTGTCATTTGCCTCAGCTCTCTGTCACAGGCTTTGGATCTAGGCCATTCTCAGAGGTCACCATATCCTGGGACAGCTGCTCTTGCTGTGGCTGCATGAATCACTTACGGTATAAAATTAGGGACAGACATGATAGGTAGGGTCAAGATGCATCATGATAAATCCTAGACTTTCCAGTTGTTCTTTATGACCAAAGCCTTTACAAGCTGAGGTTTCATGCAGTGCTTGGTGGGCAGAAGCAGCTGCCCACCCCCAAAATAGGAACTAGTTTTGGAACTTGAACAACCAAATAAGGACATAGCATGAGGGGTTCTATAAATTTTGAAATTTTCAGAAATAGATATTATTTAAAAAAAAGAAATACATAAACATCCAACAACTTTTAAAAAAAGAGAAACAGCCCACCCTTTTCCAGGCCGTTGCCTGAGCAGTTCTGTACAAAGCATCTCAAGCATTTTGTAGCTGCACCAGAATTATGTTGTAAAAAAAACCTTCTGCTAGCCAGCTTGCATGAAGCATTTGGCTTCCCTCCATGAAGACCTTCACCCACATTTATTCAAGAGCACTAACTGCCTGCATGATGAAATGTTTGACTTGCATTTTTTTTTTCTTTAGCTGAAATCAGTCAGTGAAAGTAGACTGAAATGGAATAGGGCTCTATTTTAGATCTTGGACCAAAAGCTTCATTCAAAATCTTCCTTTACCTGTTTGTTCTTTGGTTTGGGTATGTCTCTGTTTTTCTCACCAAGAGTTGTCTGTGACGGTTCCCTGCCTCCCAGAAGACTGTGGAACCTGTGCTTGTTGTTTTCATGTTCCACACTACACAAAACCACTTTGTTGTTGACCTTATGCCAGCTTTAGAAGACCATCAATGCAGTGTTTGGAAGTGTTGTAGAGTGGAAGAGGGCACTTAACCTGAATCAAAGATGCGCAGGCAATTTGTGGCTAGCCCGTTTTTGGTTGCTGTCACTCTAATGAAGCTCTAGGACCAGCCTCCAATTTTCTCTGCATATGTCATCTTGGTTTATTCCCTGCTGGTAGTGCTGAAATCAGCACAGTGCTGTGCTTGGTGAAATGCGTGTAGGTGCTGTACAGACATGAGGGCAGAATTAAGTGATGGCCAGGGTTAATCTGCTTTGATTAGCTCTTGCTCCAGTTGCATTGCTGTGATTAATTTTGCACACTTCTTTCTGTGTGCAGGCTAACTTAGCAAGTAGTAGAGGATTTCTTTTATGCGTGGCTGCAAAATGACAGTCTGGAATTACTAATCTGGGCATGAAGCCAAAAGTGGAATACCTTAATATGGCAAAAAGTTCCCTATGGTTCAGAATGCCTTATGGCTCATACATCACACACACAGAGATAAAAAGGTGTCAAGCAAAAGGAGAGAAAGAGATGACCACAAACACATGGCTTGGTCTTGTTGGGAATTGGGCTGAACTCTTAGCTGTCAGTAGGGCTGTGCCAATTGGTACGAGCCAAGCAAGGAATTGTGTTGGCTGAAAGGAAGCTGTGGTCTCCCTTTTCTTCCCTTTCCTTTCCCTGGTATGATTTTGATGAAACTCTCACAGCCTAGAAGTTGTCTCTCTGCTCTTGAGGTTCAGTTTCCCTTCTAGTTCTCTTCCCAAGACCTCCTCCCAGTCCTGAGGTGCCTTTGTGCTGAGTTGGACCAGCACAGCCTGGTGTGCCACCCCTGTGCACTCACACCAGGCTCCATTCCTTCCTCCACACTCTATCTGCCCTTCCCACCTGTCTATCCCTTGCATCCCTTTTTGTGGAGGGTTTTTGCTGCTAGTCATTCCTGGGCACACTGTCTTCTTTTCTTCTGGGGAAGTTTGAGATCAACTCAGCCATGAGGCCAGAGGGGGATCAAAGGTCACTTCAGATTTGCAAACAGAAGGGTTGGTTTGTGGCTCGCTTTCTTCTTGTTTTTGTTAATTTAGAGTAGTATCAGTGAGAGCATTAAAATTCAAGTTAAATTTCTACTTTCATTATTTTATTTGTGTGTACAGTATTTCCCTCCCTTAATTGCTGGGATTTTGCAACAATGAAAGAGGGGGTTTTGTCTTGGGTTGGATTTTTTTCCTGCCAGGAAAATTTTGATGTTGCAACATGGAAAACACAAGGCTTTGAATACTTGCCCTTTGTTAGAGAAAGGGCTCCTTTAAGGGCTTGCATCTTTTTTCTGTTTATTGATGTAGAAGCCTGTCTTCTTTTTGCTTAAAGAAAGGGCAAGAATTCAAGTACTTGGGTTTTCCATGTTATAACATCTGTGTATTTAGCTAGGGCACAGAAGAAGGGCTCATAAAAGCCCCAGTGTTTTCCTATCATGTGTTTTTTGCTGAGGAAAGCTTTCATGCCAGGGGCAGTGTGGCTGTGTCTGAGAAGGACCAGAAGCATCAGAGTGACCGAGTGAAACATCTGCTTTGCTTTGCACATGGCAAGGGCACCTCATACCTCTTCAAGGTGACTTGGGGTGTGGAGACACAGAATAGGAGCTGTGACCCCAGTACCCCATCTGTGCAGTGCCCAGAATACCAATTTCTCAGCTGAAGGCAGTGGCTGATAGGAGTGCCCTCTCCCACGGTGCTGCTGATGGAAGACAGAGACTGTGGAGGTGGCTTTCCTCAGCCTGAGGCTCGTTAGTTTGACTTGGCAATTCAAGCTAAATTTTCCCATGAGCTGCAGGGCAGTGAAACCCAAAGGCTGAAGGATGGAAAATGGGTTGGCATGCCTGTCAGTTCATCTTTATCCCCTCTAGATGCCATGGACAGTGGGGAAACTCTCTTGAGGTGACCTATACACCCAGCTGCCTGGCAAGGTAAAGATGTAGGAGGACATTTTGCCTAGAGATGAAACAAGAAGAGCTCACCTGCACAACCAGATCTGAGCTCCTCGAAGGCTGGGAATGGTGTGTTTGAACTGAATCCAGCCTAGGCTCCGGAAAAAGCAATGCTATTGCTGACTTAGAGTTTACAGTGTGTCTCTGCCCTTGGTTTAGGTTCACCAAGTGCCTTTGTCTCTGGATGGGCACTTGGAGCACTGTCAGTTGCAGAGACATTGCCACATGGTACACCTTGAAGCACCAAGGGCTTCTATTTTGGACTACAAATTCCTGTGTATTCCTGGGCTCCTGTGCCTGCTCAGAAGTGTTCTCTAGGCAGCTGCACTCTTGCATAACCCATCAGGATTCACAGAAAAATGCTATGGAGAGCTCTAAAAGGGCAGGATTCAATTAGCAAGGAGTTCATCACAGCAGCTGGGGGTCACATCCACTGGAAAGTCAAAAAGGCCATCTCTTCACTCAGCAACCTCTTACCTGCAAAGCAGGAGACCTCCCTGCTGGGCTCTCACAGCCTAATTGCTCTTAGTTTAGTCTCCAGCTGGTCTCATGATAGCTCTAAATGGCTTTGCCCTCTTTGGATGTCTGTTCCTGCATCATACATCATCCTTGGCTTCTCTCTCCTTCAGCTTACCCAAATGCTTTCATAAGTGCTCCTCCTTGCTTCTTTGGTCAAATTTGTGAGAAATTCACGAAGTTTTCTGTTGGAAGTCCCTGACTGTGTGCAGCCTATGAGTCTGATTTCAGTTCTTGGAAGAATGAGGTAGGAGAAACCCACTGTGCTTTGGTCCTTATTTCCATGCTGGCATTTATGTGCAGCCAGTGGGGCAACTGGTGGCTTAAAGTGTACCAGCTCACAGTTCTCTGCTCATGGTTCTTTCTGTCTTTTGGCATCCTGTCTGTAGAAACAAGAATTTTAAAAGAAGGTGAATGCTGGCTAACATGCTAAATCTTCTCATCACTTTGGGAAGACAACCACCTTCTGAGCTACCCCTTCCCAAGGTTTCTCCTTGCTCCTTCCCATTTCTATAGGTTGGAGTTATCTTGAAGCTTTTATGCCACAAGATACCACAAGCAAAGCTACTTATATCTGGCCCTTTTTTGGAGCTGATGCTTTTCAGGATGGGGTCCTTTCCTGCCTACAAAGGATCCAGATCCCTCTCCTCTGCTGTTTACAATTCACAAAGCACAGAAGTGTTACACTGGGGGTTTGCCTTGATGAAGAGCACATTTAATGTTAAGACAAGGACTTTCTCTGGCCATCTACATGATGCTTAACTTTGGATAAATAACCTTAACCTTCACTGCTGTGTGTCTTTTACCTACACTTTCAGATTGCCATTTTAAATGCTGCCTGGACTTGCTCACCTTTTTATCAATGCTGCAAGTGAATTCCCTTTAAATAGCAGCTGCTGACACAGCAGCTCTGCCTGTGTTTAGTGTGGCGGCCAAGATCCAGGCAAGGTAGGAGAGCCCCAAGCAGTGGGGTATCCCCATAGCCCCACCAGGGCTTGCCCTCTCTCCCAGGGGATGCAGAGCTTTGGAGGGGCAGCAGATGGGGTGATGGGTGCAAAGGCAGAGCTGGATGCTTCTTATATGTTTCGTGAGAAGTTTGCAAATGTGCCAGAGCAAGGGGAAGTCCCTAAGCAAATTACCATGCAGGATACAGCACATCCATCTCCACCTTCCTGCCCACAGCTTGTGCTGGGGCACCTGCCCTGTCTCAGGGGAAGGGAGGGCAGGAGGGCTCAGCTCTCAGCGGGGAGCTCTCCCACTCCCCCACAAGTTGGGTTTGTGTGCTGGCTGTCAGCTCTCAGCCCTGCCCTGACACAGTGTCTAGCTGCTGTAGGGGTCAGATGAGGGCAACCCAGCCTCTCTGTACAGGTTGGGCAGGTAGGAGAGATTAATTTCCTCTTCTGTCCCAGCTCCAGAGCCCTGGCCTTATTCCATGATAGCAGTTCTGCCCAGGGCATAGAAATTTACCAGCACATGCAGTCTCTTTGGGTTTTCTATTTCCTTTTTTTTTTTCTTCTTTTTTTTTTTTTTTGTACAGTCCTTAAGAATAGCTGAAATGCCTTTGAGCTGAGACCCTTCTTTCCTAGATTTAGAGAGGAGGAGCAGGATAAAAGGCTATGAAGAGACTCAGGTGACTTTCCAAGAATCTTAGCAAATAAGCCTAAATCTCAGGGTCTTTGCAAGAACCTGTAAGCTCTTTTTACCTTAAGAGCTCATGAAAACAGACATTCAACACCAGTTAAGGCAGGAGAACAAATGAGGCTGAAGGCTGTAAAGGGCCTGCCAGCACCAAAGAAGGTCTCCAGGTCTTCCAGTGTAGCTGTCACTCCTCCAGACATACAGTGGAGGTGTGTGGCTGGATCGTGGGCTGCGCTGTGACATGCAGTGTGTCCACCTGTGCTGTTGCAGCAAAGTGATCTTTATCATGGTCCCATCTGGCAACTGGGGCAGCCTGAGCACTTCTCCTACAGGGAACACCTTGCTGGGTCTGTGGATTGGTTCAGACTAGGCAAACCTGTATCAAGCCCTTCTGCTCTGTCAGCAGTATGCTCCTGCCACTGTCTCCATCCATGGCTGCCCTGGGCTTTCCCCATCACTTGTGGGCAGCAGATGTTTACACCACAGCTGTACAGCAGAGGCAAAGCAGTTTTCCCACCCAGCCCAGTTGACTGGGATGTGAAAATGCTCCCAGTCATCATGAAGGTCCCACGTTTGCCTCTGGGGTGCAATGATGCATTAGGACTGGTACTTCTGAGCAGCTGATGCACTTGGAGTGCACCCTATGTTGGTACTGGCATAGCATAAACTGATGAACTCCTCTTGTACCCTCCTTCTGCCAGACAAAATCCTGGCTGTGCACAAAGCTGGGGCTCAGGAACTAGCACTGATGTGTGTATGTGATATTTACCCAGAAGGCTGGGGTAGCTTGTTCCACAAGTGATGGGACCCCCTGCAAGACAGATCCATGGAGAACCAATGAGTTATGATTCCATTAAGTTTAATCTAGTGGGGAAAAGCATCTGAGTGGCTATCACAGCTGAAGTGCTTTAGGGGATTTGAGCATGGATTTATTCACCAAAACATGATTGCTGTATTGGATGTGCAAGGTATTTAAAGCTTTTCCATCTGTTTTAGTTACCTCCTTAGTATCAGCACACCATTTGGGACTAAATATTTTAGAGGAGTTCCCCAAGGCTCACTCTGAAAGGACAAAATGGTCTAGAAACAATATCCAGGTGTTGAGAAAAGGAAAATGCTTGTAGCTGTTACTTTGGGTTGTCTCCCAGCTCTGCTTCACCAAGCATTTTGTAGGTTATCCCTGACATTTAAACTGGGTTTTAGTTAAACTTCCAGTCTTGAGTTTTCTTTTCTGGGAGAAGGGAAGGTTGGGAGGGTTGTGAAATACTTTGAGCCATATCTTGCCAGAGGAGCAACTGTCCAAATTCAGTGATCTATATTTGGTACTGGAAAAGGAGAATGAAATCCACAGTGTCATCTTCCCCTGCTCCCAGCTTAGGCATACAAGGATGAGTGAGGTCTGGGACAGAAAGCCCCTTGTCAATCCAACTTGATTTCATCACATCTTTCAGTCTTTGAGGAAGCCCAGCAGAGGCAGTAAGGCCACAGGACACATAGTGGTTTGCCAGCAGCTACAGGTCCCTCACAATAATTAAAAACCTTTGTCTCTTCTGTCCTAGTTCTGGATACTGCAGGCCAAGAGGAGTTCAGTGCAATGCGGGAGCAGTACATGAGGACTGGAGATGGTTTCCTCATCGTCTACTCGGTGACAGACAAGGCCAGCTTCGAGCACGTGGACCGGTTCCACCAGCTGATCCTCAGAGTCAAGGACAGGTGGGTGCCACGGGGCAGCACTGCCGGACCCACCAGGCTCCCACTGTTCTGGGGGCACGGCTGCACACCTGACCCCAGCTTCTGCCTTCTGGATGTCCTGAGACAAATCCTTATGTGGCATTTGTGGACCTCAGTGTGGTGAATAAGTGGTTTACTTCTGATAAGCATGAAGTGCTTTCAGTGTGTTACAATGGAGTGAAAATGTGTCTGGAAGGGAGAAACTTCTGCCAGAGCAGTGTGAGAAAGAGAGATCAGACACCTTTGAAGGTGACCAGCTCAGCTCTGAAGAGGGGGAAGATTGCTCTGTGCACAGTGCAGGCACTTCAGGATCACCAGCGGGGAGTCAGCAAGCACTTTGGTCCTAATTATTTTGTGTGTCTTGGTACCATCTTCCTGTCCCTGGCTTGTGCCAAACACACCTTCGAAGGCCCTGCGTTATTTGCAGGTGTGAGCAAGTGTCTCGAAGGGGGAAAAACTCGTGCTGGAAGGAACTGTATTTCTTACCAGGGATGTAATGTAGTTAATGCACCACGCTCTGCAGCAAACAATTACACAGAATAAAACATCTGTCTGTGCCTAGGGAGACAGCAAGAGAGGTCGCCTCTCTCCTCCTTGCGTGTGCAGGGGAGAAGGTAGCACTGGGAATTTAATCATGGTAAATGAATGTGTCCTGGCACAGTGAGGGGAAGCTGCTGGTTTATCTACAAGATAACTCCCTCTTCCCATCCTGGTTCAAGAGGCAATGGATCCATTCTCACTGGGTGGGGTGTGAATTAAGCCCTTATATGTCTGCAGCTTTGAAACACTTAGTTCTTCCGTTCATAATGACTTTAAATTATGGAAGTCATCAAGAAAAGTCACCAGAGGGTTTGGGCCTCGTTGCTGGCTTCCTTTCACAGCTCTGAATAACTTCCCCACAGGAAGGGTGGACTCCTATCATGTGAGGTTCATAGCTGACAGCTCTTCCAGTAAAGCATCCAAAGTGTAACCCACAAGAGTGAAAAGGAAAGGAAAAACCACCCTTTGATTTCATTGAAATGAAGAAGAATGTCAGTCCCTCAGTCAGCCTCTCAGATCACAGCAGTCTAAGCCCTGCTGGCTTAGCTTGGGGCAAAGTAAATCTGTTTCTAAAAGCTGAAGGAGATGGAACAGAATTTCCTGTAACCTGCCCCAATCTGATGCTGATTTTATCTAATTTAACTTGGTGAAAATAAGATGTGGTGATCACTGTTTGCTCTGGACTGAAACTTTTGCCCTCCATACACGCTGTGCAGTGCAGCAGCAGCGTGTGAGAGGCAGGAAGTGAAACGGGCTGGCGAGGTTGTTTGTGTTTCCCCGCTCAGCGCCACTCCGAGCGTGAGGAGCGTATTAATGCTCATCCAAAACTTGAGCTGGGGCAGAAAATCGCAGCAGTGGGAGCAACGTGAGTAAAAAAGCCTTCCTGCTAAACCCACAAGGAGCTGGGAGCAGAGCATCACCCCGGTTTTCAGTCTGGCAGGCAGTTTTGGCAACTTAAAATCCAAAAGAATTGCAGGCTGCTATGTTAGTAGGGCTGTTCAAAGCCTTCCTCCCATTTTCTTTCCACAACTTTCATTACAGTAAAATTTCCAACTGTAGCAACTTTGTCCAACTAGCAGTTGTACAGCTTACAATAGGGAACAAAGTCCCCACAGACTTTTATGCCTGATGTAAACAAGGCAAATGAGATACCATCTAAATGTAATCCCTGTCTAATCAATGTGCTGCAAGCCAAAAAGCAATCAAATAATCCAGACAAGCAAATATTTTGCTCCAGAAGGATCAGAGTCAAGCTATATCAATGCTCAGGTATTAACATTAAGTCACAGTCACATTATCAGAATGAATAACTCTACGACTCATTTAAAATGCAGAGCGCAGTACAGTATTTTTCCAGCCAGAGCAATGGGGCAACTCGCCAGAGGGAAGATGGAGCTCTTATCATCTCAATGAAAAATGACCCAGAAACACTGTTTAAAAATCCAGAGTTACCAGGGAAGTGTTTTATACAGAAATGAGTATGGCCAGCTGCTCCTTACCCCAGTAAAATCAGCTCTGTTACAGCAGAGAACACTGGGATTATTTGGGAGGGCCTAAAGTTAAATATAAGACAACAATACTGCAGTAACTGTCAGTGATCAGGAGGGACCTCCTCCCTCCCAGCAGTGGCTAAGAGGCCCTTCTGCAGCTGATTGCTCTATTTCATGAAGCCAGAGGAGAGAGTGGCACTGCCAACACCTCCTGTGGCTCCCAACCTTGGTTCTGCTTATTACTGGAACAGTGGAGCTTTCTGCAGGGGTAGAGGGAGAGAGCCTTGCACAGGACATGCTGTGGATAAATGGATCTCTTCTCAGGTGGTGGCTGAAGGCAGGCACTTACATGCCTGGTAGTTAAGGAAATACTGAGTATTATTACAGAGAGATGGGTTTGGTATTTTTTTCTGGGATTAGAAACAGGAGATGGTAGGTAATAGCACTGGAAGCTTAACAAATCTCTTTGGTTCCTTCCAGCCTCCTTCCAGCTACCACTGCCAAGCCCAGTTTGTCTTGGGGTAACAGCTGATGGGCATCTCTTTGCTCCCACTCATTTTCTCCATCATTTGATGCCCCTCTAAGCACCAGCTCCCAGAGTCCATCTTTCTTTCCCCCACAGTTGCTCTCAGTAGATGACCATGAATGAAATTACTCCAATTCTTCCATCATCCCTCAGTACCTTGCCAAGATATGCAGTTACTGAGATGCCTTAACTGCTACAAAAGAGTCCCAGTCTCCTGTCCAAGATCTGTCTTTATGTCTCAGTTGATTTTCTGACTAATTCTCTAGATCTTTCTTCACCTAGTTGGATCTTCAGGCTTAGTTATCATCAGGCATTGCAGAAATTGTGACAATAATTCCTGAAGTCCCTGTGAATAACAAAGAGTGTGTGCAAGCATGCAACTTGTCAAGTAAATTTTTTCAATATGAACATATGTATCGCACAGCCTGGGGCTTTTCTTTTTATTTCTTTACACATATGGGGTATGTCTGTAGCTGAAAATGTTTGATGATATCAGCATCAAAAAGTGAAATTTATGCTCATAATTTTTGTTCTAGTGTGGTAATAATTGAATGGTGATTTTGATTTTTTCCAGGGAGTCTTTTCCAATGATTTTGGTGGCAAACAAAGTTGATCTAATGCACTTACGGAAAATTACAAGAGAACAGGGGAGAGAAATGGCAACAAAACATAACGTAAGTTTGCAGGATTATTTAATGGCTTATTGAAAGTCCTATTACAGGCATTCAGAATTGAAAGCTGTGCTCATTAAGAGCTGCATTAAAGCTTACAATGAAACATTTGTAAATACATTTTTGACTACTACAAAGCAGCAGCTCTGCAGTTTCCTTCCAGTAGGGCCAATTCATCTCTGAAACCAGAACCTCTGCTGTGCACCAGGCTGTAGGAGAGCTGTGGCCATCACTAAGACTTATGTACAAGTGCTGAGAAGTGTTCAAGATGAGGGAAGAAAGTGCACCTCCCTGGAGTGAAAAGGCAGAGCCAGGCATTAGGAGGTATATCCAGGTGCCTGAGCTTGTTAAAGATAATGAAGTTAATAGGGTTGTTAAGCCTATATAAATCTTGCCCACCATCTCAGCTCTGCATTATTCATGCTGTTAGTTTAGCCTGAGAAATTGGTCTTAGATGGGTGTAGATCACATGCTGCTCCACTAATCACCTCTAAATGCCAGCAGCCCTGAATATCCAGAGGGAGACAACAACTCCCTTAGGAGGTGGAACTGAAGGAAAGGTTAAAGGCAAACAAGCCTGAGACCTCTTGGCAGCTTGCTGTGCCTAAAGGACAAGCTGTGTGGTGGTTTCTGAGCAAACCTGGATGGGAGTTTGGCAGGGCAGGTTCACTCCCCACCTCCCCACGGAATCTGGTTTCTGTCAGAGCCAGGACACCTAAACTGCAGTGCAGCATGTTGTGTCCATCTGTATACACATGCCTTGGAAAAGGCCATGCATGAAAATACCTTATCAGAGGCAGTTTTATAAATCTGCCAGTGTGCTGGACAAGCACTCTAGGAGGCCCCATCTGGCTGTCAGACTTTGAAGGGGAAGATCATTTTACACTGAAGGGGAATTGTAGTCATGAAATATTCATGCAGTAGTCCCAATAAAATGTGGCAAGCAAGAATTTTTGGCAAGTGCTGGTCTTTCAACAACCTTCGGCTATTTTCATGCCTGTGAGCACAGCGGAGGGGGAGAGAACATCTGATGACATGAAGTCTGGGATTATTCTCCCCCAAACCCAGAGCTCCATAGCAGCTGTTTAGCCTGGTGCTGATTCCAGACCTTTTGTAAGCAGTCACTGACCTTGCTGCAAGTGTGAGGGTGTTGATAGCAGTGTCATGGCAACATTTTGTTTACCTGTATTTCCGTGGTATTAGCAGCCCATTTCTCCAGCCTTTAGGCTTTTCATTTTGAAACTGATATTATCACTGATCTCTTTCATGATCCACTTCTCTCCTCCAGATTCCTTATATAGAAACCAGTGCCAAGGACCCACCTCTGAACGTGGACAAGGCCTTCCATGATCTTGTGAGGGTAATAAGGTAAGCTGCAAACTCCTCCCTTCCTTACTGCCCATGGATGGGATGTGCAGGGGTCATGGCCCAGAGTCAGGAGCCAATTTCTGGGGAGCCAGGTTTTCTTGGGGGTGGGATATTTCCAATGTTTATTAAGTTTCTTGTCCTGTATCTTCTTAGGTCTGTTACTAGCACTTAGCTACCCATGCAGGACATTAGTACCATGCCCAGTAAGAAGTAGCTATGGCCATAATGAAAAATTTTTATTCAAGGAACAGTGCAAAACCTACTATAATGATCAGCTCTAAAAGGCTGGCATTGAAAGCTCTGGACTAGTAATTTGGGTTTTCATAGTTTTGTCCTCTCAGGGTCTTGCCTTGCCAGAAGTTAAAAAGGACTGGCAAAAAATTCTACAAAATTCTAATGCTGTAGGTGACTTCTAACATTTTCTGCTCACTAAATGGAAAAAATTAAGCCATTTTGTATGAGAAACTGCATGACCTAATGGCTAAGTCCCAGGTTTCCTCAGACTGCAGAGTTTTGTTCCCAGTTCTGGCATGAGCTGCCTTTGCTCGTCTTGGCAAACGCGCTCTCCGGGTGAACCCCTGCTCCGGCTGCCAGCAGGGAGAGACTGCCTTCCCAGGGCCCGGCTCCCCTGCAGGAAAAGAGCTGCACACACATCCCAGCATCTCAGCTGATAACCTCAGTTCTCTCTGAGAAGATTTGTTTTTCTGGCACTAGTTGTCTGCCAGATTTTCTGAGCCCTCATTTTTCATGTTTTGGGAGGGCGCTGAGCTGAAATCATGCTCCTCCCTGCCGTGCAGTCAAAGTGCCTCGCCCGGCAATTAAACCACAAGGCATTTATTCACAGCATATCTGTACTTGTGAATATCCTAGCAGAGCCTCTAGCCAGCCTCCATCAAAACCAGATGGTACTGCCCACTCTTCCCACATGTCTCAAAAGCAGAGGGCAGAAAGTCTTTGGAGAACTGAGTTGGAAGTGTCCCAAGCTCTTTCCCAACTGTTCTCTAACTCAGTATTAGCTGGCTGGATATTACTTTTGTGTTGCAGCAAGCTCTTACCACCATCTACTCTGCTCTGCAGGAAAGGAAAATGGTCAAAATAAGATGGAAAGGCTTTGTTTGCTTTCTCCACGTAACACAGCTCCAGGCAGGCTGAATGCAGTATTGTAATGAGGCATTACTAATTTCAAGCCCTGAAAATGCACTCCATAACCTCAAAAATAAATGGTACACCTCAGTTTCCTGAGTAGCTACTGTGAAAGTCTTTGCCAGCCTGTGATGTCAAGGGCACCAGAAATGCTCACAAGAGCTGGAACTCGGGTTAAGTCAGCGAGCAGGAAGATGCTGTGTGATCTGACTAGTCATTGGCCACAAAGCAGCTTTGCTTGGTTTTTTGGACATTACAGCCTGTCCACAGTCAAGGGTAGCATCACCCATCAAGTATTGTTTTTCTGGTTTTCAAGTAAGCTTTTTCAAATAAAATGCAAATTTCAGCTCCCTGATAACTGTCATTGACAAAGTGCTTTGCAAATGAAGGGCTTCCTCAGAGCCCTTGTGAGCTCTCAGGGTGAGGATGCTTGTTCAGGGTTGCACTGTTCGTGCTCCTTTCACTTGGCTGATTCCCAGTTTATTTAGCTTCATGCAAGAAACTGCTGTCTGGAAGTAATCCAGAAAGGAGTGGGGTGATTGAGTCCACTCAATTGATGTTTTAAATTTCCTGATGCCCCTTTTATGCTGCAGCAGTGTACACACAGGAACTGTCACAGCAGAAGCCTTGAGCAGGCCCAGGGTGTGGTTTCTGGATCTCTAAAACAGATCCAGAAGAGTGTGAACAGCTTGTGGTCACTTAGTGTTTATCCAGATTTAAAGTATTTTCTGAATTGCATCTTTGTAGTTTTGAGCTTTAAAGTCTTATGTTTTTCACACCTCCAGCCCTCACGTTCACTGAGAAAAAGTCTTACTAGTCAAGGCTGAGTTTTTCAGGTGGTTGCAAGAATTTGGAAGCTGAGGCTGTAAGAGAAACACCAGCTAAAGCCATAGTGATTTATGCCCCAGTGATGTCTCATCCTGATCTGGATTACTTGGTTTAATGCCTGGCATATTACATTACGAAAAGGCTGCTTTTGAACTGTTCAGACTTTCAGGTTTGAATCTATGGAAGCTGCTGGTGTCTGTATGTTTTATCTTGCACTAAAATCTACATCTACAGGCAGCCTGTCAGGTATTTGAGCTACAGAGCCTTGGCTGGATTTGCACTGCTGGGCTGGCAGAGTAGCTGCTGCAACTGGGTGTAGCTGCAAACAGGCATTTGGGCAGTGCCTCACCTTACTGGACAGGGAGAAGCCCTGAACAGAATGCTTCAGAGACTGCTCACAGCTCCAGGGCACACTGCAGGAGTGCTCTCAGCTGTGTGTTCTTGGTGGCTGTGACTTCAGACAGCCAGGGACATCTTTCTGGGGTCAGCTCATTCTCTGTGCACCTGTGCTCTGCACAACATCAGAGGATGCCAGAGCCCCTTCAGCAGCAAACTCAGTTTATTTTTTAGTTCCCTTCCATCACCAGGTCTGCATCAGTGCAGCTGGCTAAGGGCAATGCCAGCTGAAAGGCAGAAGAGTGTATTTCTCTGTGCTTTTTGTATGTCTCTCATCCTCTTCCCTACTGAGTGTCAGCAGTGTAATGGATGACGTTGCATCGCTTAGAGCATCCCTGTTTCCCAGAGCAGCCCCCATGGCAGGGGAGGAGGCAGCAGTTCACCATGGGCAGCTGGAGGCATAGTGCCCTGGCAGGACATCATCCCTGCCATTATCCTTAACGGCTTCTTTCCTCCTTCCTGAAGAATGCAGGCCAGGCCCAGCTGTGTGGCGTGAAAAGCCATGCAGTGCTGGAAGGGTATATGGAGATATGTATGCAAATATTCACATGCACACCGAGATGCTGCTCCAGGCTGCCCAGGGCTCTGGATCCAACCCAGCCTTATGTCTCACCTGCCTGGTTTCTTCTCTGTCTCCCAAAACAGGCAACAGATCCCAGAGAAAAGCCAGAAGAAGAAGAAAAAGACCAAATGGCGAGGGGACAGAGCCACGGGCTCCCACAAACTCCAGTGTGTGATTTTGTGACAGGACACCCTGGGAGTGCCGTGGATGCCTCCCTCCTCCCCTCCTGACCCCCCGGCAGCCCGGGCAAGGAGCCACAGCCCGATGCTGATGCCCACAGGGCCCCGTGGCCCCCGGGCTCCCTGCGGCGGCTCAAAGGGTCCGGACCCCTGGAGAGGGGCTGCACATCAGGGCCAGCGTGGGAGCTGTGTGAATGGGAGGCAGAAGGGATCAGCAGGACCTCAACTCTCAGACATTCCCAGCACCTTCCAGGGGCCTCCATGATGTTTATAAAAACAAAAAAAAACAAGGCGGAAGTTAAAAAAAAAAGTGTTGGTTTTATCTGCAAACATTTCTCTTTGTGACCCATTTTTTAACAGCCTTGAATAGCCCCCCTGTTTGGTACAGTTGTCTGTGTATGTGGGGGAAGGGAAAGGGTTTTTCTTTCTCTTAATTTTTTTTTGGCCTCTTCTTCCTTTTTGTTGTTTGCTCAGCAAGTGTTGGGTTGCAAAGAAACAACGGCCAGGCTTAGATTTTTTGCACTGGACTCTCTCTTGGGCAGCAGTGCCAAAACACAGCTTCATATGAAAGTGCATAGATTTGGAGGAAGAAAATTAATTCCAGCTGCTCTGGGTGCTCCAGACATTGTGTCAGACTCTGGAGGGTTGCCAGCTCACAGACCATAAACTCCAGTTTAGGAAAGGAGGTTTGGGCTTGGATTATATATTTTTTTTCTTACCCTTTGTCAAGAGGTTTTGTTTCTGTTTTGTAACTTCGGACATGTCAAACTTAAGACATTTTGTTAACCTGGAAGTATTTAAATTAAAGTAATTTACAAATGGAAGGGTATGTCATTTTTGGGGGAGGGGGCTGGAGGGAGAAAGGAAGTAAAATCTGACCTGAATTTGTTATTTGGGTGTTAAATTTCTCCCTCATAAATGAATGTAAAGTGGTGTGATCTAAATCACTCTATTATTCCTTAACCTTTCCCTGCAAAGCCTCTTGTGGGTAGATTAATTGTTTTGCTTTTCCCAGGCTCATCTCACACACACAGGAAACAAAATCTGTTTATGGAGTTTGGCTCAATGTTTCTTCTTCTCCCTCCTTCGCCAAGTTGGTGACTTGAAAGGAAGAGGTGTTTTTAACATGATTCAAGTGGGGTGGGTCTCTTCGTAAGCAGACTGTATCTAAAATGTCTCCCTGAAAACAGCAAGGACTAAATATGCCTTATGAAAAGACAAGGCAAAAAACCTGCAAGCATTCAAACTGCCATTCAAGCACCAGAAATATGGCTGTGCACATCCTGGAGGAGCCACGTATTCTTTCACACCTTTCCTGGCAGTAAGAACTGCAGTAGCAAATTTGTCTTTAATGATATGTCATGTGTTGGATTGAATCCATTGGTTCCATTCACATGATCACCAAATCTGTTTAAAAGTAGCAACTTGCTTTTCATCAGCTTGAATCCTGTTCAAATATGCTTTGTGGGCATGACTTAAAATATAGGCAGAGTATGAATGCCTGAGATTGATGTGTCTGAGCACAGAAAATCCTGGTATTGGATATTGAAGATCCATCCAAGATGATGGGTCATCACAAACTTAGTCATCCATACTTGTCTATTTGCCACCAGATTTCATTTCTTGACCCTTTGCCAAGCCACTTTTTAGAAGTGAGTTGGCTGCTGATTATTTTTCAGGTGAATGAGGGCAATGGAAACATGTTCCTAATTTGTCCATCTTCATCACAGCCAGAAGATGGCAAAAGCCTGTGGTTGGCTCAGCAAGCTGCTTGGAGTAATGCTGGCTCTGCTGCCTCTGTCCCCTTTGGTGTGGTGACAGATGCTGGGGATGGATTAAGCAGAGGGATATTGGAAAGAAGTGTCTCTCACAGGCTCTTAGGTTGGATGTGGGCCATACACTTCAGTGAAGTAGCAACGTGCTGTGTCAGCTGAGATGTGGCTCCCAACCACAGCAGCATTTCTCCCAGTGCTGGCTGAACAGAACTGCAGCAACTGAAGCCATCCACTTCAAATTCTGGTCCTTGAGACTTGCCTCTGCCTTCTGGAAGATGATCTCCCTGTAGGCATTTCATTTTTTCTGCTTTGAAAACCTCTAGTAAATCAGAAATTGTCTGATGATCTTGGCAACCACTCCATTTCGCCATCACCCCTGTAACCACTTCCCTACCAGAATCCCTGTCTAGCCTGACTGCTGGCTTAATAGTTTTAATTATACACTACTAATGCTATGGGATCCCACACAGAAGAAGATGATGGCATTTTCAGGGAACTCTTTTAATGCCCCCTAGAGCCCTTGCACTTAAAAATAACTTGATTTCTGCTGAAACACCTCATCCTTATTATTTTTATCTAAACCCTTGTGAATGCTTGCCTGAAAACAGCATGTGTGTCTCTTGAGTCACATCTGCTGCGTACTCGGCACTGCATGTGAGAAATTATCTGCTTTTTCTAAAGCTTCTTAATTGTTTCTTCAATTCCTTTAGCAACTAACAGCTATTGCAGAATAACGGAGAAGAGGAGGAGGGGAAAGAGCAGATTAACAACAGAATAGGGAGTAGTGGCCAGTGGGGAAAGCATGGCTGTTTTCTTCTACGTCCTTGAACTTGTTTACAGCAAGGATTGTATCTCTGACAATTAAAGGGTGCTGAAAATAGCAAGGTATACAAAGCCTTCTGCCACCTAACCCACCCTGCCATATTCAGGGCTGTTGGGAAATGGAGAGTACAGCACCTACAGACCTGGTAGGGAGACACCAGTTGGTGACACACTGCAGAGAGCAACAACTGTGCTGTGGCTTATACTTTTCTATGGAGCACCTGGTGGATAGGGACATTTTTGTCGTGGTCAGGGGCAGCCTGGAGGAGGATCCTGTAAGGGCACACATTGCCAAAGAGCTGATGGTCCAAGTGTCCTAACATCATCTGATGTTAGAGCTGACCTTGCTTTCAACACACAGTTTCAAACAAAATAAAAAAAGGGGTAAAACCTTACAGATTTATTGGTATTTAATAACTGAATAACCTCTCTTTTGTTCTACAAATAATATTTGTAGAACAACAAACCAAAAGCATTAAGCCACCTAAGTTTTGGCTTTGCAAAGGTGTCATCACCTCCCTGACCTAGGAACCCATAGCATATGTACCACTGCCATTAGGTAAATCATGTTGCTGTTTCCTCTCTCTGGTCCTGCCTATATGGCAGCCCCTGGCTTTGTTTTCTTACCAACTTCTGAAGTGCAGGACATTTATTGTACCAAGCCAAGTCACCTGTTTGTCTGTTGACTTCATGTCTCTCAAAGGGGGCTGGGAAGGAAGAAAAGGAGAAGTACCTGGTTGAAATAAATACACGCTCCTTTGGCATGAGCAGAGTTTAATTGTCCCTCTCTGCCTGCCAACTCTAAATGGCACAAAGGCCTGATAACAGCAAAACCAAACAACATCACCCCACAGCTGAGGAGGCCTGCAGGCAGTGGCCACCTACAAACCTTCTTGGCTGCCTCAGCCAAGGCCAGGGCTGTCACTGGCCAAGCTGCTCTGTGATAGCCTGGGTACATATAAATAAACCATGTTCAGATGATGGTGCTCAGCAGCAAGACACTGGAGATGGTGAACAAGAGAAGCAAGTATTTACCAAGGGGCTGAAATTGCTTGGTTTGGATCAGATGTTTCAGTTTAACAAGAGGCCATTGCCGTTTGTTGCTTAGTTCCTTAATCTGCAATAATTAATTCTGGCTGGCTCTTTTAACCTACAGCTGTACTAGAATTTGCAAATTAGGACAGGCTGAGGGGTTTAGACACACATGGTGTGTCTCGTCTGGAGAGGAAATGAGCATTATTGGGCATAGAGAGAGGACAGCATTGTAATGCTGGGTCAGATTTTTTTGTTTTAACTTGTTACCATCCTCAGGCCAAAATGGATTGCCCAGAGGCTTATTCAGCTCCACGATTTCAAGAGATGCTGCTGAAGTGCTTGGGAAGAAGGTGATCCCCCTCAAAGCTCTGCTAAGAGTAGAATATAGTGGGGAATACAGAAGATGCTTTAAGAGACACAACTTATGGTCTACTCCAGATGTTAGAGTTCAGATCTTTATTAATGAGGGAGAGAGAGGGCTTGAGAGAAGTTTGGTGTTAGAGAAATAGCCAAGGCCCTGTGACAACTGCCACATCAACCTGTGTACCTTGGAATGGACAGAAGAGCTCTGTGTCTGGAAATCTGCTTTCTGTGAGCTGGGTTCAGTGGCCAACCTACTCTGTCTGCCGTAGGCTGGGCAGGAAGGAGGAGCTTTAGGGCATTTTTTAAGGACTGCATTACTGTGCACAGCAGTCACAGTGAAAAGGAGAGGAAGGATGCTGTGGCATGGGAAGTGTTGCTGTTCTTGGTCACTGCTCCCTGTGCTGGGAGGTCTCCAGCGGTCACACAGGCTAAATTGAGTGTTCTCCATTTATGTATTTAATGCCATCTGAAGGTACCTCGGGGTACCCAGGGCATTTACCTGTGAATTTCAGCTGTAACACAAGACCTAAGGGAAATCTGGGCCCTTCTGCAGCAGCAGCCACCAGCCAGGCAAGGATTCACCTGAGCACCTCAAATGGCTCCACATGTGTACCTTGGGCAGCCAGCAGGTGCTTTGAGAACCCTCTTCTGTTTCACTGCAGTGCTCTGAGAGAAGTCAGTGGATATTTCAAGAGTCTGTGGATACCCTAGTTCTTCTCCTGCAAAGTGATGTCACCTGTGTTTTACTGATGCTGCATCTAGAGAAAGTTTGAAGTAGAGGTCGCCAATTCTGTGAAATGTATGAATTGCATTTTGCAGCCTAGGCAATCACATGAGTATCAGTTGCACAATTAGGCTGTAAATAATTCAATATTTGGCTATATCAGGGATTCCATCAATATTATGCAGGCCTTTTGCTTCCTTTTCTCTTGCATGCAAGGGAAAGAAATATTTCATAGATGATCTCACAGATGGTTTCTGAGATGACACAGGACTTGCTTGCAGCAGAAGAGAGCAGGGAGAGAGATGTTGTGTATGCTGGATCCCAAGATGGGGAGGCAGGAGGAGGTACAGCACAGAGGTAAGCTCTGGCCTGAGGGGGTTTCCCACCACTGTGGTAAATCACTGCTGCTTCTCTCCAGCTCCAAGAAGTCACTCATGAGTGGCCAGCAGATCAGGCAGGTCAAGACTTCCTGAGGCAGGAGAAACATGTAGGCACTGTGTCCCTGCTGTGCCAAAGGGAAGGGCCAGGGAAGGAAGGCTCACACCCAGCAGTGGGACCTGCCAGGTGGGTGAGTGCAGGGGTTACTGCTAATGACAGGAGGGGGATGTTCAGCAGTGCTGAGTGTGGAGAGACAGCCAAAATCCCCTAATCCTGGCAGCTCTGGGACAGCTTTTTTAATTCTTTTGAATTCAGGGATCCCTTTGCCAAATCCTGGGGGATCAGCAACATCATGCCAAGCCAAACGCAGCAGTCTGACTTGCCACAAGCATTACTACTCCTCTGGTATCCATCCCTCCTCCCAGGTCTCTCTCATGCAGACCAGGACATGTACAACATTGTCTGAGAGCTTGGACTGGGCATGTGGTCAGACTCAGGAGCCAAAGAGAGGGACCTAAGCAACATCCTGGAATTGGTCAATAAGAGAGCAGGAGTAAGAGGCAAAGGAAGGAGCTTTGTGAATCAGGACCCTGTTCTGTAAAGCCAAATCCTCTGCAAATCTGGGCAAGAGACCTTGTACAGCTTGTGATTAAGACAATCTCTGCTGAGAAGTCAGCCCAGCTGAACAAGTCACGAGCTGCTTCTTGGGCTGCCACACACAGAGGTGGGTATCATGTGGCTTCTGTGACAGCAGCTCCTCTCACTACAGTAGGCAGGCCCAGCCAGCCCAGACCCAGGCAGATACTGGGCATGCCTCTTTGCAGCTCAATAGCCCATGTCCCCATCGAGCAGGGAGTTCTTTTCTGTCAGCTCCATAATGAGAGCTGTGTTTCTAACAACAGTCCCTGGGATGGAGCCGACAGCAAGCAGGAAATTCGAAGTTCAGGCTGATGCTCTGGGCTTTGCTCACACAATTGTTGAGGTCGAACAAAGCACAATGATGTGAGCTGGGGACAGGGTGCTACTCACCCTCCCCTGGGAGCTTCCTGCCTTGCCTTGTCTCATCCCAGTCTCCAAACTTTCATTAAAGCTTGTGCTGGTTTCTGGCATGGAGTTTCCCACAGAGCTGGTCACAAAGATTCGTTCCCATGGTTTCTTTGCTTGGCTTGGTGAAGTCTCTTTGTCTCCCCCAGCACCCTTTGGGCAGCAGGGTAACAGTGGTGCTGGGGGTGTGTGGGCAGCCTTTGGCAGAAGGTGCTTTGTGGGGAAGAGGAGGTTCAGCAGGAGACAGGGAAAGCAAAGCAGTCACACCATCAGCATAAAACACTTAAAGGCAAAGGTGGCACTCAGCTGGGTTTTTGTTGTTTTTACTTTAGCACATAAAAATTGTTCCGGGAAAATTCATGTGACACCTGCTACCATAAAACAATAGAGAATAGAGAACTAGAACTAATGAAAGTAGAGAACTAATGATTTTTCACTTCAGGATCTTAAAGCATTCAAGAAACAATCCAACCTCTCACAGCCAGGACTCTTAGAAGCAGGAGATCCTGTTCCATAGGCTGAAGAAACTAGAGCACAGACACATCTGAAATGTAGACAAAGAACAGGTGCTAGTGAGATGCCCAAACATCAAACACTGCTGGGACTTGTGACCAGTTCACTTCAAGCTGTGAAACTATAATTAACATAGACTTAGCTGAAGATAAATATTAAATGCAAAAAGAAGAGGTCTAAGGCCAGCTATCTCAAGAGCTTCAGCCCCTGATAAAATCTGTAAATACCTACTAGATATAGGCTGCTTTCATACATGGCATTTTCTCAGTATTTTTCAAATTATTTTTCCCCCTAAGCAATCTATCTCTCCTCCCTAATTTAGGATTCATCTTATCACATCATAGAGATAAACCAAAAATTGAAAAGGTCACAAGTTCTACTTTATTTAGGGAAAAAAAATACCCTCTGTAAAATGCCTTTGGACTTATTTATATGACTGCTTTTGTTTTTCTTAGAGAACAAAAGCTTGACTCCTGCTTGTCCTATGGAGCCCTCAACACCAGTGCCCACCCCAGGGATGGGCTGCCTGAGGAAATCCAACCTGTGAGCACCACGTGGAAGCTGTGTGAGCCCACAGATAAGTTGCTGGTTAAGGTTTCCAAGGGTTGCAGGCTAGTGCTTGATTTTAAAATGACAGGTCCTGCGGTAATGTTGTCCTAGGACAACAACAAAGAAATGGCACTCTCTGATGCCAGTGACTGTTCCTCCCAGCAACCAGAGGGCCACCAGACCTGGCCATGTAAATAATGGCACTGATGTGTGCCATTGTGGAAAGGTAGCGTGGAAAACACTACCTCTGCTTCTTGAGACAGGAGTTAGCACCAGCCTGACCAATGCTCCAGGCTGCTGCCTATTTGTTTATGTTTTATTGCCAGCTAATGCCAGACTGCAGTCTACCCGCAGTCCACGTTGGATTTCCTCTGACTGTGACTCGTATGGGACTTGTAGCACTGAAAAATCCCTGCAAAGTCAGTCTAGCCACAGCACAACATTTTGTTACTGCCCAGCTGCCTCTTGTCTGCCACAGCCTTTTACCACAGGCTCTATAAAGGTGGGACAGAGCTGCTGCTGCTCCCTGGAGAGAGGTGAGTGCCTTGAATTTGATTGTGTGGGGCTGGGCCTGTGTCTGCTGCATGCCTCTGTCATTAAGGGGATCTTAGCATCTCTTTGGGGCAATTTGGATTTACAAGAAATGAATTATCTGCATTGACCAGCTGAGGGCAGGAACAATTTGTCTATGCTTTCAGATGGTATCAGAATTAAGTGGCTTATGTATAGATCAAACCTCAGGAGAGCATCTGTGATGAGAGATGACCTTACCTGCCAGGTGGACTGGCCTTGTCCCAGCCCAGCCTCTGTCAGTCACCTGCCCCTTACAAAAATGTTCAGCAGCAAACACACACACAGGGTGGGTGACATCTGGGATGAGCAGGGAAGTCAATACAGCCCAGGGCCCCTTCAGGTGTGTGCAGTGCAGCTGCTGGCAGCAGGACTGCTCAGCACCACTGGGAATGCACAGGGGTTTTTAGTAAGGGACATTATGCTTTTCCAGATCAGTCCCACCTCCCTCTCTTGCCTGTTGGTGCAGAAAATAACCCAAAGAGCAACTAAACAGCAGACAAAGCAAGCTTCCCTAACATCTCAGTCTTTGTGTCCCTGCTCAGTGAGGGCTGGGAGTAAAACTGTCCCAGACACAATGGTTAAAAAAATGCTGAAGGGGGAGAGTGTAACAGAGAAACTACAAAGTGCACTTGTGCGGGTGGTGGATGTTTTTTGTTACTGTTATTGGCTATTCAAACACTTACTAAAAAAAGGAAAGGAGAAGTGGAGACAGCAGCCTCAAATCAAACAGATTTTAAACACTTCACAAACTTTTTCAAAATATATTAATCTTCCAAACACTCTTTAGCCTGTTAGTTAGATTTAAATAATCATGACCTAGTACTTACTAAATAACTGTAATCTTTTGAGAGTTCACATTTATAGTCCAGATCACTGCAAAACAAAGGGCCGAAAGAAATCCCATTTGGATGTGAATATTTAATGTGGCATTTGGAAAGCTGCTGCACTGACACTAATTTGAGCAGATAATCAAATAAGTATTAAAACAAGCAATTATGCAGACATATAATTAGAACAGGAAAAGGTTCTAAGTTAAGCCAATAGAAAATGGTTTATAAAGCCCATTTGATCACAGCCTTTCAAACAGAGCTGGAACAAAACACCGAGGCTGTTACTTTATATTTGGGATTATAGATCAGTGGAGGTACCAGTGGTAGCTGGTATGTAAATCCAGGATGGATGCTGGGTTAGTTCCTCAGGGACGCATTTCAGAGCCTGCAAATGTTAACTGGAGCCTTTGTGTTATGTCAAACAGGCTTTGGGTCAGGATCCATCACCCTCTGATGAGGGAGTCCCACAATTCCTTTATTTGGCAGCTTGCAGGAGAAGCAGAAGTAAAACATATTGCAAAAGCCAAGCTCCAACAGGAGTTCTGTTCAATTACGTCTTAACATTAAACTGTAGCTAATGTGCTTTTACCAGATGTCCTGATGAAATACTATTACAAGCTGGTGCATTGCATTAATTAAAGTGAAATTTCATAATGAATTCTTTTTTCAAGGCAGCAGGGATGAATTGATGACCTACATAACCTCCCTTTGCTCTAAAATAGCTTTCCAAACTAATGAAATGAATCCCCCTGGTTGTGGCAGGGGAGCAGAGCAAGCTGTGCTTTGCATCCCAGCTACACACTGTGACAGGAAAAAATCTGGGCACTCTCCACAGAGATTATGGCTTGCCTTTCATTGTGTCTAGCAACAAGAGGGAACTTTAAGAGGCAGGAGGACTCTCCATTAAGGCACCTTGCATAACGGGAGGCTTTTGAAAGCTCCATTAAAATTCTTGGACAATGCCCTCACAGAGAAGCTGGGGGATAAGCTGGCTGACCCTCTACCTTATAAACTGGCACAAATGCAGAGACAGTTAAATGCACATTTGTTCAAGTTTAAGAGGCTTAGGGTATGTCATTAAAATATAATCCACAAGGGACAACAAACATGCCCAAAGCTGGCAGGCTCAGACCCGTCTCTGCGGCGAGCGTGTCGGGAGAGAAGCGCGAGGATCAGCATCGCCCAGCCCGTGTGTGTGGGGAGCTGATGGGAGGGGGGGAGGCCTCTCTTCCCAGGCATATGTTTTTAAAAGAGAAAATATGCCTGTGAATTCTGATTTTGCCTGTGTTAGTACATTTTGATCCATGGTGGTTTGAGATTAAAAGCAATTTATGGTGTTGCTAAGTCTCAGCAGTCTACGTTTCACTGAGCCGTTGCAGTGCAATCAAAACAGTGCCTCTACCAGTGCTGGATTGTGCCAGGGAGTCCTAATTGCCTGAAAGATAATGGTGTCATTAAAGTCTCTTGCCTCTGTGAGCCTTGTACTCCTCGACAGAAAAGATGCTTTTATTGTTGGTTTCAAAGGAGCCCTCAGTCACTGCTAAAGCACATTGTCCATTCAGAGGTACTGGGAGGCTCCGTTCTGTAGCTCCTTTATTTCTCAGTTTCTCCCTTCATAAGCAGTGGGCAGGCAAGAGCAATGGAGAGAAATGCAGAAAAAATATTGACTTTTCAACAAGCAACACAAAATATAAATCAGATATGATTCAGTTAGACATATATGGGAAAGAAGTGTCTAAAGCCTTGCACTGGTTTAGGCTTCTAGCAACAGAAATGGAGAATGCTTATGTGTAAGGAGACACACTCCACAAAAAATGCCAACTTCACCAATAATTTTCAAGTCAGTAATCATTTTGACAGAAAAGCTGTGACCAGCTTCTTTATTCATACAAAAGGCATGCAGCCCCACAATTACACCTTAACTCATAGCCATTCTTCTTTCTGGACAATTTCAATTAAGAAATGACCTCTCCATAAAACATTCAATTCTGCTACAAGATTTATTCCTGTCTTCATCTGGCAACATCTTCCTGAAAACCAGACAGACACTTATGCAGGTAAATTTATCACTTGTCCATTTATGGGTGTGAGTTTTCTTAAACAGAAGAGGGTTTTGCTATTATTATTTGCCTATACTCTGAATCTTGTTATTTCTTGTGCTTCAAGAATCACCTTTCTGTTTGCTTTGCACAGTGCCCTGCTCACTCAGGGAGCCTGTCTTCTCTGGCTCAGCAATACCAGACCACATACATATGACAGGGGCATGCAGAGGTAGCCTACAACAAGAGTTTTCTGCATTTGTGCCACCCAAAAAACTGAACAGAGATATATGTAACCTCTAAGACCACGGAAGTGTCAGGACAAGTACTATCTGCTGAGTACAAGAAGCTTGTTTTGCACAGGGGCTATAGTCCTCCTGACCTGCTATCCTCATAAAATCTTTACAGTTAAATATGCACTCAGCTACCCTTAAGAGACTTAGGGAAGGCCATTATAACATAATCCAGAGTGCTCACCAATGCATGCATTACACAAAAAATGCTTGGCATTGCTGCTGCAGGGTACTTTCAAGCAGAGAAGAGCCTCCACAAATCAGCACTCAGATAATTTTCCTTTCATACTTTCCTTCTCCTGATCGGCCTTTCTCTTAGCTTTTACTCCTCCAGCTGTTACCTTTCCATCTTCTATCCATGTTATCCATCACGGTGGGTATAAGAGCCTTTCTTTGTTGCATCACATTTCTGGAGTACTTTGGAGTACTCTGTTGTAGTTTTGCCACTGATTCTCCATTTGTTTAAGACTTACTGGCATTTAATTATTTTTTTCTTTGCTGAAGCCTTTTGAATGTAGTATCTAAACTGCAGTCCTGTTCAGGGCTGTGCCTGTGAGGTGGCACCAGAGCAGGGGATTTTTCTGAAGGCAGCAGGGGTCTCAGTCAGCTGGATGAGTTAGAGGGGCCTTTCACATGGAGGGCAGGCAGCAATTACACAGAGGAACTTAATGCTTCTTGCCTGAAATGTAAGTGGCAGAGGATGATTGTTTAAACCCCAAAACCAAATTTGGAGACTCCCTCTTCATACAATGCAGCAGCCTGGAAAGGGCCAAAGTGGTCATTGATAACCACACCAGAAAGCCCAGGGCAGCAGCGTGGGCAGCTCTCCCCAGCCTCTCAAATCCCTTTGTGCACACCAGGCCCTGCCAGGGACTTGCACTGATGCCCAAACCCTGCAAAATGTGAACTCAGATCTCAATCTAGTGTATGCAAATAGACAGAGTTTTACTTGTTTTTACAAAGAACCAGAGCACGAATGGCAGTATACCCATGAGCCTTTTGGCTTAATCCCATTTCAGACTCAAAAAAGAAACTCCTGCCTGACAGCCACAGCCTCTCTGGGAAAAGTCAGCTCTTCCTATGTTTCCCTAACTATATTTATTCTGCCATGTGCTGTCATCCTCCAATCCTCCTTGAGTGTCACTTGAAGAAAAAAATCTGTAGTGAATTATAATGACAATACATTGAGGATGGCTTACAGCAGAGAATGGCACTTCACAGCAGCCGGCTGTGACAAATCTGGGTTGGGAGAGAACATTGTGCACGTCCCAGAGATTATAGCTTTTAAAATAAAAACCTCATTCTTGTTCCCTGGGGCTTTTTAATGAATTGCCACATGCAACAATGCCTTAAACGAAGCATTGGTGACTATCCATCTGACTGTGGCTCAGTGATTACAAAATAAAAGAACAGGCAGCACCCTGAAAACTCTAAACCTACTTGAAGAGGTCTACTGATGCTAAGGATAGTCCTATTTAAAAGGCAAAGAAGTAGAGGTCACCAAAGGAGCAAACGCCTTTAGAGAGGTGGGATGTCTTACTGTGGTTAACATTTCTCAGCGGGACAAAACTCCCACATCTGAGCCATGGACCAGTTGCACCACACACAGACTGAGGGTAAGAAATGCCAGTCAGATCCCAGGATGATTCAGACACCTGACTATATGAAAACCATGTTTTGCCCTTCTGACAAGAGCTAGAACAAGGCCAGGAGCAGCAGTCCTGCCGGTGTGACCCAGAGGGAAGTGGTTCATGTTGGAGCACCAGGGTATGGTCCAGTGAGGGTTACAGGTCCAACAAAGGATGTCCTGTCCCATGCAGATATCTGCTTAAACACATCCACACTCTGGCTTTTCCCTCTTGGACAGATATGCTGGTCACAGCATTTAACTGTGTTTGGCTTAGGGGTGCAAGGGAAGAGTCCAAACTACCATGGCTCCCTCTGCAGTTGCTGGGTGAGATGAGCTCCTCTCCCTTGTAACGCAGGCTCTGCTGCAGATCATGCTGCAGGAAAGTCTGCCACTCTCCAAGGAATGTACGGGGGCTCTGCAGACCACAGTCCAAAATGCTTCAGCTTGGGCTGTGCACATCACAGCGCCAGGTACTAGTGGAGACCTCCAGCTCCCTTGTCCATCTTTAACCACTTTTCCAATGCCTGTGCACTGGCCCTCTGGGGCTCTCCAAGTCCTCCACAGCTTGTACAACCCTAACCACTCCTTTGAGTCCAGAAGCATGGTTTAAACATCCCAAACTAGATTGCTCTGAATAGCCTCTGCTCATATAGAAGGAGGCTGATGCATCCCAATGCCCTGGGCTTGCTGCTCGTGGAACACAGTGTCCCTCTGCCTTTCCCAGGATGTCCGGATGCCCAGCAGCCTGCCTGGCAGATACCCAGATATCCACTGGGATATCCACTAGCTCACTGCCTGTGCCACTGAGGAGCTGGCAGGTCCCCACACTTCCTCGACGTTCGCCCCGCATTCATTTTCTGTTGCTCCTGGGCTTGGCAGCTTCCAGGGTAAATCTGGGTCAACATCTTTCCATAGGATTTCTGTTCCCTTCCTGCCATGGCTGGCAGAAGGGGATGTGCCAGGACAGTACTGAAGAGCCATTGATTGATGAGGAAGGACAGGCAGGGAATGAGGGTTTTTGGTTTAACTATGTCAAAGCTGTGCACAAACACAGACCCATGGGCATTGCAAGCAAATGTCAGTAAAAATCAGAGGCTGATGTACAAAAATCTCTTGTTGTCTCCAAAAATTGCACGGATTCATTTAAATCCAGTGGGAAATACAGTGTTTGCTTTTTTACAGCAATTAATAGGTATTCATTCAAATTTTAAGGCTTTATTCCTAACATATGTAACAAAGTAAGTTTAAAACCTTAGACCACTTCAGCTCTGAATGTTGGGAAACCCACAGGAAAAAACAGTGTCAGCCCTATTTCAGTTAATGTGCAGGAGGATCAGTATGAGTAAAAGCTCTTGTTAGTTCTCTCATGCTTTGCTCTTAGTAATTGGTTGATATTTTAGGAATGGAATAATCTGTGGAAGTTGCTTTCTATAGCATGTGCTGCTAACCCTTTTTTTTTTTTTTCTGTCAGAAAATCCTTTTGAAATCAGACCCAACTCCTGGAATCAACCCAGACACTGCTTTTCAAGCCAGAAGCATATGTATAAGCATCATCAATCATGCCACTGACTCTTATCACTACTCTATATTCACTTTCTACCTGGTTTGAATTCCTAATTGGCCCTGCTGAGCAACTTAGAGCCCTGAAGAAAGTGGTGGAAGGGAGGTGGGAGAGAGTATGACTTTCCAGCTGGGATGGGGAGGGTTTTCTGCAAATTACACTGATAAAGTCTGTTTCCTGGAGAAAATAGACAAGAAGCAGTTGGCAACAGGGTGAGTAAGAGTTGGATGCAATGGGGTATGATGTACAAAAGTGTGTACAACTGGCTCAATTATCATCTGAGCAGTTGGCCTGGCAGCTGCTTATGTCACGTGTTTCAGACTCATGTACTGCAACGCAAGCACACGAGGAGTTGCTTGGACAGGAATGGAGTAGGTGATTCAGGAGACAAGGCTGGTTGTCTGATTAAAGTACAGGAGAAGTTCTGAAAAAAGCAGGTGATTTCCTGTTCCACCTAGAGCAGGATTTCTCTTCCTCTGCTTAGCAAACCACTGGTATTCTCCCCACCCTCTAGCTCTCATTTACAGAAATCTCTTTCTCACAGTAAGGCTGTCCCAAGCTGCCTAAAACAAGGCAATTTGGGTGGGAGCACCCTCAGGGACTGGGGACCCAGGACACGATGATGGGTCAGGGCTGTGCCAGGGAATGGGCTGCCTCCTCAGGCAGGCATGGTGGCTCTCAGGTACAGCTAAGCCAAAGGGGGATTGGAGCTACCTCTCCATCTCAGGTGCAGAGTAAGCACTAATAGTCTGCACACAGAACAGTTCACTGCTTCCCACCCCCGCTGTCCCCCACCCTCCTCCCATTAAGCAGTCACACATGCTGCTGAAAGCCAGGGCAGCTGTATTCATCTATCAAAGCCTGTCAGCTTGAGAGCATAGGCTCTTCCCATTAATTAAGCAAATGTAATGTGATTAGCTAAGGCTGTAAATGTTTCTAGGCCCATTTAGGAAGCTACAAAACACCAAGCGTCACTGTCTCTCATTTTCCTGTGCTTGTGCTATGTGGGATGTTCCTCTGGGGCTGAGACTTTAGTTTTTAAATGTTTATATGTGAGAAAAAAATAGGGAGATGTCATAGAAAGCACCAAAAATGGGTCATGTAGTTCTAAAATTGATGTTTGAATGTGAAGAAGAAATTAGTTTCTGCACTTTTAAAAGATTTTTGCCTACACTTTTTTTTAATGGTTGCAACAATAACTGCTGGAAGCTGAATTTTTGGTAAGATACTATATCCCTCATTTAAGTTTTCTACTTGCTTTGATGAAAAATATATATTACTTAGCAGCTAAGTATCTAAACTGGGGTGCTTTAGGCTGTCAACCTGAAAGCAAATGGAACAGTCAGTGGGAAGTTGCACACAGAATAAGAAAATTCTTGAAGGAAATTTGAGTGTTATGAACTAGAGCTACTTAAGGATTTAAAGCTGAAGTGGGATGCCTAAATCTAATACTGTGATGCTGAATGCAGCCCTTGCCAGACTTTCTGTGTACATGAACTCCCTGTTTAGAACTCTCCAGATGTTTACAGTCATTTTGATCCTTGGGTCTCAAAAGTGCTCCCACCCCATCCAGGCTGAGCTGCTCAGGAATGTGATGTGAATCTACAGCTCTCTGGGATCCAGAAATTTAGCCTTTCTTTCCCCAGTTCTTTGCACAGACTCAGCCTGGTAGGCATGCACTAAGAATGCCTCAGACAAAGGGGAGCAGCTCAGACCACTCTTGAGCTCCAACAAGGACTTCCTAGAGGTTGCATCCACACATGGACCACAGCAAGGGAAGCCCAGTGCCTGATGTTTCACCATCTGTGGGTTCTGTGCCAGCTCTTGAGATCAAAGTCTTGGCACATTGCATACTTTCACGTGGATGTTAAAAAGCCCTCAGGACTCAAATCGTGAGAGTAATTTCCTGAAGCTGAATTCATTTAAATGAACCATTCCATCAGCACTGACATCCTCTCTGCAATCTCTTAGATTGATCCAAATTCCCAACTTTGTTTCCAGAAATCTGGGGCTTTTCCTGCATGGGTGAAGAAGAAGCTACCATCATGGCAGGCAAGGCAAGAACAGGGATGAATGCTTGGTAAGTTCTTTTCCAGCAAGGCAAAAAGCTTTAGGGAGCCTGGGATAAGAAGGTGCTTCCTACAATCCTTACCTCACTGTTTGGGGGACAAAGGGAGGAAAATACTCCTTGAAATCTCTTTAAAGCTTTCCCTGAAATGGGGCAGTGCTGCAAAGAGCTGCTGCTCTCACCAGTCAGGGCCAACAGAGAGCACATGGAGGAGTTTAATCAGTGACACCTCACAGACTGGGGCTTTCTGAGGGATTCCTCCTTTGACTGCCTCAGCCTCTTCCCAGGGAGCACTTCCTACTGCTGAGGTGGAAATGGAAGGGGGAAGAGGGCTGTTGCTCCAATCATCCTCTCATCTAGATGAATGTGTGATTAGATGTGAGGTTTGCCCTTATGGGGAGGTCTGTGGTGCTTGAGACCAAGACTGGGCTCAAGCCCAATCCCTGTCAACAGCCATCAAAGGTGATTCTAGTGGGTGTAAGACACCAAAATATCTTCTCTGACTTAGTAGCTCTCAAAGAAAAACAAGTTTTCAGTGTGATTTCTGGGGGTGTGTTAGCACTGGAAGCAACATGAGGAAACCTAAGTGGCATTTGGACAAGATACCCCTGGGTCCCCAGGCCTGGTAAAAACCATGGGAGCCTAATAAATGGGATATTGTGAAACTCTACTAGGTGTCACCCTCCTTCTTCAGGCAAGATCCCCTGGAGTGTTACAATGCCCTTAAAATCACTGGTGCTTAGATGGCTGAATGCTTTCAGAAATCTGGCCTCCACCTTTCTAAGAAATGGGAAATTTTCCCTATGATTTATGCTATTGAGGTGTAGCCTCTGATAATAATAGTAGAAACCTAAATATTTTACTCAGAGGACTCAAAGAGCCTTTTTCATACCTCAGTTTGAGGCTGGCATTCAGCTAATGTTGATGTAATGTCTTTTTTTAAAAGACTGTAATTAAATTTACTGACACAGTCACCAAAGAGCCATTTATAAGTTGTATATATAGTTGCAATTCAGCATCTGTTGTGACAATTTCATTGGGTTAGTCCTAACATCACAAGCTAATAATACTAGAACAGGGATATGGATAATTCACAAAGGACACTGTACTCAGTATATAGCTAACAGTGATTAAGTGGTCTCTGCTTTCAGAAGAAAGATAAGGGCCAAAAAGAATAGGTCCCTCGATAATATCAGGTGATTCTTATATATGGTCCTTCATGACACGGGCATAAATCACAATAAAACCCATCTGCAGATCTAAGGGGTGAAACCATAAATCCTGCTTTATAAATGAAACCTGCACATCTGATAGTGCACATTGCTCCAGATTTACAGCAGCTGTAAATGATGTACGAAGGTTCACAAACCCATTTGCACTCTCTGGCTGGGGAGAAGGGAGGTGAGATTTTACTGGGGAGGAGAATTTATTGGAAGATGCAATGAGAGAGACCATATGGATGTGTGTGTGCGTGTGCAAGTGGGAAATGTGTATTTTACACAGACTTGCCCTATCTTGATTTTACATGTGAGACTCCCTCCTCTGTCCCCTGTTTCATGTGAATTCATGGTGCTGTGTCATGCCTTCCCATTCACTCCAGGTCTGACAGGGTAAATGCAGGTGATGGGGCCAAAGGCTCAGCATTTGCTGGCCACTGGAACAAACTGGGCTCAAATAAAACCTTTCAAATAAAACCTTTCATGCTGGCCAGCAGCCTGTGCCTTTTTTCAGGCTGCAGCTTTGCCTGAAGCAGGAGAAACCCAAGTGATCATTGAAGCAAGTGCAGGGTGATGCTGATCCAGTACCTTTCCTGGGTCATGGCCCATCTTCTGGACAAAGCTGGCCAGCTTCTCCAGCTGCTCCTTCTCCTCTGGGCACTGGAGGGTGCATCTCCCCTGGAAGTTCCACCTTCCTCTGACCTCAGAGCTCCCTCTTACCAGTAGCACTGAGCCACCTTGGGGCCACTTGCAATTGCATCCACAACATGAAACATCTGTGGGGCTGCTCCCAGGATGGCAGGTTTGGGATTTTGGCTGGCCCAGCTCCTTGTGTCGCTGTAGCTCTCCCGTGACTGCATTGCACAGGGCATGTACTTGTCTTTTCTGTTGGCAGCACAAAGCATTATTTGCCTGGTGCTCTTCTGTGGTTTGACAATGCTGAGCATGGGGTAGAGGATGTCTGGGCACATTTTCTCACCTGTGAAATGCTGTTATTTGGATCCCCTTTCCTTCACACTGATGCCTCTAAAGGGGCTAACAAGGGGTAAAGTATCTGCACTTGCGCTTCCCTCTGCTCCAGCTCAGACAGTTAAACCAAGGCATGATCCAAAATGCATGACTGATTCTTTAAATTTCATCGTTGGGACTGGGACCTTGGAAATGCCCTAGGTTCCTATAACATTTGCATTTCACATTCATTAGGATGTTTTCCCAATGGCACTCTCGGAGTTTGGCTTCATACAGCCAAAGAAAGGTGGCCTTCCTCACACAGGCTTTTGCCACAAAAGTCTTCTGTAACCTTCATTTTCAGCACTTTACTGTGAAGTTCCAGTACACTTTGCAGCGAAGGTTAGTGTAATCCAGCAGTGCTAACTTCTCCCCCTGTTTTGGTACTACTGCCATCCCAAATTTACATTTCTAAATAATTGAGCCCAGCAGTGTTCCTTCTTTCAGAGCAGCTGGAGCTCCCAGGGGTGAGCTCTCTGTGTTTCCAAATTTCATCTATGTAAAGTTCAGCACCTCTTGAACAATCAAATACGTTCCTGTGTTTTCCTGTAAAATGCCTTAGGGAATGAATGTAACCAAAATGTCAGTCTGAGGAAGAAGTGTCTCCCAAAGAGTGAACAGAGCATGTTGAAATATGGACTTTGTTTCTCTAGGGGCACCTGCCAGATATTAGACAATGTTTATAAAGCTATTTGCTACCTGTCAGCTCCCCAGAAATCTTTCCTTTGAAGCTAGTAAAGACTGTTTTATTTTATTATAGATTTCTTTTTTTTAGCCATACATAAATATAACATTCTAGCTTTTTAACATAGCTTCCTAAGACAACTGTATCCATGCAGTCCCTCTCTCTGCCTATGGTAATCTGAATTTCTTGTCCATATAAACAGGTTAGGCAGACAAATGGAGGCTTCCAAGAGAAGTTTCCATAGGCTCAATGTAGAAATCTATGGCTGGAGAGAAGATAAAATTATTAATGCCTCTACTGAGTGAAAATTGAAGGCCATCCCTCTGCTTGTTGATGGCTGATTGCCAGCTAGCCCTGTGTAGCTTCAGATCAGACAAATCCCATAATGCCTTTTGACACAGCAAGAGGAAAAATACATGATGGAGGGCAAGGAGGCAGCTGGGAAGTTGGCTTAGAAGCTGTATCATGGAGTGAAAGACAAGAACAAATGAGAAAAGGGAGAGAAAAACATGGGAAAAATATCATAGAGGAGCGTGAGGAGCAGAGTGTGCTCTTTGGGATGTCCCAGGGAGCAGCAACAAAGAGATGGACTATTGCAGGGGGCAGTGCAGGAGCATGAACCACAAACTCTCATTGGGTTTGCTCTTTGTGGAAGACTTATTTCAGTGGGGATGGACCTCTGTTTCCATTGTCTCATTAGCCTCTACCTGGCCTCAAAGCCTAAAAGCAAGCAATGTGCCAGCTTCTTTTAGGCAAACTCTTTCTGAAACCTTGTCTGTGGCTCCTGGAAGGCATTCCTGAGTTCTACCAGGGCTTCTCAGACTCCTCTCTCTTGCTGTGGGCACCTGCTTGACATCTGAAAAAGGTTGTGAAAATGATGGTAGGGTTTTCTTCGTTCAGAAGGTTTATAATATATTTGTCACCTTTTCATACTGCCTTATCTCACTTCAGTGTTGCTGTAGTGTCCATAACTTGGCCCTTTGTCCAAGTCAGCTGAAAGCCATTAGAATTGTCAAGCAATTCAGAACCAATTACTGTTACACACAAAACTGCTTTCCCACTGCTGTGTTCATCAGTTTTACTGACATTTGCAGCTAATGGGGAACAACAGAGGGTCTAAATCAGTTGTCTTCCATATTTCCAGAGTTTAAAATACAGGAGGGCTGTGAACTGCCCCTTTGTGCCACTTTAATGATTATTTTATTTTATTTCCCTTTATTTTATAAGCAAGCACTCCAAACAGCTCGCTCTAGGCCAGCGGTCGTGGTCAGGGCTTACCTTACTGCCTGAGCTCTTGCCAGCTGGCCCCCTGCAAGGCACATCTTTGCCCTCAGCTTGCTTGCTGGAGTCTCTCTGAAAGGTCCAAATCTTGGGAATCACCTTAATACTTTCAAGACAGTATTTGATAGACTGGTTTTGCACATGGTTCCCCAGCTAGAATACAGGAGCAGCAGGGCTGCTACAAATGCTGTGGTGAATGCTTGAGGGGCAGCAAGGGCAGTGGGGTGGCTCTGGCGAGTTAAGTCTCAGTGATAGTTCTAGTAGATGTTTGTCGTGGTTGCTAGGGGGTAATGGAGGCAGGAGAAGTGCCCTGTGTTTTAGGAAAACGTGAAGAGCAAGAAGGAGGCCTGCACAGCTAACTGAGTGGCAGCTGGCAGGGCACAGGGCAGGTCCTGGTTGCGTGCCCAGGAGCGGCGCTGCCCCGGGTCGCTGCCAGGGACTGTTTGTGTAAGCTGCAGTTTGAAGTTGGCTGAGGGGAGCTGTAGGCAAAGCTCTTTTGTTTAGATGCTGGCTCAAGGTTCTGCTTGGACCAGAGCTGAGGAAAGAGCTTTAACCCCTCCAGCAGGCCACCAGCTAGAGCCAAGAGGAATCACCAGTGCTCTTCTGGGCTATAAAGCAGGGGGAAGGTGGGCTCTGTGGCCCTGAGGGAGCTGTTAACTCCCATGGGTGCTCATCTGAACTGCTCTTGCCAGAAATCCAGAGGACAGGCTGTGTTGTGCTTTAAGGGCCTCCTACTATTGAAACCTGAAGAGCAGTGCTTCTTGTTTGTCAGTGCAGCAGGGATAACTCAGCTTGGCACCTCTTGGGACTTTTCCACACAAACATCAGGTACATGGTTTAGGACTTCCTCACCTCCCAACCTCTCCTTCCATCCACACAGTTTGCTGGAGGGAGCAGCTTCTCATGTCCCCCAGACAGCACAGGACAGTTCGAAGAGAGTTCTGTTACAGTTTCAGATATTAACAGATCTTTAAAGGGCACCTTTAATGCTGCTAACCCACTTCAAAGAGAAGCAGTACCTTCCAACCATACTCCTCCATAACATCTGAGAGCTTTCCTAAATTGTTATTTCCCCTGAAGATTTGTTCCACAGCCTTATAGATGTGTTGAGCATTTTAACCCTCCTGGATTTTCAGGGTCTCCCATCTCAAGAAGTCAGCTGCCTGATTTCAACAGCCTGACCTGTTGCCTTGTCTCTGTACTCTGCTTTGATGGATCTGCTCAGCCTGACCCTGACGGTTTGGATACAGTGGTTCCTCCTAAAACTAGGGGCTGGCCAGTATGGGAGCACTGGACCTGACAGCTGTGGCACTGTGGCCATGAAGGAGCAAACAAAGGCTTCTCTGTTTTGGGGGCTGTCAGTCTCCAGGCAGGGAAAGGATCACTTGCTGCTCCCTTCCCCTCCTGTTCCCTAAATGAATACAATACTCCATTTTAAACGTGCAAAACTTACCTTCCCCCACTCCAACTGAGCATCTGGGAACTTAAAACGGTCTCCACTAGTAAATAAAAAAGAAGCAGCTTGATTAGTTTTATAGCAGTAAAAGGGGGTTAATCACTAAAACGGCTTCTACTGCTGCCGTGGTTCAGATAAATGTGTTTAGCACAGCAAGCAGCCGAGGGCACGCATTAGTGGCTCGTTCTGCAGCAGAGGAGGAGAGCGTGCTCAGCCCATCAGCCCTCCGGGGCACACACAGCCCGCTGCCTGTGAAGATGGTGGCAGGCTTCCTGCTGACTTCAGTGGAGCTGAGATTGTGCTGCAAATAAATATATCTGCTTCCAAAGGCTACAAGAGGCAGATCAAACATCAGAGAGCTTTTCTTGTATCTAGTATGATCTTTTTCCTCTGTTTCCTCCACGGATTTCCACAGCATCCAAGTTCTGCTAAAAAGAAAGTGATTTAAAAATTGCATTTTCCTAGAGCCTCTGACCATATGCAGCCATATTGCCACATAAAATGTATGGGTATTCTCAGCTCCTGCTGGAAGAAAAGCTATCTGGGCTTCAATTGTGGCATCTCTAGCACCTGGGCACAGCCATGTCCACTCTGACTCTACCTGTGCAAGCCCTAGATGGAAAGCACCAGCAACTGGTAGCCAGTACCAGCTGACTGTTTGCAGCCTAGAGCCAAAGATAATTCAGGATAATTTTGTTAGTCTGGATGCAGGACTTGGAATATGTTAAATGAGTGGCTGTAGTCTGTATTTGTTCACACAGCAGCTGGAGCAGGGAATGTGAAGCCAAGGAGGGAAATGGGTATCACCTTCCAGGCAGGAGGGAAAATGCACAAAGGCTCAGTGTAATCTTTGGAGTCTAAAGTTTGGCTAAAACTTTAGGTAGGAACCTTTGAAATATAAAACATGAGGGCTTTTTATATCCAACCTGTTGTTGGCATTAGGTAAAGCTGTTGGTAAATTATTGGTAACCAAATTTTGGAAGTATTGTATTCCATTAGCCTATTGCTACAAACTCTTCAAAAGCAGTTTTATGGGGCAGAGAGAAAAATGCAAGAGAGATTTCCATTTCCTGAGTGAATAACTACAACAACTCCTCCAGAACAAATACTTGCATAGATGGCTAAAGGATTTGATTTCTGACATTTCACGTGCAGCAGTGGCATTCACTCCTGCATAGCAGACTCACTGTTCATGTGCCTCATAAATACAGCAGAAACTCATCTTGTTTTGGTGCTTATTGGCTTTGGTACTGGCTTTTCAGCTGTGATTTATCCATTTTTCTGGCAAACTCTCACCTAAAACCCGTTAAGATGCAAGAAATCATTAACCTGTGACTCTCATCTCTTGTCAGTTCACCACTGAGACAGCCACCACCAGCCCCTTTCCTACAGCATGCTGCTCACTTGAGAGCCTTTCCAACTAACCCTGGGGATCTCACCAGATCTGCACAGGTGGCTGTCAGACAGCCATACCACCCTCCCCTTCTCCATAGAAAGCAGTAAATGAAATCTCTGCTTATTGACTGTAGCAGACAAGCCACTTCAGGTGCATGTGGAAGACAAAAGCCATTTGGTGGGTTTTCACTTCAGCAAAAAGCTCTCACACCAGCTGCAACCCTCAGCTCTGCTCCCAAGCCCTGCACATCCCCTCCTCTCACAGTGCCAGTGCTGAGCAGGGAGATGCTGTGTGTATCTGCTCTCAGAGCAGCTCTCCAGGCTGGTGGGAACTGACAGATGGTTTCTCTGAGATATTTCCAAAAGAGGGAAAAACAGGAGCCTCTAACCCACTGCAAGTCCCTTGTTCTGGCTGCATTGGTAAGGCAACGTGCTTAAATGAATCAGGGAAAGCAAATGAAGTAAGGGGAAGGGTGAGGTTAAAGTAGGTTCAAATCAGAGTCCTCAAGGCAAATTTTTGTGTAATCTAAGTTTCCATTCTCTTCCCCAATTGCTCAGCTGTTGCCCAATTTATGAGGGGAGCAGACTCAAGCAAATGATAATTAGAAAAATCTTGGGAACTTTTCCAGGAATCAATGTTTCTCTTTTAGCCATGGCATTCAGATTTCTTATTTCTTCATTTGCCATTTGGTTGAAAGAGTAAGCATGTCCCAGCAACTGGCAATGAAATGGGAAGGCCTCTTGAATCCCTCAATGTTTCTTGCTGCTAACACTGTTGGATGCCCAGGGGGTCCATCAGAGCTGTCAGGGCTCTGTCAGAGCTGCTCTCACTCAGGGCTGGTACTGCTGCTTCGTGGTGAGGCACCCCTTACCCTGCCCACACTGCTGCTGCTTCCCTCTTCTCTGTGCTGTGCCTTTTCCAGTATTCAAGGCTTCCCCGGTTTGTCTCTTCCCAGCACTTTCCCTGGCCTCGGGTTAAGCCCTTCACTGCCAGGATCCCTAGATTGCTGATGAAGGAGTGAGTGCTTTGCTTTCCAGTAGGTCTCAACTAATTTGAAGTGGGTATGGAGCTATTTCAGCCCAGAAAAAGGTTGTTAGTGGGGAAGGGGAGTTGAAGGACAAAATATCAAAACACTGTGCCTTTCTAGCCCTGGGAAATACAGAGATGTCACAACTCTTTGGGAACAGTATTATGCCACTGACAAAAGCTATTTGAGCTTCTCCTTCTTATTTTTTTATGATATTAAATAGCATTCACTCTCTCTCCTCAGGGCACATTTTGGATAATTCATATCTCACTGTAAAACAAAAGCATTTCCACTAATCTCAGCAAAGACTGACTCAGTGGAAAGTAGGATTTTTAACCAGATAATTAGGGCATTAAAAATAGGGTGGTCATCAGGCTTCAGAATTTTTCTCCAATATTTTTGCAATAATCTCTTTGCAAAGGTGAACATGCAACAAAGGAACCTGCTTTAATAATTAACTCAACCTTCACCTAAGTAAAAACTATGCTGATATCTAAATTAAACAACCAAAAGCCACACTTAGAGTGGCTACTTTGTTACACTGATATTTGTGATGATAAAAACATGCTCAATTTAAACACCTTGCAGTGCTCCTCATTGGCAGAGATTTGATGATGCCTTTTACGACTGACAATACAAAACACCAGACTGCTCAGTTTTTAGCCATGTTACCATTTGAAAACAGTCTTATGCAACAACACTGTCACCCACATCCTTCTTCTCCCAGTCCTATCACTGTCAGCTGTATCATCCAAATTTAAAACAACTGATAGGGGAGGAAAATAGAATCTGAAATGTTATGCAGTGCCCACATATTTCATTAAATAAGGGGAGAAGACAAATGCTATTAAGGACCTCAGCTTGCTGTGCAGGGTGAGAGGAAGGCTGGGATAGAGATGTACAGGCAGAGTTCTAGATCTAGGAGGGTCCATGCTGGAACTCTGCCTGTACATGAACCCTCAGGAACAACATGCCTGGGGTTTCATTGCTCAGGCTTTGATGTCTCTGTGCATGGCTTTCTTCCCACCCCATTCAACATTTTAGTTGAGAAGGCATCCTCCTAATGTGGGCTATAATCTCTATTATTTCCACAGATCACTGATGGGACCACAAACGAGTGAGTGAGTTCATCTGGGTTTCTGTTCCTCCACTTTCCTCCCCTGTCAGCAGTAGCAACTCTTTCCTCCTTTTCCTACCCCAGAGAAGCATAAACACCATGAACATTGTGAGCAACCCTCACTTACCACCTCTGTTCACTCCAATCCCAAATGTATTTCTATGCTTACAACAGAAATTCTCCAAACACTCAGTCAGTGCAGGTCCCCTCCTACAAGATAAAGTCTCTGAACAAGGGTGTGCATCCTTGCACAGATCATGTTGTCCAAGCAGGTCCATGCATTTGCTATGGGCCTTTGGGGACCTGTCCTTTACAGAGCAAGTGCATTTTATATGATGCTTACACACCAGCACTTCACACTTCCTCCGCCACCCCCCACATTAGTTAGCTCAGGTTGGTAATTCACCATTGCTTGGACATCTGGCACTACAGTCAAAGCAGGATCTCACTTACAGAGGCTGCAAGGCAAGCACATCTGTGTTTCCCTACAGCTTTGTCACCTCATCATGTTTCACAGCAGAAAGTTCATTGTGCCCCCGTGACAAGGCTCTTCTGCCACTGAGGGGATGGTTTCCCATCAGGATTGCTCTGGCAGCAAAGCCTGTCCAAGAAGTTTGTCTGAGTTCAAGCTCCCACCTACAGGTGCTTCACCCCCTTCAGGTGTGCTAACTTAACTTTTTCCTGTGGTTATGCCCTCAAACTTTTTTTAAGTGGAACTGCTTCTGGGAAACTGTAATGTAGCATGTCACAGAAATTCAACTACTCTTGCCAAGCAAGTAAGAGTTCCTCTTACACTATGCTATAAAATACTAATGCACTCACAGTGAAGCCTGGACGTTAAAAATAATTACCACCACCACCACAAAACAAACAAAAAAAAAAAAGTAATTTGATGTCATTTTGTATGTTTTGGATGGAAGAAAGGCTGATCAAACTTCTATTAAATTAGGGTTTACTCCTATGTTGCTACTAAATTAGGGCTTATTCCCATGCTTCCTACTTTACAACAAAGTATATTTATTTCCAGGCCAGAATGTGCACATAGGAACTTACTCTGCCAAGCACAGAGTGAATCAGAGGAATATGAGAGGATCCAAGGACTCAGCTCAACTTTTCCCACTGTGCCCATTCACAACTGCATTCAGTGGCACTGTCACAAGACAGATGTCCATCAGTCCTTCCACACCTGACCCTGCCCCAGGAGTTCTGTGGTCAATGCCCCCAAACAAGACAAATCCTTCACAGAAGTACAAGAAAGTCAGTGCAGGAATGAGGGCACAGGTAAAGCACTTCTGTATCTTTAGGAGCAGGCTCTTACATTTGCTTTATAATTGTCAGTTACCACTCTGTGTTTTTCCTGCTTTTCACATTATCTGCTGCTTATGCTTTGGATTTCTTTCCCTCTCTTTGTTCCCAAATGCTGCAAGTACAAACCAGGTATTTGTAAACTTACAGCTATTCCTCCATTTACAGGGCAGGCATCAACACATCTCTGAGATCTGTCTGCAAGCATCCAAGGAAAAATCAATTCCAGACATACTGTATCAATTTCAGCTCTATGTAGGAACTGGCAGAGTTTAAATCTCTTAGCTTTTTACATCTTGAATCAACTCTGCCTTTCTCTTGCATAGATACAAAGGCAGAATAATCTTCCTAACTTTGAGGGAGTTTGATTCAAGGGTACATCTGTCTAAAGAAATTGAATAAATGTGTTTATCCCCAATTTGTACATTTTCTGAGGAAGGGGGAAGATGAAATCACCTGATTTTGATACTTCTAGTGACCATCAGCTAATTTTACCTTAGTCCCACATTCTCTGAAGGAATCACAATGGAATAAAAGCTTAATCTTGTTCTCATTCAAGTCAATAAAAAATTCCCATTGGTGTAAATTAGAGCATGAGTGATCCTGAAATATGAGTCAGAATTGCACAACCCAGTTTTCATTGGGCTAGGCTTAAAGAATCTCCTTTAAACCACAGACTCACTCAAGTTCCTCATGTGCAAAAATACTGGTTTACCAAACGAGGCCCCAAACCCTGACTCACATGTTCCTTAACTGAATTCCCACTGCAGTACTGTAAATATTACCTAGAGATTTAGAGATTTGTTCTTTCACCTTATAGCACCATCACTTTTTTCCTTCCCTATGTCTTCTCCTCTGAAAGCCCCTACATTTTGCCCTGTGCCTTTATAGAAATAGCAAAAGCAATAAACTTTTGTTTCCCTCTACAAACGTTATGAAGCTGCTTAATAATTAAAATGTCTGTGTTCTTTCACTGGAGGGAAAAAGTCAAGCTCTGCATGTTCTAATTGTTTGTTTTCTTCTCAGTTTCCTTGGCATAGATTTTTTTTTTTTTTATAAAAGCTTAAGCAAACATTTATTCGGGCTCAACATTCAAAAAGCTCCTGGTGAATTAAACCAGTTGAGACTCACCAATCTGAATCTTTCAATGCAGACAGACAAGAGGAGGTGATTTCATTTTATGGTAAGATGTCTGCAGGACATTATGAATCTCTGGAAGTGAAAGAATACAGCTGGACTTTTAAACCCCAAGAGTTTAAAGAGTCTAAAACCTTCTTGAATCTGTAGCTGAGCTACAGGCAGTGTATTGCAGAGGGCGTTTTCTAGTCAAGACGTAGCTGACGCTGTAATAAACTGTGGTTCACAAGATCTTTGTGGCTGCCAGGCCCTCACATGGGGCATTCAGCACAGCAGCAGCTGTGCAGAGAGGCTGTGCAGGCACAGCTTGCCACAAGCACTCCTCACAGCAGTGATGCAGAACGAGGCTCCTGTCTGGAGAAACAGCTTCCTGTCAAAGAGCTCAGACTCTACCCCTTGCCCCAAACTACTCCTGCCTGTGCTGGGGGCTGCCTGCAGGAGCTGCAGGCAGGAGAGAGCTCTCACTTCTCTCTCTGAAAATTGTCATCGCTAAGGTTTAAGCTTCCTTTCTCTTTGACTTTTCAAGGCCCCTCAGGCTCAGCTCCAGCAGATGGGCAGCACAAACATGGTGATTCCAGAGTATCTGAAGCCAGCATATGCAGGGGATTTGAGTGTGCTTCATGGATCCAGTCCAAATGTCAGCCAGCCTGGGAGGGGTTCCAGCCACAAATGAGTTCAGGACAAATGGCCAAAGTCTTTTTTCAGCCTGGAGAAAGTTGGCTTTGTGAAACATGCCCAGTGAAACCTGCACATATGGTAGCTTTAGCTGCAGAGGACTTCATGTGCATAATCCGCCTTCCCGCACTTCTGTTGGTGACAGCTGGGAGGTCACTATAATTATCCTGAATTTGGATGCTGAGCAGAACTCAGCACTTGTCTGTTTAGGGGAAGAGAGAAAATCTGTTTGCAAATGGCTTGTAGCTTAATGCCTTCAAAGTGTGCCTGCCCCTTCTCGCTTATAAGGACTGTGCACTGGGAGATCAAGCAGAGGATTAATGGAGTGGATACTCATCTGCTTGAGGTTTTGTTAAAGCTGAGTCAGAAAACCCGATTAGTCGTTGGGATGTCCAGGCAGGATTAATTTGGGATTGGAAATAGGCTGGTAAAGAAATGCTGGGTGTGCTTCTCCTCCTTCTCCTCCTCTGTCAGTGCTGTGAGAAGATTTCGTGCGTGTGGGATGCAGTGTGATCAAGTGGCTAGTCCATGAGGGAGGTTCTCAGCAGCATGTGGAATGAGACATGTTACTCTCTCAGCTGCAAGGAAAAACAGAAGGGAGGTCACTTTGTTATCTCTTTGCAATGTTTACCTGTTATTTTATCAGAACTGCAGAATTCTTCTCTATTAAAAAATTATTTGTACTCTTATCTTAGACTCTTGATGAAGCTGGGAAATTTTTAATCAGAGAGAGATACACTTAAGGGGTTATACAGTTTCTCAAATTTTTTCATCAGAGCTAAGTCCAGTTCAGTTCTTTATCAAGTATCACTCAAAAGGTACTTAAAGAAGCCCAGAAGGATCTGAATTTAAGGCCAATAAGACAGCAGAATTGTCCTGATTCTCCATACTAGAGACAGAGCACATGATCCTCTGTGCACTACTCATATAGCAATGCAAATTTTTCAGGATCAAGAATCTGGGATGGTGCAATCAGAGTGGGATGTGCACAGTATGCGCTTCCAATTATGTTCCTCAAAATCACATTTTTGTGTCAGTCCTTCTGTTGGAGGGCAGTAGGCTGGAGGGCCTAAGGGGATGGACATGACAGGTCAGAAGCACCACAGTGTTTCACAAGCAACTCCCAGCGTGGCAATTTGTAGGACCTCCTGTACCCGGGAGGGTATTTGGACTTTCTCCAAATAACAATTAGATTTTCCAGGAAAGTACATACAAAAGTATGATGTCGTGACTTCTGTGAGAGAACACGGCACTCTCTGCTTCAGAATTTGTCCTTAAAATGTACAGTGCCTTCAAACAAAGAGAACTGGGGTTTCATGCCTGTGTTTAACTCTGCTCCCACACATAGTTACTCAATGTCCTTCAAAGTGGTTAACATTACCTGCTCTCAGCTATGCAGGCGTACTGTGCAAGCAAGGAACTGTAACACAGAGCAGCAGGATGGCATCAGAAGGAGGGGTTTTTCATTTTTGACTTATTCATGACCCATACAGCTAATTTAAACAATTTATATACTTCTGTTTAGAATGTGTTGATGTTTTGCTCTCTTAAACCCAGAGGGCGTTTTTAGGATACCTAATATGCTATTCCAATGCTTTCAATACTAGTTCTTGAATGAACTCTCTGATCACAGAATCATCAAATGGTTTGGATTGAAAGAGACCTTAAAGATCATCTCTTTCCAACCCCTCCACCTCTACTAGACCAGGCTGCTCAGAGCCCACATCCAACCTGGCCTTGAATGCTTCTAGGAATGGGGCATCCACAGCTTCTCTGGGCAACCTGTGCAGTGCCTCACCACCCTCACAGTGAAGAATTTCTTCCTTGAATCTAATCTAAACCTGTGCACTCATCTATCAAGCAGAGGTATTTCCCATAAAATCTAAAGGGGTACAAAACTGTAAAGTGAGCTATTGTTTGTGCTTGGGAGGAGAGGAGACTTTCTGGGTTAGCACAAAGCTTTAGAAAACAGAGGCCTGAAACACAGCTCTCTGCTCTGATGTCTTCCTGCAACAGCCCCTGGAGGAAAGTATCATTTATGAAGCATTGAGCTTGCAAGTTAAATGAGCCATGTTGTGTGATCTGTGCATTCAAGAATGGGCTCACTTCTTACATGATACGTGAGACGCCGCAGGCTGCTCTTAGAGAAGCAAGTGACACTCCTGGACCAAGATGATTCAGTGTTTCTGCTTTCCAGGTCCTGCTATTGTGCAGATATTAAAAGATGGAAGAGGCACAGGATACAATGTTTGTTGTGCACTGCAGAGAATCTCTTCCCAGTCACACAGCCAAGTTCGAAGCTAAATTCAATGAAAACAATTCATTTCAATGAAGATAAATTAAAGTTTGCAAAAGATATTTCCCAGAGAGCGCAGCTGAGACAGATGATTTCCTCACCATCTTTGGAAGGAGAAGGTCACTTGGGAAGAGGTGAGTGAAAATTAGTCAAGAGTGCCTGTCCAACAGCCCTTCACAGGGAACTGGATCAGATTCAGCTTTGGTGGATGAAAAAGAGCAAGAGATGGGCATTCTGTCAGCTGCCCTTTCTCCCTTCCTGCCATCAGGGGATTCTCTGGCACCAAGCTTAAGCCTTTCTCCTAAGAATAATTATCAGATAGAAAACTCTGTGGACTCCTCCAAATACCTTAATTCTTTCAGTGCATAAGGTGCTGCCACTGGGGGTGACAAGATGAAACTACGCCTGGAGAACTGACAGGGCTAAGCCCATGCTGCTTTCTGCCAGCTTGATCCACTCCACTCTCTCATCACATGCACCAGTCAATGCCCATGCCAAAGCAGAGAAATGCCTCTCACTCACTAGCTGGGAAGTGCAGGGACACCATTTCCTCTTGTCTGGACCATAAACACAGGGAAATGCACCAAGGATTACCTGATCTGCTGGTGCTTTTTCCACCAGTGCCGTGTGAAACCCTTCAAGCGGTGGAAGGTAAGAACGACCTCTTGCAACTGCTGCCTGTTTTTGGAACAGTGGTGCACAGGGCTGGCTGGAAGCTGATGGAAATGGACATGAGTGGTACAGAGCCCAGCAGAAGGTGCTGCAGGGAAGGGGCCACTGGTGTGGGGCACAGGTAAACTGCCAGGGGTCAGCTGGAAGAGTGAGGCGGCCATGTGTGCATTAAGGGTGAGTAAAATTAGAGAACTTTTTAAATCATTGTAAGGCATTTCCCCTTGAACTGACATTCTTCAAGCAGAGGAAATGGAGGTGGAATTTGGGATGAGTTTTGAAACCATTCTCATCTGTAATAATGCAACAATAACCAATAATCCTATTACTTGTGCTTCCCCCCATGGTGATCTTACTTGGCACACAGACTTTTTGGAGCCTTGTGTCCAACATTATCTACACAGTGTTTAGGGCTCTGAACACATTTGGTTGATGCATGACGTCCCCAGCTACTTTAAACTAGTATTAATTCAAGACCAGAATAAGGAAGAACTGAAGACAGTCTGTTTTTCAAAAGAAAAAAAATCTCTTGGACAAGTCTAAGCAGATCACTCTTCTGCTTAAAAAAAGAGTAAACCCCAGGTTAAACCACTGAAGAGCACATGCAGCCCTAGTGACCTCCTGGGAAAGATTGTGAATTGAGACTCAGCTGTGTGATGTTTATCCAGAAGTGATTATATCCACAAAAATGCACTTATTTTTCTCTGCTGCTTTTCTGAAAATTTCTTATAATTACCTTGGTTTGAGATAACATTTGATAGCATCTAGCAGCTGAACAACCCTGACTGGTACCTCTGATTACAATAGACTAGATGGTGGGAAACCTGAAATTTCGCTTTATTTGCTTTAAAGCATTTATTCTTTTTATGCTTGATCCAAAGCCCACTGGAGTCCAAATGAAAGTTTCCATTTCTTTAGTCATTTAGCCACAGACTGACTACTAGCATATGAAATTAAAACCAGTCTTACGAAGAGATGTTAAACGGTGTTTGTGGACAGCAGGGGCTCAGCACGGACTTTCATATTGGAGAAAGAGGCTCTGTAGGTCACTCCCGATGTACTTTGGCAGGATAAAGAGTAGTACCATGAGTGCTCAAATGTTGGGTTGTCCATCTGGCACAATTTGGCCAGACAGATTGATTCTTCAATGACCTGAATGCAGCAAACTTCCCCTTAACAAACCCTGATTCTGTTATTTCTTGTCTGGACCTAGAGTAACTTGGGAATGCAGATTGTTAGAGCTCAAACATGAAGTCTCTGAAAAACAAACCTGCAGGCAGGTTTTGTTACAGCCATTTAAATGGATTAACACTAATACAGACCAAGTTTTTTACTCTATTTATTTCCCCCTGCCCTGTTTTCATGCATATTATCTTACTTCCTGCAATCCCAGTGGCATAGAAATCAAGCATCTCCTCATTAAAATTCAGAGCTAATAATTTTGGCATCCTCTGTGCAATAAGCAGCTTTATTTCAGATTGCACATAGCCTACATTTTGTACCATAGACAGCTTTACAGAGTAAAGCAAGATATATAGTGGCCAAATAAAAGATTAAATGAGCAGGTTGAACCTTTCAGGCACAGAGGTTTTTTGGCTAGAAGGTCTGCCAGGACTACGTTGTCCTTGTGGTCATTATCAGAATAGGGTTTTTAGGTTTAGAGTTTTTATTAGACTTTTCCCTATACTAAGAACAGTATACACATAACTGAGATCTTGATTTTTGTGTAAAATGTGTAAACTAGTACTGTTCACAGCTTTAGAAATGGTCCTTAATGTTTGTAAATTTGCAGGTTACAAAGGAAACAAGACTCAGGTGGCCTGGATCATGAGATGAATCAATTAACGAGGGGTACACTTAAGGGAGAGAGAGAAGTTGCTAGTGACTTAAGTCTGTTTTGGAAGAAAGGGTGTTTTTGTTTGGTTTTTATATTGGGGGTTTTTTTTCTCCCTATGTTGCTGGTTGTTCTGCAAATGAAGCTTTTCACACAGCTCCTGACTTTCTGCATTACTGAGAATAGGCTTGGACAACGAACAGGTTTGTTAATTATTTTTCATTTTTTAATTTTTTTTGGTCTGCACTATGGTTTCTGTCTGTATGTGCATTTCTATGTAAATTGTTCATTCCAGTTCTTCCTTTGCATGGAGCAAAAACAAATACCTGAATGGTCTCCATGAGTACTCAGGAACAGTCTTCCTGTCCTGTAACTGGATGGAATGTTGACATCTGTGTTCAGTAAATCATGGTATCAGAGGGATCTGTAAGCTATAGTCAGCTCTTGCTGGTTAGAGTGCTGTTTTGCAAGTTCTCCTAAACTTAAATCTGTTAACTTTGAATGAGTAAATCATGTGACAGAAATAGATATGTTTATTACAATTCTTTTCTGTTTTTGAGCTGTGGACACCAAGACTCCTCACCTGGTTCTTAGATGTTGTCCCTCATCTGTGAAGTTGCTCTTTGTAAACCACTTTGGCTATCTGTAGCACTTGTTTTTAGCATTAAATTATCTATGGCAAGCTATCCAGTGAGTAGTTATCATATTATGTGTTAAGTTTTCCTTTGTTTTTATGGGTAATGTGGACTGCTCCTTCAAACACAGCTTCCAGCTTTTGTGATTGATTCTCCAGTTTGTCAGGTCCCATGTGATTCTCCAGATGCAATTGTGCAATCAGTCACTGCTATCAATTCCAGATTAGCAGAGAGATTGGTTTGCATTCATCAGAAGTGTTCTTGGCATTTACCAACTTGTGTTTCAGAACGTGGATTATCAGTTATCCCTGTGTCTTCCCTTGTGACATACAAATGTAAACGTCAGTGCTAATAGCCTCTTGCAGGTGTGGCCTAACAATCACAGGTCCCTGCCTTGCATATTCTTTGTCATAGAGTTTCATACTTGTTTATCTGCACCTAGCATTTTATCCTCACCATAGTCCACTTTTTCAGTCCTTTGTTTATATTTTAAGGTGAAGAATACCTTCAGTTGGGGAAAAACAATGATTTCTACTTTTGGTTTTATTAATAAATTGTTCTGAGACTTGAAGAGGATGTAACACCACTGACAAACAGACTCTCTGAAACAAAGCTGGTTTCTGCAAACCAATACACATCCCCTTTTGTAGAATGCTGGATGGGTTGAAGTTTGTCTCTGGGTTTTCATGGTTATTTCTCCTCATGCAGGGTTATTAATAGGATGTGGGAAAAAATCCAGAAAGGTTATTGTTTTATACTATGAACACGCTTTATCACTTTAAAGGACACTGAACCTGTGGTCCTTCACTTTTCAGTACTGAAATCTGGATGATTTTAGTTTTGGGCAACTCTTGGAAGACAGCATAAAAATTTGTTGTGGTGTGACTGTGCGTGGAAATAACACCAGCTGTGTAGATCGTCAATGCTTATTTTAAAAGGTACTCACAACATCTTTCTTTAGAGCTTCCTTTCATGGATTGGGATGCTTATGCTGCAAGCCAGCTATAGGAAATTGTGTGTAGCCTGCACTTCATTAGGCATCACCAGCAATATATAACTGGAGTGGCAGTAGATGTATAAATGAACTTGATATTATGATATCTGGATTTCACTTTAGCAAGTATCCTGAAAAAGCTATTGACCCAGAAAGCTAGTATTTGATTAAAGAGATGTTCATAAACCATGTAAACAAACCTATCTCTTTCAAAACAAATTTACTGCTTAAACAGGAATGAGTCTCTCTGGGTGATACTGCTTCCTTTAGACTTTTTATCTGAGAAGATCTCTTCAAAATTTAATTTATTTGCAAGCACACATGAGCTGATCCAATCATATATAAAGCTGCAATATGTGCAGTCTCAGAGATCTGTGCAGTCTGAAATACAGCTCAAAAAGTTTCATAAAGTACTGGAAGATCCTTAAGTGACTGATGCAATAGAAACACGGACTGTTCAGCGGCTGCACACGTTTTCCTAAGAAGAGAGTGTGGGATCAGACCCCTTCCCTCCTACACACTGACATACCACAGTGCTAAAGCAGACAGATTTCACCTGGTTTGCAGGGTGGTTGGTTTATGGAGAACAGCTTTGGTTTACTGTAGCTGCTCTCTGCTTCACACACTCTGTGTAAGACTTGATCAGCTCCCACTCAGAAGCTGTTATTTTTCTCCTATTACACATGCTGTCCAAGAAAAAAAGCTGTGTGCTACAGCTATACATGATCCCGTCTTCTCATGATGACTTTTCTTAAGTATTTTAAAGTAAGACCTCTGACTGAGGAAAAAAAACTAGGTGCCACTTGGAGAGCGGGTAAAAAAACTGTAGGCAGGTATCTTTGAATTAGAAACTCAACAGGCTGAGCCTGAGTCTCCAGCTCCCCACCAAAGCACTGGGCAATCAGTAGGGTAACATAAAGAAAATGCTGGATTTCCAGTGCCAAAGAAAATGATTTTTGCATTAACAGAATGTGTGTTTTGTTGCTGTTATCAGCATGAGTCTCCTTTTCCTAGACAGTAAAGATGTTGATCTGAGCTTTAGTAATGACACTGAATAAGACAAGTCTTAAACAGATTGAATTAATAGGAATCCAATGTCCCAAATAGATCCCACTTTAATATTTATCTTGCATTTTCTCATAATTTAATTCTGTTACTTCTAGTGATAGCTCTTCCCTAGAACAGGGATGTCTTTTCAACTGACTTGAGGCAGAGTGGAATCTCTGATCTGTTACTAAAGTAGAATGTACTGTTTTTTAGACTAGCTGGTATTCTGTTTGTAGCTTCCACAGCTTTTAATGAGACAGGAAAAATTGCCCTTATCTGCAGTGATAAGGACCTTCCTGGAAGGTCACAGCATTTGTGAAGGAATCCAACCATGGAGTAGTGCTCAGTGACCACCTAGGTTGATTGACTCAGTGAAACAGCCCCAATTTCTACTTGCTTTCAAATATCATTACCTTTGTAGTAACTTCAAATATTCCCAAGGTTAGACAGTATGATTCAATCTGTTAAATATTATAGCATTGCCTCAAAGAATTGGCATCCTCTCCTTCCCAAGACACACTTCTTCCAATTCTGAAGGGAAATGGTGCTAATTAGCTGTATTATGAAGACACGACATCTTAATTCACTATAGTACCTTCCTTTTAGGAGAGTTAGCTAATTGCAGGACCAGAGCTCTTTAAAATAACTGTATTAGTTATAGACAATGAACAATCATCCTGGTTAACAGCTTGGCTCACGTGCACTGCCAAGAAAACCCAGGCTAGACAATGAATTTGTTTGTCAGTTTTCATTTATTTCATCAAATGACATCACGATGGTGTCTGTAATACAACCAGTGCAATATGGTATAGGGTTTGTCTGCACAATATGGATACACCTGAAGCAGTTTTAAATAACAGTAGACTACTTGCAGAACCATGAGCTTCAGCATGAATTGATTTGACCAGAGTCTGCAAGTGGTTCTGCTTCTCAGCTCTCTGCTGCAGGTATCCAGATTTTCCACTAGCACCCATGTTCACCTGGATATCACAGAATCAGCAAGGTTGGAGCAGATCTTCATGATCATTCAGTCCAACCATCAATGTAGCACCACGACAGTCACCCCTAAACAAAGTGGATGTGTGTCTATTAGCCTCAGCAGAGACCACAAAGCACATTCAGATCAAGGATTTTTTGATGATTATGTAATCAAAGGAGTACTGCTTGAGGGAAGGATTTTCTATTTTACTTCACAGGGTGCTCACTCTTTATCAGCTTCTGGTACATCCAGACAGAGGTGAGGGAGCTTGTACAATTAGCCCCCAGACCTGAAAATGCGGTAGCAAAGAGATAAAAACCTGCATATTTTCCCTTTTCCATGTCAGCTGCCACAGAGAGCCTGTCTGAGGTTTATGCAGGTCTGGATCAGCAGATCAATACTTCAAAGACTCTGGAAAGAAAAGTCAGTCCCAGAGCTGTGAAGCCATCCAAATGACTTGCAGCCTCTTTATGGCTTCCAAACCACTAGTTTTTCATCCCTGATCAGTTCCAAGCTGTGATACGTTAGGGAAGAAAATATCTTCCCAGTTCTTTAAAGACTCTCTGCTTTACTGTGATCTATATACCTGCCAACACCAACAACAAAATTAGTCATCTTTTTAATCCTTTTTAAATAGATCTATATAAAAATACTGGGGTTTGAAGGTTTAATTTGAGACTAGAAATAGAATTAACTCTTCCCATGGTTGTGTTTCTGAATGTTTATCATAGCATATGCTTGTCTACATCACCCATCTTGAGAGGAAACAGGGTCTCTATCTTTAATAACATGCACATACCCCAGGTACAAGAAAACTAGTTGTCAATAGTGCATCTTTTTCAACAGAGGAGGTCTAACAAGGAGATGGGAACATTTTTTTCCTACTACTTCTTATACGAGGCTTTGATTATCAGCATAAGAATGCCATTTCAGCCAAACCTTGTCTGTAAACCTGATAGAAAGGAAAATGTGGTTTCTAATCTGCACTAACTGAGCCAAAAGCAAAATCCTGGCATAGAGGCAAAATTTGCAGTTGTGTTCCCCATCAGCTGGTGAGTGTGAATGTTCCATGGGTGGAACACATGGAACTATGAGGCACGGTGGGAATGGGACATGCAAGGATATATTATCAATATCGGCTGCTACTTCCCTTTTCCAGCAACAGAAACTGCTGAGATCTGAAGAGCTGCACCTTCATGCTTTTGCTCAATGCTGTGTACACTTCAATCCCACTGTCACTGTGCTATTTGCTGCAATTTGGAGATGGGCAACTTGCTCAGAATGACAGCTGGAAAGCCCATCTTGCCCAAGCTCTTCTTCCTCTTCAGTGCAGTAAGATGACTGTTCAAGTATGAACAGGCTCAACCTTTTGGCACCTGTCAAGAACATTAAAGGTCACTTAATACAGCAATTTTCAATGCATTTTCTGCTGAGTTGGAAGTAGTTCCAGCACAGGGCATTGTAAGTCACCACAGTACAGGTACTTTCTAGGCATATGTTTTGCTTCAGAGCATTGCACTACTTCTGCGTGTTCATGACTGAAGCACCACACTCAGCAATATTGAATAGTGGGCCAGGGAGCTGCACTTAAGAGAAGGCTCACAAGTCATACCCTTCCTTCACAGTAAGACCTCCCCCAGATCAGCCAACACATCTCACTCCAGGATCTTTTTGCCCTCTAACATTTCCTCTGTTCTTCATCCGACTTCTCTGTCCTCATGTCCTGCAAAACTCCCTAATGCTCACACTCCAGTTCCCTGGTTTTCATGATTGCATCCAAAGGTGATTGGCAGATTATCTGTGTCCTGCAGACTTTAAACTCTCTCTCCTACAATATCTCTTTCATCTGACACCTGGGACGTGCAATGTTGCATAAATTTGTGCCAAAATTATAAGGTTACTACCCTCTATTAAAGCTGATATCTAGAAGATGGATTACAGAAAAACTTGCATAAAAGGGCAGATAAATCAGTTAAACAGACTCCATAAAGGAAGAAGATGTTGAGGGGAGACATGTCTACATCTTAGGCTGGTGGACACTCACTGACTGACCACATTAACATTTCCACTTTGGAAATCCCATGAGCAAAATAGGCTGCAAGACCACATAAATCATTAAGCAAAATGAATGGTTTTCAGTTCCGTATTTAAATGTCAACCTTTTTCCTAATGCAGCAACAAGACTCCATACATACAGATAGCAAGTTAGAGAGGCAGACGATGGTAGGTACCTCTGTCTTATGGTAAAATATGCAAGAGAACTGGATCGTATTCCTGAATTAGTAAAGGCAGAGCGTGTCCTACAGCACCACCTAGCAGGCTAATTTAGCAGTGGTCCACATCCCTGGATCCATGACTACAACGATGTGTATGTGCATTAAAATCAGGGTCCACTTCGGTCTTGTTTCACCTTCCTTGGTGTAACCGCAGCTTCTTGAAACCAGAACTGTGCCAGTGTGGTGATTAGTAAATCTGGGATGTCTGTTTTCCCCAGATGTATTAATTATAAATCTCTTAAGAGAAACCATAGTAAGAATGAAATGCCAGATTTTTGAGGTTTAGTGTAAGAAATCTTTGTTTTCTAGATCTCTCCACCCGGTGCAGAAGCACCTCTCAAAGTCAGATTTCACAAACCCACCTAAACTTTTCTCTGTATTCACCAGCAGGACAAGTAAGTCTCAGTGTGATGAGGGATTTTAAAAGCCTGAGAGTCTCTATGTGTTAGTGTGAGTCTGCTGTCCATCATCACCTATATACATGGTTTTTTGTGCATCTGCATGAAGTGTGAATACCAATGCCAATTTACAATTTGTAAGTTTTGGCAGATGATGAAGCTCCATGCTGAGGCTGCAGAACAAAGACTGTAACAGCTCTCTGCTGATATAGAGAGGGAGATGAAGTTTTTTTGGTTTGTGGAGGTTTTTTGTGGTTTGTTTTTTTTTTTTTTTTTTTTTTTGGGGGGGGGGGGCTGGTTGGTCAGGTTTGGGGGGGGGTTTGGCGCTTTTTTTTTTTTTTCCTGTCTGCTTCATACCTTGTTTGAGCCTTGGCACTTCTCAGTTTTCAATGCCCCCATTCTGCTTGATAACTCAGCAGAAAAGAACGCCTTTCTGTCTGTTGCTGTTTTGTGCTAACAGTGAGATAAATGTGGTGCGTAAGAGGGTCTGATGGGTGACAGACCTGGCAAAAAGTGGCTCAGAGGGGGACAGGTGAAAAAGGTGGGATCTTTTCTCTGACACCACCCTTTAGGTGGCAGCAAATTCATCTGCCTTGCCATATTGCATAAAACCGTAACCTAAGGGTAGAACTGTGCCCTGTCATGAAGGAGTGTGTTTTCTTAGCAACCTGTTTATTGGAAGTTAAAACCAAGGTTGCAATTACCAGCTTCTGTTCACAACAGGCTATGCCTAGCCAGGCTTGTTTAGTACTAGCATTTCTAAAAATCAGATCATCTAGGGGGAAAAACATAGGATAAATTTCTTCATTAGGATACTTCCATGAAAGTCCTAAAAATCCCTATGAATGTGAATGAGAACTCCTAAATAGTCAGCTTAGGATCTTAATCCTTTCATGTGAACTCAAGTGTCATGCTAAAATGTCAGGGAACTAAACATTTACTGGTAAGAAATGCTTCAATCAGGGGCTGCTGCAAAGAAAGCAAGATGTGTCAAATTTAATAAGTAGAAAGTAAGAACAGCTTGCTTTTATTTCTTTTCTGTTGCCTCTCACTCAGCATAATTTCCATTTGGATAGTGAAAAATTATTACCTTAAGACTGCCTGGTGTGAAGAAACTTTAAAACAATCATCCAGCATGAGTGCAAACTTCCTATAAATGAGACAGACCCACCCTTTTACTCTCCCCTACCCAAATAAAACCCCAACCTGTCCAGAAGCCATTCTGTATTCTGGCTTTGCAAGGACGGCACATCCCAGGGGCAAGGTTGGACTTCCCAGAGCTCTGCCCTCGGATGGCAGCGCTTCCAAAGGGCGCTGCTCTGCCACCCACCTCTTATTTCACGTATTTCCAGGGCCTGCGGAGTGCCCAGGCCATAGATCAAATCCACACGGGCTTATTGAGAAACTACACTGGCCATCTGCTTTGAGCAAACAATAACTGTAAAGCAAATTTTAAAAAAATCCCTGCGTATGTTATTTTAGCACTAGGAATGACAGATAAAACAAATCCTACATGACGGATGCCAGCTCTACCACTTGCTGCCTTAGCGGCAAGTATTCCTGCCCTGCAGTGGAGAGAGCTGTACTAATAATACAGATGTAAAGTATTTTGCAGGAAGAACGTTGGGAGTTAGAGCACAGCATTAAGTCATGACGCGGGCAGAGAGCGGCAGTCCCCGCCTCATGCTGCGGCTGCCCTTGGAGGGGTAGAGGTGGGTGCCTCTTGCTCTTCGCCTGCAGGAGCAGCGGGTCGGATCTTCCCCCCGGTGTGTTCGCCCGAGGCCAGACCCCGCCCGTATCACGGCACCCACACCCGGCCGCTCTGAGGGGAGCCGAGCCCCGCCCGCCATGGCGCCCCCGCCCGCCCCTTCCGCCCGCAGCCCCGCCTCGGCCCGGGACCCGCGGTAGGTGCTGGGCGGCCGCGGTGCTGGGGGGGCCGGGCGGTTCCCGCAGCGGGGCCCTGGGGCTGTGGATTTGTGTCACCCTCCTCTTTTGTGTTTTTAATTTTCGTGACAGCCGGAGCCCTGGAGGCGGGTCCGGCTCGCGCCCCGTTTCCTGATTGATCGTGCTTTAAGCTGGGCTTTCCCCTCGACTACGTGCGATTTTAAAGCAATAAATTCAGTAACACACAAGTGTTATGGCCAGACCTGGCCAGCTATCCCTCATCTGAACCTTAGCTGATACAGATCTCTGAGTTCAGTGAGAGTTAAGTGCCTGTGACGCCACAGAGATAGAAAGTAATTCAGCATGTGGGGGAGGCCGCCGTGCAAGCGTGGTGGTGGCTTCATGGTTACTAAACGATTAAATTTGCAGGATGTGGGCTATATAAATTGCCTTGCAGTTTCCGGTTGCTTTCCTCATACATAAATTGCACAAAGTTTATGAATAAAAATAAAGATGCCATGCACGGTTCGGGTTGCAGTGGGGCATCTGCACTGACCCCTGAGGAAGGTTTGAAAACATAAATGCTAAAATGTATTGTGAGCAGTTTTCCTTTTATTTTCCTGAGTATTGACTATTATGAGAAAACAAACGTGGCATTTCCTGCTTCCTTTTGCATTCGATGTGCACAATCACATTTGATCATGCAAGGAAGGAGTTTTCATTAGGTAATGCAAGAAAGGAGAATGGAGTTTTCAGCGTGGTCTGTCCTTCCCCACACGGGTGTGGATGTAAGCTGAAGAGGGACTTTTTTCCTTGAAGCATTTCTAATCTTAAAACTGTTAGCCAGCTCCAGTGGGAGGGCATTCTCTGACAGGAGAAACCTGTAAAGTCCCTGCCTCTGTTTCGCAAGAGGATCAAGTGATAGGCTCCCTCAATCATCCCCTTGGAAGTGCTCTTCCCCCTGCACTGTAAATGACATCACCTTTTCAATCAGATCTAGATACCAGATTTGCCGAGAGGTCATAAGCTTCAAAATGGTCATTTGACATTAAGTATTACCATTTTCTCCTGAAATTTGGTTTCATCCAAGATCTTGGCTCTTTAGCGTGTTTTTCTTAAATAAGATTGTCTCCCTACCTCTGTCTTCAGCAGAATATAAGAATACCACTAGTTATTATACTAAGAAATACATATTAAATTACTGTATGATTACATACATCATTGTTTTTATTAAGCACTCAGTGTGTGTTCAGTGCAGCATAAATATTAAACAAGATTATTCTCCCCCAGTGAGTTTACAGTTTGAAAGATCTTCATTGGAAGGAGTAGTAATAACATATTATTAAAACACCATCTTTAAATTAATCTCTTTTTGTTTCCCTGTGGTTAACACTCATTTGCTGTTGATCATGACTGGTGTATCCTAGCATGTCCTGTAGTGCTTTTTGATGATGTTACAGACCCCAGTTGTCCACTCTACCCCTCTGTAGGGGGGTAGTTCTTGTTCAGTGCATGTGGAAGGAGAGCATATGTCCCTGCTTCAGCTGCTGCCATACAGAGCCCAGCAGCATGGCTGAGACCCACCTTTGATGGTACTCCACGCTAAGACTGTGGTGGTTGTATCAAAGCACAATTCCCTTCTGCCACCTCGGCTTCCTGTGAGGACAGCTGGAAACACTCATGTCTTTAACAGCTGCATCAAGATCCTATGAAACTCGTATGTGAAAGCCCTGAGAGAAAAGACACTGCAAATGGATAGAGTGGTGCCCAGTTTTCGCTGATTTCTGCTGGATTTAGGTGCCTAATTCACTTTTATACCTTCACAGTAGCATCGTTCTAGGTGGGAATTTTGTACCCAATAGAATTTTTTTAAAGAAGAAATTGGAGCTTTCCTGGGCAGAGCATGTAATATGGCTTGGACCATAAAAAGAACTGATGCTTCCTAAGGGAAGCATGACTCTTGAACTGAATGAGTTGGCAGGTTTGAAAGTTTTTAAGTTTATGTGCTTATTTAAAGAGACATAACATAGTCGTAGGTCCTGAAACAATTTATCTTCCAGTTTCTGCTCTAGATTGAAAATAGTATTTCTCAGAGAAATTATTTCAGAGTCAATTTTTTAAAAGAAGCTGCTGAAAGCATGCTGCTTTCTGAAAATACCATTTTGCTGAGTAAGCTAGAACCACTGCCTGGAAGCTTAAAACTGAAAGAAAAAAAAAACCTCAATGTATAAAAAACACATATTATTTCTTGTTGGGTTTTTGTTGGTTTGGTTTTTTTGGTTGTTGTTGTTGTTTGGGTTTTTTTCTTGATGTGAGCTTGACTATCCATCAGAACAAACTCCTAAAGGCAAGTTCTGTCTCCTGAAATTTTTCAAATTAAAATGTGATCCTGTTTTGAAAGTTGTAGTCAAACTCAGCTTATTGAATTTAGTATTCAGGTTACTGATTAAAATTTTTGAAGCTGTACTGTAGAGGAGGTTGGCGCAGACTGATCTAATTATTGGCTCTTTCTGACCTGAATACCTGTAGACTGTATAGTGGAAGGCAAGAGTGGGATTGTGCTAGCAAGGACTAGACAAGTTTGCTGGGTAAATACAGGGTGTGTATTGATTGCTGGGGGAGGAGGAAGTGTGGTGGCTTTAGTATGTCTTTATTGCGGTAAATTGATTTACTGGAGGAAAAGGAGAAGTTAATTCTTCATATCAATCATCATGTATTGCAAGGCCCAAAAATTATTGTGTATCTCTTCCTCTGTAAAGATGTTTTATGTTTTGTTAATGTAAAAAATGGTTTCTTTGGTTACTGTGCTCTGCTTCTTCTCATGTTTTTTGCTTTAGTTGCTTGGCATTTTTTTAGTGCTAGAGAGATGACAAACCTATCTATGCACACTTTAATTCCTGGTTTTGTGTTACAAACAGGTTAGGATTTGACTATGGCAGTGCGGTTCCTGTGGAAGGCATCTGTGTGGTTAAAGAAGCACAAGATCACTGTGTTGGCCGTTTCTTGCATGGGACTGCTTGGCACTAACCTTTCCTATCACGTGTTTCCTGAGCAGACATTCAAACTGCTGCACGAGTGCTGGTCAGAGGGGCAGCCAGCTGAGCTTTCAGAGAAGCTCTGTGGTGTATTTCAGGATGTCCTTCAAGATACTGGTGTGAAGTCCACTGGCTCCTACAGAGCCTTTGCGGCTTCTAGCTTCCACCCTGTGAGCGCTGGAATTCCCTGGCTGCCTGAAGGCTGTTTGGTGGGCATCCCGCCTAACTTTGATAGCACAGCTGAGGATAAAAAAGGAATAGTCAACCATGTTGTTGTAATAAATGGCAAGGAAGTAGACTGGGAGAGCAGTGAAGGTGTGGCTTTGAAGGAAGCTCTCACATTTTCCCTTAAAGCTCAGAAGTTTGCCGTTGCCAGAGAAGTTGTGTACTTGCAGAATGGCAGCCCTTTAGCAAGTGCAGTTGTGGCTCCGACTTGCTTGGCTGGGACGTTTGTCTGTGGGAGTGCTCTAAAGCTGCTGCTGGGGTTATCCAGTGGCCCTGTGATCCTCCGGGGCCTCTGTAACCTTGTCACTGCCATGGGAGGACTGCTCTGCTACTATGTCTCTTCTGATGCCATCACCTATCACCTGGACTGCAGGGCCGACTCCAAGGCAGCCAGGCTTTCCAAGGACTACGCCAGCGGTGGCCTTGAATTTTATGATAAAATCTTGTCCCGCAACAGGATTTTTCGTGGCCTGATGGGCAAACAAGGGATGAAAATGTATGCCCCGAGTGGTAACCTTTTCCCAAGGCACTGGTTCAGAATAAAGTATACCCCATACACTTACCGGAGAACTTTGATTCTTGATATTTTAAGAGAGCTCCAGGCATCTGATGGGAGTTCTTGAATTTTAAACTTGTGAATTATGTATTTTGGAACACCGCTGTGCTGCTTTTTTCTTTTTTTCCTTCTGTATCTTCATTAGAATTTTGGGGTTTATTTTTGCATATAGTTCAGAAAGAGTTATTGCACGTTTCTTGAATAAAAAAATTCTCTCTTAAAATATTAAAGACTTGCTTCCAAAGTGCTCGGTTCTGTGTGCATCTCAAATCACAAGACTGCTGAGAAGGGAAACTTTTCAGACACTGATCTGGAAGTTCTGTGCTGTTTTGCCTTCCTGCCATTTCAGTCTGGCAAATTGCAAGGTGCAAGTCCAGCGGAGCTTTTGGAATCATTATAATTTAAACTGGGGTGTTTGCTGTTTCTCCTGTGGAACAACACAGATATTTTAAAAAATGGGCAGTCTGTATCATGTGGTTACATAAATAACAAGACACAGAATGTTTCTGTTCTGTGTAAGTTCTTGTGCTGTGTATATTATTATGCTGCAATCACCATTCTTCAGCAGGAGACATTAGTTATGCTGCAATTCCTACCAGCACAGACAGTTCATTACCAGCACTTGTGTCATTTGCTTAAATCTAGTTCTGCTCTCTCTAGTACAGGGTGACTGCAATGTCACTGTGAATGTTCCCCAGGAGTGGTAGTATGTAACAGGAGTGTCCTGGGTTGTTTTCTCACAAGTGGGATAAGCATGTTGAAGAAAGGTTTTTGTGCTTGCTTTGGTAGAGTTTTTTGTTTCATTTAAAAATATGTGTAGATGTATGTCATCTGCTATGTCAGTGAAGGCAAGGTATGAGACATAAATCTGGCATTTGGTGCGGAAACTGGTGAGGTCTTGGATGCAGAGTTGCCAAAGGAGATTATTCTCCTGGCTCAACAAGATTTTGTCTGGCAGGCCAAGCTTTGCCCAGGATTACTAATCTTCTGGAGAAGTCTTTACTGCAATGGCAGTAAGCTTTCCACTATAGCCTCACCTTGATTTTCCAGGTGATTGTTTTCAAACTCTGTGGTTCCTTCTTTCCTATGTTTCTATTGCTGTTCCAGTAGCTCTCCCTGGTGACGTCAGAGTAGTTCTCATCTCTGTCATCATTCTCACCAGCAGCTTCTATTATTTTGTGTCTTCTCAGTCAGAGATGTGCTGAGTGTCCTCTCTGCCCTGGCTTTGTCCTTTCTTCATCTGCTTCAATAAGAACTGTCACACTCAGTTTGCTCAAAGCATTACTGAGTTCTGTTTCCCTTTTGAATCACATGGTGACATAAAATTGATATTCTGGCTGCTGAAGCACTGCTGTTGCTCTCCATTGCTGAAGCCATGTGTGTGAGATGTTGAAGTTTCTGCTGAAGTAATCTGTGCCATGAGCTTCTGAAACCACCTATTGCTTGCACTTGTCCTCATCAGGTCATGAGATGTCTCTCTGGTGTTTTTCTGACTGTAAAGCATAAAGCTATTGTTTTTGTGTCCTTTGTGAAAGAGTGATAAAATTTCCTGGTCTGTGGAATAAGAAGAGACTTTACTTTTAGGCAGGGGTCTTTAAAAGCTTTGAGATTTTTTTTTTTTTTATTGTCTTCCTGATAAATCAATATAAGACATCACAGAAGTTTGTTGGTAGAGTGATATAGTGACTCAAGATTGGAATATAATTCCTGGTTTATATAGTCTGTGAGTTTATTTCATCCTCCTGTTATTCCTTCAGACAAATCTAAACTCTGTGAAATATTCTCAGAGAGAGCTTGGCCCATTTAGTTTATGTGGTTGAAGGAGCTGCTGCTACATAAAGAGTGCAGAGAGGAAATCAAGGCCTTCTTGGAGATATACAAGAAGTAGCAGTTTAAACAAAATGAAATTAATCTACTTGTCTTTTATCACTCCTTACTGTTGTTTTTCATCATGATGCCTGCAGCTAGTGTGGTTATTTGACTTTGTTGGGGTGTAAAGCCCCTGTGATGCTAATGTGTTTGCAGCTGCGCACTTCACTTGACTCTTGCAGTGGGATTCTCCAAGAAGCTCCACGCATCTATAAATGTTGTGTCCCATTTACCCTTCTTTGAACTGGCTGTGGCACATTGGTGTTGGTAAGGAAGGGCTGGCTAGCATCAAGATGCATGACCTGTCTTTCCAAAGACAGATTCTTGCCAAGAGCTTGCACACCTCCTTCTCTATACACTTGAGCACAGTGTTATAGTGTCAATATAGGGAAAATAGGACCTGCAATCACAACTGCTTAGTAAGATTTCTCTGAACTTTGGGAATGTACAGGTTGTCCTGGAAAAGATTTGTGTGTGTGTGTGTGTTGCCAGGTAATTGCTGTTTGCAAGATCACCCATGCTATTTGGCAAGTAAGAATAGCACAACTCAAATACATGGCCATGACAGTACTCATGAAAAGTCTTTTATTATACTGCAGATGTTTTTCTGTAGGTAGAACTATCATTGAAATCAAACATGAACTCCACATACTGGTAGTAAAAATGGTCTGGTTTTGACAGTTCACTAGAAGCAAGCATCCTAGAATCAAAGGTGGAAACATTCCATACTAAGAATGGTCTGATGTAGAAAAGCAAGTTCATTCAATGGCCCAGAAAAGGCCAAACAAATCAGTTTTCAGTAAATCGTGTCAGTGAATAGCCTCCCCCAGCTGTGAAGCTGAAATTCTGAGCAATTTGAAGCACTTGTTTTAGTATTAACTGGCTTGTCTTTTGCTGCTCAGACAAGGGACACTTTGTACAAATTTTTGTGTAGAAAAGCAACAAAAAATGTTAAGCTAAAAGGAATTGCTAGATGTAGATAAAAGAAGTCTAAGTCTAGAAACTGTAAAAGCAGAGATGTCAGTGGAATAATGAGCTCTCATAAAAATGGATACTATCTACAGATATGAAGCTCTCTGTCTGGTAAAGTGATTAAAGGATGAAGTATTAAGTAGCAAATGACCAAAATAAGTTGCTAGTTTAAATTTAGGTAAAATCTAGTTTAAAAAGGGATTTGCTTGACTGGTTTATTTGTGTTATTATCCTGAATGTTCTATGCAACTGAAAAGAAAATGATCCTTGTAACTTCTTTTTTATATAAATGCAATTCTTGCTGCTACATAAAGCTTTACTGGGTGATGCTGCAAGAGATGAGGGTCACCCAGGTGCTTTGCTCAGAATTCCCACTGAAGTGTAAGAAATGTGCTCAAGGGCCTGACCTACATATTTCTTTATCCTAAAAATTGCAGTTTTTTGTTGTGGAGATACCTTCAGCTTGTTTAATGGTCAAAAATATAAAGTTGTCAGAAAAAAGCAATATTGAGAGCTAGACAGTTTTCTTGAAGACAAGCTGTGGAAGTCATCTGATTACAGCAATTCCTGAATCAGCTGCTATGGGTATCTGGCTTCTCTAGCAGTTTACAGAAGCAGGAGCTTCAGAGAGAGGGAAATCTCCACCCAGGTGGCACTGAGTAAAGCATGTGGACTTGCCCAGAGGGGTTCAGTTGAAGTGCAGTGGTCTTTCAGAAAACAGCCGTTTTTATTACAGTAGAGCACTGCTATCACCCCATTTCATATTAAAGTGGTTTCCAGAAATTGACAGATAAGATGGTGAGAGAGCTGACTGCAGAGCTGTGGAGCTTCTTGCCCTGCTGGGAATGCTGGTGGTGTTGGGAGAGGTGATGCTGGGAAGAGCCTACTACTGTTTTGCCCTTGGCTGTAGCAGTTGTGAAACAACCAAAGTGACAAAGTGTGGCTTGCATGGGTGGGGTGGGAATTTGAATGTATGAATCAAATCATCATGACTGAAACACAAGTGGCTTTTACCAGAGGAACAAATGCAGAGGATCCATCAAGGAGTGAGTACTGCTATGTGCAGTATGTGGGCCCTATCCTGCAACTATTATCTGTTCCTGTTCACTAAAAGCTCCATGTAGCAGGTGTGATTACATTCATATAAAAATCAGTAAGTTGCAGACAATCTGCTTCCATGCATCCAGTTCCTCCTTGATTTCACTCATCTCAGCTGGAATTCTATATTATTGATAGGCATTCTGCCTTTCAAGCAGAACAATGTTGATGTAGGAAGACATACTTAAGATCTTGGAATAAGGAGGACACCTTCAGGAAGAGAGAAATTTGGTTGTTATCAAAACCAGTCTTAAGAATGGAAAAAAAAAGTTATTATTCTCCAGAAATTGGTATGTTAGATGAATTAAACTGAAGGCACTGAAAAATGGCTTATGGTTTTGCTGGACATCTTTTTCACTGACAATATATTGGTTTGTTAAGCTGAAGTAAGTATATTCAGGCTGCTCAAAATGCCAATCCATAAAGTGGAGAAAATTACTAAAATTTGGCCAGAAATCGGTCTGTTTTTCCCATCTGGAAAAGTACAAGCTAAACTCTCAAGCTCTGTATCCAGAAATGAACACTGAAATATCTCTGCAGTTGGAAGTTTTTACTCTCGTCAGTAAGACCAAGTTTGCCAAAATCTATCCAGGTCTTCAATTTTGAGAGAAAGAGTGTTTTTTAAAACTCAGTTTTGTGTCCAAAAATGCACTTTGATAAACACAGCCAACCCAGGTGTACTTTTTTTGACTCCTACCTTAGTTTTTCTGCAGGAGAAACATACTGATAGAAGAATTTGTGGTGCTCTCTGCTTGTTTTGAAAAAATAATTGCCCCCAAATCATTCTTACTGGAGAACTTTTTCCTCTTTAATTTTTTTTTCCTTCCATGGTTGAATTTCCATCATCTGGAAAGTTGGACCTTTTCCAGTCCTGACCTGGTTTCTAAGACTTTCTGCTATGGTTTTCAGGAGCATTACCTTGTTAATGTAGTCAAGGTGTTAACAGCTTCTTTCAATATAAATGAGTAACAGGTGAAGCTGAAGCTGTGTTCTCCTTTGTGTATAATAAAACTACTTCTGTAGAAGTCTTGCAAAAGCAGATCTCATTAGGGTGACTAAGAGTATTTAGAAAACACAAGACATTGCAAGCCTGATGCTAGGTTCACAGTTCCAGCAGTTCTTACAAAGTGAACATGAAGAAAGGAAATGCGGTATCCAAACAACTTTTATCCAGTAACTGTTTAGTGGTTTAGTGCAGACCTGCTGACCTCTGGAAGCTTTGTTTCTATCATATGCTGGAAATTTTCCAGTGGGAATGTTGTTGTTTCTTCATTCTCTGTTTCATTTCCCCTTGCTCTGTTACTCTAATTGCCTCTTCTGCCTGCTGACTCATCTTACAAGTTGCTTTAGCTTGTTCAAGCAAGATTTGTGAACTTAAGTGCTGACTTGCTGCTTGCACTTTCATTTGCACCTCCTACTTTTTCCTACAGTACTTACCTGCCAAAGACCACAGCAGCTTACATTCTCCTGTGTTTTACTACATGTAGTCTACATGTTTTTTTCAGGGTAAAATGCTTTTGGCTACCTGAAAAATAGACATTGTAGTTAAAACCTTTCCTATTTTGCCATAAGAAAATAATTTAATGTTACTTTTGAAATTTCTGCTTAGCATTACTCTTTAAAAGATGTATTTCTTATTCGCTGTCTATGGCACCCAGTTCACTTTTGATCTTAATTTGCCTCTGTCCCTTTTAAGCTGCTATTCTCTTTAAGCCCTTAGAAACTTTGTTTCCTGTTCCTGAAAATTGCAGGTTATTTCATATGCTTCTGGCTAGGTGAGGTATTGTGAGTTGAGAAGTTATAACTAATGGAGTGCCGTTAGCTGCTTGTACTTAGCTCAGGCACATCTGTGTGCTGGTTTTGAGAACTGTGGGTTCTTATATTGCCACTTACACTGAGGACTTTATACATGGGTTTTAATTACCTGCCACTGAGCAGCAGCAGAGGGGTCTGTTGGGTTGTCTGCTGGAAAGAACACTTATATTTGATAAAATATTTTGAAAGAGCCTTGCAAGGATGAGGGGGTTGGAATGAGGAAGAAAAGTGTAGGCAAAACTAAAGAAAATAATCCCATGTACCTTACATGCTCCAAGACTTGATGTTCTCCAGAGATGTGTACTGCACAATTGCAATACATTCTGTAACCAATTGCATCTGTTTTCTGGGTTGTCTGCTCAGTACATCCTCAAGCAGCACCTTCTCCATCCCTTCCCAGCTCCATGTATGCAGGCCTGTTTCAGGTACTACAGGTAACACAAAGCTTCTGCTTCAGCCCCCTTACCCAAACCAGTTCCTCTTCAGTGCTCCTTTGCCCTGGAAGCAGTTGCTGCTCTGCCACTGCAGATGTCACTGGAGCGAGCCCTGATTTAGAGGAGTTGAAAACTCAGTGTGATGGTTCCCTCTCCAACTTGCACTAAGCAATGTGTGGCAGTTCAATACCACAGTGGCTCTACCAGGTATGCTAATGCAAAGTCCATGCTACTGCTTATTTCCAGCCAAAGCAAATGGAACTTTGCAGAGTTCTGTTACCACAAATATAGTGGTCAATATCAATGTGAATTGGCTAAAAATGAAACCATGATTTGTGATATAAAAATCGGAAGTGGAATTTTAGAAGTGCAAACTAGTAAATTATACCACTGTAGCTATTAAGAGATACAACTTATGAGGAAGTAAAGATAAAACTATAACCTGCATTACTATTTTAAAGCTACATTGATTCTTAAACTAATTAGACAGTGAAATACTAGATCAATTTCTCAGGGAAGATTTAAAATTAAGATCAAGCCATGTTGTAAATAACAAGCCTGGTTTTTAAAAAAAAAAATCTTTTTTTCCCCACTTTTTTATTCTTGATTTTCTGACTAGACTGGAGGCAGCTATATAAATATTTCAGACAACAGAGCAGGGTAAGAATTACTCTGTAGAAAGTTTTCCTTGTGATTTCTTTTCTCATTTGGGATGAGTTTCACTGCCTCAGTGACCGTGTTTTAAAAGCATGTTATATAATTCTCTGTAGATACCCATAGACAGATGTATTTATGGTTTTTGGAAACTTCATGTAATTTAGGCATAAATCTTGAAGTGTGTTTTATAGTTCCTCATTAATAATAGTTGAGAATTATGCTCATCCAAGGCAGCACACATAAATTCTTAATGTTCAGACATTCATTATATGCCTGTGACGGTTAGAAGTTGCCAATGGAAAATAAAAGCCAGTGATCCCAAAGATTATTATTTTTAAATATTCTTTTAAGCAATTTGGAAAATTGTGTTCATCCCCTAACAGTTATTTCCCTTTGATTTCCACATTCTTCATCTTAACCTAAAGATATCATACGGAATATTGAAAAAGTCAAATCAGCAACCAGACAAACTTTTTATTGAAGTTTTCCTTAAGCATGGTAGCACCTTATAAAAGGAAATGCTGAATCCATAGTTTTATGGAAGTTATAAATTCAGTCTTTTTTTGCAATTGCAATTTAGAGATCCTAATCATGTTTGCCTATATCTTATATGAAGACAGCTGTGGCACAGTTGCAGGTGGCTGGATGAAAACTTGGCATGTGTATGATGGCTTTGCACCTGTGAAGCAGGTGAAAAGGCAAAGGTTTTTTCTTGCTTCTCTGGCCAGAACATAATTTATGTATTGCAAATTGAAGTCATGCTTTAGCAATTGCAAATTGAACTGTAAAAACATTTCTTTCAGTTTTTGTTTTTTTTTTTTACTTTCCAGTAGCAAAACTGGATATACAGAGGCATGGAAATGATCTGAGAACTGAATGAGAAGAAGAGTAATTGGGATTTTCTACATATTAGGAGTTTCTTTCAGTTAGTATTAAAGAAAAAAAACTCTGCTAAAACCTCACAATAGATGAATCAAAAAGGTACATTTTCTTCTAGAGTCACGTGGTGACTAGATCTTTTTTTCTGCTTATGCAGAAAAAATGCAGTAGCCAAGCATGGTGCCATCTTCTGAGCAAGCAGTTCAGCTGGCACACACATTTATTATTTCCTTGATCCAGATAAAAAATATGCTTGCACTGGAGAAGTGTTATGTGGAAATACAAAAGGGAAGTTCACCTGTAGCACAGATTTCCCAAATTTTACCATGGCTGTCTCTGAAGTTTGTTTTGTTCTGAGACTGGAAGAAGATTTGATGCAGCTTTGAACTCTGCAAAAATGTGTGCGTGCATGTTCTGGGATCAGAAATGTCCAAATTTTTTCTCCTTTTACTGAACATCATCACCTTGGACTTTCCAGTCTGATGTCTGGTGTGAAATAATTGATCTTTAGCTGGTTTTTATGGATGTTGGGTGCAGGTTGGCTTCAGCCTAAACTATGAAAGCTTCTGGAAAAAGAACAGACCTACTATGCACTAGTTTTCTTTCGTGGTGCTGCTCTGGTTTTAATCTTAAAGATTTTCTACTGAATTTTGCTTTGAATGGTATAGAGAGATCCAATATTGATGGCCAAATCCAACAGAAGTGCTTCCCTTAAAGCAGCAGGAGGCATGGCAGATGTTGTGATACAAATTGGAAGCCATGGAAGGTGCATCACCCCAGCACAAGCTCTGCTTACCTGGCAGGCAGAATGCAGCCAGGCTCTGGAAGTGATCTGGCTGTGCTGCTGCCAAACAGTGAAGATTCCTGCTTAGCCCCTGGATCACTGCTGCTGGATCTGTGGAGGGGATCAGGCTGCTCTGTGCTCAGAGCCACCCAAAGCTTCACTGCTAGGATCCAACCCATTACCACTGGGATCTGGGATGTCCTTTTATCACACGGCTGCAGGAGGTGACATTGTGCCCGCTGTGTTGTGTGACATGCTAGCGTGCATGTTGAGAATATAGATCTGTGCTAAATCGTCTCTTCAGGCTTATGATTTGTAGATTTAAACCATAATCTCCTGGAGATTATATGAAAGAGGGAGTTGCAGGCACAAATGGATGAAGGAGATCCCTGTGTCATGGTGTAGGAGGAAATTTAGGAATTGTGGCTTTGGAATAGGAAGAGATAGAGGGAATATTATGGTGGGTTAAATAGAATGGGGACTGGGATACTTGTGTCATGCAATCCAAGGAATATTTGCATGATATTCATTGTAGCTAATGTGGAAAGTGTTTAACTCCTTGGGAAATAAGGGGCTGAAACCAAGCAATCCCTCAAGGTGGCTGACCTCACCACAAAGCACTAATCGGGTTTTCCTTGGACAGATTATTTTCAGCAGTGTGGAACAATGTACCCCCTGCCTCCTTCTCAAGTCTTATTTTACCTTGGGTTTTCTTTTTGTGTTGGCTTCCTAGAAAAGAAAAAAAAAAGAAAAAATAATCAAACCAACACTTTGATTGCTACTAAATAGGTTATGGAGAGCAAAAAGACTGCTACATTTTTTTCATTATGATCAAAAAAGCCCCTTTCTATAGACTTTGGCACAGAAATATTATCACCTTGTGTCTTTTACAATTTTCCATTTTTACAGTACTTTTTAGTACTTTGTAATTTCCTTTGGATTCATTTCTATCCAGGCTACCAAAGAGCATGCAATATAAATTTCTTATTGCATGAACAGGTTTCATGAAAAGCAATGTGTAAAATACAGATCATGTTGTAGCTGTTGTATTTTCTTGGTGTTTAATGTGTGCATCCATCACACCATCATAAACTCATTGTGCACTTTGTAACTCAGCTATTAAAGGTTTTCCACCCTGCAGTTCATGGATGGGTTCATGGGCTGTCAGCTATGAAACAGTGATTCCCTAGCTTAAAAATTACTGCTCAATGTCCCTATAAATAATGTAAGGAAAATCACAAATTCAGAATTTTTCCCCTGCCCTGTTTCTGGTGATAAATAATATTGTGGACCAAAGAGCAGTGGTTTGCCAGGCAGACAACATCCAGGGGAAACCTCTCTGTGTCAGATGTGAACTTTGTGTCCCTCTTGGCAGGGAGGCAGTCACACGTGCACTGGCAGCAAATCAGTGATGAGCATATGTGCTTGAGTAACTCCTGCCCAGTGGGGATAACACTTGACATTCTCTCTGAAAGAGAACTTTTTTTCAGGAATTCAGCAAAGCACAAAGACTTTGAGGACATGACTCCTTTTCCTGGAATTAACAGGCTGAATGGAGTTGCAGGCTGAGATTCTTTGGTTCACCTAATGTTACATCTGCCATGTATAATACTGGGATTTTAAGTGCCAAGGCCATGCTGGTAGGAAAACTAATATCTGCCTCAAGGGCTTGATTAATGAGAGTCAAACCAAGGGGAAGGGAGACTGGCCCAAGGTTGCTGTCATCTGTTAATAAGACCAAAATGAAGTGTCTGCACTTTGGCAACTCTGAATTATTTAGTTACCATAGATGAACAGGATGCCATTTGAGTCAAGAGGGTTTGGCCAGACACTGCCTTTGCTTAAAGCCTGGTGTAAGGCATATGCAGCAGGTGTCTTGTCTTGCCAACTGAGCCATTTTCTTTTTCCCGTGGAGCTTTGGCCCTTTAGCAGCTCAGATGTTGGTCCCTCAGAAGGAACTGAGTGACCCTTCTCTAAAAGGCAAGACTTATTTGCACCAAGTTTGCTACTCAAAAAAATAGGGTAATTCCAAAGTGCCTACGATGTCCCTAAAAATTTCTGTTTGACCAATAATGGAAAAAAAATTATCAGCACAGCATTGCTATTACTCTGTGGTATCTGTTTGCCAAGCAAATGGTACCATAGGCTTGATGTGTAGATTATGTTCAGGCAGCTCTCAGTTTGTGCTTACCAAGACAACAGGGGAGCAGGTGCCACATCCTGGCCATGGCTCCTACCTGGGTTTTCAGAGTGCTGTGTGTGCCAGCCCAGCATGGGCTGGGGAGAGTGGCAGGCACCATTCCAGTTGCCCTGACCTCTAAGCAAAATGGGTTTTGTGCACCATCGGCCTAAAGATCCTGTATTTGGTCTGGTTTGTGACCGGTGTTAACAAAAATTAATATTATAGGGAAAAACATTTTGTCCAGTTAAGTATTCATCATCACCAAACTGGTTGCTGCCATCCAACTTTCCAAGTATCTCATGTAACTTCACTCCTATGTGAGGATGAGGATATCTTCTATTTGGAGATGTTTGTCTGATGTCTATCCTGCTTATTTAATCTTTCTTGTATAACAGAGGACCATTAACATGATATAGTTTTCTAGATAGATAGAATCCACTTTCTTTATGCAAATATGTTATTTGGAGTCAACAAGAAATAGAATGGTTGCACTGGAAAAGGGTAGGCTAGCTAGAGAGCTCAGAGACAGAAAGGGTTTTGCTACAGAACAGTAAGAGAGCTTGAGACTGTTTAAAGCTATAATCTTTTAATGTGCTAAATCTCAGTTCCCTGAACTCACAGTCTTTTTATATTATGGTAAACTTGTCATAACTTGCAGATGTAGGCTGGTAAATAATCTTCTATTTGGCAAATAGGAAAAGAAAATTAAACTTTCCATGTAGAATTTTTTTCTACTTAAACTTACTGGAAAAATGCAAGATGACATGAACTGTGAAGTACCAAGACAGCAAATTTAGATGAGCTTTTTCCTGGGGATGAATATTCAAGGACACTGAAGCCTTTCTGCTTCAATTCTGAAAAAGATGCAGACAAAGTAAATACTAGGTTTGTACTAATTTCTTTTCTTTGCACATCAGGTATCAAGGCTTTTGCCAGTTTTTATTTTGGCAAGCCTAATTATGAGGTTTGCTTGCCAAGGCTGTAGAGAAACATAGTTTGTTGGCAAGATGGACTAGATGACATAATGTTCATGGTTGTTCCTTGCTGCAGCTTCTTTACTTCTGCTAAACGTTGCAGCACTGTTGTTTTGAGGTTTTGTTATTGCTACTGTTTCTTGCCCACTGAAGTTAAAGCTACTTGCTTATAATAAAATAAAGTACAGTGTATTTGAAAGATATGAGAATTTATCAAAGCTCTATTCACAGGGTTTGGGTGTCTGTGGGTCACATTTTCAAAGGTGCCTAAAAACATAATAAACGTGGAGAGAAACATGAAGTGACTGAGAGGCTAAGTGATAGTTTGCTCTTTGAACCCAATCTCCTGGTAATGAATGTTTCTCTACTGAGCAAAAGGATTTGGAAGAACAGATTTCCACATATTTTACCATGTGAGAAAAATCTATTAATCTCTCTCCCCTCTGCAGGAGTGCTATAAATGCACCAAACCATGAAGTTAAGTGGTTTTATACCTTGTAATGATAAATTATCCATGTTTCTGTTCTTTTTTAAAAGCAGGAACTAAATAAGGCAATTCTTCAGGAAATTGGCTCTCTCCTCATTAAACTGTTTTTTTGCCCCAGAACATGGAGTGTTCCACATGTTCACAATTGCTAAAACATGCTCTCACCATTAAGTTGTTAATGAAGGTACCTAAGTAAGACATACCATTACAGTCATTACCTAGTGACAAGATATAAAATTATTCTGACACTTCATCTTTTAGGCTGAATTCTGTTCTCATTTGGTGTTTCATTATCAAGATAGGAATTAAAATAATACAGACAGGGTTTAGCAAATTTGTTTCTGATCTTGAAGCCATATGGTCCTGTTTCATGATGGTAACTGCTGCAGCCTTCATCTGTAAGCAGAAGAGTGGCAGTAAATAAAGATGTTAAATAATTCCTATGTTTATTGTTCTAAAAAACATGGCATAGGTGAATGGAAAATTGCCTAAGCTTGAACTGGATAATCACCATTTACTTTGGCTGTCCCTGGACCACAGGATCCTATCCTAATCCCCTCTCTCTCTCCATCACCTGGGATTTAGATCTGGCCAGAACCTGTGCTGCTATTATCTTTTCTTTCTCAACACACCAGTGTTTTCTTTTAAAAGTAGCTATGACTTAATATTTTTCTATGTTCAAAAATTACAAAGTCATAAATATCTGACTCTGATCTGGCTGATCAGAGATCACAACAGACTTTTAGGTAGCTGGCAGAGTAGACAGAGACCCTGTTCTGTGAATTTGCTTTCTGGTTTTTTAATTTATTTTGAGGACAATATGTAGTAACGTGCATTATATTTAAGTAATGTGTGCATGTGTTCGATGTGTTTATTTTCTTTTGCTTCAGCTGCAGTGATCAGCAAATGCAAGTGCAAAGCTGAGTACAGGTAAATTGTAATGCTAGTAAATGGTTTGCCAGAGCCTCATTAGTGGGAGGAAGCAGTAATGCCAGTTTGCAGCTAGAAGCATTTTTAAAGTAGCATTTCATTCTAGCAGAAGGGAGCTTGATCAGCTGCAGGAGAGTAACATCTGTGCACACACTGTAGGGTGCACCTGCACCAGCATTTCCATTTGATCCTGGAGCATGATTTTGAAATGTCTCTCCTAACTCTGCTGGGTGTGACTCCCCATCACCTTGGCTGGTTATCCAGTGTCATCCAGAGCCCCCATGTTCCTGCATACTCCACACCAGGCCGACAGCCTGACCTGTAAAAGCCTTGCCCCAGAGGGCTGCAGCACAGGCACCACATTATTTCACATGGTGCATTTGAAAAAAGCCAGCTCCCTGTTGGTGGCATTACCATAGCAGCAGTAATAACAGTAATAATGACAATAATGATGGTGTCTCACTATAAGAAGGGCCATCCTGTAATGTGTGTGTGACCTTTCTAAGAGGGAGGGAGCCCTGATCCTTATGGACACAAGCCAGCCTGTGCCTCCAGGAGCTGGGAATTACTGGTCACATTTTACCTCACAGTATGCACATCTTGTCTATAATTTATAAGAAATACTTTCCCTCAAACTTAGGAAGTACAGGCTGTCCACAAGGTTTTGCACCACAGAATGCCAGGGCTGTCCTGTTTTGGCCACTGATGGCAAAGGTGAATTTTGTTCATGGTGATGGTGTGTTTATATTTGAAAATTAAAGGAAAGGAGACAAAGCAGCACCTGCGTGCCTTGGGGTTAAGTCTTGGAGAATATTTGCACGGCTGGCAAATTATTTAGAGTTTTGTATGTACAGTCCTGCAAGAGCAGCAGCATTTGATCAGAAATTGAGGACTAATTGCAAGCAAATATAAACTGCAAGCAAATCTCAAACAAATAGACAAGAAAATATGAGATTGAATGTATTCAGGCATTAAAGGAAGAAAAGGGCAAAAAGACCAAAACCAACATAAAGAATGACAGTCAATGGAGTAAGGGCATATGCATTGACTTCATATTTTGAACTTTTGAGTCTCTTTTCCTTGGTTTCCTGTGTTTCTTTTATCTCCATGTTGATGCCAGAAATATTGTGATAGCATAAAGATCCACTGTGTGCAAGAGTTTGCACATTTGAAGCTGAGATTACAAGTACTTGGGGGCTAACACCAAGTCTGTTTATGAGCCGAAAGAGAAACAAGCTCCATGAATACCATTTATTCATTTATAATGAATAAATAACACAAAGGAAATTGATTTGGAAATAACTATTCAAAGGAAGAAAGAGCTAATATTTCAGTGCAACATTTGCATGAAGAATTATTTGCAAGGTGTTATTCAAACATACATCAAGGTACTGAATAAGGAAAATATTTATCCATAATAAGTATTTGATAAAAATATTGCCCAGCTTTGCAATGAATAATTCAGTCTGCATTAGTAAGATGTGCATGACTCTGCACGTTATTCATATCTTTATAAATGCTATGGTAAATTGCTACAGGTTAATAGGTACTTATATCTTTTTCTGTGTAGAATGCTATTAGGTCCAATTTCTCAAAGGAGTTGAGCCACCCAGAAGTTTAAATATGATAATGAGCTGCGGATACTCAATCTGTGTGTAAATCAGGCCATGGCAATGTTAGTCACAGGGAGGCTGTTTGGGACTTGCATGGAGGAACAATGCAGCAGCCCAAACTAGGGATATGTTGTAGGGCTCTCTGTTCATTTCACCCTAAATATCCTTTTCTTATCAATACAAAAGGCAGGTTTAAAATGGACACAATTTAATGTTTAAAAGCTGATTAGAATCTGAGCAGATTGCTGATTGGAAATACCAAAGGATGGATAAGACTGATTACTGGACACTGTGACGAAAAATGAAACCCGTGTGAAAAACAAGACACAATAATCTAGAAAGCTCACTCAAAAAGACCTCCCCACCATGTTTCTTCTTCTCTTTCATTATAATTGACATTTAGGCAGGCAGTGGGAGTCAAGCAATGTAAATAGCTGTGAATCTGGCATCCCGTTGTTAAGCCCTGGATAGGCAGTGAACAAACCCATGTTCCAAGCCACAGAGATGTATATGAGGTATGTGTAAGAGGAAAACAAGAAAAATATATCGTGGAACAGTAATAATATTTCTTTTAGATTTAGTTTTTTTAAAAGCTCATCATTCTAAAGCAAACTGCAATTGCTTGATTCCAAAAACTGTGTGCTTTTTGAGAGGAATTAAAGTTAAGCTGATTCAATTATTCACCCTCTGACTTCAAAGAGCTCTCTCGACTGTATCAGCCCATATGTCTGGTTAAAAGTTTGCATCTGTTGTAAAGCAGTTTTGATAACACAGCAGTCATACTGCCATAACAAAGATATATTAATAATAGAACATTAAGAAAGAATTGTATCTATATCTCTCTGCTTATCTTTATGCACATCCCAACAGACCATTATTTCTGCACATTGAACTATCCAGTGACCTTAGAGTGGGGCTGTACACATTGTGCTAGTGAAACATGAGTTATTTTATCAGGAAGCCAGGCCTTGAAGTTGACTGAAAAAAAGCAGAACAATACAGCGCAGGCCACCAAAAGCACAGGAACATGATGACAGCAGGGCCTTGAAGGCACAGGACATTACCAGATGCCTAAAGTACACATCACAATTAGTAAATTACTTTTCTCAAGAGAAATGAAATCTTGAGAGCTGGGTGAAACCAGTTTTAGGGACTAACTGGGACATGTGTTGAGTTGTGTAACAGCCTATTGCAGCTGGCTGGCAGCACAGGTGGAGGCTCCTGTAGATGGAACAAAAGATTGCAATAAAACCAACTAGTCACACAGGAATCTTATTTCAGAATTGGGTATGCAAATTGATCACTCTGATATCCTCTATGGATGCATATGTAAAATTATTTCATCATTGTGTTTGCTCTTGCGATGTATTGCTTTTGTTTGGTTTGAGCCTTTGGTTTAATTTGGGTGCAGAAAGTGATACCCTTTGGTTTTTCTTGGAAAACAAATATCTAACTGCTGTATTGCTTCGAACACCTTTGCTTTATACAAAGCTTGCAGACCTTCATCATCCCCAGTGATGCCATTCCATATGTCCAATTCTAGCATAATTGGCATTGTAAATCACTGGAAAAGACTGCAAGAAGCAGATATGTTTAGACATAAAATATGGGTTTGCAGCCTATATGGTCTTTGTAGGAACAAGATTCTTGTGACTTATTTTTAAGCTAAAGAAAATTCATGTGCCTTTTCTGCCTGCTTTTATTTTGTGCTTACGTAGGCTGATATAGCAAATAAATAAATAATGTCTGCACAAAGCTGTACTAGAATCATGTAGGTTTCATAGCATGGTCACACCTGAACAGCTTGATGATGTTGAGTATGTAAATTAAAGATGTTCTTGCTGCATAAAAAGATGCTGCATGTTGTAAGTGACAAAGCTGAAACACTGACTTACAAATTAGCCGTGCCATCCGGTGAGCTTGTTAAGCAGCATCCCCTCAGGAGACAGCAGTAAATGTGAATGATCAGCCATGAATCCACTTAGGGGATATCCTGTAAGGATTCATTTTGAGCCCCCATTTTTTATCTGCAGATAGTTCTGAAAAACAGTATCCGTGAAATGATTCCTTAGTGCAGACATTTGGTCCAGGGCTGGTGTTACAATTCCAGGACCACCTTTTTCTGAAAGTAATAATAAAGAATTTGACTGGGAAATAATGTGAGCAGGATTCTGATCCACCAGAAGTTGACAGTGTACGTCAGCCATGGGTAACGGGCAGCCAGCCTCCCTTGGAATCACGCAGGACTCTGCATTAAAGCAAATCTCCTTGAGACAGAAGTTTCAACCTGCAGAAACAGCACGACTTCAGCTCTTATTGACACCTCATTGCCAGAAGCATTACTCTTTCATTTTGAGACCTTCTTACCACTTTTCCAGATTTGACCTGCTTTTTCTTTTCTTTTTGAGAACTAGTGTTACATGCTATTCTAAATGAGTCACTTAAATGCTCTTTGAGAGATGCCTGCTCAGAGTTCTTCTCTGGGGTTTTTTCCCTGTGTTACACCTAAAGTTATCTACACAAGTGGTCTGTGTTTTTAGGAAGTCATTGATCTCTGCTGTATCACATCTTAGCATGTTCATTAAGGACCTGTTTCAAACAGACAAAATCCTCTCCACTTTTCTATTTTCCTTTATATCCTTGGTATCTGGCCTCTGGCTAATGTATTCTGGCTCCTCACGCTGCCTCCCTCAGCAGCCTTCATTCTGGAAAGCTTTGCTTGGTAAGTACCTGACTTCCTCTGAAGACCCCTCTAGGAGAAAATGAGCTATTGGCAAGCTGAGGAATATAAATAGCTGCAGCCTCCATGCTGAGACAGGACAGAGTGCCTTGAGACCAAGCTCCAGGGTAGCTCACACTGCGGATCTGAGCAGGCTCTGACACGAGGTTATGTAGTCCAAGTCACAATTCTGCAGGGTGTTTTAGTCACCTCAGCTCTAACAGGCTGTGTGATGTAAAAGCAAAAATGCATCTATTTTGCTGAATGTCTGAGCAGTTGTATCTTAAATATATATTTTCCATTTATATTTTCTCTTGAGAGGCTATTCGTGCAATAATAACCTGAATTGTTTTGTACTGAAAAGACCTACTTTAATGCCATTTCTCAGCTTCAGAAACTATGTTTAAATTTTATTCTAGCAGGATCTAATTCTTTATTTCACTCAAGCCAAACCCAAGATGTTCACGCTGCTAAAAACAAACAACAACAACAACAACAAAAAACAGCCTGGCAGTTTCAGCAAAATTTTAACAGTATTAAATGATGCATTAGCCAAGACCTCATTACTCTCACCAGATACAGATAGCATGGTGTGTTATAACTATTAGCAAAACTGACCTTCAGTTGTGAAATTAATAGATTTGAGGCACATTTGGCTGAACTTCTACACTTAATTTGGCAGGGCATCCCCACAGGCTACTCTGAGGTCTGCAGCCCCTTGGCAGTACTGCTGGCATGTCAAAGCTGATGGCACAGAGCTGTATTCTCCTCTTAAGGTCAGGTGTGGAGGTAGAAATCACAAGTGATGAGCCTTCAGGTGGGCTCAGAGCACCTCCCTATGTGGACCTTATTCCAGGGTTAGTTCCAACATTTGGGGCCAGATGAGGTTACAGGCACCAGTCAATCTGACCATCCATCAGAGAACTACACCCACTGCAGTTGGTAAATTTGCTTCATACAAATTATATTGCTGCACCTGGGCTGCTTTCAGTTGAGCACTATATTTCCCTCTTTATTTGTGCCTCAGCTTTGGCAAAATCACTAATATACAATGACAAAAAGCTCCACAAAAAATTCCATGAGCCCTGGGTAAAATGCCAAGAAGTGTAATTACAGATGTGCACAACAAACCATTTCACTTGTGGTGGAAGTGTGATCCTAGCATTGACTTTTTCCATTAAACTTTGTGTATGATGCATTAACAGTGCTTCAGTGGGTGGATATAAAAATCTGTCACTTGTTAGAGCTGCCTCAGTGCCTGCCCTCTAACAGCCTCCAAACCTGTGCTGTGCTCTGCCAGGGGGTGTTGCAGTGGTGTGAGAAACGATCACTTTGGCACATGAGAAACCAGATAGTGAGAGGGGACATGGCAGCACATCCTTTGTGCAAGATTGCACCTGCCACAGCACCCTGAATGGTGCAGGCAAGGGAGTCAGGGAGTTGCAAAGTGGGCAGGAATTAAATGAGCAATCTATCCCCTGAGATGGGGAGCTGCCAGTACCAGTGTGCCAGTGTATCCTGGCAATGCATGTGGGGCACAACCTGCTGTGCTTGGGGTTGGGTGAAGCCCTTTGTCTCATCCTCATATGAAAGCACTGATCCAAGGCAAGCATGAAAAAAGAGCATTCCCACAGTTCCTATTTCTATGTAAGGATATTTTCTAAATCCCTAAATATAACTTCTGTGTTATCCACTTGGTCCACCTGCCAGCAAATTTGCTTTTGAAACACACTTGGTAAATGGTTGCTCCATGTGGCTTAGGCATCCTGCACAAAGTTTTAATTTCCTCTCTGCCCCACCTTCAGAGGTTCGTTACTTTCCCTAAAATATGTGTGAGGTGTCTCACTAGGATACTCAGATCCACAAAAAAAGGACAGCAAAAGGAGTCAATGGCACACTGGACTCTCCATCTTCCAAAAGTGGAAGTTTTTGGAAGGAACAAAGTGTAACAAGAATCAGGGATGTGCTGTCAGATGCTGTGGTTAGAGGGCTGGTAAGAAGAGGTGAGAGAGTGCATCAGAATCTATGCAGGATTTGGATGAATCCAGAAATAATGGTCTTGTACCAGCCCAACATATGATCAGTCTGAAAAAACTTGCTCAAGTTAAAAAGGTTACAGGCAAGATAGTTAGCAAAAGATAGAGTAGAACTGAGAGAGAAGCAGGGAGTATTGGGAGAGTGAGAGGGGATAAGTGAAGAAATAAGTTTTTGTAAATTGTGGTTTAACCCCGGCCAACAACTCAGCCCCACACAGCTGCTCGCTCACTGCCCCTGGTGGGATGGGGGAAGAGAACTGGAAGTGTGAGAAAACTCTTGGGTTGAGAACAGTACAGTTAAATAACCAAAATAAGATAAAATTTATAAGAATTTGTGATGGAAAGAAAATTATGAAAGAGAAAAAAACAGAACCCCAGAAAGACAGGTGAAGAAGACAGATGAAAAAACCCCCAACTGCTCACCACCAACAGACCAAGGCTCAGCCTGTTCCTGAGCAGTGGCCCCTCACCAACCTTCCCCCAGCTCCATATGCCGAGTGTGCCCTGGGGTCACTTGGGGTCAGCTGTCCTGGCTCTGTCCCCTCCCAGCTCCTTGTGCACCTCCCAGCCATTTCATTGGTGGGTGGTGCAAAAAATACTTGACCGAGTATGCACTGCTCAGCAATAATGGAAACACCATGAATTATGAGCACTGCTTGCAGCACAAATCCAAACCACAGCCCCAGAGCAGCTACTGCGAAGAAACTGAGCTCTACCCCAGCCCAAACCAGCACAGTACAAAAGCAGTGCAGTATTTCTTGAATGTGCTAAATAGAAAAGTGGTAATCTGCTGAGATTTTGTATCATAGGGTCAGTTTATGTGTGCATGCATTTTCCAGTGCTAGATACCTGAAAGTGGTATCACTCATCCAGACTTTCCTGGGACTAGTTCTACCATAAAATGACAGGCACTCAACAATTGTGATTTGAAGATAAGTTAAATTTATTTAGTATCAGCAGTGCATTGTTCTACATGGCTTGGGGCAGTGTGATTCATCACATGCAAGGCAAGAATATTAACTAATCTTATAGGAATATAAATGTGTTGAAGAAATTCTGCCCCAAAAATTACTTCCTTGCTTTCAGTAATTCCTATTACTATTTCTTTTTAAGTAAGCTTTCCAATACTGCAAAGTGCAACCCTTCTTGGCTTTGTTGCTGATTCTTGTACAGTTAACTGGAGCAACAAAGGTCCACATAATGTTTGGGTTTCTCCTTACAAATGGCAAAAATAAGCTCCAACCCAGGGACTTTGAAAAACAATACTTCCTCCCTGGTATTCCTTAGCAATCAAAATTTCTCAATCCAAAAATTGTCTGATGCTGTGCAAACACAGAAGACAGCAGAAGTGGAAAAGAAACACAGGGATAATTTTGCTTTCTTTCGAGTACAGGCAGATAAAGAGCATTTTTTATCTGCACACATGAGATCGCCTAAACTTTTGTAGTATCCTATCAAATTTGTATTCCTCCTACCTCCCCCACTGGCAATAACATGCCACCAGATGACTTCTCTAAGTCACCCTTGTCATGCTGCCTCTGTTGGTCTGACTCCATGGAGTCACCTGTGTGGTCCTGCCTGGAGTTACCAGCAGCTTCATGGAGGTGCTCGGCAGGGCCATGGGAGAGGCTGCCCAGCCTTGCTGGTTCTCATGTCTGGCTGTGATGGTCTTTCTCCAGCCTGTTCTCTTGCCATGAACCACCTCTCACAGGGGAGACCTGGGAGCAGCCCTTGAACTTGCTGCTCCATCAGCACTCTGAAGACTGAAGTCCCTGCCTGAACGGCAGACGTGCAAATCTGCTACTGCCCTGCCACATCTGTCCTTCCCTGTGCTCTGTGCCCCCCATATGCCTCCTACTTTGCCAGGAGGAATTCTCATCCTTACGGCTGCTCCTCAGCCTGACCTCTCTGTTGGAAGGCTGCCAGCAAAATTAGAAATTAATTTCAGGTCTAGTGGTGGTTTTACGCGATGCAACTGCTTGTCTGCTGGGAAAATGATTCAATTCCCAGAGTCACTGGGCACTGAACAGACTGTGCAGAGTAACAGTTTTCAATCAATACTGACCTGAGCTGGAGATGAACCCATCTGGAAAAGATGAAAGCTCTGCAAAGCTCCCATTTACAATTCCCTTTGACATGCTGATTCCCTACCACTGGCCGATCCCTTTCTTCCCAGGATCATTATGAAGCAAACTCTATTTCATTTAAGTCATGACCTTATGTCTGATATTTCAGAGAATTATGACCTACTTTGAGGCTGGGCTTTGTGCTTGTTTTTAACTCTTCAGATAGAGTAAATGGTAAGTAAATTAATTACCAGAGGACAAGCATTTATTTTTAGGACTTTTTAAAAATAATTTAATTTTAATATTTTTAATAGCTTCTTGGTATAACTACTGCAACGTAAAAATATTTAGGGCCCTTCTTTGTAAATCTGTGGCTTTTACTCCTAACCTTGACTTATACTCCTCACTGTGGAGTATTACATTAAATTCTGCCAAAACGAAACCTCTGGCCTGAAACACTGTAAAGAGTCCATAGCTTAGAATAATGCTGCATCTTGCCACTGGCTAAACTGATCTAAGCCTAACCATGTTACAGGAAGAAAAGAAAAACGAAAAAAGGAGATTCCCCCTCGCCATGCTCTTAATCCACCTTTCTCTATACTAATCTGAAGATGAGCTTGTGAATGGTCAATAAGGAGGCCAGGGCCTAGTTTGCTGAGCATGTGGCCTAGATCCTCAGCTGATGTATACAATTTATATTTTGAACCTCATCACACCAGCAGCAGATTATGTTTCTGAACAGTAAATATTGACTACTAAGAGGCCCTGTTGAGCTTCAACAAACCATTCTTTTCTATTCTAGTTCTTTTCCCAGATTAAGACCAGATAAGCAAATTAAAGCATGTCACAGCAAGACAGGCCAACATAACAGGGTTTTGAAGCTGTGTTTTGATTTTTGCTGAAAAGGAAGTATATCACCGATGCTGTACCTTAACCAGGTCATATTGCAGTTTTCCCAAATTACATTTACCCCTTTCTTGAAACAATAAAAGTGCCGCTAATTGAGTTATAACACACAGCACATTTCTGAATAGTGTGGTACATAATAAGCAGACCTTAAGGAATGGGGGGGTAACCAAAGACCTGATAGAGACACAGCCCTGAAGACCTTAATTAGCTGAAACAGTCTCCAACCTTCGCTTTGCTTTGTCCAAGTACAGCCTCCAAGACAGGCTGGAACACATTTATCCAATAAACTTGTCACATGAGAAAGGCTCTGCAGCAGTGTTTAGTTGGGCCTGCCTGCACTGAGAGGTAAGAGGATCTCAGGTTGTTTACCAGAAGGTGTTGCACAATGCACAAGTTAAAACCAGGCTGGCAGGCTCTGTGGGAGCAACACTGCATAGCACTTCCCCAGCTGCCTGGGTCAAAGGCTTGCATAACATCAAGAAAAGTTATGTGAATCTGTGATATTATTTGAAGAAGCTTCATAAAAAATATAATCTAGTGTAATTTTCCAGCTCAGCATGCGATTTTTAATTTCTAAGATATAAAGAGAAAAAAGGACTAGCTTATTGTATTGACATATATTATTTGGTTAATTTTAGATTTTGTGGCACTCTCAGTAAACCATTTCACACATTTAGGTAATTTCTTGATACAATTGCATATGAATAATAATGCCAGAAAACACAAACTTGCTTTATCCCTCTTTCATGCAGTGCCAAGTAAGAAGCTCTGATGAAGTCAGAGCAGTTACTCCAATGTGAAATGCACGAGTCTCACCCTCACACCACACAGAGCAATGCTGCCACTGTTTTGTTTTAAACAAACTATTCTGTGCTAAGTCTTCAAATTTATGTTATTTGACTCAATAAATGTTTGATGGTCTCAGTGTAGCATCTAGTGGAGGAAGGGTAAATAACAGAAAAAACGCAAAGCAGAACAGTGCCATTAACCCTGGTGCACAGTGGGGATGAAAGTGTGCCCTGTTGGGGAGGGGGAATACTGAGAATACTCCCTCAAATCATTCAGTGGAACACTTAGAGGGTTTCTGCAAAGTGGCTGCAGTTAACTGGGTACAGTGCAAGGCTTCTAATCCAGGCAGAGCAGGATGGTATCACTGGCCCGAATTCAGCTCAGGAGAGTCTCCGTGTCTGAGGTACACAACTGCTATGAAAGCAAATTGTCTTTTAGAAACTTCCTTACTTAGTTTAAATTTGCTTTTGCTGCAGCAATAATGTTTCTGTCCTGGCTTACTCAGTTTTGTGTTTTTTGAGTTCGTGCTAATACTGTCTCAAATTAAACTACAGAGCCAGAGCTGCTGTTCCCCAAATTTTGTCCTGACTTAGCCCTTGCACCATCCAAACAATGTCAGTGTTGCTGCAGCAGCTGGTCACACTGGAAACACCACAGCCAGATCTGGCTCACAGGGGACTTGGCTCAGGACTGGTCCAGGACCCGTGGTGCAGCCAGACCTTGCAGGGCTCAGGGAAGTTTTGAATGCACAAGCAAAACAGGAATTGTTCCCGCTGCCTTTGCATATTTAATCTGGGATTCAAGGGCTTAGCTTTCGAGACATACCTCATCTCAGCAGGTCCTGAAAAATGGGCTCCTCTGTGTAATTATTTAACTGCAGCAAAAAAAAAGCTTAGTGAAATATTTTTAATATAATTTTTTCTGAATGTCATTATTATATCCTGTTTATAAACAGATTAGAGTAGCATATCCATGGTAGAAGAGAAGAAATCTTAATTGTCAATAACTGTGACCTTAACAGAGTAAAGAATAGAAGACTTGTTTTACAATTATTTTCTTTAAACTTTATTGTGACTTTTCAAGTGCAAAATGTCTTCAGTATTTTATGGGGAAGTGAACAAAGAAGTACAAATCCATACACCAGAGTCTGCCTCTAGGCACAGTTCATAGTGAAGAGTCCTCCACTGTTAGAGGAGGGAGACAGCTATGAAATTGATGATGGCTTTGTAGAGCCAGTTCCTCGTGATATGGTATGGAAATGTGGTGCCTTGGGCAGGAATACAAAGTAGAGGGTATGTCCCTCATTAACAGTACCTCTAGAGAAAACTGTGATTAATCCAAAATTATCTAAGATACAATTTCCTTGCAATTCATGAGGCCTCTGTATGTTGCCACATATGTGTAGCAAGCAATTACAGACGAATCTGCATTAGCCTTATGGCACTAACCAATAGGCAGCAGACTCAAGGATTCTCCATTCTGTATTTGGCCTTACTAAATATTGGGAGCAAGATAGATCAGATCTGCTCACTCCTTCATCCCCATTAGCACACTGGAAGGTGTAAAGTAGGGGGGATTCCTGTTTTCCTACCTCGGTGCAAAGAGTAGAGCTAATAGTGCTGCCTGCAAGCAGTGGGACTGCCCAGCTGTCTTCCAAAATGCCTCCCAGGTCAACTCCTAAAGTACCTTTCAGCTCTGTTTAATCTCAGTCCAGCCCTTCATTACTTGATGTTTTCCTGCTCCTCTGAACTGCTGAGGGTCCTGTCCCGTGATCCCAGAACAATTTCACTGCAATGAGGGTAACTATCCTGGTTTTTCAGCACTTAAGAAATGGCAGCAGACATCACCAAAAAACCCCTCTCACTGCAGTCCAGTGACTGCTGAGCCTGGAGCTAGAGAGATTTTTACCTTTTTATGCAGAGAGGAATACAAGCACACTTTCTACTGTCTTATGTTGGGAGTATCAGTAACATTATTGGTAAAGGCAAGCATTCAAAAAGAGTTTGTTTCCAAGATTGTGAAATAGTATAGGTGCATTTTAATTTTAATTCTCTTGTTCTTTGGTTTTTTTTCTGACTTTTTAAACTTTCACATTTCCAAGTCCCCACAACTATTATGACTAGAAACATCATCATTATCACTCATCATCAGTACCGTGGCTGTTGGTAACACTAGCACATGAAAGCTAAGATTCTTAGATAACAAGCAAATTTTGTGAGCTGTGGGTAACATTACAGACCTGCTATAGATCAGATAAAAGCCACAATCAGTGTGCAAATAAATGCTAGCCTTGGTGGTGGTGTCACCAGGGCCATGAAGCACTGAGAGATCCTGCCCTCCGTGTGTGGTCTCTTTGGGGTTGAGTAAGGAACGTGCAGGTAGAGAAGTGGTGTAAGAGCAATACTGTGCTTTGCTGGTTTCAATGTTGTCAGTCCATAGGGCTGCTAACTCACCCTTTACTGACATCTCTCTTCTTCTATTCCCTGGTAACCCAGAAGCCACTTTTGTGTCAGTGAAAGCATCTTTCCAGGGTTCTATTCACCAAATGACAAATAGTTTGAAAACTCCTGCTGGCTCTCTGGTCGTCTTGTCTTTGCTGAAAGTTTCAGATGTTATCTGGTACACTCTACACATACTATTGTTAGGATACAAATATTTTTATATAAAAAGGAACACATACAACATTTTGCATTCTTTATCTGAAAATATTTTTCTGCCTGATTAGAAAATGCAGTGAGCTGAATTTTCTGAAAATGTTGATGCTTTTTTATTATAATTAGTCTGGCTAATTTCTACATGATCAGCCCAAGCTTTCTAAAATTTTTTCTGCTTATGACAGGATCTTTGGAACCACTTCAGGAAGCCAGAACATTCTATGAATCAAAAATGCAGAACAGGTTATACAGTTCTTGGAAGAACTTAACCGGTCAAAAAATCTGTCTTGGCAATTTTTTTTGCAGGAGGTCAGAATGTGGGTGTACCAGGAAGTATTTTGCACATATGTTTTGTTTAGTTGAGTTGCTGCTGTGCCATCTTTGTCTTTTTCTTAGGACAGGCCAAATTTGGCAATTTTCTGTACCACGCTCTAATTCAAGGTCAGAGCAAACCACAACAGTCAATAAATGCTCTTTTCTTTTTCTTTTCAGAAATACTTGTAAAGAACACTTACTTTGGAAACATGTCATGTTATCCTGCAATGGAGAAAGCCATTTTTAGGACTGGGGTTGCATTTCTGGCTATGTTTTACCAGCGGGGGAAAAGCCCTGCACTGTTGCTGGCTGTTGGCAGACAATGCCGACCTCAAAACCACAACTGTGAAACTGTGGCATGGTGAGAGGTGACACATGGTCTCCACCGGGTCTCACATCAGTGAGGAGTTCTGTACAAACTTTTATAAAGAAGCCTGGGAAAGGCTGAAGTAACCAAGCACTACAGTACTTTTTTAAATCCTCATGAAAAAAAAAAAAAAAGGGAAGGGATGACATAGAGGCCATTTTCTCCTCTCTTCTTCTATATGTACTCGTATTTTTCAAAAGCTTTCCTGATGTTTTACTGGAAACAGGGCTGAAATATGAAACTGCCCATCTGAAAGTGTGAGCTTATTCCAGTGTTTGTCTTGTAGATCAAGGAAGCAAAACCAACTCAAGCAACTTCTTTACCAATGTACAGTGTGCACTGCTTATCTACACAAGTTGCTGTCACCTTAAGAGAATAAAGTGCCTTCACTCAAGGGTCTTAGCAACAGAAATGTAAATAGCATTGAGTACAAAACACAGCAACCTGTGCACTTACATCATTCTTATTAGAACCAGTGCTATCTGACTTTGAGCTTTGAAAGAAAACTGTCTACTTTCTGGATAGTTACCTACAATTCAGTCAAATAAAGGTCATCGTTAAGTTAGGGAAAAATAAAACAAAGCCTGTGGAGGTGAAACCTGTATGTGTCAGCTGCTCATTTCAAATATTACTTCAAATGTTTTTTTATCATTGTAGAAAGAAATCAACCAATTCCACACAAATGGAGCCCACTTATACTCTGCTCTTTGCATGCATCTTTCTCTCCTCCCAAATACTCCAGAAATTTTCTGAAGAGTTCCAAATCCAGAAGGCTTTAGTGGCAGTTGTCAGTGCTTAATGATGGACTTAGAAAAAGAAAAAAAAAACTATTTTAAAACATGCAACACAGCTCAAACCAAAGTTATAGGCCTGTTGCAGAAATTACTGGGTGAGGTTCTTTGGGCTAAGTCAAAATGAAGGTCTAACTAAACCATCATTTTCGGTTTTGTATCTATGCAACTGGTTTCCTAAATTCAGATCACTGGATCTCATCTTAAAATGTTGATTAAATCCCTTTTAAAGTTCTAAAAACATTCATTAGATGTTCCATTGATGTAAATGTTTTACTGGGATTTCTCAGGTTCAGTCCCCACAGGATATGACAGGAAGCAAGAGGTTTGAGGTGGGGACATCTTTCTGCTGCGGCTGCAATACAAGAAAGGCTGACCCAAGTCACACCAAAAGTCCAGGTAACCTGGTGCCCTACAGTTCCCTACAGTAGAAATATAAGGAGAGAGCAGTAACAGCTTAATTTCTCCTCCTATTTACCAGTTCAGTCTCTGACTATCTAAGGATGGAACTGGAGGCTCTCTCCATTTCTCTGCAGAGCAGCCTGTTTTTCTGCAAATTTGTCTAGGAAGTTCTTGCAGCTGAAGTATTTTTGGCATGTAAAAGATCTCATGATGATGAATTATCCAAATTAAGCAGATGTTGTTTAAATAGTACTTCCTTTTGCTTTTTTTACACTTCCATTTGAAAAAATATTATTAGATTTATCATTGTTCTTGTAAGAAATGAGTAATTGTTCCCTGTTCACCTTTCCCATGTCAGACTTGATTTTTGATACCTGTATTACATCTGCCATTTCTCATCTATTTATAAGTAGTTCCAGAGTAATTGATCTGTCCTAGAAGGTAGTCTTATCTTTCTGATCAATCTGGTCACTCTTTTTCCTGTTTTTTCATGTTTTTCCAATGCTTAAGATGCTAACACGTGTCTGCTATAAGCAGAATTTTGTCTTGTATTAAAGGAAATACATGATTCCTGAAGATTTATACAGTAGCATTTTATTTTATTGTTGCTTTTTCATTCTCTTTTGTCCTCATCAGTCCAAACTGCCTCTCTGAGCACTGAGATAACAATTTCAGAAAACTTATCCATCGTGACTTCAAAATATCTTTGCTGACTGATATGAACTAATCAGAGCCTGTTGTTGCCCAAGTAGATATTTTTTTGTTTTCCTTTTATTGACATTTGATCGTTGCATTTTAACTGGTATTTTATCATCCACGCCATCTTTATCATGATGGTTTTTTCTTTTGGCTACTTTGTGTCAGCAGTTTTGGTTTTAATTTTCCTGAATAATTGTGAATCCCTAGAAAACACTGTCCAATCGTATTTCACTTACCACTTGTGAACATGTTGTAAAGCTCAGTTGCATTTGGAATTTTACTGGTTACTCCCTTTGTGATTATTTACCCATCCATCTTCCCTCTGAAGCAGTTACCAATCACACAGAGAGCTCGCCTCCTGGGCTTTGTAAAACTGTTTGGGGAAATCTCCATATGTGATTGCTTCATCCAGGCTGCATGTTAAATGCTCTTCAATCATGTCCATAGCTCCTTTTTGGGTCAGACTGGGAAGATACCCCAAACATGCTCTGTCTCCCCTGGTGCCACACATTTGGATTTCCTTTCTGTGGCAATTAGACTGAGAGTAAAAGCAAGCTGGGAGGAGGTGAGGAGGAAGAAGATAGCAGAAGCTGGTACAAACTTGGTCTTCTTCCAACAAGGAGCTGATTAAGGCTGAAGACTTCAGAGTCCCAGTATTTACACAAAGTCTACATAAGCCAGCTCCTCTTTATCAATATTTGCTTACTCTGCTGACATTTTTAAAGCACTACCAGGTTTGCAGTTTCCACTTCTTCTCATTACATGTGATGAGCCATGTGTTAGACTGACTGGGTTGTCATTTCTGCTTTCCCTGAAGTCTTGTCTAAAAATTTCTATTCTTCCAGAACTGGGTTCATTCCAAACCATAAATCACAAAGCACAGTTAATAGTTTGGTGATTTCAGATCCAAGCTCCTTTTAAACCCTGGGGTGAAAAATACATTGTCCTGGCAGTCAGGTACTGTACAGTTTACTGACTGTACAGACAAAACCACAGACACCCAGTTCTGCAAATATGTTTTTTCTGACCATGCCCCTAAAAATGGTTTTGTTGTAGGAATCACCTCAAAATCTGCCAAAAAGAACAGTGACAGAAAAAAAAGTACTTAGTTTTCTCCTGTTTTCCCTGAATGCTTCTGTTACATCTCTGTTGCCTGCTAGTTCCTCACATTCTCTGGCAGATCTGTTCTTGATGTGTTGGGGGAAAAAAATATGCTTCAAAATATTTTTTTACCTGGTTTATTATGGTTTTGTTTTGCCAGTTTCTGCTACTTGCCAGCGTTTATGCTTCTTTTGGACAGAAGCAGAAAATAACAGTGTTCCACGAGTGAATGCACAAGTGGACTTCACAAAATCACTGGGCTGTTGGCAATGAGTATCTAGCAATTCAACCTTGTGGTACTTTGATGTGTATTAAAGGCAAAGAAGTTTGTCAAAGGCTGGCTGGAGAAAAAAAGGACTTGGTGAAACATGGTCCAGAAACTGTAAGTACTGATGTTTCCATTATCTTCTTGTTGTGCATTTCTGAGCATTATCTATAACATATATTTATAAAATAAATACTACCAGCCTCCAGACTGGATGACAACTGTAACAAGCTTATTACCACAAATTACTATTTCGCAGTATTCTAACAATTAGTACTGTGCAGCCCTATGGCACCAGGTACTGCACAAACTTTAAAAGAAAAGGAGTCCCTGTCCCAGGCAGCAAAATTCTTCTGTCCCCATAGCTTAAGACACTGCTGAACACTCATGTTCACTATTTTTGTCCATACAATGCATTATGGATATAGTGACAGTGATCCCAGAGCCATGCTCCAGCACAAACTTCTGTGCCATTAATGCTGAGCAGTGGCACTTCCCACGTGGGATTTGGCCAACTTTAAGGTTGTTCCCTGAGTAATGTGTGTATGTTCTAAGGGCTTTGCTGATTTAGGAACTTACTTTATAGAAAACCTATCTGCTAACAAACATACGTTATGCTTGATCAAACTTAGCGTTAAGATTAAGTGCCTTGTCTCCTCTTTTCACAGCTAAACTCCACCTGTGGTGAGAGTAATTTATCTTGAATTGCTTTAATGCAGTGTTTAAGTATGTCTTCTTGGCCACAAAGCAGTTTGCATATATTTCAGTGAGAGGCTTAAAATCCCATTCACATTTTTAATATACTGTTTTCTCACATAAATTAATCACAGCTTGGTTGGCAGGTCTTGCATGAGCAACAAGGTTGTTGGCACAAACACATACCATGGGTCTGCTAGGTAAAGAAGCTTTTGTTTGCTTCTATATTTACACAAGAGGTTTAACTTGTACAAAACGGTTTAAGATAGTGGTGTTTTACTAGCAGGACACAACAAGCCATGAGATAACATATCCTCCCCAAAATGCATCAACAGAGTACAGATAAATCCCCACACACTGGTTTGAAAATTAATCTCTTGCTATGCAAAATATTTTTACAAAATGCAGCTTCCATTGCTTATGTACAGGCAGAAAACAGCCAGAAACTTGCTGTTATAAGAAAGAGCCAGGCTCTTGAAAGAGAATTGAACTGAATGCACTTTTTACATGAGAGAGGAATGTGCTCTTTTAAGTAAATAATGACAAAGAGACATTTCAGTTTGCTTTCTCTGTTTAATTCATAATTTTGGGAAGTGATTGCTCAGAGTATATAACATGTAACTCAGAATTCTGCAAAGTAAGATTTTGCTGAATTTGTCTGAGCAATATCTGCACTCAAACATTCTGCAGTACAATTTTGCTCCATTGCTGTTGTAAGAACATGGGCTGGAGAACTTTGTCTCAATATCTATTTAGTGCTCTTGCAATGGAGGCCTGACCTGAAGTACTCTGCACAAAGTGAGAATCTTCCACTGCCTTGATTTAGGGCTTTGAATCAAGTCTTCTGTAAACAACAAAATGCGAAAAAGACAATGTATTGCAAGGAATTAACTTTGGAATATATATATAATATCTGTATGTGTCACCAATTTTGTGTTAGATCAGCAAAACAAATCCCTTTGTACCACTGCAAGGTTGCATTTGCCAAAATGATGTGTAGTTCTACAGTCACCACAGGGAGTGGTTTGGGTTGCTCCTCCTTCACATACTCTGTTGAAAGCAATGTATTAATTATTGCTCTTCACAGATTGGACATAACTGTATGTTTGACACAAACCATGCACAAGAAAATGATATGAAAATGTGAGAGGCAGAATTGGAATCTTAAGTGCAAATGGATTGAAATGTATGTGTGCAATTTGTGACTAAATTCGACATGAATGGAAAGAGAATTATCAGGAAACCAAGACAACTCTGCAGCCAAGGATGCCTTAATGCACAGAAGAACATATGCCCTGCTCGAGAGGCTGGCAGCAGCTCACAAATGCAGGATACAGTTGCTGGATATCTCTACTTGCACCACAATCCGTCTGTCAAGGTAACTACAGAGATGTTCAGGAAGAGCTGGAGGAACAGGAATGCAACAAGGAATGGCATTATTGGTGCTGTCTGTATTATTTTGGGGCTTTATGAAATCATCAGTCTAGGAAGTGTTCGATCCAGGGGATCATTCACATTTCAAGCTTCGTCATCTTTTAGACTTCTGTTAATAAAATGTAATTTTACAATTTATAACTGTTTTCTACTCATTATCATTAAGAAGTCTATTATTTAAAAGTGCTCCAGGGATTATGATCTGAAATTTCTGCTTGACTGCTTTCCCCAAATTTGGTCTTCTCACCCCTGATTCAACTTGTTCCTGAAAGAAGTCCTATGGAATATCCTGTATATCCTAATACTCACTAAGGAAATGGGAAAGGTTACAAGTCCTTGGATTATTTAGCCCATTAACATGGAAGGGGTACGACTGCTTTATTAAAAGTAATTGAGGGAAAACACTACTAAGAGGGAAGGACTATTTAAGCAAAAGAACAAAACTGGCACAAGAACAATTTGGGCTGGAGATGTATGTAAGGCTTGCAAACATCAAACAAATAAGATTTTAGAAAGCTTCCTAATTAGAAGAGAACATGCAAACTCCTTCAGTATTACTCCACATCTTGCTGTGGTTAGAAATTTAATTGTGAAATCCAAGATCTCATTCCCAAACATTAGACTCAGTAATCTTAAGGGTCTTTCCCAGGCTAAATGATTCTATATATTTTATGTGACTGTTACTCGGTAAAGAGTTTGTTATGAGAGGTTGTATTATAATAAGTGGACATTAAAGACATTTTTAACCAAACCCTTTCATACACAATATAAGTACATCAAAGGACCAGGTAGTGTTAAACCACGTCTTTGAAAGCAAACATTCCCATGGGCAACATATGAAAATCTTTATGTGGCCAGGAGGCACAATACACCTCATGCTGTGGAAAGCTCCGGCAAGGACCTACAGGCAGTAATGACCCTCTGGGACATTTGCAGGGTGAGGCTGGGTGGCCATGTGACCAAGAGGGAGGATTACGACATTAACACACCCCCGCGGATCCACTGTGGCTGATTTTTCCCTCGGAACGGAGCGGGTCACAAAAGTAGCCTGCGGCTCCCACGGGCACAACCCCCCCTCAGAGGACCCCGTCCCCTGGGCGAGGTGAAGGCGGCGGGACACCAGCGGGAACCAAGCCGAGACACCGAGGGCCACTGAGAGCCGCCCGCCCCAGCACACCGCTACAGCTGTGAGTGACAGCTCAGCGGACCAATCAGTGCTCACCACCGCCTTCAGCCATGGTACATTCAGCCAATCAGACCGCCAGGTGTACCCCCGGTTCTGCCCCCTCCCTTTTACGGACACAGGACGGACCAATAGAAAGGAGAGAACAGTGCCCGCCCCATATCGGCTCTCGCGAGCTCTCGGGGGCCGTCTCCCGCCTTCCGCCGGTGACTGCGCAGCCGCCATGTTGGTTGCTATGCTGCCCGCGTGAGGCGGGGAGGAGGGCGGCGATGAGGGGAGGAGGCTGTGGGTCCTCCCCCCTCCTCCCCCAGGGGCTCTCGTTCGCTCGCCGGCAGGGAAGGCGCCTCCGCAGCGCCTTGGCGCTCCACCTCCCCCCGGTCCCCTTTGCCTCCTGGCCGGGGCTGAGTGCGGGGCAGCCGGCGGTCCGTGCGAGGCAGTGCTGCGCCCCGTAAGGGACAGCCCCGGCCCCTGCGGCCCCTCCGGCCGGTCGCTGTGAGGAGAGGGGGGAAGGAGAGGCCGGAGGGTGGGGGTGTCCTCCGCCTTCCCCCCGGGGCTCCTCCGTCCTCTTCTCCCCCAGCTCTTTTTCCCTCTCCTCCCCCCCGCTCCCTCGGCCCAGTCGCTGCAGTACGATGCGGCGCTCGCCGCTGCGGCGGGGCGCGGGGCGGCTGCTGTCGCTGCTCCCGAGGCTGCGGCTCGGGCGGGCGCTGCGGGAAGACTGAGCGGGGGGGGCGGCGAGGGGCGCCTCCGCTCCCGGTCTCGATCCCGATCCCGCGGGGGGTGCGGGCGCTGCGCGCCTCCGAGCGTCTGCGGCGCGCGTGCCCGTGCGCGCGCCCGCGGAGGCGGGTTGGGGGTCGCGCGGGGCGGCAGCGGCGCGAGCGCGCAGCCCCCGCGCCTCTTCCCTCCGCGCTCCCCGCTCCATCTGGAACCAGGACGTGGATGTTACATGAAGGTAAAGGCGGCCGCCAGCGCGCTCGGGGCTCCGGGCTGGGGGGACGAGGGGTGCTGCGAGCCGCGTCTCTGTGTGTAACCCCCCCCGCTCCCCCTCCCGCAACTTCGCGCTCAGGTCGCCGCGGGCGGAGAGCGACTGCCCTGAGCCCTTTTGGGAGGCGGAGGGGGCCGTGTGTGTGCGCTCTCCCTCCGCCTCCCCCCTCCGAAAAACCAGGAGAGCCGGCTCCCCTCTGGCGAAGGAGGTGTGGGGGCTGTGTGGAGCTGGTGGGGGGGGAGGCGTAAATAGCCTCGAGGGGAACGAGCTGCGGGGGCAGGTCGGGGTCTCTAAAATGCAATGAACTCCGCCGAACGCCTGAAACGGATTTTTATTTTAGCGTGTTTAATAAAAAACTTTGCGATCCTGTGCTTTCTAGGCACATGTGCGCGTTGCCCTGGTTATGGGCAGGGAAAATAGGTTTGAGTGCTGTCGTTGCATTCCTCTGGTACATTTTTAGTGTCTCCCTCGAGCAGAAGGCTTGTATAATCGCTATGTCTATATGCGACGGAGGCTTTTCGTGTACCTGGTGATGGGTTAATTCGTGCATGCTGTTGCAGCACCGGCTGGAAGAGGCATAACGTCTTTTTCCTTTCAAAAATCTCCAAGAGCTAGTAGCTAAAACTAGATAGTTGCCAGTGTACGTGAGATGTTCCCACCTCTGGTCTGTTCGAAGGATATACATCGTTCAGATGTAAAATACACGTGAACGAACTTTATGCTGTTATTTACACCCATTCAGGACTTCAATGTAGCCGAGCTGTTACAATTTTTTGAACTGTGAGATAGAAAATATTTGTGTGACTTGTGTATTACAGAAGTGCTAATGGATCTCAGCTGAAGAATAATTGTTAGACTGCAGTGTGCACATACATTTGCTCACCCACGGGGCATTTCTCTTGCCCTGAGCTAAACTCCGAGTTCAGTGGTAAGGGGGTTTTGTGAATGCACGTTTGCCTGCTTATTTTGGCAAATAAGTGCTCCATAATGTTGGGAGCCACCGACGTGTTCACAGGCATGCAGACATTGTGTGCTCCTCACATTGTAAATGTGCGTTGCAGGAATACAGGAATGAGTTACATTAGAATTGGTAAAGCTATTTTTTTATTAGATATGTATATTGTAGGAAAGTTTTCTAGTTCATTGCTTGAACATAATATATTCAGTATTGTAATCTTATGGATGCCATTTTCTTGACAATGGATTTCTTGCTTCACTGACCTAAAAAGTTGTTTTTACATATTGGCATGACTCTGGCTTGCACCATGTTGATAAATATGATTCTGGGTGATAAGCTTACAAATATGTACATGTGTGTCAATATGTTTCCCAGGCAAGTTTATACTTTATAAACTCAGAAATCTACTGTGGGTCCGATTTTTTTTGCTATAATTTTGTTGTCATTACAGTTTCTTTGTATTTTTAGATGATGTGTGTGTTATTAATTTTAGTTTTTCAAAGTCAGATTAAACATTGAAATACAAATGCATGTTCTTCACAAGCAGAAATGTATTAAATAATTTTACCTTTCAGTATGTTTTCCTTATGTTTGCAGTTAAATTTGTTTGGGATCAGATTTACCTGTTTAGAGTTTACTTCGATGGTTACTTGTTCAGCAAAATTGCCCGTGGAATGTACTGTTTGTTGCCACACTTTACAATTCTCGTGTCCCGTTAATGTCTAATTTAGGTTGTACATAACAGTATTGATTGAACACCCTTGCTAAAAATACTTCCAGGGTTGGGTACACTTACACCATAGTAGCAGGAAAGTTCGGCCAATACTGTTTTTCCGTGAATAGAATTAATTCATTATTAGCAGCTATATTTTTAAAGCATGAACAAAAACCAAAATTCTGTAATCTTAGAAGTAATGCTAATGGCTCTGTGGAGTGGATGAGCTCTCTGTTAATGAGCAGGGTTCATGTAGTACTATTTACATGTCACTGCCATTAGCATATTTGAAATAGATGGTAAGTTAATACTCGGGGTACCTCATTTTGGCTCAAATCCCGCTGTGGCCCCCATTTGGGCAAATGGATCCACCTGCACAGAAATCGCTGCAGGAACTTGAGCTCCAGCATTGGTTCAGTGGACATCAGGCCTGTGTTTGTCGTGGGCATTTGTTTTGTGTGAATGTTTGGTTGTGTTTGTGTGATGTCATAGGGGCTTCTGGGCATGCAGAGCTCCATGGCTGGCAGCTTCATACAATAGTGTGTGACATGATTGCTGGGGATAAGGGGACTTCTAAAAGGTTGCTTTCATATTGTAACAGCACTGCTGAAAGGTCCTGAGCAGCGTCTGGGGGCTCCATTTCACTGGGCCATTATTTGTGGTTGTTACTTTATAAGTATTTTGTTGGGTGTACATGGGAGTATTGTGCATTGGTTTGTGTGCACATATAGAAAGTGGGATGCACACTGAGAACTGAGGGGAGGTTATACTGGAGGCAAAGGTAGCCAGGATGGCTCAGCCATCAGCTCACCTGTATGTGGGAAAAAGAGCAGCTTGCTTGGGGCAGTTTAGGCTTTGGATGTAGTCAATGGTTTGGGTAAATGTCTTAAAATTACAGTGGATTGAATAGTCTGTTCTAACTTTTCACCTGGTCAAAACTTTATTAAAAGAAACCGTAGACATGTACATGGCTTTTTTTGGTGTTTGAATCAATGTTAGACTATTTCCCCTAAATTGATAAATAAGTACATTTCTGTGGTTTGTCTTCTTGGGTCTTCTTACGACCAATAGTTTGATCCTCTGATTCGTCATGATTGTGCCTTGCTACTCCCCTCCCCCAGTTTGGGTTTAAATTTGGTGCAAGATCATATGAATCCCATGCCTTCACATCCTGTTTCTGTGTCACCTCACTTCCATTCTCACAATAAAAAAATGGTCAAACAAGAGAATCTTCCAGCAGATGGTTGACTGTGCTTTTTTTTTTTTTTTAAATACAACATTTTTACTCTGGTGCTGTCACTTTTCATTAAATGCCCAGACAAAATTCTCATGGGTATTAATGTCCTCCAACCTAAATAACTGTAAAAATGGTTTGTGTATATATATATAAAATATGGAATTGTTCATGGGGGAAAGAAGGAACTGTGGAGGTGGAAGAGCAGAGGGAGGGGAGAATGGCCTGAGCAGGAGACAAAACCCAAGGAGCTCAGCAGTGTGCTGGTAATACAACAGCAGGTCTTTGCTGTCTGGACCAGCTGTTCCTGTATGCTTGTTTGGGAACAGAGACTATTTTTCCTTCAGGACTTGTAATCCACTGAAGTAGCACAAAAACAATTTTCTCTAGGCTTTTGAAAACTAATTTATAAAACTTTGGAGTTCCTTTTAAGTCTATATAGATACACACGCATATATATAATTATTATAGTGTTATATATGCAGTTACATATTCAAAATCTCCATCTTTATTTTGGAGAATTCCAGAATTAGAAAACTGTTGCTGTTTGCCACTTATAAAATAAATTACTTCAAGTTTATAGCAGTTAAAGGGTTCACAGAAGTTTCATTGATGTGCTGACATACCAGAATTCAGGGTCCAGATGTGTAGGTTAAAAGAATCTGGTTAACAGCACACTGAAGTCTGTGCTGGTTGTATGCTGTGTCCCACTACATGCCACAGAATGTTACAGCTGGTGGTCACAGAGATTCTCAGTAGATCAGACAAACATAACTTGATGAATTTCTCTTTGAAATGTGAGAATTGAACCAGCTTCTCCTTTCTCAGCTTATGCACCTTCAAACAAAGACTTGGTAGGGTGATGCAATTAGGCCTCTCTTGGCACCCTACTTTGTCTCACACTGCAATTACTCTTGGACAAGTTTACTGTGACTGTTGAATGATAAATGCAATTCCATTTGTGTGGTTTATGAGACACTGCCGTCTCTACAGTTACATGAGGAAGGGGGAAATGGCCAATATCCATTTTAAAATAAACAGTCTTTTGATTATGAGTATTTATGATCTGTAATGAAGAACGCTCTGGGAAATATTTTTCCTGATTGGAGTGTGAAGTGAGCTCTTCATTGCTACTTCGCAGTTTTCAGTCTGACCCTAAGATTGATGAGGGAGAAACAGACAATCCACTTCTTATGGCACGTGCATTCTTACATGGCCTTTCTGGGTATTTCTTATCTTTTTCAGGGTAACTAGATTAGAGAATAATAACTGAATTATTCTGCATGACCAAAAGCCCAGATCTTCCAATGACAATCAAATGTAGTACTGCTAGAGATTAACAATTTCATACTTGGAATTTTTTCTCTTTTTTAAAATTAGAATGGAGTAGATAAGCTTTAAGGAGGATGTATTCATTTCTCTTATTAGCCTGGGTTTTGGACTTTAAATTAAAAATTGCTCAATATCTGCTAGTCAAAACCTTGTTCTGACTGGTGCTTTTTCTTGGGAAACATCAGTTAAAGTCTGAAGGTATTGAGTTCTGTATGACTTTGCTATTTTGTTTGATGGTTTTACTAAGCCAATTGAAAAAAAAAATATAAGCTCTTTTCTGGTGTTTACTAGGAGTAACAATTTTAACTGGTTTGGTTTTGTGCTGTTAACTGCTTGGATTAAGCAAATGATCCTCATTTTGTCTCCAGAAGGATATTAACTTTTAAGACAGCTGAGTGTATTTTAGCTTTTCCTGAGTCCTGTGACCAGTTTTTTGCGTTTGTGTACCAATATCTCTCTGACCTACAAATCACCCACCCTCTCAAAAACCCACCCAACCAACCAAACCTCCAAGGAATGGTTTGTGTCTGCTGCAAAAGACAGAAATGAGAAACAAATTATATCAGTATTGCTTTGAAACTTGTGTCAATTACTGAGTGCAATGAAAGTTACATAGGTGGTGTTTTCTTAGATGAGAAAACGATTCTTAGTTAAGTAGTTTGCTTTTTTTATGTCAGATTTAAAACCAGAAATTGAAACTGTATCTGCAGCAGATCGCTGTCCATGCAGCAGCTGGTAAAAGAGCCTGCTGTGGCTCCTTTGTCTCAGAGATGTGCTGGCATACTTTGTCTTGGAGGAGGTTAACAAGCAAGATTTCTGTGTTTCCTGGTCACAGTGGAAGGTGGTATGGGCAAAAGAGTCCAACAAATGCATTTGATAACACTGCAAAGGTGTGTTTTTCAAAGGAGAAATTCAAGTGTGACACACCAGTACTTGTGCTTTCTTGTATGTGCCGATAGAGATACAGTGCTGAAGAAACTGCATACTTACTTCAGGCTTGAATAGAACTGGAAATGTTAATTCCTGACCTTCAGGTAGGGAAATTACCACATGGTCAGTAAGAGCACCTAGAACATATAGCAGTCACTGAAAGAACAGTTATTACTACTGATGTTCTCTGAAATTCCAGCTTAGCACAATTTTTTATCTGGGCTGAGACAGAATTTCTTGATGGTGCTTTCCCTTATATTTTCATAGGCCATGAAGTTGCAAAATGTGTTAGTTGTAATTAAAGTTCTTATAACTTTATATGATTTGAACAAAAAATAATCCAAAATGTAATGTATTTCTCTTGGTACTGAAAAGAAATGCTTCTCAGATTTTACAGCTTTGACCCAATGTTTTTGCTTTTAAAAAATGACTATTTATGAGGAAGATCACATAATAAAACTGGGTTTGTTTTGTTTGTATTAGCCTTATCAGTGAATTCAGAGATTTTTTGGGACAAAACCTGCAGTCCTCCCATGCAAAATTGGCTTTGGAGAGAGTTAAAATTAACATATGTCACTTTGCATTTGTCTGTCTTGATACATGCAACAAGCTAGTAGTGTCATCTGAAAAAGTGAGACATATTTTTGTCTTTTGATGTGTAAATAAGGTTAAAGATGACCAGTGCTGATGTCCAGTGATGTGTTGCATTGTAAGTTGTTTTTTCCCATACGAATTGTGTATGTGGACTGCATATGCCAGTTTTGCATTGTCTCTAAACTGCATAGAGCCTCAGTACTGCTCTTAAAATGTTTTTCTGAGTTTATTGCATGCCCCTACTTAGAAAAACTTTACTTTTGGAGAAGGGATGTGTATCAATTTGTTTGACTTAAAAATAAAATTTTATGGAACTTGGCATTTGAGTTTTAAATCTGTGGCCTGTAAACTCCAAACTGTGAGCTGCTATTAAGACTTCCTTTGGAAGAGGCTCTTGTCTTTTTTTTGGGAGGCAGGCTGCAGTTAGGATTGATGCCACAGTCTGTTTTTAGTACTTGAGTGCAAATGAGGCTATGGATAGGAATCCTAATCTACAAGTAATTCCCCACTTACTATGTTTTAGGCTTGTGTGTTGACTCTGTAAGGAGACGTTGCATCCTGTTAGCGCATCCAAGTGCACCTGCTTTCCATGGAGCAGATCTCTTTAATATTTGGAAGGATGTAGTATTTATGAAAAGAAGGTTTTGAAAGACTGAAATGTGTCTGCCTCTAAAACTGAAGGGGTGTATCATCTTTGTCTAAGCTGGGATAGAAAAGAGGGGAAAGAGGAGAAGGACAGCTGCCCTGCAATAAGTTTAAAGTGTGTTGGGTTTTGGTAAACACAATGAAAAAGGAGAGGTAAATATTTTTTTTTTTATTGTCCATAAATCTCATGACCTGTTGGGAAGCTTGTGCTGAAATAACTGTGGCACGTATCACCACAGGAGGGAGAAACTGAAATGCAGAAGTTGTATTACAATGGAACAAACACACCAGATGGTTACATTATGGGGTCTTACCTCCAAGTGATTTGGTTTTTTTTTTTTTTTTTTTTGGCTTATTTGTTTCCTGTGGGCTTAAGTGAGACTACTGATTTAGATTCTTCAGTACTAAGAGCTGATGCAGTTGCTGCTAGTTGTGGTTCTGTCACCTCTTCTCAAGTTTGCTATACATGCAGCTAGGTGAGGAGGGACAGAGCGTTAATGGTGACAAAAGCTTGTTACCTTTCTTAACCCTTCCCTAATTAATATTTTGCTTCTCCCTTCATTGTATGATATATTAAAATATACCATGTAAGTCAGATTTGCAAACTTCTCAGGCTGGAAGTGGCCTTAGATATTCAAATTTCAACTAAGGAAATAATTTTGGAGTTTGTTGTTGGGAAAAGGTTATTTTTTGCTTTGCTTTCCTGGGTGGTGTAATGTGGTTATAGTTTTTTGGCACCTTCACCTAATAGGTTTGCTATTACTTAAGAGACAGTATTGGTGATACTGTCTCTTCCCTTTTCTCATTGTATAGATTTGAGTATTTTGTTCTACAGTTCCTGGATCTGTTTGGGGAAGTGACCATATGAGTGTGTGCCTGGGGAGGGATGCAGTGTGGTGGATGTTCCCTGGATTCTTTTGGCAAAGCTGTTTTTGACTTTCCACAATCCCTATGCTTGCCGGAACTGTGGACTATGTTCAAGCTTTTCAATAGTTAAGTAAATTGTATAGAATTGAATAACAGACATCATAAAGATATTAATTAAAATATTGCTGCTTTCAAAAGCATGCCACTTGGAAGATTGAGAGAGGTACAGTAAGAAAATGAGGTGTGAGTAACCACTAAGGATGTGTATATACAGTTACACTTAGAACAGAATTCCTCAGTAGAGGACTAGAAAATGGATTGAAAATGAACATCTGACTAAAAGTCCTGCAAGAGGAAATTCCTGCAGGAGAACTTCATTCTTGAGATTAATTAAATGCAAGATTAGAAATTCTCTAGATAGCTGTAAGCTATTTAATAAAACTGAAGTGAGCAATTAAAAGACTCGGTTGTAGTTAGTAGCAGAAGCATTGCCTCCTTTTAATGATCGTGGTGCTGTCCCCTCCCCAGTTACATATGTTCTCCCTCCTTTTACAGGAAAGCTATATGGGAGCTCATTAATGCTGGATGCTTTCTGCAGGATTTTCATAAAAAGCATCCTTCTCTGAATAAGGGTGATGTAGATAATAACTTCTTTGGCATTGGAAGCACATACACAGTCCTGAGAAAACAGAAATAAAAGTGCTTTGTAGAAATTATACTAATGAAATGTATGTGAGAGAGTAGCTTGAAAGAGAAACCTGATTAACATCTGAAACTTCAGCTCATGTTCAGCCACCTTTGAATAGAACTTATGTTGCCAGTAAAGCTACTTTGTCAGATCTCTGTTTTCTATTTCTAAGTTACATTGATGTAAGCATTTTCCAATCCACCTCTTTACAGTATTTTTTCCCTTTGTTTGCCAGACAAACAGATTCATTCTAACTGTTGTGGGAAATGATTGTAGCTGCTCTGGTATCTGCAAAAGCCTTTTTCCACTGAAGTCTTTCATATTCATTTGATTATCGTGGTGTGCCATGATAACTGTATGTGCTCCAACAGTTGTGTACAATAAGCTCAGATGTGTTATATGAGCAGAGACCCATCCCTCATCGGATACTAGTGCGAGATAGCAAATTCTGTCATCGTGTTAGGGACAAAGATGTGAAACTGCAGATTCAAAGAAGTTGCCATAGTTCAGCAGAATGAGTGTGCCATGAGTAATTAGGAAAAATAGAAAAAAAATTAATATATGTATTGAGTAATGCTGTAATAATAATAATTTTAAATTGCTTCAAAATAAGATACTACTTAAGTTGTTGAAGAGTACTCTGTGCTGAGATTATTTTAGAAGTGCTCGTTACTTTCAATGAGAAAACAAATGTGGTTTTTATTAAAATAAAAATAGCCTGATACAGAAGTTCTGAAGATAAACTTATTAATGTTATTATTTTTCTGCTGTAAACAGAAAGCTACCTTCTAAAAATCTGCTTTCCAGACTTAAAGGTCTCTTGTTAGTACTCAGAAAAACCCACAGTGAAACCTTTTCTTTTGGCATTGTATAAATATCCTTATTTTCTTAGCATAATTAACATAATATACACTTTGGATATATCTGTATGCATAGTAAGTAAAATGTCATCATATTGGGTGTATAGTGGACAAAAAGATGGAGTGATTGCATTTTAAAATTCTGTAACATAAAACTATGCTTTACTATAGATTATATTTCAAGAGTATTGCAAGTCATTTAGAAATAATGTCTGAGAAGCAAATACCAGTGTTTATGCTTCCTCTTCAGGAGTGATGGGGAAATGTGTTTTGAATATTGTTTCTGTATCAGACGTATTTTCTGTCAAACCATGTCATACATGCTTGCACTTCAAAAAATGTTGAAATGTTCTGTTGACTTTTTGAAACTTTTTGGCAATGCGACACTCTCCATTTATTTTGTCCTTTGTTTAACAGTTTTTGTGTGTGTTTTCAAAAGCACTTCCATTCACCATTCAAGGAATTCAATAGAATTCTAATAGGAACTGCACATAAATAACTGCAGAAATCAATGCTTCAATTCAGCCAAGAGTTTTTTTGTGACTTCAAAAGCCACAAGAGCATTTATTATTAGAAACATACAATTGACTTTTCTTGTATTATCATTTTGCATAGTGATTTGGTTTTTACCACCACAACAAGATGTTTGACAGTTTCATTTGAAAATGATGTATTTACATTCGGCATTCCAAAACAGTGTAATTTTTATCTATTTTCTCAAGCTCTATACATGTTATTTTGCATGTTGAGCTCCGTGCTAAGGTTGTTAGTGAAATATTCACTGGTGGATTTTTCCTCAGAGATCAACCAAATGTTAGGCACAATCTCCTGTTCTTATACTGTGATGAAAACGTAAAAATAGTCTTCAAAGAGTGGAGTTGTTTGGTTAATTTTCATCTGTTCAACCTGTGCTGTATAAAGCATATCCTCTCCTCCAAAATACTCAATTTTCTGATGCTAACAATCATAGAAGTGACCAACCTGTGATCATGCAGGGTTATGCTGGAACTACTTCCAGGCTTGAGTGTTCATGTTACACCTCAGGCCATGTCATCTGGAACAGTTCCTTTGATCCTGAAGTTTTTAGGTGGGGTTCTAGGAAGTGAGATTCTCTTCAGGGAGGTGGTTTGAGCGCACCAGAAGCTTTAGAAAATTGATGTTTGACTTTTGAAGTAGTCCAAAGATTATGTGATATGAAATACAGCACTCTGTGTTCAGTAATGCTTTACTGCCTTATAAATGAGCCCTTTGAGTGGTGTTGCTTTTGGGCAGCTTGTGCAGTTCCCCTCAGGTAATGGTACACGCTGCCACCAGGGCTGGGGAGCACATCTACGAGGCAAGAGTTTTGTTCTGCTTGTCAGCAGGGTACTCAGATTAATGGATTTTTCTGTGTTCTAGTTTTACTTTTCACTGTTGCTGATAATTCAGAGAACCAAGTCAAGGTACCAGCAGGGCCTTTTAGATGACAGTTGCCTTTCCCCACACTCCCAATCTCCTAATTCCTGCTCACCAGACAGTCTGGTTCTGTGTGAGGAGAAGGAGGTGTTAAGAGCTTCTTTGTGGAATTTCACCTTGAGAACCAACTGATGCTGAGACTTGCTGCCACCAGCCCAGTCACCTTGAGATGCAGACCCACAGTCCCCTCCTCACCTACCTTGCTGCATGAGCAGGTGCATGTTTTGGCACTTGAGAAATTTTTCAGCTCAGTGGAGACGTAAGGAAGCATGGCCTGTCTCTAGTCTTTCCCTGTCCTAACACTTGGAGTGGAAAGACTCCTCAGATGGAACTTACACTGCACCCTGAGAAGTGTTTTGCTGGTGATGAGGGGAAAGAAGAGCAAGATAGAGTATGGTGAGGAGCAGAATTGGTAACACAGACAATATCATAGCTGCAGAGCCATTGTGTTCAGTGTTGTCATTTGGAATTATATGCATTTGGGATTTAAATCCTGTCATGGTGTTACCTTGAAAAAAAAAAATCAAGTGAAATTAGATCTTCTGTTGGTTCCTCAAAGTTCTTCCCCATTTCCTTTTCCACTTCTAATTCAGATTGCATTTGAGTCAGCTGCTTTCATCTTGACACTTATGTCATTCAAAGATCCACAAAGTTAGTATGTTAATGTCTGCATTTCAACTGACTGATAGGTACACCAAAACCTATCTTAATTTTGTCACTGCAGCATGAAGCTTCTTTTAATTTCCCAGGCTGTTCAGCATTTATCGAAACAAGATAATGGAATGTTGCTGGCACAATTTGTAAGCCTAATGTTTAAAGTCTATTAAACATGACTTTTTTTCTTAAAACACGTTATTGCCCTTCCTCTGTTCTAGGTGCTTTGAATGTAACAAACTTATAAGCTGGAAGAAATAATCATGGGCATCTAAAATAGTTTGGTTAGGGAAACTTGGTTCTGCTAAAGGGAAAAAAATAATTTTAGATCTCTCTAAAACTAAGCATCACTCTGTATTTTTAGGTTTATCTGTGTTCTGTTTCTTTATGAAAAACAGTTCATGACAGCAAGCAAGACAAACACAGTACCTCATGTTTTATTTGACATGGGTCAAATATTTATGGGTATTATCAATCTTCTTTGGCAGTGCTGTTCTTAGATAGCCAACCTCAAATATATATATATATATATATATATATATATATCAGAAAACATTTTGATACATTTTGCATCAAATGTTTATAATTTGTTTTGAATGCAAGAAGAAGAAACAGAAGTGGAAAAACCAGAAAATGCCAGAAGTGGTAGGAGTTGAGGAAGACTTGGAAAGCAGCAATCTAGCCAGCTCATGCAAGTAGGTGCCAGAAAACCTGAAACATGGATATAATAAAATATAGTATTGGAGCAAGAAATAAGTTATTATTTGATACAGCATAGTGTGTTTCATAGCTCCCCACTGTCAGGTAATCCCTTTTATTGAACTTTATGTCAAAATATATACAAGTATATACCTTGTTTGTAGAACAGGTAGTTAAAAATTTATCTCAGGGGCAAAAATATGGTCCTAAATTTGAGCTAAATCCTTCCCTGACCACTTTACTATGTTTTGTACTCGTCATCCCTTTCCCAGAAGTGCTTTCTTCTGCCAGGGCAGGGTCTGTGAGTGTGCTGCATTCCTTACCATAATAAAAGAACTGAATCTAATATCTAATTGATGTAATATTGAATGTCTTAGTAAGCATTCTATCAGCCATATATGGATAAAAATTGTTTCAAAGTGCTTGAAGGCTGTAATACATTCAGCTTCTGTGGTATCGTATGAAGTAACCTGACTGTTCTTATTTGACCTGCATATGGTTTAGGAACCTTAAAACCAAGTCCATTGAGGTTTTGCAATACTGAGAATCATGAGAGAGGACCTTTATCTGTCCCGTGGGCTGTGTGCCTGGCTCCATATCCTCATCTGAGGAATTCCCTCTCTACAACAGCATGACATAGTTGGTTTATGTTTGTATCTTATGACCTGCTAAAAATATTCTCTTTCCTTCCCACTTACCTTCTAAGATCCTTTTCAGCAGAATTGGTATATAACCACCTTGTATGCAATTCTGGTATTTTTGTAGTGGATTGTGCCTGCTTGACAGAATAAAGAAATTGTACAAACTTATGAAGGAAATGTATGTTTTCAGAAAATAGTTTTCTTTTATTATTCTGGATTGAATGCTGAAGCCATGTGCCTTGATCTTTTGGAGGAGGCCTTTTTATTTTTATTTCTTGAGAAAAAAGATTTTGTGGAGTCTTTTTACGCATCTTAAACATCTCATGTAGGAAGCAGAAAATATCAACATTTATGGAACATAATATTTGAACAAGTAAGAAATGACTTCATGTCATGTGATAGTTAAAAACTTCTATTCCTTGTCATGGACTCCTAAGCACTTACAACTTATGTTATGGAAAGTAAATTTAAAATATTGTTTCAGTATCAGTCTCCGTTTTAGAAAGAGAACATTGCTCTCTGCAAATCATCTCTCAATTTGTAACCTATAGTAACTAAGCTGTCTAATAGAGAAGTACAGCTAAAAATATATAAGGATATTCCTTCTCCTTTCCCTATACCCAATTAAACATTGGCTACTGTGTATAAATATTTTTCTTCTGTAGCAATTACTGTTCCATGCCGGCTAGTCACTTTCCAGAAGATGTTAGCTTAGCCACGCATAGTTAAGCCCATGTCCCCTCAGCTCTTCTCACTGCTGTATTGACTGCTATTTACTATAGTAGCAATACATCCCTTGAGCACTGCAGATCCTGTGAAACAAGGTTATCTATGGCTATGCAGATTCCAACGTGCATTTAAAAAATAGAATTATTCTAAATGTTAAGCATACTTTGGCTTTTCAAGGGAATGTGTACATTCACTGGCAACTTAAGAATTGTATTCATACATCAGAAGCTTTAGGGCATGTGCACAGGTGAGGCTGCTCCCCACACCTGTGGGAGCCTGCAGCGTTCCTGGAGGTAGATTGTTTCATCCAACTGCCTTTGCCTTTGTAAGTCCAGCGTCACCATCTCAGTACATGTCATGATCTTGTGTCACCAGGGCGTGACAGGGGTGTGTGCTCATTGCTGTGTGGATTGATAGGTTTTTGATTGGCATGGTGCAGCAGAACCAATCATGCAGGGGCTCAAGATCCAGGATGCTGCATTTAAATATTTGTTTGAAAGAGCCATACCATATCTGTGTGAAATAATGACAGATGTTTGGAAGGGAAGCAGCAAGATCCTGCTTTCTCTCTTCCTTCATCTGCTGGTGGTTTTCTGCTTTACCCACAACAGGTCTTTGGAGTCTGTCCCTGTACAGTTACATGGCATTTTCAGTTGAGTGAAGATGTATCAACCAGCTACATAATCAACTTGGCCTTGCCTACTTCCCCTCTGTTGTCTGAGCTGAAAGCTGTAAGCCAGTTATGTTGGATGCACTGGTTTGAAACTCTATATAGCACAACCTCTGTATTCCCATACATCAGAATAACATTCTTTGTTTTTCATTGGCAAAAGTGGCAATCATTATTTCCAATATGAGTTTATCTGTTTGGACTTGGATGTGTGCAGGATAAGAGACATTGTGAATTAAAAGTCTAGACTCTATCAATATTCTGGCAAATGGTAAAACTGAGTGCACAGAAAGAAACTTTAGTCAAAGTTCTGCTGCAGAGCCTAGTTGTCAGAAAATGTATTAGCACCAATTGCAATAGTCTTCCTTTTTGGAAAGGTCTCCAAAGTCATTGGTGGAGATAAAATCCAGTCTTTCCCGTGGTTGTGTGCCAAAGATGATATGCTAAAGGGATTGTAGAATTGATGCCAAGTTCTGTGGGTTTTAAGAATTGCTTGTTAACTAGAGATTTTTTTCTTTGAGTTGCATAAATTAACCTTTTTTCTAACAATTCATCTTTTGTTTATGTGTTACTGTTCCTTGTTCATTTGTACTGTCATCGTCATTCTCCCCACAGCCCTCATGCACTAGGCACTTTTCATACCACAGGGAGAAAAATTTTACATCAAAAGGGCTGGCACAGCACGTGCTGCGGATAAGAATGGGAGTGCACTCTTGGATCAGATAAAAGATCCGGAACTCAGTAATCCTGACGGTGATGAATAATGCGGAGACGTATCAGACTTGTGTCCTGTATACAGAGAACCTTCCTTGGTGTAGCCACATACAACTGATTATAAATCCATTCCTAGGTTTGTGTGGTTTTGACATGTAGCTACTCATGCAATAACTTTTATTCTGTAGAATATTTAACGATTTTAAAATATTCATTGTAAACCCAAACACAAAAGCATTTCTGGTATCTTTCAGTCAAAGAAATACTGGGCTGATAAAAGAAGGCACTAATGTATTATCTTTTAAATAGGGTGCATTGTATAAGCTTAGTGTTCATTTTCTGTGCAAAAGAAAGAGCGAGCATAAATTTGAAATTGTGAGGGTCATGTTGTTGATACATATTGATGTAACTATTATAAAAGACCTTATTCTAATGGCAGTACCTGATAAGAACAGCAAGAGATGTATGACCAGTGTGGGCTGCTGCCACTGACTCACTGTGTAATGACAGGCAAATTACTTGGTTTTCTGCATCTTGTTCTATTCCTTTATAAATGAGAAATAGTTTCCCAGTAAAACTCTGAGATCATTGGATAAAAGGAGATATTTTTTGTACGCCTACTGAGTATATAAATTTGAAGATAGAAAGTGCAGCAAATACCAGGTTCTGTGCAAGTCTTTTACCAGTACAGACACAGTAGGGTGAGTCTTGCTGCTCATTATGGACTGTATTAAGCCACGTTGTACTTTTGAAGACCTCTTAATGCACAAACAAAAATAGGGGTTTAGGTCAGATTTAGCACTTCAGGGCATATTCTGTTCAGTTTCTTTTTGTAGTTAAGTACAGCTTCAATAAAACTTCTCTGGTGTCTGCATTGGTAACTACCATTCCATTTTGTTTGATATGCCAGACGTTGTACCGCCTTCAGATGAAACAGTGCAGGGAGCCCTTTAGAGTAGCTTACTGTCAATCTCCATCACCTCTGTCATGTTATGTCTTTGGCTGCATTTTATCACTGAATTTTCATAATGTTTTGGGGAACTTGATCTTTTCAGAATTGTCTGCATTAACACTATAGTCTTAATCTTTCCCCTGGCACCTCCTGAAACAAAATACAAATTAGTGATTCAGACACCACAGAACAAATCACATGCTACTTGTTTCTTCCCAATGATTCTTCATTGTCATTGTTTGCTGTATGGTATGCAAGTCCTTGTGTGTTCTGTGGTGAAAGGGACATAAATAAGGCAGGAAATTTTAAGGGAGGTCTGTAGCAGATAAGTAGGGAAATGATGCAACAGTTTCAGGTATATATATGAAAGATGGTTTGGCTCCATAACATAAAAACATAAAAAGGCAGGCATTATTTCCGCACGGACATATGGAAATTAACAGGTTTGATATGTGCTTTGTTTTTTTAATAAAGTTGTACTTTTATTGTGATAGTCCATAAGTAGCTATGGAAATGGTGGGGAATACATGAAATTTCTGGTCTCCAGTGCTTCAAGGAAGAATGCACTGTTGTCTTTTTTTATGGTTGCTCCTCTGTTTTTGCACCTTCATCTCCTTCCATTCCATTTGTCATCATTTTTAATTCCTTTTTAATTTGCTCACTTTCTTAGATATTTTTCATCACATGACATGCTTGCTTTAGCTTCATAATTTAAAATAAAAAAATGGGATGATAACTAGATTCTAGTTATCACCCCATTTTATCTGGTTGTGTTCTGCCCCAGATTCAGGAAATACACAGTTGAAGAAGCTTCAGTTTTGAATTTTTCTTCACATTTTCCTCACCTTTTCAACATTTTCAACTCTTTTGTTCTTTTCTTGAAAAGGTTTTTAACAAAATGGATGAGTGAATAATATTTATTGGCTGGATGCTCATACCTTTACTCTTTTCTGTGTTTTGAGCATGAAGGAAGCCTTCCTCTCTTCATGGCCACCTGCTGCCCCCCTTGTGCTGCAGTAGTGCTTTTGCCGCTGCACAGTGAGTCATATTGGGGAATTGGTCTGACTGAAGAATAATTTTGCCAAAATTGTGTTGCTTCTTATTTCCCCGCTCTGGTTTACCATATGGCTGTACAAATGGCTATGTCAGCAGTAGGGAGAGGATGATGCAAGGCTGGAAGCAAGAAGCCAGACTCAGGAGTGGGTCAGGGATGCTGTGTTAGCTAACACTGCCAGGTTATGTCAAAATACGAAGAGTTTGTCAGAGTAAAGTCTAGTTGTCTGTGATACTGTCACATCCTACTTCTGGAAATCCTGATCTGTGCAACCTCTCTACCTCTCCTCCTTACTGTTCGATGTATTTTCCAAAGCTCCTTGTTTATCTCCTTCTTAGAATGAGTGATCAATAGCAGCATCAATAGAAAGCCTCCATTTCTCAGTGTGCACAGGAGGTGGAGCCTGTTGCCCTCAGGATAGGTTGAAAACCTATTTAAATAATTTGTGTGGACATCATTAGTTAAACCTGTACTGTCATTTGTACATACACATAAAATAATTACAGTGAGGTTTAGACTGATAAGTTGTTAGAGTTAGATATGTATAAGTTTTAAAAAAATTATTTAAATCAGTTGTTGTCCAAATCAGTACAGTATGGTACTTGCTTATTGTGAAATTTGAAAAACTTTAGCCATTGTGGTAGCATCATTGGTAACCTGCTTTCACAGTGTCTTTCCAGCAGTGACTGGATATCTTGACAACAAAATATTTCATGTCCCTGAAATTAATCACAAGATGCTCTTGGCAAACCAATGCACTAAATAATCCCTTCCTTTTCCTAAATCTGCAGAGATGCACTTCATTACTTTGCAGTCAAGTTATTAACAAGCAGCATGAAAGTGTTTGGTGTTTTTTTTCTTGTTTCTATGTTTGTTGGGGGATGTTAGTTTTACTCTGTGGATATTAAACTGATACTGAAATGGTAAAATGTACATCTGATTTTAAGTTTCTGCAAATACGTTATAATGTCTGCAAATACGATAATTTCCCTGAACTTATAAAGTGCAGAAAACATGTGAATTCTCCTCTAAATGCAGTTCTGCATGCTCCCATGTAAATAGACTTGTTCCAAGCCTCTGAGTAATGGTGTGGCTTCAACTGTTGAAGTCTCAAAACATCTCAGCTAATGTGAGAGTATCTTTTTGTTGTTCTAAAAAATTAATGTATATTATGTTCTCTCTATTCCTATACTTACTTGGAAAAAAATAACAGAAAAAGTGTCATTGTTTAACAGTGTGATGCACACCATTGAGACAATTTCTGCAGCTTGTGTACAACCTTTCAGAAAGGAGTGATATTAGTTAACCTCTGGTCAGTCATATAAGCTGTAGTTCATTGTCTTGTCCATGCCTTCTTTCTGGCTCTCATAATCCCAGTTATTGACTTTGTAAATTTCCATTTGTTTCTATACAAGCAAATCAATGTTTGGTTCTTTCAAAGATTGAGCTGAGAAGTAAAATAAGAATCTGAGCTTAATGCACTAAAACAGACATGAGCTCGCTCAGGCTACATGTGATCATTCAGTATTGGGTTTTTTCAGTAAATAGGTAATTTTCCAAAGTTTAATACCAGGAATGGATGCACTGCCCTAATGAAAGTGAACCACCAAATGGCAGTGTCTTGAAGTGTAATCCCCAATTGGAAATAGAAGGCAAACTCTCTGTGGCACATAAGGTGTAAATAAATATTATGTTTTGTGGGTTCCTCTCTAGATCTTCTCCCAAAATATCCTACGGCCTTATTATGTGTACATTTGGGGATCTGATGCCCATATAATCAGGCTGGCAGCACTCCTCTGGGAGCTCTCTCCATCACCTCCCTCCTGTTCTCAGTAGTTGTATAATGCCTTTTTAGCCTGTATCAGTTCTGAATTGCTTGTGCCTGCTGATAACATGGATCCTACTGCCTGCTCTTTTCCATAAGTCATTGAATACTGTTCTTTTTTCCCAGCTGAAAGGAAGGTATGATCTTCATTCAGGAGTTGCTCTCAAATTTCTCAGATAATACTTTCCTGGATCTGCTGCCAGTGGAGACAGTGGTTGTGTCTTTACCTTAATATTACTGACAAATTTTCAGCTATTTGTCTCCTGTTGCCTTGCCTAGATTTCATATACTTTCCATAGATGTTGTGTTTTTATCTGTAAATGCTCTGAAAACAGGCATTTAAGTAATAGCTCTCTGATCATCTTTAACTCTGATATAGTTACTCTGGAAAGCAATTTTTTATTTGTTTAAACTCTCAATTATATTCAGTAGAAAATTGAAAGAAATTTCTTAGTGAAGCCAACAAAACAGGAAAACAAGCTAACTACAACAGTGAATTTTAGATAAATGTTCAAACACCTACAATTTTAACACTTTTCTCATCCCTTGTGGTTGAGACTAAAAATTCATCAGTCCATGGAACTGCAAGATGAGATGTAAGAACCAGATTTGTAGTGGTATTAAAACTTGCTATGTAATGGTGGCATGGCTGCTCCTACTCCAGCTACCAACATCTTCCCATATCATGTTTCAGAGGAATATTACAGTCGTCTTCCAAAGTGGCTTAATAGAATATATAGTGGCAAAAATACTAGTGGCCAGTCATAGATTTTTTGAGTTATTTTGCCACAGTGACCACCATGTGACAGAGATGTCCAGGTAGTGTAGCCTCTATATCTGCTAAAAAACAAAGCCTACCACAAAGTATGCATAAGCTGTAGGTTTGGGTAGATGTGTTCTTGAGTTACTTATTTTGGATTTCTTGAGAGCTAGATGAGATTTTTCTGCACTTTCATGAGCTCTGTCAGCACTTGTTCAGTCTAGTTGGCACCTTTTCATTTCTCTCTGTTTTTTTCAGCAGATTTTCTTACAGAAAGGCGGATGATCTAAGACTGTGAAGAAATTCTAATTTGTGTTTCTCTTTATACACTTCCAGAGGACAGATGGACACGTCTGTTATTTAATAATGCTTATGTTACATCCTTCATGAGGAATCAGAATAGCTTGTAGCAGTCTGCCTGCCTGTCAGTAGCAGACACAAGCTTCTTGCTGATTTTGTGTTAAATAACAGGGATTTCTGCTCTCTGGGCTCTAGCTTTCAGAATTTCAGAACAGAAAATTCTCAGATGGGCATTGTAGATTGTTGATACTCTTAGCTACTGAGAAGCTCCCTCAGATATTTTTGGGTGACCTGGTAAATAAGCATGCTCTGCTGGTTCTTGGAGAGTGAGAACTACTTTTCATAAGGATAATGTGGTGGTGGTATTAAACTCTTTTCCATTGCCTCTCTCTATGATGTACATAACATCATGCTCATCATTCTTAAGAAGTTGCCAGAGCATCCTGACACCGGTTTCTGCATCTGGAAAGGACAAGCATTGATACATTTCTCTCCTCTGAACAGTCAGAACTGAAGAACCCTTCAGATTGTCTTCATCTTGAGACACCCTGCCATCGACTAATGCTGAAGGACTCATGGTGCATGGCACTGACCACCCACTGTTCCATGAGCAGTGCATATTCCTGGCAGCCTCAGTTCAGTAATTGTGTGATCCATCCGGAGCTGCATCACTTCTTCCTTGGTTTCACAGACCCCAGCTTTGGACCCACTAAGACTGACTTCTGAGGAGAAGACCTGTTACAGTAGTGGACAGAGCCAAAACTTGGCAAATCTTTACTGAACTGTAAAGGGGCTCATTCATCTCTTTGTTTTTTCTCTCCTTGCAACTTCCTGGAGCTACCGAAACATTTCCAGTCATGGATCACCAGGATCTGCTTCCTGTGATCTAGGGAACAAATTCTGTGTTATCACGTCTTTCCACAGAAGGTATTAACAATTTCATGGTATGTTATCATTGGTGTTAGTGTGCTGACAGTTCTGAGACTCTTGAATTCTCTTGTTGTCATCCCATTTCAACAACTGCGTGGTTGTAGCTAGGTGACCACTCCATATACGTTTATCCATGGCAACAGACACTTGCTCAAGTGTACTTGTTCTGAAGTCAGTATTGCTAATGGTGCTGGTGTTGTGGCTGGAGTTCAGAAGGATCAATTCAATCTGGACTTTGTCAGACAGAGTGCTCTGCATAATCATAGTACAAATGTGGTGGCTTTAGATCTTGTTTTTTATTCTGTTAAAAAATGTAGTTTCTATGTCTGTTCCCTGGTTTAACCTGTAATGGGAAAAGAATACTCTCCCTTTTTTGGGGGTTGATTTTTTTTTTTTTTTTTGCTTTTTCATAATATGGCAAGCTTGTTCATCTCTGTCACTGATCCACTGATTGTTTCAGAGAAGACATAAGTGGGAAAACTGAACTAAGAAGCCAGTGGTTTTGGTTTGGTACTCTGCACTTGGTGAACCTTGCTATTCTGGGCTGTCCTGTACATCTTTGTTAAGAGGAAGCTTGTTGCTTACTGACTTTACCCATGCAATTTTGAAAGTACTGAATTTCCTAAGGTCCTATTTAAAGTACTTGTTGCAGTGAAAGACCCAAGTCCCCAGAATAACTGAGTCTATCTGTGATACTCTGATGAGTCTGTCTTGCTGTTTAGAGAGAAAGTGACTGTGTCTTACTGGTGAGTGTGGTGGCTATTGCTTGTGTGATACTAGTGTCTTCATTTTCGGAAAATACGTCTTCTGGGCATTTCTGGGGGCATGGGGAAGAGCTTTGTGTCCTCAGATAAGCATAGTACCACTGTTCAGAGAGACCTTTGCTGCAGACCAACATTCCTGCTGCTTCCACCTGTGGCTCCTGCAGCTGCTTCTGGGGGACCTGGGCTGTGCAGCAGAGCTGCCAGTAGGGAAAAGTGCATGTGAATAGACTTGGAAAACAGCAGAAACCAGTTGCTTGGTTTTCTTTGTTAATGTGCACATTCCATATCCTGCCACATGTCCCTCTTCTGTAGTCTTTTAATTCTGGGATGCTAGAGATGTAAAGAGTTTGGGGAAGCTGAGTTTAATTGCAAAAGAGTGCCTAAAGAAGCAGGTGTGAGAAAACCATTTCAGCCTGACTGCAGGGGCACATGAATGAACAGAGTTTTTAAACACAGTACCCAAGTGGAGGAGTGCAGATGTGTTGAGTCAGCTTGTCACCTTTTAATGCCGTCTTCATTTGTATGTTGGTAGACTGTTCCTTCTTAGTGCACTTAGTACAATATTTTCACTGCAAAGTAGGTGAGTGTTATCTTTTATCATCTGAGTGTCTCTTCACACTTAGAATTGTTTAAGTTGGAAAGATCTCCAAAGATCATCAAGTCCAACAGTTAGATATCTATGTCCAGCTTGATAGATAAAAAGCTTTCTTCTCTTTTTATGTATCAGAAAACTTAGCAACTTACTCATGTCACTGTCAACGTGTTTGTACTTGTTGAGAATAAACTTGTACTTAATCAGTTTTCCTTCTGGGTCTTCTGTTCTGAAAGTCTTTTGTTTTTGAAGGAGGTTGTCCCTAAGCATTACAAGCTTGACTTAATTTTTTTGGTGAAAATGATAGAAAAATAAAACACAGATTTAAGTCAAAATGTATGTAGGTAGTAGACTGCTTGGGTGAAATAACTTGCTTGCATGTTCTTCATGAATTTTTGTAATGGTTTGGAAATCTTTCTGTACTGCATATTAAAATGTGTGAAATTTAAAAGCCTTTTAATGATTTTTGGTAATGCTGCATAGATTATTAGGTTGCCTTCCATTCATAACCACATGGAAAGCATCTCAGGAGAATGCATCAGACAGCTGTGCTGCTACTCTGTGGATGTACCTGGCAGGTCTGTATTAACCTTGGGCGCGGAGTTGGGCATGGTTCTCATCTCTTGGCTACAGTTTTTCTTATTGCCTTCAGGCAGAACCTCTTTGATTTTTCTGTGCATTTTGGGGACATTCTTGTGATTTCTGTTGCTCTTCCATCTTCTGTACCCACCCCAAAGGAGGAGGGCATCGAGTAAGCCAGAGGAAAGTTGAAATATAATTAGAGAAATGGACAAAATATAGGAAAGGGTTTGAGTGATGGAGGAAACCAAACAGTTAGAAGAGGTACTGTTAGAGCCTTGAGAAGGAAAGAACATACATGGAAGAGATCTGGAGTATTTGCAGGAAGTGAATGGTAGAGAACTGATGGTTTAAGTGATGAATTTTTTACCTCTGTAGTTTTTGCATGGCTACCTCATCAACCTGTGAATCAATTACCATCAACCTCTGAATCTGACCCATGTTTGTACCTGCCTATCCAGGGAAAACAAGAGGAGCAAGAGCCAGGCTATTTTAAGATTACTTAGTATATTATTTAAATTGCCTAATAATGCCTAATGACTTTTAAAGGACCCCATTGAAAAGTCCAAAAATATAAACTTAACAATTTGTGGTTTATGTTCAACTTAAATGTGCTATCTCCACTGTCCATTATTATCTGTTATTTCTGTCAGGAATCAAAACATACTTGCTAAAACAAAAAAAAAATCTTGCTTTTCATGTCAAATATTTATAGAAGAATGATTCTCCCAGGGGACACCATGTGTTGTTATAAAACAAGAAAATATATTGAAAAAATTGTATTTTTTATATTATCAACTTAGGCTGTTTTTTGACCATAATGATATTCATAAAAATAACTCAAGTATTCATTATTGTAACTTGTTTTCATTTCTGTGCAAGTCTGTGTTGATACCTTTGAGCTTTTTATTGTGACTTACACACTCTAGATGTAATCAAGAATTGTAGTGGAAAATATTAGAACTGCACTTTTCTTTATATAAAACACAAATGTCTTGAGAAAGCTCTTTTAGAGCTTTTGGGGAAACTAAGCCAGAATTTTCTCAGAACTTGCTTCATTCATTATTTTTGACATTTGCTTATTGAATTGTTTGTGCAGGTAAGATTTCTCATTTTTTCAAGGTAGCACTAGCAGTGAATATTCACACCTGATCTAGTGGTGACATTTCTTCTGAGGACTGCTGGTAATTTGGGGCTGGCCCCATGCTGAATTCAGGATGTTCCTTCCTTTGACCATCAACAGCCCCTGCACTGGTGTTATTCAGAGGGCAGCACTGGACAGATAGTCATTTGTGTTCTGTACTTTGAGAGATGAAGGCTTTTTTTCCTTTTTCTCCAACAGTAGCTTTGTTCCCTTTTAGAAACAAGAAATGAATCTGTCCCAGAATGTTGACTGCTTGGCAGTTAAGCATAAAAAGGAAGTGTTTAATGGTGGATTTAAAGGAAAGGTATTTAAGGAAGTGGTGATTGTACTTGCTGGCAGCTTCCCTTCCACTGCTTTTATAGACAACATCTAAAAATCTTTATTCTCACCTTTACCAAAAGGATAAGAAGCTGGGAAACCTGGGTGCATTCTGCAAATCTTTTTCTCTGTAGGGACACTTACATTTATAATTTCTGTCAAGAGTTTTGAGGTTTTTTGGCTCTACAGGCTTGGAGGAATTTCAGAGTTCATTTGTCAGAGATATGCATCTCCACAAAGCAGTTCACACTGCAAGTATGGGTCATAGAGATCCTTGAGAACTGTAATGCTGGGCAAAAACTTGTCAGCTGATGTAAGTCCACTGCTGTGTTTGGCTTTACCATAATTACACCTGAGGATGTAGTTGTGTCCTAGATTTAAGGACTACATCACAGTTTCTGTGCTTAGTTCTGACCAAGGAGTTATTGCCATTTGTCATAGTGATTTAACATCAGCATGTCTACATAAAGCTTGTACGAATTACCAAATGTTGAAGGTCTACTATCATATAAGTACATTGACTCGTGTAACTGAGATGCTTCTCAAGTAGCTTTGGAGTCAGGATGTTGCCCTGTGTATAAAAATAACAAATATGATAGCAGGGTGAGTTTTACACTGTGACAGTTTCTTATGCTGTCATTGCCAACAGTAGATCGGCTGCTTGAAGCGTGTGTTCCTTGTGTGCTTTTGGAAATCGTGAGATGTTTGTTTTTTCTTGCAGATTTACATTACCTTTTTACTTCGACTATGAAATTCCTTTCTGGTTTTTATAGTGTGCCCACTTCGCTGCAGACAGGCTCACTAAGCCTTGCTTTGGGTCTCTGCTGTCAGGTTTTTGTAGGCTACCACATACTTCCAGTGGTTGTTACGAATTTGAAACAGACATCCAACATAATCACACCTTATTATGGACTTTTTCAGTAGAATGAAAGGAGAACTGAGAGCACTGAGGGAATTGGTTCAAATCTGTCATTCTGACCTGCTGCCTTGCATAGACCCTGGCTCAGCAGGGGTGGGGCGGGGAGTTGAGCATTTGCCTGGGGCAGCAGAGAACTCACTGCCGGGAAAGTGGGACAGCCCTGCAAAGTTCTGGTTTCTAACAGCCTGGGGACTATACTATAACTGCTTCTCTCTTACCTGCAATATAGTAGAAGAGACTATCCAAATGGATTTTTTGCTAAGCATTTTGTAAAGCTGTTGTGTGTTGAAAGGTGAATTAGCTTGCACACAAGGCTTCTAAATCAAGTTTACAGCTTTAGTCCTTTGATTTAAAAGAGTGTTGCATCCTTAGTTTTATTATGGTGGGAAAAGATTGTTGAAGACTAGTACATGGCAATCTCTCTGTATACAGCTGAACAGTAAAGTTCATTTTTAACAGTAATTTTCTGTGCAAGTACTCTGATTCTCTGGCATAGAAAGCTAAATTAATCACTAGATTAAGACTTCCTCTGAGAGCAACTACTGTGCTTGGATTATTTTATTATGAAGAAATAGATGTCAGTTATAGGCACTATAGTATACAAGTTCATTTGTGTTACACTTACTCAGAGTTTAGTGACTAGATATATAATCTTCCCTGACAGCATGGTTTTCTTAGGATTAGGCTTTATTGAAAAGAAAAAAGAATAATTGGTCAGGTCTGTCATACCACAAGTTGGAGAAAATTTGAAGTGGTGACGTGGACTTCTGTACTGGGCTGTGGTTACAAGCAAGTTGGCATTTAGAATTGTGCTAGGGGAAAAAATCAAAACCCAAACTTGCCCCCAGCCTCTTGGCAGAGACAGCTGTGTGCTCTCAGCTGCAGCAGAGTGAAAAGGCTTGAGGTGAGGATTTGAACTATACTGCAGTTTTAGTGACAGAAAACATATTTTTACAGGGTCCTTCCAGATCTCTGGTTGTCTTACAAGGAAGAATAAGAGGAAATCTGATTACTGCCACGGAATCATCAGTGCCGATGGGCCCTTCCTACATTGATTTGTGGCAGGAGTTGTGTGCTTGTGTCCTAGCAGGGAATCAGTTTGGCCGGATGAAAGTAAGTTCTTGGGAGCAGCAGAGGAGTAAATGTAATTGAAGGCCCTGAGACATGCAGGTGATTAAACTGCATTCAAGGTTTTGTTCTTGCTTAGAGTTGGTAAATGCATGAGAGAAAGCATAAATAGCAGTGTGAATAAATAGTAGCATGATATGAAGCCTATAAATAGCCTTTTATAATTTTGTAGTACTTTCTCCTTTTAATAGCCTTTTGCTCTTTTACTTCAGCACACACAAACTCTGCATGTGTGGGTTCAGTTGCCCTTATTGGTAATGTTTTATTCCTCTGGAGTTGTGATGTTTCTTTTATTGCTTTGTTTTTAGTTGAATAACTGGTTTGTACCATGGTTGTGTGCCTGTTTTCTCAGCGGATGTGAAACTTGATACTGAACTGAGTCAATATGATAAACAAGCATTAAAGCCTCTGTGTCTTCCTGAACATTAATGCATTAGAGGAGATGGTAGAAGTTGTTTTCTTTCTAAAAATAAACTCAGTAAATGATAGAATAATTCACTTCGATTAATCTCAGACAAACCAAATTGAAAGCTTCTTGCTGGTTCTGAATGGCAGCTGATTGTAGAACTTTCCAGCTCCAAGCAAAATGGTCAGGTAATTTTTCTCAGTTGGTATTTTATTAAATTCAAATACACTAGATGGCTTTTTCTTTATAGAAAATGTATACTCTGTACGTGGAAAGTGATTTGCTAATATGCTAGTAAAAGAAATCTAACTTCTAATAAAAGGTTTGAGATTGAATAGATAAGATGTGTAGTGCAGAAATACAGTTTGTCAGTGAATTTTAGTTTCACTTGGGTATCTTAGTGTCTTCATTCTGGAGTTGTAGTGCATTATAAACTTTGTGGTTTTAGCTCTTCCTCCTTTTCCAACTGTATACCTTGAACTTTGTGCCTTTACTTTTTGGATTTAGGAATGTAGGGATTTCTGCTCCCCACCTCCCCCCCACAGTACATTCATAGTTAGCCGTGACAGTGTTATGTTGCTTTTCACACCATTAATAGTGTCTGCTATTTTTGTAAAGTTAATTTTGTGGAAACTGTCAAGTATTACTATGTAATTCTATAAAGAACAAAAGCTAAAAGGAAGAAAACAGTCATATTCAGAAACAGAAAAATTAAACTTTAAGGGTTTTTTGAAGTTTGGTTTGATGAACCCTTTTAAGAATTACAAACTTTTATGTAATTTTGGATCTTGTCTTTCCTCTTGCATTATGTTTTCTTCCCATTTTTTTTTACAGATGCTTCTGTAAATTTGTCAATTTATTTTCAAGAGAAGGAAATATATCCCAAATGAAAAGCAGTTTTAGATACTCTTAGAAATATGCATGAAGATCATTTATCTTCTTACTTATGTCCAAACTTGAGTGTTGTTTAACAATTTTCAACACTCTGAATGCATGAAGATGAGTGCAGGGGACCTGCAGTCTGCCCTTAACATTTAAGCGCGTCATAACCCCTGACAGGGTGTGACTCCTGAGGTCAGTATGCCACAATTTTGGAAAACTTTTGATTTGGCTCAGAGTTTCACTTTGTAAGAAGTACAGATACAATTGTTACAAAATGGATTGGTACAATTTACAAATCCATGGAGTATAGATATCTGTAAGATACTTTGTTAAAGAAACTAAACCCACAAAAATGTGATTTTATATTTCCTGTTTAAAATTCCATTGCATGTGGATGATTATAAGATTTGATTGCTTGAACATCTTATGCATAATATTTTCATTGTCAGATTCATTCAGATAATTTTGAATTTCTAATCTTGATCTGGCTTGAAAATGGAAATTGTTTCCTATTAAGAAAGTCTTTGAGAAGAGGCAGAAGTCAGAAGAAAACTTAAACTGAGGTGAAGTTGTAAAATATAGTAAATAAAGAAATAAATAAAAGGCCTTAAAATTTGGGATGATGTAAAATAGGATGGTTCTTTTGCAACTGGGCAGGTGGACCAGCAAAACTGATCTTGCCTCATGTGGGGAGCTCCTTGTTCCAGTTCCCTGGTTTGCTTTGGGGTCTCTCGAGTGCTCATCCCATGACCAACCAAAACATGACCTGCTGCCTTTCACAGCCACGGCCACAGCGCCGTGGAGAGGCCGAGTGCCCGGGGTGCAAGGCAGGGTGGCTGAAAGCCAGGGCCACGGATGGAGTGAGGTCATTTTTCTGGGCAGCACTGCCAGAAGACATCCCTTGGTTTGTTTTCTGCTGGAGGAAGAAGCGGAGTTGACAAGCGTTTTCCAGGCAGGTAGCCAGATAGGCATTATTTCAATGTTTCCTGCAGAAAAGTGGTGGGTTTTGGCAAAACTGAAATTTTCCACGTGAAAATTTCTATTTTATGGAAATGGTGTTTCTGATTAAAAACTAATTTTGATGGAAAGTGTCCAATTGGTTACACTGAGACATAGAATTAGCATCTGCTGTGTTTAAATCTATTGAAGATAATTTGGCTTAGGTTTAGCAACTCTGAACGAAATATACACAGACAAGTTTTCCTCCCCCTGTCTAATACCTCAGTTTTAGTGCCAGCCAAAATTCAACTTGAAGTTGGCTATGAGTAGAATACAAGCTTTTTCTGAGTTTTGCCAGTTTGTTTTCAGTTCAGACTGCCTTTAACTTCAGAGGCTTCCCAACACAGGTGCCGCAGCTGGAACTACAGCTGCCGGTTCCACTGGCTGCTCTGGACTTGTGGGTCCTTCAGCATGCAGCAGTATTGATCTGTGGGTTCTCAAGTGGCTAATGGCAAGCCCACAGATTTTCTCCATCATATATTTTCTGTCAGTTTTGTTTTCAGATAATTGTGGTTGAGGCTTGTACAACATACAGGAAGCAGTGGGACTTGTGTTCATTTACAGTCGTACCAAATTAGAATGTGTAACTTTGCATCATTTGGTGTTTAACCTGTCTTATCTGCTTAATTGTGTACAACTGTTGAGGACCATCAGTTGTTATTTGCATGTAACTTTTCTCTTTTTGATTTCTTAAATTGTGTTAAAAAACCCTCTTATTTGTTGATGGAAAAGCTGAAATCAAAACGTAATTTTCACTTGCTGTATTTCCTCAATTCAGGGTGTGTAGTCAAGCTCTTGCTCAAGTTTAGAGCTGTTAATAATTAGTGTCATGAAAGGACTGTACTTGGTTATTCTAGCTACAGGCAGTTGCGCATTGTCATTAAAAGCTCAAAAATTTAAGACTCCTTTTATATACTGAGGAGCTTTAATTTTCTAGTAGGTCTGTGGAGAACTGTAGAGTCTTTTCTTTAATAGGTGAACAATTTTTAAGTCATATTGCAAAGGGGAATAAAATTTAATTATGCTTTGAAACCTTTGAGGAAAACTGTAGGAAGAAATTTGGATTTGGGACGTTTTGAGGTGAGGGGTGTATATTCTCCCCCCCTTATGCAAGACATTAAATACTAAATTGTTATCGCCTGGTGCTTTGGTACTTTGTCTGAATTCACTCTAATTTCAGCCCTTTTTTCTTTTGATAGGTACTATTTAGGCTTCCTGATCTTAGAGTTGTATTTCCCTTTAATGAAAGATCTATTTAAATCTGTTTAACCTAGTTAAGGAACACATTTCAAAAAGTACTGGGGATTTATTTTGAGAAGTCTCTATCAAGATATTTTAGTAATGTTTCGTTATAGTCTTCATTTACTACATCTTATTATAGCTTTGAGTCATAAAAGCAAGAATAAGAGATCCAGCTCCAGGAATGGGAAGAGATAGATGTAGTAATCATCTGTGTGAAGGTCATGGATTACCATTTTTAATGCTATTTTCAAACAAGGGCAGGTTATGGATAGAATCAAGTTTAAAATAATGGAGGTGGAATTCACTTGGAAAACTTTTCTATTTATTCCTAGTAATCTTTAACATGATAAACACCTCCAAATATCATGAACTGACAGCTGCATACTGGGAAACAAGGAGGTTATATGTCTTATAAATGCATTTGCATATTTGTTTAATTTAGAATATTTTTTAAATATAGGAGGATAGTTGAAATCACCATTTAGTGATATTTAAACACTGCTCCTCTTCCTGTTCTTGTTTTTCCTGGCAGACAAATCCTTTACTGACTGCTTCAGCTATCTGCTCTTCCACACGGATTGGTTGGCTTTTTAAAAAATAAAGTTAGATTTAGTCTTTTTCCCTGCTAGCTTTGCTGTTTCCATCCTCAGTGGCTCATTGCAGGAGTGTTGGCTGCTGCTGCCGCGGTGCCTGTGCGTGTTTGCTGCCTGCCTGCCTGAAGTGGCCACAGCTGTGCCCCTGGGGCCTCTTCCCTCTCTGTGGCCTTTCTGCCTCACAAGCTGGCACTGCTCTAGCTGGTGCTTGCCATCAATTTGTGTTTTCATATAACAGGCCTTACATGATACCAGTATTGTTACATAAAGACATTTCTAGCCTCAGCTGCCTTCTCTCTGTTTCTTCACACCCAGGTATGGCTTCCCTAAACCATTCTGTAAAGCAGTCACACTACAATCAGTTGATTCCTGAAGATCAACTATAGTCCATTGCTTAATAGGGGGATAGATGTGGGTTTTTTTCTGGTCCTTAGGGTGTGTTGGGGTGTATTGCATATTATAGAGAAAATTTCTGTGGTTTTGCTCAAAGTAATCTCTGAAACCTCATGTGAGGTTCTTCACACATCTTGTTCAAATGTACGTGTGACTTGTTCCCTAAAACCTCCCTAACCCCCGAATAGCACCTAGAAATGAAAAGTCTCCAGGTCAGGAAAAAAAAGAGTTGCACAAATTCATAGGATGTTTCCACTCTGATGGTGGCTTCAGTGTGTCACCTGCAGGACGGATGGGTTTGTGTTGGTTGTGAATAACCAACCACAGGTGCTCCCTGTGAAGCTTTGCCTAAAGGCGTGTGTACTCTGGACATATTTCTTGTATCATGTGAAAGTGATGGAAAGGTCTTGTCTCTTCTGCAGTATTGTTATCATCAGGTCAGTGAGTACTGAGCCATGAGCTGGCAGGAATAGCTGGAAGGACGCTTTCTGTTGTCTTTGCATTTGTTCACACTCTGGACTGTAAAACTGATGTAGTGAAAAAAGAGATGGGGGCCCTGATGAAGGAGGATGGAGTGGGGAGGGAAGGTCTGACTGTTTTAATTCTAGCTCTTTCTTGGTTGCAGGCTTTTAGTCTGTTGGTTGAGTTTCTTCAGCCGCTCTGGCAATCCAAAGCTGTAATGTGTTTGGACAGGTGTTCACTAAGACTAAATTTGAACCTTAAAAATGGGTTTGAACCATATTGAGCTGTTTGGAATTTATAAGTCTATTTGTCTTTTTTTTTTTCCCCCCACTTCTTTTTTCCTTTCCAAAGAAATTTTAATATTTTCTCAGGCTGTTATCTCATCTAGAGTCCTGGATAGTGAAGATGGAAAGGTTATTGTCTGCATGTAAAACATGACTGAGCACAGAATGGGAGGATATAGAGGCTTTAGGTTCAAAATAATGGTCAGTGTTGATAGAGTGGTTTCTAAGAACTCATCTATTTATTGATATTGCTCCTAAACTGCCAGTAGGCATTGTAATCTCTAACTAATGAATTTTATCTTGCTGTTATGTGTTTCCTGAAATGTTGCATACTGGAGCAAAGCAAAGCAGATACCAGTCTTCCTATTCTGTCCTGCTCCCGACTCAAAACAGAGAAAGGGATCAGCTGAATTTGAGAGGCTTTTTTGTGAGAGTGGTGCATGCAGTTCAAGCATAATGAGTATTGACATTTAATTAGATAGAAGTGTCATTTATAATAGGCTCCTCTGTTAGCTGTGCCCTTCTTCTTGGGGGCAGGGAGGAGCAAGGGAGGGAGTTGTCAAATTGTCCAAATAGTTTATTTTTCAGAGAAAACAGTAGTGTGCTACAGTACTGTCTCACTAATTTGCTGTGTTGGTTACAGCCTCCAGCTGTCTCTAACAGATCCTATGTAGAGTGATTGAACACTCATTATTTTTATGTTAGAAAGTATGAAAATCTGGGCGTGACAGAGCAAGGTGTTTCATCTTTAACCTTTGTCTCTATCAGTAATTATGTGATTATAACAGTGAGAATCTTGCTTGATATCACACAGCAGTTGTTCAGATTTGAAATTCCATTTCGGATAAGTAGATAAAAAGCATTATTCAAGGAGGTCTTAGTTTAAAAAAAATCCTCAAGTAATTTTTTAACTGATAGTGCTTATTAATTTAGGCATCAAGACTGCACTGAAATCCACAGCCAACCCCATGAAACCCTCATGTTCATGGGATGCATTAACAGTTTTAGGAATTTATCTGAGTAAGTGGCTAGAATATTAAATTAGTTTTCTGCTACTGGTTCATGTATAGAAGAAGCTGATGGTGGAGGAGAGGGGCTAAATTCACCTTCTTTTCTCTCAGCTGTTGAAGTTTTGGCCCAATATTTTCAGAAATGGTCATATATACATTAAGTACTAATGCTTTTTTTGTTAGATTTGGCTCTTCTTATGATTGAGCATATGGAAAAGGAGGATGTAAGAGTAGCTTATGCATTGAAATGCAGGTGAGATAATGGATTTTTGAGGAGAACATGAGTATGTTTCTCTTGCTGACTTTCAGAAGTGAAGTAGGATTTTCCTTTACTGTTTTATACTTCTGGCATCCATGAAGGATTTGCTCAAGCAGCTCAGTGTCTGCAGATAGAGATCTTGGAGGAATGTATAGAAGCAGCTGTAAATCAGCTCAACTTGTGTACTGTTTTTGCACAGGAAGCGTGGAGACTGCTCAGTGCCAGGCTGTAAGGAAGGCTGCAGGAATCCCTGACCCAGGAGCAGGAGAGTTTGGAGTCTGGGAACTGCCAGCCCCATGCAGGTACCAGGCTAAAGAGCACAATCTGGTTATCCACCAGTGGAAAGAAGTAGTGGAAGTTTTGGGAACTTGACCTTCCTAGCTTCCAAAGGCATATCTCCTTGTATCCAGTGCTCTTCCCACAACTGTTCAGGAATGTAGTAGCCCTGAAGAACCAGTGGCTGTAGTTACATTGTATGGTCAGAGTAATTGTCCCAGTTAGTCAACAGTAAAGATGTGATATCCCTCTTTTTCAGTGAAGTTTTAGGAAAAGTTTCATAAGTGGCCATATGATAACTTTTCAGGAGTATATTATCTTCCTTAAGTAGAATGAATATGGTTGATTTGTATATAACTGATATTAAATAAACTTAGAAATGAAACAAAAGGGTTTGTTAGAGCCTGGAATCATTAATGATGCTGTTGCCTGGCTAGAAATCTTTCTGGAATCCTTGCACCTCGTGACTGCAAAGTGAAATAAGCCAGTGTTTACATATGAACTTTAATGAATGCTAGATAATTTCCACTATTTGGTCAGCATAAAGCAGGAAGGAATCACAGAATCTTAGACTATCCTGAGTTGGGAGGTACCTACAAGGATCATTGAGTCCACCTCTCATTGAAACAATTTCAGGATTGTAGTGCATGGGTCGATTCACTTAAATGAAAATGCATTTCTGCTCTGCTTTCATTTATAAGCAATGTCCTGAAGCTGTGTACTGCATCAGAATTGCTGAAGGCTTTCAAAACAAATGTTTGAAAGACAAAAAGCAAGACAAGAACCTTTTCTTTGGATTTAATGTGGAATTCCCTCAGAAAAGTGCATGACAGCTAATGTTTAGCATTTTCAAACTAGTTTGGATTGAAACACTGAATGTAGTGTCGTTAAGGTGTTTTCAGTAAGCCTCTATGAAGATTGGCTCTAGGTGTATCTCAGTGTTTGTCTGAATTGCAATCTGTTGTACTATTCTGTTTAAACCTTCATAATTGTCTTTGTAGTTTTAAAAGGGTTGGTTTTTTTTTTTTTTTGTTATATATCTATAACTAAGTTGTCTGGATAATTTTAGTAATGATGGGGTCTGCATTTTACTTAATATATTCAAGCTGCATCATGTTATAAGGACATGGGTCTTCCATGAGTCTGACCTACTTTCCTACTTCTTGTAAGAAATTCATCTACTATGTTGGACTCAAATGAGCAAGTGGGCCACAGTGCAAATCTGTGCCTTCTGGGTTGCTAAAATACAAGCTCCTAAACAAATGGAAATTTGGCAATGCGTGAGCTTCTTTAGCTGCCTTAGACAAGACATGAAAAATGAAATTTCTCATGTCCTTGCATGCACATGTGCATACAGTAATGTGTTAAGGTGGTTGTTTTTCTGTACATTGCATCAAGAGTTCTTTTAAAGAAAGTTTGCATCAAGTCAGCAAATTGGCTGCACTCTTGGATAAATTAGATTTCAGTTAATTACCTGCTTAACCAACTGCTTATTTATTAAGCTGCTTAAAATCAGTTAGTTTACTGTAAGCCCAAGCAAATTGTTGTTATACTGTATACATAAAAGAATAAAGGATGCCAAAAATTCACTTGTGAAGCTTCTGTGTGCTCTTTAGTGCCCTAACCAAGCCAGTATTGCAGGAATGTTCTGCCCTTTGATAGGGAACACTCCCTGGAATTGCTTCACCACTTGAAACCTGAGCTCAGGCAGGAAATGTACAACTTACTCCCTCCACAGACCTGAGAGGTAAGTGGAGTTACTTTGCACTAGTTCTGTCCTTCTCCACTTGCTGTAGCAGCATGTTCTTTAGATTGTTAATTCACATAAGTATTACATGCTTACCAGAAGATGCTGAAAAATTATAAGCAGAAAACCTTCATCATATGTGAAGATTAAGTCCAATTTAAATAATCCACTTGCATGTAGAAAAATATTTCAGCATTTAGTGGCCATGATACTGCCCTCGACATGGATATGCACGCACAGTAGTTCCTTGCTTAAGTTAACCTGCTGTTTAAGCCAGATGTTCTCAAACTGTTTTTTTGCTGAAGTCTCAGCTTTTGTTTTTACTCCAATTTCTTTTGGGCTTGCAGATTTTACTTTAGAGCTTAAAGCAGTCCTCTGTTCCATACTAACGTTAGCTATAATATTTTTGTTGCAGAAGTATGCAATGAGTGTAGCTGAATTTCAATCTGATTTTATATATCAATATTTGTTAGGAAATCAGCTGGAATTTGTAACTTTATATATATAGCCATCTCTCTGTTATTAAGTTTTCAAAATATATAGCAAGAATGGCAATATGTGTCTGGGAGACATAATACTATCTGTATTCTTGGTGTATGTATTTCTGAAAGAAAGAAGTCGCAAAGATGATATGGGTACAGTTTGGGGCCAATTACGTTGTAAAACAAGTGTGTCACTAAAACCAGTAATTGCAGGGTCTATCAGTGCTTAACAACCGCGTCCCTTTTGTTAAGTGTACATGTGCTGATAGAGGTTTAAATATGGGTTTTGTGCACATGATTGGCCACAAAGCAGTTCCCTGTAATAACCCTGACAGGTCTTAGAAGGAGGAATATTTTTGAAAGTGCATGTGATGGTGAGGGTGTTTTAACATATTCCCTGCATTCTTCCATAGTTTCTATGCTGACATACAGGGAAAGATTAACTTGGAATGTGGTTTGCAGAAGACACTCTTTTGTCCCCTTCCTCTCTATTAGTTTCATGGCTGTTTATTTCCATTTTGTAGGTGCATTTCAGGGTTTGAGTCATTATACTTTTAAAACTGTGCTCTGTAGTTGCAAAAACCTCTTAGTTTCATGCAAGAAGCTTGTCTGCTATGAGGTGGTGGTTCCAATTACTGTATATTTTATATGGGACATAGAACATAATGTTTCATTGCATAATCTGAAGGTACAAAGCATAGTTTCTTAAGTCCATGAAGAAAACATTCATGAATGACTGATGTCCAGCATGGTGGAACTATGTGCTTCCCACTGTGAAGATGCTAAACTCCAGATTGGAACAGCTTGAGAAGTATGTGTGTCCTCTTTGTTTGTTTCTACCCTAAAGAGAGCGGAGAAGGCATGGCCCTTCCTCTCTGCAAGCTACGTGAACTGTTTTTCTGGCCCAATATAGCTGCTTCTGTTTCCGTAGCAAACTCATAATGCAGTGCTTCTTTCTTGATTTTGATAATTTCATTTATGTACATTGAGAAAAATCCAGTCATTGTCTGTAACTATGCAATATTTTTTTGTTTGGCTGGAGCAAAGATGATCTGTGTTACAGCAAGAACCTTGATAGATCTGCAGGCTGGGTCTATTGAAGGGACAGAGTGAATGGCTTCATGGCGATAAAGGATTTTGAGGGTCACTAAGGGATGATTTTCTCTTTGCTCACTCTTACGGATTTGTTGCTCTGTCTGAAACCCAGTTTTCTGTCTAGTTTAAGGCAGTGGTGAGGAAGGAAAAAGTATTGCTGGTCTTGCCTTGGTCAGCAAATATGACAAAAATAGAGGAAAGAACAGGAGAAAAGGTGACTCCTTTTTCTTCTCTTAAAACATGATGGTTTTAAGATAATTTTCTAGTTTTTAACAAGTCCTTTTTCCCCCTCTGCTGCAAAACTATGCTTTGTTGAGTTACTCTCTTAGCTCACTACCAAATGCATTTGTGAGGACTGCAGTACTTAAATTTGAAAGCTGAACAGTCCTTTGTGAATTAGTGTTTGTATTTGTGAAAAAGCACTCTGAAGATTACCTTCACTGTTTCTTGGTTCTTTTGTTACTTTTTCAAATCCTTGTATGTAACACCTGCTAAGGGGTTGTTTCTGTGCTGTGGAGAAACTGGTTTTAATCAAATTGTGTGCTTTCCTGAAACATTCTTAGTTTCAGCTTAGCAGCAAATACCATCCTAAAATTTTGGCTGTAGCTGTCAGTTGTGTAGCTGCACTGATAATGCCAACCTTTATGCCATTATGACTAGTAAGGCTTGTAGACTGTGTCTGTGTGGCAAAACACTGTTTGTGAAATGTTATGTGGTTGGCTGGGATCACTGGTACGGAGGTACAATTCCTCTTTGGTGTTTAAAGGTTTTCTCCTGCTTTTTATTGTTGAGGTCTGTAGAAGATATAGCAGAAGCAGCCTCTCCATGAGGAGTTGTCAGATGGACCTTGTTTTTAGGGTTTACTTGAGAGTTTTAATGTTTGTGACACAATTTTTCATTAATTTGTCATTAAGACATAGTCATAAATTTAGCAGCTGGTGGCTTTATCTGGTGTCTGTATCATTCAGTTTGTCATGTTGGTTTAGCAAAACAAAAATAAACTTGCTGTAGTTCTACATGAATACAGCATTTCAGTTCTGAAGCCAGTGACTGAGTAGCCAAAATAAAAAAACTGTCTGGTGAGGAAGCAAGTACTAGTTAATCTGAAAATGCTGAGTAAGTCAAAACAAGCATTTTGCAAGAATGGATGATCATCAAGCAGATTTTTGTATGTCTCAGGTGTGCGGTCATACTTAAAGAGCTGAAGATGGGATCTAGAAAAGCAAAATACCTAAGGGATTTTTAGGGCAGTTGCTCAGGAGGTTGTCTGCAGGCAGTGGAAAGAGGATTGAACTGCAAAGTCCCAGCTTGGTTCTTGGTATTGCACTTTCCCATGAGAGCCTATGTATCAGAGTTACCAGCTATTTAGGAGGGATTGATCTTTCATTTCTTACCCTTCCCTCTTCATTTACGTATATGGGAGCATGGATACCTCTTATGATCCATGCAAGCTCTCTAATCACTGCTGGAACCTTTGCTGTCCTCTGCTAAATTCTCCTTTTTATTTTTTATTGTCATCATATGCTCCCGTCCTCCTCCACAATTATGAAGTTAATATGTAGATGTGTTTGAAGGCTTCATAATCTTATGCAAGATCAGGAAAATCAATCACTTTATTTTCGGTTTTGAATGTACCTGTGTTCTTCTGCTACCCTTAGAGTATTTTAATTTTATGTCTCAATATATTCTCTACTTAAGTTATGAAACTTTCTGTTTGCTTACGCCCTTGTCAAAGGATGTAGAAGTAGTTTGCTGAGTGTGTAATTAAGTGAATCACAGGCCCTGATCCTGTGAGGCACTTGAGAAAGTAGCTGGTGTCATTGGATAGAGCTGATAGCTTCAGGTGGGCACGTAAGGACTTTGCTGGGCTGGGGCTGGATGATAATCACCAGCATCTTAGATTTGAAAAGCGGAAGTCCATTCTTGCATTTTATTTATCAGCTCTCAGCACAGGGCGTACACTTGTGATGGTCATGGTTGCTTGCTGAGAGGATGAGAATTGTTTGTGCTCCCAAACTAAATGTGTAAATCCAATCAAATTGACATGGACAGAAGATTCAGTAGTTTGACAAACACTAAACTATTCATGTTGTAATTTTAAAAAAAGGGGGGAGGAAGAAACAATGCTAATGTTTTTGTTACCACTGTACATTCTCATATTTTGTGATTTTACAGTGAATGCACAGGCCTTGCAGAATAATGCATCGAAGTCTTGTTTGTTTGCTGTTTTCTTTTTCTCCATAAAGCTTTTTATGTAAGAGTTTTTTTGCTTTTTTGCACTGAAATTAGTTACTTAATTGCGTCTAATATCAGGAAGCTAGTTGCCATAATGCCTAGCAATTACAATGCTTTTTGAATTGAAAATATTGTTGTGAATCTTTAAAAACAAACAAAAAACCCAAGGAGAAAACAGCAAACCCACAAAACAACCTTAAAATAGGGAGGGTGTGGACAGTGGGCAGAAAGTAAAGGACTGAGTATTTTGGTGTAAGGTTGTGTTGTAACATGTAAGGCATTGCTTTCTTATTGGCTACTGTGAATTTAGTATTCACTTTTCCTTTGTCTGTAATGGAGTTTTTAAGTAATGGACTTGATGTGTTTTCACCTTTCTTTGAAATGAGACATTCTTGCATATTTTGGCGCTTTTTAAATTTTCTGTTGGTTTTGCCTGCAGACCCTGTGTGGACAGTAATGACCGCACGTTTCCGATTGCCTGCTGGCAGAACCTACAATGTCCGAGCATCTGAGCTGGCACGAGACAGGCAGCATACGGAGGTGGTCTGCAACATTCTTCTCCTGGATAACACTGTACAAGCTTTCAGAGTTAATGTAAGTAATGGTCTTACTGCAAATCAATATCTGGCTTATTGCAGATCAATATCCCGAGCTTGCTTTCCTTTTCTGCATTTGTATGGCTGAAATTTGACTTTCAAACAGTGTTAAGTAGAGAATAAAAGGGGAAGTTGTGTTCAGGCAGGCATGCTTGAACACGCGTGCACAGTTACGGGAACTTAGTCATTCTGGCATCCTCTGTCATACTAACACATCTTCATTTCAAGATCCAGTGTATGAAGCATAATTTATTTCTAGTAATTCTCTTCATGGATTAAAGTTGTCCAGTGGAAATGGAGGACAGTTTTGCCATTGAGTTGAATGCAGCTTTTGTTCTGCTGTATTCTATTTTTTGTATTTTGAGCATGAGTAAGGTGGAGTGGGAACTCTCCCCATAGCTGTATAGCTGACAGTGTTCAATCACCTGTATGGTTATACTTGGTCACAGCTGCCATCTTAGAGTATCTCCCTGCTCTTTGCTTTCCTCAGATAATATTATTGTTCTGTGATTTCCCTCACTTAAGCTCACCACCTTCTACAACACTAATGAGAATGACAGGAAGGAAAATAGAAAGCTGGTTGCTGAATACTGAGAACTGTTAATGGAAAAAATCGACAACTTTTACACATGAACCTGGAATTTAAAATAGGTTTTTCATCCCATTTTCTAATAAAAATGGTCATGATGTTGTGTATATGTTACACAAGTGCGACCCTTTCTTTCAGCTTCCTGAGGGGGGAAAAAAAAAACCATGAAAAATAGACAAGGACCTCACAAGAAAACATTAAAGCATTTCAAGTCATCTGTGTGTGAGAAGAACCAGAACTCAACAGGAAAGAAGCTGTAGGTTTTCCTGTGGTAGTAGAACTCTGCTTTTACTTTAAAAGCTACAGAATTGATGACTTATATAGAGAAAGGTTGAATAATGTGATGGTGAAAGTTAACAGGTGGCATAATAATTAAAATTTTTCAGAAGAAAATTGAACTTCAGCAAATGGAGTGTAGGAGTATCAAATAAGGCTGTGGGACTTCAGATGAGAAGTGAGGGAGAAAGTGAAGCAATTGTCAAATCTATGTGGACAAATCTAATTCAGACTATTTGAAGAAATTCTAATGCTCAGTAATTATACTGAATTCTGATACCCTGTGTTCAGCAAGGATATTGACATATTTGAATGTTTCAGGGAAGATTTGTGAGAGGGATTGCCTTTTTCTGTTCTATAATCAGTGGTTAGAGCCTGCAGCTGCTGATCACAAGAGAAATCTGTTATCTGGCAAAAACTTGCATGGATCCAGCATCCAGAGGATTAAGGTTCAGAGGCAGATCTGGTGGTTATTTGTTTTAGATGTGTCAGTCAAGATGGAAGGATTTAGGTTATTCTCTTGAGGCATTTTTGTAGTTCATTCAAAAAATACTTAATTTTCCCAGACTTCTGAGTACTAAAGTGTGGGAATTTTGGATGATGGAGCTGAGGGACAGATTTTTAAAGACTTTAATTTATTATCATCAAGGCTCCTTTCCCTTCTGGGATAATTTTTTCTCTTAACTTCTCATCCTTGGTAACAGTTTTCCAGTCTATACTGCCTGCCAAAAAGCAATATGTGCAAAATGTAGTTGGATATAAAGCATTAGAAGTGCATAAGAAATTGTAAATGTTGTCATCTTTGCTTTCAGGTGCATGAGTTTTCCATTAAAGTATCTGTCTTGTGTTTTATTCTTATGAAGAAAGTAAAAATAGGAAAGAATAAGGAATAATTGTTGGGCAGTAGGTATGGGAGATGTGCTTCTTTCTGATCTAGGTATTCAAAAGCTGTACATTTTTAGAGGATACTTGTGCCTCTCAGAAAAGCAGAAACACCAGCTATAAATCCTCAAATGTCTGTTCTGTCTCTCCCAAGAAAAAATTATGTAATATGTTCTTACCACCTCCCTAGTGTACTAAATATTTTACTTGCATGGATCGTGCTTTACTGCCTTATACAGAATAGCCTGCAAGTTTGTCTATTAAAACTGAGTCTAGGGAATAAAAAGTTCCTTGGTGCTGAACATCTTGATCTCATGTCTTAGCCTCAATCTGTTTTTTCACAAATAGGGAGTAATAAAGTATTCATTTGTAGCAAGTGTAACCTACGTGCCGTACAGGTTCTCAGGTTTTATAGCTTTGGTTTACTTTATTGTGGTTGACACTATACTTAGCCATAAATATTTATGGACTTGTTTTCAAAATAGGAAGAACAAAGATAACATCAAATAAATTAGCACCTTTTTTTTTTTTCTCCTGGTGATTGCTATAGGTATTCTGAATGCTAATGATTGTAAAAATCATCTGGAGGCTGCAGTGGTGTGTTAATAAAAATGTACTCAAATGCTATTTCTTTTCCAACAGCAAAGTGCTGATCACAGACAATGTCTCTTGGTAATTTATGTGATCTTCTAAATTCACAATTCATCCAGCCCTTTCCATTGATCTGAAAAAAAAGCATCTTTGTGCTAAGCCTTACCTTGTAGAGAGCGTAACAAATCAAACCAGATAATCCCCATGGATTGTAGCCAGAGAAAGGCTGCATTGGTTCCAGGCAGAAGAATCAGTTGGAATTAACCTGTGTCTGTGTTTGAGAAGTACAAACCCTTTCTCTAAAATGCTCTGCTTACCGAATGAAGAAATCTTCCTTCCATCCTGAAAAGCAGATTTCAGTAGAACATGTAGCTGGAAGAAAGAAGGCTGATGTGAGTTAACAACATGATCAGGGTGATTTGCATTACCATAAAACTGTTTCTTCAAGATCAAATTACTTCAATTTGTTTTAATTACTTGTTTAAATACCTAAAATTACATCTTTTCCGTGCAGACTGGCTTACTTATATTCCCTGAAAGCCAGTATGTCAAGGTAGATGGGGTGGGTGGTTCTGAGAGAAAGGCTAATGGTCATGTACAAATGTTTCAGTTTGGAGCCTTTACTATCCCAGAGCTTCCAACTTAATGAATTTACACTCTGATGGAAGCAAAATGTAAAGACCAGTAAAATAAGTCAAAGCAAACAAGAAAAGAACAAACCAAGCAAAAAACCCCATACCATCCCTCTGTAATTTTAGGTGTTTTTAGTAATTTTTAGTAATTTAATCTTCAGCATTACTTTGATACTTGCCCTTTTTCCTTTGACCAAAAAAAAAAAAAAGAAAAAAAAGCATGAATTGTAGAAGGTAAGGAGACAGTTGTGCAGTGTTGGGGAATGTACCTCCTGGAGCATCAACCCAGGCATCATGGGGAGGTGTGAGGGAATGGCTTTGTGTTGCCAGTAGTGAAGGAGCAGCACAGCCTCCCACAAACGTGTGAGCAGCAGAGCTGTGACCTTCTCCAGGAAAGCCCAGAGCCTGTCATCCCCTTCCTCTGGCATCAGAAATGGAAGGTTTTTTGGGCTGACGCGGCAGCAATGTCTTGTGGTGTTGGCTGTGGGTGCAGCCAGTTCTGTTGGCAGCAGCAAAACCAGAGTGTCAGTAATGGGGACTGAGAAGAGGGTGGGAGTTGGTTAGCAGCCATCAGACAGAGCTGTGTAATGTGTAAACCTGCAGGTGTCTGCCTAAATTTTCACACATGGTGTTTGTAACAAGTAACAGTCATTTTGCAATTTAAAATTAATCCGTATATATCTAATGATACTAGATGATAAATAGTTCATGAAATGCAGTTAATGTATTGATGTCTAGTACCTATGTCAAATTTGTCCTAAGAGGCCAAAATTTGTGAGACATTCTGCCTCCAGCAATGACTAGTAAGTGCATATAACCCTCTAATTCTTCAATTTGGAAAAAAAAGGATATTTTTCTGTCTAACTCCTGTGCTTTTGTCTTAGATAGTTCCCATTTTTCATACGTGTTTTCATTATTTCTTGTTTTATGAGGATGTAATGTTTAACTTCACAATGTCAGTAGCAACAAAGCAAGTTTCTTATTATGCTCATCCACATTTATTTGGTTTGCTTTTTTATTTAAAAAATATCGGATATATAAACTTGTTTTCATACTTTTTTTATTTTTGAGCAGCTATTCAATGTTATGATAGTATTACAAGTATTTTGGATCTTTCTAAACAAGCAGACTTGTGACCTTCACCTGCTTTGGCAAGCTGCAACATCATTACATAAATATCAGAGATGGGTTAAGCTAAGGTCTGGTTTTGCTAGATGCTTATCTTTATTTTGCACTAAGTAAGACATTGTGATCCAAACAAATGCTTCATGTTGAAACCCATCTTCTCTTACCAAATTTGCTGCTCAGTTGCAGGAAAAATACCTTCCTTGTGGTCGTGGAATGATGTTCTGTGTTTCTTAATTCAGGCTGATCAGCCAATTCTAAGCTTTTTCATTAGGAAACATTTGTTCAGGTTTTTAAGAAACAGTATACATTGGCAGGATTAGATTGGAAAAAAGCTACAGAGATGGTATCTGCATGCTGTTAGAGGAAGTAACATGTCAGCTGTGGTAATTGCTAGGCCAAATTTAGGTTCCAGACATTTCCCATTTTCTGGTAGTTACTGTTATAAGTACTTAGTTTGTGTTCTTATTTAAGTCTACGTGGGAAAAATGCCAGGAGGCAATTAGTGTTGCTATGTAATTTTAAAATTAGCTTTATTTGCTGTAAAAACTGTACTGATTATTGGTTTCTTTCAAAATATAACAGAAACTCCTAATTTAGTAAAAATTAAAGTGACTATATTTGGATTGTATATAAAAAATGCCTTATGCATTTATGCTGTAGTACATTTATTGTGTTAGCATCTGATTTTTTTTCTCTTCGCTTGTTTTTAGTAATTTGTAAAGTAAATTTTTCAGTGGTGGACTTCTTAACAGTGGTGCTCCTACATTTTGCCAGACACTTTTTCTGTAACATTAAAAAAATTAGTAAATACAGGAATTCTTAGGTCACTTCAATTTAGCCAGATTTATATGGGACCTGGAATAGATCCCTTAAGTAATTTCAACTTAAAGATATATGCAGAGTTATGGGAATGATTGTCCTTATGAGATTAACTTCAAACATAATTTGTGGGTAATTATTCTCTGCTTTTTTATTATTATGAAATAAATTATCGTGCTTCTTGGAGTTTTTAGGCTCGAATAACTGCCTTTAATAGTTCATTAAACTTCAGTTGAATTCAGTGTCATTTCATCTGAATTAAAAAAGTTAATTTTGGTAGGATGCTCTTAGATGTTAACAGATGTCTGAAGGTAGATTTGTAGATTTTTCTCTTCTATGGATATTAATGGAATTCTTGCAACATTATCTTGATCTTTGTAGCTACATACTTCCATTTCAACAGCTATAAAGGTAAACTGTTATGTAATCTCTATGCAAAGCAGGGTCCTTTGAGAGCAGAACAGCAGGGTTTTTTTATTCTAAAACTCTGAAATTATTCTTACTGCCTACAGTAAACAAGGCAAGATGTATCAAATCCCCTGTAGCTGCAATAATACCTGGCACCTAGAAGATTATTAGAAGCTTCTCTGCTTGGTGACAGAAAAGTAGAAAATCTGGGTGGAAAATGTATCAATCATCTCTTTCACATTTCTTCTTGTTTGACAGTTCTTGCAGAATTTTGCTTGTCTTTTGTATTTCAAGACACTATGACACTTTTAACTTCTTTGGGAAACTCCCTTCAGATTTCACCAAATGTATTTATCGAGTCCTGTCATAATGACACACTTAGAGTTTCAGTTACTATGTTGGCAGTATTTCCAGGTTAGGCAAAAAATTGCTAGGAACTAACAATTACAGATTCTTTTTATATTGTTTTATGGGTAACATTTGTCCCTGTAGTAGAAGTCAAGTTTGTTCACTTGACTCTGAAAAGAAGTGTTACTGCTACTCAGTTATTTTGAATTAATTCATTTAGAGTGAAGTGCTATCTTAGAACGTATGTAAATCATATTTCTTGGTTAGATATTTGGCTGTTTCAGCTGTCTCTGCCATTAAACTTGGAAACATTTTCCATACGCTGGTTCATTTAAAGTCAGGAATAGATTTTCAGATCGTGAAGGATATTTTGTGTAGACCTGTACATTTGAATTCAGTGACCCAAACAAGATTCTTGTTTGCACCGAGTTCTTTATTAATTCCTGATCTTTTTTTTTCCTTTTCTGTTCTCCTTTTAAATATAAAATTTGGCTAATGAAAGGCTTTCAGAAATAATCATGTAGCTAGCTGAGAAGTGAGAAGTTCTTACTGTCAGAAAATGACAGAGGAGAAAAATGATTGCCTTACATATGTTTCAAAAAGAGATGAAGCTCATTTAAAAATAGTGCTGCTGGGATACACTCTGTGATATTTAAAAAAGTGCTGCTAGAGCACATCTGAAAGAATTTCTATGTGCTCTACCTGCCTGAAATCTGTGTGTCCAGTTATATATATTTATTGATTAAAGAAAAGATCTGTATTTTTTCTCTGCAGAAACACAATCAGGGCCAAGTTCTGTTGGACGTAGTCTTCAAGCATCTTGATTTGACAGAGAGAGATTACTTTGGTTTACAGTTGGCTGATGAATCTACTGATAACCCTGTAAGTTATCCCTTAAAAAACTCTGCTTTGTAAGTACAGTCTTTAAAACTCATAATCATGTTCATCACTGTGCTTGGTGTTATTTAAAGAAAGGTAAATAGAAGCCATTGCAAGATTGTACCATCTTCCCCAACTGTGTCATTTGTGAGGGTCTCTATCATCTTGTAGTTATGATAAAATTGCATGTTAATAGTCCCAGGTTTGGAGTAAAATACGGAGTTCTGTGCTTATGAAGTAATATCTTAAAAGGATATTGCTTGTTTTATTGTATCTGTTTACTAGATTGCATTATCATTGTCAAAAAAAGTAAATCTGTTTTTGATTTGTTTTGTGGTTGTATTTATCTTTAGGACTTAGAGAATAACGAGGGGGTTTTAGATTGTCATGGATGGAGTTTCTGTTTGTAGCCCAGATGCCTGGTGATCTTTCAATAGTGCTTGGCATAGTCCAGTAACTGACAAGGGCAGTCGCCTCATCACCTTAACAAAGAAGGGACTCCCTTGGAAATGAGTGTTTACAACAGTTCATGAGCTTAATTGACAGGGAATTCCACACAACTGAAACTTTGTAAATCACAAGTAGAAACTAAGAGATGCAAATGTAACATTCACTGCACTAGTTACAGTGTTTCTACTTGGTTCTTGATTGCCTCAGAGCACTGCTTGGATATTTTCTTTCATAAGTATCAAATGGTCTATACTTGTTTTGCAAAGTGCAGTTTAGCTAAGCATTATTCCTTATAAAACAGTTTTTTACCTAATTCTTATATGTGCAGCACAATGATGGGGTCAAAACTTACTTCCCAACTTGTGCATCAAAAGTCAGCCACATTCACTTGTTGATAGTTCTGTTAAGACATTGGTGGACTGTCTCTGTAATATTTTTATTCTAAACTTTGTTTCAAGCTTAAAAAACATAGGCAAGCAGAAGGAAAGGCTGAATTACTTTTCAGCTTTTTAAAATAAGTATTTGAATATTGCTCAGTATTTCACTCGGCACTCAGAAATTTATCTGGCTTTCCAAAGGGTAGACCTCTAACTCTCTTTCTTTTAGTTAATCTCTCTGGAAGCAGCTGAGCACAACACTGTAATACAAGGATCTGATTAAGAGTTAGTCTGAAGCAGTGACTTAACTGGTATTTGGTACAAGCACATACTTTAAAGATTTTTTTTTTTTTTAGTTTCTAAATATTTTGTCTCTTCAGCACTATCTAGTTGCCATGAAAACAATGTGTCAGAGCTAAAAAGAAATATTACCAATATTAGTCATGCAAGCTTGAAGAATGCATGAGTTTGAATAATTTCAGGTTTTGATACACATTTACTTTTACACTTGATTCATTTGGACAAGGAAATCATATTGGGCAGACAAATATTCTAGTTACTTGTGAAATAACACAACAGAATATTGCTAAGATATAGTTATTTCCAGCAGCAGATAAAGATGATGAGGAAAAGGGGATTCTCCAAATTGAGTGTGAAACCTATAGCATTGTGTTTACACATGGATCTTATGAATTGCAGAGCCCTTGTGTTTTTTTATAATATTAATATCAAAGGAAAGAAAGTATCTGTCAACATGTTTTGAAATATTCTTATATGAAGTACATATATATCCTTGGTTAGAGTGTTCTTAAAACTTTTACATTTAGACTTAAAAGTTAATTGATCCTGTATGATGCCTTTTTTTTCAGATAGTCACACTTTTGAGGCTGTATCATACTGTCTATTTACTTCCTCTTGAGTTAACTTCTACAAGGATACAGCATGAGGATCTAGTCATTATTTGTTATTCCTCATGAATAAAATGACACAGGACTAACTTCAGATCCATAGTGTGTGTTAGGTAGCTCAGGTACCTGTGTGTTTGCTTCCTCCTCCCTCTCCTGAGAAAAATAAAAAGCCCTGTGATAAGTATGAGGGAGTTGCAGTCTGTAAGGGTTAGGTGTCTGTCACTGCCTAGGAACTGTGCCCATATAACAATTTCCTGAGGCTTGTGGACTTGCCTTGCAAGGCAGCTCAGGGAATTGAGCAGTATTTATACCAAAGATAGACTTAGGAGTTAACTGGACTGAGTTGGTGTGTACAGAGACTGCTGGGCTGCTGATAGGCGGTGGTTTAAACAACTTGCAGAACTTTCCAGGCAGTTGTACTTTTAGCTGAAATTTGCCACATTGATTTTTATAAAGCTCTGCCTGTACACAGCAGTGTTCTCCTGCAGAAACAATCAATATTTGGAACTGTTCAGTAAAATTATTCTGTAGTCCTTAATCCAGGAGGCTGAGTGCTGAGTCTCTGGCTTCCAAGATCCAGTTAGTGATGTAGCAGTGCTGACACAGGCTGACAGTTTGAGCCAGTGGGATCACTCCCTGGATGTGTCAGACTCACAAAATCCAGAGTCAGAAGTACTGGAAGTAGTTAAATAAATTAATTTCTGAGTTGGGTAAATGGGCCTGCTTACAGCTCTTCACTAGCTTAGGTAGTTCTTCTTAAAGAGTAGCTTACAGTTGTTAAACACAGCATAGTTGGGTTCTGATCTCTCTCAGGCTCCTGTGACAATCATGGAGGCAACTAAAAGGGGAATTGCTGCTGTAAAACAGGTATCTGGACAACACAGGTTAATCTTGGGGAAAGAAGAGCAGTAGCAGTTGTTGATGATCGTGGTGATGTCTCCAGCATCAGTAATAAGCCTGTGTATGCCAGTGAGGCATTTTGGTAAAAGACCAAGTAAAAAGTAATAAAAAAGCACCAGCTTCTTGATGTATAAGGCTGTGATTTGTACTTAATTTCTCTGAAGTTTGTGTTACAATTTGTCTCTTTCCAGAGGTGGTTGGATCCAAACAAACCTATCAGGAAACAATTAAAAAGTGAGTAATGTATGTATTTCGTCAATTCATCTGTTGTTATTATGCTATTTTTTCAGGGTGCCCTGATTAATTAGAAATAACTTTTCTTGACCATAGGAGGATCTCCTCACAGTCTGAACTTCAGAGTTAAGTTTTTTGTAGGTGACCCAAACAAGCTCCAAGAGGAATATACAAGGTAGGTTTGGTTGCTTTGTGAATAAAATACTTCTCTAGAACAATCATTAATTTCTTTGAGGTATAATATGGGAATTTTCTTTTAACTCATTCTTGTTGTATGTTCAAGCCTCTAAGTTTTGTCTAATAATTACAGATATGAGCTATGCACTTGTACCAAATCAATATAACAAAAAGCCTCTGTGAATAAAATTGTGAATTTATATGCAAAGTGAAGTAACTACATGAAGCAAATGCTACCAAGTAGAAAGAGAAAAGGGAAAATGGAGAAAAGAGGAAAAACTTAAGCCCAGGATTTACCAAGAAGTACAAATTTAATTCTATCTTTCCAAGGGTTACCCTTTGTGACTAAAAAATTGCTGAGCATTCTGCATGTTTTCCTCTCCAATTTTCTACTTAATAAAATTAATCTCTCTGTGGTTGTAGTTGTAGTTTAAATCACGTAAGTTTATTTTGATAGCAGAGTGTTGAAGTCTGTTGAAGAAAATGCTCATGTGAATGAAAATCAGAAGCTTGTGAATTGCAACTAGTCCCTGAAGAAATGCCTCAAATTTTCTATATTTTTAATTACTTCTGGCCCTCTACAAAAATGGCATGAATTGACAGATTGGAATTTTTGGATGTCGGCCACTCTGAAAACAGGTCAGCCCCATTCAAAAAAATTATTGAGGATAGCTTTTGAAACCTGAGTACAAGAACTGTGACAATTTGAGTCCACATTTGTTTATCATTGCCTTTAATTTGTTGTATTTTCGACAAAAATCTGAACATATCTATGCAGACAGAATTCACTAAAATGACTCCCAGAGATTCTGCGTGAGATTTTGTTTTACTGAAATATTTAGGAAAATTTGGCAATTTACTCTATCAAAATAATGAATAATGAAAAACATGTTTTTTCAATTAAAGGATAATATGTAATATTCCTGAGGAGATTAAAAAAAAGGATAAATGTTAATCAGTGTGAAGTAAACCATAAAGAAGGAGAAAACTGGAGAAGTGCTACTCTCTAAATACAAAGCTATAAACACAGCTTTCGTTTAAATGGGAAATAATGTATGGTTTCTGTATCTAGGTCAGTTCTGCCATTTTTGCTAATAGGCCTAATTGCCCCTGAGAAAATTCATTTGTATTTGGAATTATTATAAAGAGAGAGATATTATCCATGGGCTTTTTTGGAGTGAAGTTAGAATGACACGTCACAAATATGGGTCCTTTCACGTAATCGGTATCTCCACCTCAAAAAAGGGAAAGAAAAGAAAGAGCAAACTTCTGACAATTCCAGCTGAAGCTGAGACTGTTCCAAAATGCTCAGTTTTTACAAATTCCATGAGAACAGAGGAATGGCTCAACACATGAAGCAGTATGAAGAGCTCTCAGGGAAAGTGTCTTGTTAGCCCTCTGTGCATTCACGTGAGTGAGGCAGCTTTGAATGCCCCGGGTCAGGAGAGGTCAGCGGAGCTCAGTGTGTGCTGCAGAGCTGCGCTTCAGGAACTTGGCTGGGGAGGGAATGAAGCTTCATTAGTGCTCCTCGTGGCAGGAAGAACTGCTTATTAACATTGACTCCATTAGCAATAGTTCTGTCCTGCCCTTTTCTAGCTATGGCTATATAAGCAAGATGAAAACATGGTCATGCAGTGCTGCCTTTCTTGTTTTAGTGGAGTCTGTTGTTCAGGCTTTTGCAGATCTGCTTTGCTAAAGCCTTCTATTGATTTCCCATTTTGCTCAATAATATGTGAGGCTTCAGTGTTCAAACTGGTCGTTGGCTATCAAGCCATTAACCTCACTGTTCACTGAAGACAGTGGACGGAAGATGAACTCGGCTTGGTGTCCCTTAATCAAGATGTCCTTTAAGTACCATGAAATATTTCTAATAAAGCTTTATACCAAAAAAACCCCAAATAAATGGAAGTGCAGCTGTATATTTGAAGAGATGCTCAAGAAAAGCATGTGAAGCATATCCATTTAATATATAGATTTAACTTGTAATGCATTTATTAATCAGTAAAGAATTTTGCATTTATTAATCAGTAAATAAATTTGCTTTATCTATTTGTTTTTGTTTCAATATGCATTTTAAGTATTTGAAGTATTTGAGATCTCTAAAGCCTGGAGAATGATAAGTTTTAACTTCTTGAGGGTAATACCTTTTAAACTGTCTTGCCTTTTTGGTCAGGTAAAGCATCTCTAGATGTTTTTGTAGGGGTTGAGCACATGGACTAATCTTTGCTTGTCAGTTTACAAATGTTTTTCCTCATATTCTTATAAACACGGAGTGTTTAACCTTTCTACTGTTATATAGCTTGTAAATAATTGTATTTCTCTGTGAATATTTGTAAATATTTGTGTAAGACTTTAAATGGTAGATAATCCACTTTCTGAAGACTACACAGTTAGGAGAAGTCATGCTATGTGTAATAAAATGATATATTTTGACTTTAATTTCTTAGTTGAAGTTGTTGTTGGGAAATAAATATTTAATATTTAGTGCTTTTCATAGGTAATATTGGTGTTTGTAATGAATGGGTATAGCCCAGCTTTTGAATCAGAACTACACAAAGGAAACCAGGTGATTATTATAATAGTAATAATGTAAAGTTTAAATTTATAAGAGAGCAGGAATGATGTTTAAATTTGCCACTCAGTGACATTTGTATTAAAAAATTTAAAAGGCAGTGGAGACAAATTCTACAGCAGCTTTTATGTTCTGTTACAGGGATTTTTATTCTGAAAGTTTAAGCTTTTGCTAGCATCCTGCCACCTTGATAAATCTTGTTTGGTACCCCTCTGCAATCTATAGTTCAGTGAAGCTTTGTAGCAGGTGTGATTTGCCACTTGATGTTTTGTCAATTTTCTAAAACCTCTGAGTGAAATATGAAGGAACTAAACTGAATGAACAAAAGATTCATTCTGACATTAACAAAATATTTGGGGTTTGTTTGAGAAACAAAGGAAGTAATTTAGAGGGAAATTTCTTTGTACTTTCCGGCTTGTTGGAGTTTTTAAGTCATGGTGTTTCTGGTGCTCTTGTTTGGTGGGAAGTAGTTTGTGTTATAAAATGTTTGGCTGTTCTTTTTGTTATATCAGTCTCTTTCTTGAGTGGACGTGAAAAAACTAGATTAATTTCTAAAACAAGCTTTTTTCACATCATAATTTAAAGAAAACTTTAGAAGCTCAAGGGAAGTTAATTGAGAGGTGTTTGACATAACAGAGTGCTCAACTTTAATAAGAACAATGTAATTCTAAAATACTAAGAATAATTAATATAAATTAAAACACAGCAGTATCAAATACTCAGAATAAATTAGTTCTGTTTACCTGGAGTACACATCATTCTTATGAGGGTACCTCCATACACAGATGCAAACTGCAACTTGTGGTTGCTGTATAAAGCAGGAAAAACATGAAATTTGTAGCCTTTTAGTGAAATATAAAATATAACTTCATAGCCTGCAAGTCATTTAATTTACCAAGTTGTATTATTAGCTTATTAAGCAAAGTTTAATTTCTTTCTTATAAGAGTTAAGGAAATAGCATGCAAAATGTCAAGTGTTAGTTTTACACTAACTGAAAGCAAATTACATTAAATTGATGAAAAATGATGGAATAATTTTAATTTTAATTGTAGTGTTTTTTGTTTGCTTTTCTAAATAAGGTACCAGTACTTTTTGCAAATTAAACAGGACATTCTTACTGGAAGGTAAGACATTTTTCTTGTGTTAAGCATTAAATGCAAATCTGGTCAAGAAAAAGTTCATAATGGGAGATTTTGCCTGCAAAAATAAAAACATTAAGAATAAATCACTGTCTGTGCAACTGGAAATGTTTGTAGTAATTACCTGTCAAATTTGTCCATAGACTATAAAAGACTAGGTTTTTCAAAACAGCCAAATGTCATATCAAATATGTAATTTTATTAATTTTTCATTTTAAAAACAAAACAGATTGCCCTGTCCTTATAATACTGCTGCTCTTCTGGCTTCCTATGCTGTTCAATGTAAGTATAATTAGTGTTTGTGTACTTGTTAGTACTGAAATATATAAAAAGTCTAATTGATTAATTTCTAAAGAATGCATTTTGTATAGCATTATACTGTGGTGTTTGTGGGCATGGTGCTAATTTTCTCATGATTCAGGACATTGATTGGTTGTCCTCCCCCAGCATGTTTTGCTGAATTGGATATGGACAAAAATACTTAAAGCCACACTGTCAGAAAACCCCAAATCAATACTCTTTTATTCCTGTGAATTCTGAGGCATGGAATTATGCCCTTGAGAATGATACTAAAAAGACACTAGAACATTGTTAACATACTACAACGTTTTTAACAGTGAACCTCCAAATAGGTGTGGAAAAAGGAGTTCTGGTCTTATCTGGACAAAAAGTTTAATACCCGTCTTTGCAATTTTAAGCCACCCAGTGAGTAGATGAGTCTTGAAAACTAAGATTTAGTTTTCTTCCTCACTCAGTTTTTCTTCATAAGCTGAAATGAAGCAATCCCAATATATCCATTCACATTCATGTGGTTTTCTACTGTTGAATATACTTACATCCACATTAGTACTTTGTACATATCAGAGAAACAGGGTCCATGTTAATACTTTCATTAAAAATATATAGTAATATTAATGTCATGTTTTATACATGGTTTTGCTCAGTGGTCACCTTTTTGTAGGTCAGTCAATAGAACAGTTTCTCTTAAACTCCCACACTTCAGCTGCTTGAAAAATGTACTGCAAGTGCTGTCATGCCTTAGGGATTTGTCTTAGAAGAGATGAAGTATTTGATAACAGGAATTAAGAAAGCTTGGTAGTGTTCTAGGGTTTTAAGAACACAATATGGGGTTTTTTTGAAATATTATAGAAGTGGTGACTATACACAGTGCACTGTATTTACATTAATCCATGACATCCTGCTGCTGCTAAGTTTGTCAGGGTGCAGAGCTCTATCTAATGATTCCTGTATCTGCCTAGTAATAAACTTCCTGGATTCTTTATAAATACATGTAAATAGCAGATCTCAATCCTGTACTCTTGGATTTCAGCAAGGAGTGCATTCTGTTATAAAACCTGGTCCAATTTTCTAGTTTTTAAATTATTTAAAGAAGGATCTGTTGGTGGTGATGCGAGTGACCTTCCCTTCCTTTCCTCATCCTCCTGCTCAATAAGTGCCTTCATCTGCCTTGTCAGTGCTGCTAGGCCTGCCCAGGGCCCCAGATCATGATATATTACTGTTATCTCTCCTCTTTTCATTTTATGTTTCTTACCTATCACTGTCAGTCTGCTACATGGATTGCAGATATTTAAAGCTGAATTTTTTTCTACTGTGGTTAGAAAGACTCAAACATTAAGCAAATGTTGTTTATATGTTGTTTTCTGACAAATGTGATTGTAATCTATTTCTTATAATTTAGGAAAGTGTTACAAGTTATGTAAACACACTTTTTAGTGGTTTCAAGTAGAATAGTTTCGATGTAGGTGTATGTATGTGTACTTTGTTTCATACATACAATTGAATGTGCAAAAAATATTTTTCTAATGCTTCTGAATATTTTGGTGCAGAATGAGTAGCTGGATTTTGCAGATCTTCATGACAAAATAGCAGTTGAAGTGTAAAAAGAATAAAATTGTGTAATCACATGAAAACAAGCAAAATGAAAATAATAAGAGAATATTGAATACTATCCTATATATATGTCCTGTTAGTGCTAGCTGTAATGACAGCATTTATGGAATAATTTGTCTGTTGAAAATTAAACACTTTATGAACTCCCTTCAAAAGTGCATAATCAAAACCCTCTTTAAATAATGTCAATGATATTCACTGAGAATGCGACTGTTTATTCAAAAGGGTAAATGGGAGTCCAAATGTCTTCTGTATTTTTCTTTGCTGTGGATCATAAATTATGTGGGAGCAAACTCATGTGAATTTGGGGGCATTGCACAATGCCAAGTACATCAGTGCTAAACAATAACCTCTCTTTTTAATATTTTAGCCGAGCTGGGAGACTACAACCATTCAGAAAACTTGCCAGGCTACCTCTCAGAATATTCTTTCATCCCTAGCCAGCCTCAAGACTTTGAAAAAGAAATAGCAAAATTACATCAGCAGCACATGTAAGGATTTACATCAGAAGATACTGACCTTGTCAAATCCTGACTGCTGATGCTGTGCTATTATATAAAACAAAATAATATTTTTTCTTAAAGGTTTTGGGGTGGGTGGATTGTTGGATTTTTTGGTTGGTTCATTGGTTTTGGTTGTTTCTTTTAAGATAGTGTGATTTTTCTTTTTCTAGATTAAATGCCCGTATAATAAATACCACTGATGGTCTATGCAAAATATAAGTATCTAAATTAGTGAAATAATGAACATGTTAAGTTAAAAGTTCTCTGAAAACAGTATTTGTGCATATTATGTTAGATATTAACTTAGCCAGATATGTTTTCTTTAAGATTTTTTTTTCCAGTCTTTGAGAATGTTCTGAGTATAAGGGCTTTGTTTTCATGATGCTCTCTCCAGTAAAAGAGTTACTTTAGAAGTAACAAAGTCCTTTTCTTCAATATCTGTTCTTTCCTGTGTGCGAGTCTCTGACATTTCAGAAAGAGGAAAAGGCAATGAAGCAATGGAAAATATTTTTTTTTTTCAGTATGTAATGTTGTGGTACTTTCCAGTGATGGTTCCTTCCAATTTTAGAACTTAAGTGCCTTTTGTTAGTTAAATTTAACAAAATGTAAGCAATATTTATAAAACATTTGCTCGATCAGGTCATGTTTGCTTTCAAAACTACAGAATGCTACCTTAAATTTCAGATAGAGGATTTGAAAATTCTCTTAACTGCATTAAAGACATTTGAGTGAGGTGATGGTAGTTTAAATTACCAATGCCAAACGCAGGATTGTAAAACTAATTTCCAGATTCTATGGCTTCACAAACATTTAAATTATAAAGTGCATTAAAATAAAATGTGTTGTGGGCTCTTGTCAAGACTTCTGTTGTTTTAGAAACCTAAATACTTTTCTGTTAAAATTTTTGGGTTACAGTCTGTTTATCATAAGAAAGGAAATTCAGATTTCAGGGTGGGGATAGAAGTAGTAAAATGAATACAGATTTTCTGTCTGCACTCACCTGGGGAGCCTGATGTGGGAGGTCGTGTTAGATCATTTCTGATTTAGCTGCTTTCTTTCAGAGGGTTGTCTCCTGCAGAAGCAGAGTTCAATTATCTCAATACAGCACGTACCTTAGAACTTTATGGAGTTGAATTGCACTATGCAAGGGTAAGTTTGGATGAGCTAGTGTTTCAGTATAAAAATGTATTCCTCTGAGATCTGTGGAAAAATACACTTTTCTTTTTGTGAACCTTCCTGGCTTTTGCTTACAAGAGAAAATAAAAGAAAAATATATTATCCTGTTAGGTGCCTAACTGGGATTTATTGATTGAATATCCACTGTTTCACTATAGAGAGGATATTTCTTTGCTCATATTTGTGCTTAGTTATCTGTGTTAATCAGGTTGAGCTTTGTTGCCTTGAATGCCATATTGAGAGTTCTATAGCAGGTGCTTGATTAGAGTACAAAGATATTTCAAGAAAAAAGTGCTACTTATATATGCTTACAATATTGTTTGGTTTAGAATCTCTCCTCCCTGTGTTCTGAGATTGCAGTTTCCTTTCAGGAATTAAAGTTGCTGGTTGCTTCTAGTGTAGCAAATGCCAAGCCAGTCTATTAGTGCTGCTATTCTTAATAAACCAGAATACTCTCGTATTTATTTCATCAAAGTTTGTGAAAGACAGAAAATTGAACTTGAGAAATTAAAATTTTGTGGTAGCTTATGAGGAACTCAGAGCAAACATTCAGGTTTGTCCTAAATAGGAGGGAATAATTTAATTTCTTATTTGTCTTATTAAAACACATTTCCTTCTGCATTATTTTGTGTATTTAGAGAGAGATGAGAATGAATATATATGAGGTTTCAAAAGATTTATACTGTTCTTCAAGTAATTTTCTCTTTTCTTTTAAAGGATCAGAGTAACAATGAAATAATGATTGGAGTGATGTCAGGTGGAATACTAATTTTTAAGAATCGAGTACGAATTAACACCTTTCAGTGGTAAGGACAGCTGTTTAATGTTTTTATTTGCTATTTCAAAATATTTTTACCACTCTTAAAAAGACTGAAATTTATGTTATTTCCTATCACATTGAAATTATTTATCTCATGTGCCATAGGGAATTTTGTGGGGGGGTTTTGTCCTGGTCTGCATGCTGTGCTTGAAACTCTAATGAAACTGTAATGAATTTTAATGTTTTTTTTCTTTGGGAGTTTGCGAGCATACTTTAATTAACTATATAGCCAGGGCCAGTGTGATGGTCTAGCTTACAGTCTTTAAAGAGACAGCTGAATTGAAAAATATTAACTGGAGATTGACTGCTCTTACCTGTTTTGTGACCTATAAATTAATTGTACTGTGTGCTTGAAATTTAATGTAGTTATGGTACTTGTGAATAACTGAGGTGGAGCATTTAGGATATTGTCATCTCTTCATTAGTAAATAACCATTTTCATTGTATGATCAAAAAAGTGCATTTACTGCAGAAAATCTTTTAATCTCTAAATTCTTTAGAAGTACTCTGTAACCTCTGTGGTGCTCTGCAGAAGTTATGTCACCTTTCTGGAAATGCCTTTCATAGTTCCTGCAGAAGTAACGTTCCCTAGGTTTCTCTTGCTGGTTTGGAGTTCATTTTGACAGCCTTATTACTTGTGTTGCTGAGTTGCTATAGCTGCATTCTGAGTTGGTGAAGTCAGTCATATAAGATTATCATAGCAGACATTAGTTCACCAGGCACAAAAGTTGTTCGTTCAGGAGAAATTATCAGAACTGTTCATTTGTTCCTGATTTTGCATTTTTGTTTGCTGCTGATGTGTGCTTGATCTTTTCTGCAACCCAGTGAATTTCTGAGATATTCTGGTTTTCTGTGCTAAGCTTAGTCTCAAGGTTCATTGTAGAAAGTTACATATTTTGTGGTTTACCAAGCTGAGAAACAGTGTCATTGGTCGAATTTTAGTTGATTTATGTAGAGAAAGAAAAAATGAAGCTATATCAGAGTGTTATCTGCAGCCAGTACAACTGAACGTGGTGAACATTTTACCTGTATGCCTTTGAAGAAAAGTAAAACTGAGACTATTACAAAGCATTTCAATTTCTAGTCTTCATGGTTAATGGGTAAATTAAAAGTGGAGCTTGCAATGATATATCTGAAACTACTGTACCAGTCAGTCAGACCTGCCCTTATAATAGTGACACATTCCAGGAAAGATATCCTTCATGCAGTGAGAGTTTTGAGATGTTGGAGCCATTTCTGGGCTAAGGCTGCTTTATAAATGGAATGGTGTAATAATCAGGAAGGTTTTATTTCAGTCTGATTTTACTTCTGTTATTTTTGGGAAAACAGCAATAGTAGAAATAGGTTCCGTAAATCACACTGGTAAATTACTGAGTACTTACAATCTAAGTCATAATTAAGCTACACGTCACTAATGGAAGTTGGAGGTTTCTCTGAGTTCTGCTTCATATTGTTTGCATGCCAGGGATGCTGATCTAAATTCTTAGTGTGCTTTTTTGTGTGTGTGTAATTACCTAAACAGTTCTTCTTTGTATTCAACCATATCAGCTGACACCAGGGATATTAATTTCTTGCTGTGAGGACTGTACTTCCAACATAATTGGTCTTTACAAAAAAAAAAAAAAAAAAAAGAACCACCCTTCACCATTTCACCCTGTTAGAGGCTTTCTTTTCCTCTGAGTAATAATCTGAAATACCAATTTCCACAATATAGGTCAATAATAAACATGCTACCCTTTCTTTCTATCCTTAATCATGCTGCTGCTCTTGTGCCACTAGTACTGATACTACTTCTTTTTACTCCCACTTTTTCTTGTTTCTATGCAGCCGGAGCTGTGTAGTGACTTCCTAGTGCTTTATAGGTATAGTAGATATTTGGATATCTGTTTTTCAGTACTCCTGAGTTTTGAGACAAGTGAGAGGATAGAAATGCATGTATGTGGGAGGAAATAAAGATTTAACTGTATTGCTTAGAGAAGACTCAAGTAAAATGTCTTTGCCCTCTCACACTTAATTTGATATTATATCTAAATTACTTTTTATGAACCTTTTGATCATGGGGAGAAATTAAACAGGAGGAAGACAAGTGAGGAATAGAGGAAAACAAAGGACACTGCCTTTTATCCATGTGTCCTAACTTGATCTTCCTGTATTGTATATAATTCTTCCTTTCCCCAAACTTTGCTACCAGGCACAGAGACCTGGGAATCCAAGGAGATTGAAGACCAAAGGAGAAGATCATGGAGTAGGTCAGCCTTTCCTCTGTTACTAGATCACATGTTCAGCAGTTGGGAACATGCTTTCCTTAGCCTGTTGTTTGTGGTTGATTTATCTCTGGAAAGCTTTGTTGCCTTTTGCATCCAGTTGCAGTTGCAGTTGTGCTGTGGATCTCCTGGTTTTATCCTTCAATGATTAGGTGGTACTGTGTTCTTCCTTGGTCATCTGATCCTGCTTACACATCTTGTACACTTCTTTTTGTGTTTGAGCCCAGTCAGCAGTTCTGAGTGCATCTTGGCTGGTCTCTTCTCATGCTTGCATGTTTTCTAGAATATCAGGATTGTTCTGGATTGAGAAGATTGTCCTTTAAGACTGACTACCTGTCCTCTGTTCCTGTGACCCAAAGGCAGCTTCTGTGGGATTTTGCCCACCAGGGCTCTGAACAAACTGGAGTTCCCTCTCCTGAACCCATGGTTTAGTCTGCTGCACCCCTCCACTTCCTTTCAGATCTTTAGCTTGGCCATCTCCCAGCTGCTAGAGCCCTGTTTGTCTTTGGCTACTAAATCTGGGCAATCCTTTCCTGTTTGTGAGTTGAGCTACTTTGAGCATCTTCCCTGGGTGACTGGTCCAGAGCCTGTGTCAAAGAGGTCTTGCTCAAGAAATTTGCTGGATTGCTCATGTCCTGCCTTATCACCCTCCCAAGGGTTAGGGTGGCAAAGCCCTTGTGAGAGCCAGGGCTTGGTATCAGGAGATTCCTTCCATGTGTTTGAGTATAGTCTGCATTTTAGACTTGGATTTCAAATTTCTCTTCATTCAAAAAGATATATTTTATTATTTAAGATGTCTGAGGTGACTGTAGATGGAAAAATCATACCAGGAAAATAATATTGATGCCTGCCTGTTCTTATGCTTTTCCTTGTATATACAGCATTGCCAACAGTCAGAGAAAGGAAGCATAGACAGGATGCTTTTTCCTTGGGCTGAGTATGGATATGCTCATTCAGTGCCTAGCAGGGTATTAGCATTGCATAGGAACTCTCTCATCTGCTGTATTTTTTTGTAATAGCTGGGAATCTGCTTTGCTGAGTAATTTCTTTGTACTTGAATGGTGGCTCTTTTGAGTTGAATTAGACCTTATTGGCTAATGTTACAGCTTTGAATCTGTTCCAAATGGTTTCAGGCTTAAAAGTCAGCTGACCTCCCTCTGTAAGCCTAAATTATGGGATGACATTAAAACCCCATATGTATTATTCTCTTTGAGTTTGTGTTTCACCGAGGGTAGTAATTTCTTTAGCAGAAGAGGAAACTCCAGAGAGTGAGAGATAGTAAATGTTTTTGTAAATGGAATAATTGCTAAGTAAATCTGATATGTTGCAAAGTATATGGAGCTCCATTTTTAGAAAAGGTATATATTAAAATGTTCTTTTAATTGCCCTGTACACCAAAGTGTTAGAAAAATTAGTAATAACATACTTGTTGATTAGCAGCAGCCTAAATAGTCTAAATTTTTTTTCTGTTTTTCCCACAGTCAGACAGTTAATAATCACTAGTGTATGTCCTATCTAGCAAACATATGACCCATCCTACATTATTCTTAATCAGGTTTTTGTCACAGGAGGTTCTAAAGATTGGTGCATTGCCAGTGGAATAATTTGATTTCAGTAGATAAGATGTAACTCACCTTTAAGTCTCAAATCCTTGAGAAACTAACTCTGATAGCAAGAATTTGTTAAGAATTTCAAAAAAACCCCAACTAATAAATAGGAGAGTTACTGCTGCTGCTTTTTTTTTTTTAATATTTTTATTGTTAACTGTTAAACTAATGGCAAGGCTGGGAAAGAAAAAATAAATGGGAAAATATGTAAATAACCATAATTTAAACACTAATATTCATGGAGTGTCTTTATGTTACTGCAAATAAAGACTCTCCCAACAAATTAGGACATCCCACTTAGGTTCCTGCTCTTAATAATCCCCTGGAGAAAAATGTCTTTATTTGATTTAGTTAAGAAGATAATTTCTATATATAGATATCCAACTTAGGTGTCTGTTAATGTTTTGCTTCTCATCCTTCCTAGTCTAAAGGGTTTTTTATTGAGCAAGTGATAAATACGCAAGTAGAAATTACAGTCAGTTTGCAGTATTTTATCAGTTGTTCATTTGTCAAGTAACAAAAGTTACTCTGTTTACTTGACCAAGGTGATACTCCTTTATATTTAATAAAATATATGACTATCCTCATATTACATTTCTTTGAAGAAATGTATCATTAGAACACAGCCTGTCTTTTCCCCTTTTGTGTAACTACTATTAGAGTGACCATCCAAAAGAGTCTGAAATTAATGTCAGTATTTCATATGTTTATAGATAACCTGAAAGGTGAACATGTCTGTAGGCAGATTTTTCCCTTTCATGTGTTATTGTAAATGTTTTTTTCCTCCTAATAGTGTGATCATTTTTTTTAAGGTTGTGAGTCCTATCTCTATGCTTGCATCTTATCTTAACTATTTTACTAAAACAAGTTCTGGTTATATTTAAAGACATGTAAGAACATAGAGAAAGAATGTTTTTCAGGGATCAGGTGAAGTTCAAAGGATTTTTTCATATTCTACGGGATAATGAAAGCAGCCTGAGAAAAGAGAACATCTGCCTGGAATGACCTGAGGATAGAAAAGCTCTTTGGGCTTTGGAATGGGGAAAAGATACCAAAATTAGCAACTGCCTTGGGTTTGGGATGTAAACAAGTGAATTTGGTGGATAACGTAAATTTACAGCTCATAAATTTCAAATTATGCAAACCATTTTATATAATCTTTGATATTTTATTTTTTGTCCGTGGAAAGGAAATCTGTTCTCTCTAGAAAGTGTATTTTCAGTAGGTGTATTTAAGCCTTTAACCATGATTCAGTATATAAAATGTTTAATATTGTGGTTTTGTTTTCCATTTAGGTTGAAGATTGTAAAAATTTCTTTTAAGTGCAAGCAGTTTTTTATTCAACTTAGGAAAGAACTGGTGAGTGCTGTCTTAAACTTGATCTGAAAGCAATGACATTTCTTCTACTGCATGTCTGCATTGTACTGACTGATACTATGCTGATTATTTGTTTTTTCTGCAATTAAAAGTCCAGTTTCACCAACATTCTGGCTCTTTCGTGTTTCAAATAGACCATTACAATGCTTTATAAATTTTCACCTGATTTGCCTTATATTTTAGATACTTTTAGTTTTACATTTCTATGCAGGAAATGTAGCTTGTTTATGTAAGATAAATGTGGAAAAGGTTGAAAGTAAATCAATATTATATTTAAATTTAATGAAAAACCAGACACAAGGTAGTGCTTAGTGCTGCTTCAGTTATATATATGCTTGTAAATTAATGTTTGATAAACATGTTGATTTGTATTATTCAGATTTGCTAATACATGATGACTTTATTACTTATATTTAAACGGAGGAGATAAGAATTCCTTTGTAGTTTTAAATTACATATGGTATATTTTTATGCCTACTTCTGAATTTCTTGTGGAAAAGGTTGGAGCTGAATGTTTGACTGCTTGAGTTGTGTGTTTGCTACCCCATGAAGCACCGCAGGACCAGCGAGCACTTAATTCAGCACGAAATTGATTGTTCTGTGCCCCTGAGAGATGAGCTTGCATCACACACATAGCACTGGGGAAAGATGGAGGAATTTAATAAGAATATGAGTATGTGATTAATTTGTCAGATTAGTTAAGAGGTTTTTTGCAATTCTTACATCTGAAAGGATTTACTGTGAGGATGGTGAGAGACTAGAACAGGTTGTGGATGCCCCAGCCCTGGCAGTGTTCAAGGTTGAACAGCCTGGTCTGATGGAAGGTGTCCCTGCCCATGGCCGGTGGGTTGGGATTAGATGATCTTTAAGATCTCTTCCAGCCCTTAATGTTCTATGATTCAGTGATTTGAAGACCTGAAATGCAAGGTTACAAACTAGATATAAAAGATGGCTCTAGGCAGAAATGCATCTTGAGTACTGTAAGGCTGTTCCAGGTTTCAAGACATTGTGGTTAAAGAGAAACACCTGTTCTGTCAGGTCTGGCCAATATCTGGTGACTGCTACTATTGCTGAAAACAGGAGTATCTTAAAAGGAGTATCAACAGGTGTATCTTAAAAGCAGATCCTTCAAAATCATGAAGTGAGCAGGTCTGTCACTGTGAGCTGACATCATGCAACATGAGCAGAAAAGATGGAGGGGGAATGTTTTATTGGGGTGACACTGCATTTTTGTAAAACCCCGCTGGAGCTACAGGCTTCTTCTCAAAGGCAGGCTGAGGTGAAATTTTGTCATGTTACCAGTGTGTGTAACTTTCATTACAGTTGCAGGAAAGTTGTATTTGCATGTGAGATGAGAATTTGGGGTGTTTTTTTGGAATTCAGAAATTATGGACTGCTGTTGTTTCCTAAAGAACTTGATGAAAATGCTGTGGTAGCAGAGTTCAGGACCTTGAAGATTAAGATACCTAGCTATAAAATAGGGTTGGGTGCTGTGTACTTGAGTATTTCCTCTATTTTCTGCAGAAAATAAATCTGCTTATAATAGGAGGTAATACTAAGATAGCTTTCTCCTCTTATTTCTCTGTTGCTTTTTAAAGCTCTCCATATTGTTACTTGCATGAGAATCTAGTTTGTATAATCAATCTAATTTCTCTTCCGAGACATCCAAACTGACAAATTAAAAAGCCTTGTAGTGTTTTTCTTTAAACTCTGTGTATCAGATGAAAACTGGTGGCAAGAACTTAATTTTCATTTATTCCAAGTCATTAATATCTTAAGATCAAAGCTGAAATTTGACTTCCAAAGAAGTCATACTTAAACTAATTTTTTAATCACAGCTAATATTAAAATTATTGTTTCCAGAGTTACTTTCCCTGACTAGATTCATAGGATAAGATTCATCTCACCTATGTTCAGTTTCAGTTAGGTTAAAAGAACATATTTTCTGATTCATGATACTTGGCTCACTGAAGCTCATCATTACATTTCTTCTGTAATAATGACATGCGAAGGCTGAAACATCTTGCCTGAACAGGAAGTATGTTTTAGGGTGGATTAAGTTGTTCTCTGGTGGTATATTCTTCCTTTTGCTTTTGTTTTCTCTCATTAACAATAAAGGGAGCCTAAATGACTCTCTTTAGGCAGCAGAAACTAGTGAAATGACTCAGTGATTGCACATTTGGTATGTAAAATATCTCTGGTCTAGTGCTTTGAGTGCATATTTTAAATCACCTATTTATGATATGGCAGGGGAAATACATTCATGGTATGCTGATGATGTGTTTCAAAGTGGTGTGTAAATATATAACAAATTGTACATCTGAGAAACTGCATTTTTTTGAATGCAAAGCTGAGATAATGTAGAATATTAAGTTAGTGGACTTGGGAAAGGAATTTTCCACTGGTTTTATTTTTTCCTGACTGGGCTACATACACTTCTATATAATTCTAAAAAGATATTTTTCAAATACTGCTAATAAGTGTTGAGAGCTTTTAATTGTAACTGTCCTCAAAAGTGCAAGTGCCTTATCTTATAATCGCCTATTAAATTTATTCGCTGACTTGGCATGGCTTAAAGGCATCAACATAAGTAAAGAATTATTTGCCTACTTTTATTAGATTATATCTGTGTTTAAATAAATCACTTAAATGAAAGGAGATGAAGCAGTTGAATGTCACAGTCATTTTCCAGTGGTAGTATAATACAATCTTGAGTGGAAGCTGGTGCAGTATTCTGACAATCATATGGCTGGAGCATATATCCACTGGAGTAAGTTTTTTTCCCCCATTGTTATTTCATGATTCTGTGGGGGAAAAGTATGTTATATGTAGGACTTCTTCATCCAACATTAGAAGCCCCCTGAGCCATTACTTCAATAGTATTTTTTTTCATCGTATCTTACTTTGTTCTGCCGCTCTGTATGCTGCTTCCCTTACATGCTTTGAAGCTGCTTAAGAATAATTCAGTAGTTTTGTTTTTCTAGATGTTTCCCTAAACTTCTCTTGTTCAGTTTAGTTGCACCCTTGGCTGTAGTAATATCAATAGCCAGCATCAAGCTCTTAATGCCATCCAGCATGTTTTTGTGATCTTGATTCTTTGACAGCCAAAGAAGCTGTTCAACATTTTCTTTTGCTCATCTAGAAGACGGATGTCCATTGAAAAGTGTGAGTTTGGAACTAGACAATATGACAGGTTTCTGGCCATAACTGAAACCTGGTTTCAGTGAGTGGCCAGGATAATTGATTTTATTTTTTTGTAATTATGTGTTACGTATCTGAAGTTTGTGCTTTGAATTTTGTCTGACTTTTTTTGACTGACTTTTATAAAGAGCTTGGTCTGAAATCAGAAGGTGGTGCATGGGCTTATCTGCCCAAGTACATACTTGATTTTAAGTAGCACTGGCATTCATTAGATGCCTACTTGATTGCTGCCTAATCCTGTCGAAGTTTGTATATTGCCTTTTTTTATGAAGAGCAAATACTGCTGGCAAAAGTATATTTGCTGCATTTAAACTTTCACAGGACTTTTGCTCCCTGTTTCTGGAAGATGTTGAGTGTAGGGAGCATCTGTCGCTATAAAGCACAAGTCTTTTTTTCCCACTGAGATCGAGTAGGGAATTTCTGGTTTTTTTTTTTTCTGGAATTTTTCCTTGTTTAGCCAAAGTAAAAGGGTCTCATTAGAGAGTAAGTTTTTCAACTCAGTTTCTTTCCTGAGCAGCAAGAGATTGGAGCAGTGCTCTGGAGTCACTGTTTCAAGGCAGGCAAACATGGGTTTGAATGAATGGCCCCCCTCAAGCTGCTTATTCAAGTACTGAGCTGTTCTTCGTGAGAGGAGCACCAATATCCAGTCTGCTTTTTTGTTGGGTTTGCATTTTTAATAATAGGAATCACAAAAATGACTTGGATTTCACTATATCCTACCTCTATTTGTCTTACCGTAGTTTTGTGCTGGGGCCCAGATCTTCATTACCAGTATTGCATCCCAGCTGCTTCACTCTTGCTCTCCATGGCAAGACTGTTTTCCTCTCTTTAATAAAAACCACAGACACAATTAGTAAGATAATAATTTTGGAACAGAATCCTGCTGTGACTCTCTGACACTGTCTAACACTGATCTCAGCAGACATAGCCCCCTGAAATGCCTGCATGTCATTATCAGACCATAAAGCATGCTGCATCTTGCTGGAGCCTTGTGCTGTAAAAGCATTCCTTGGGCTGCAGGGCTGCAGTATAACTGTCCTGTTACTTTATGTGCTTTCAGCTGAACTACCATGGATATTACAAATGTCAGCTTGGGGTCCTGTGCTGAGCCCACACTGATTCAAGCCTGATGTTTCCAAGGAATACAGGGGCAGCCTTTCTCTACATCAGGCAGTAGAAGCAGATCTTGCACCCCAGAATTATCAGCTAAGATGAATTTCAAGTGCCCAAGTTACATTGGAATATTACAGAACCTTCAAGGGTGAATAGGGGAGGGATGAGTGCGCTTAGGAGCTAATATCATATATTATTCTTTATCTTAAACAATGTTTCCTAGCTGTAATTGAGATGAAGGGTAGGGTTTGAGGATCAGTTCTCCCTGCACTGCAATGAAAGCTTTGAATAGAAGCATTGTTAAGGTACCTTGAAAGCTCTAGCACACCAAGTTCCTGTGAAAGTGCTGTCTTGCATTACAATTAAGTTGATCTTGCTGCAGCTCCTTCTCATCCTGCCATACCAGCTCCTCCTTCATGCTTCATGTCTGATCTACTGATCAGATGGTGGAATGAGATTCAGATCAGCTCATTTTCTGGAATACAAACTAGGGGAAACAGCAGGTTATATTTTTTTTCCCCAACCCATAATTATAATACTTTGAATGACATTAAAATGCATGATCACCAGCTCATGTAACTTGTCACATTTTCTTTTCCAACTGTTTAAAAGGCTGACAGAAAATGAAAATTTGCTACATCATGATTACTTGTTGCTAGAATCTAAAATTTTAGCTGTTTCATCCTTTACTGGATCCAGATGAAGGCAGTCCATAATTATACATAGTAGGTCTCTTGCAGAATAGTAATCTACCTTGTTTATATTGTTTGACTTTTATATTGTTGATAAAGCCTTTTATAACTGCATAGGTAATGTGCTTAATTTCTGTTATATTTTTTCTGATTTCTAATTTTTAAATCGTTCTGTTCACAAGTCTAAAAGAGACGGGGAACAGTTGGCAATACTTGGAAATTAAAAACAGATCTTTGTAATTGAATTAAAATATCAGGATTTAGTTTCTTGAATATAATTTCTTAAATTTTGATCAGTAAATAGTCAGAATTTGCTGTTTGTTTTAAATCCATTTTATTTTGCCCTAAATTTGTCCTCTGGCTGAAAATAGTGTCCTTCTTGTTCCTGAATACAACACTGGGGGAAGAATTGCAGGTCTCTGTGCCTTGGTTTCTCAGCAGATCTGAAGATGAGCAGACCAACAAAAGCTTAACTTGGAAAAGGGCTTTACTACTAAGTTAAATCAGTTAAAGTGTGCAAAATGTTGGGGAGAAGTTAGTACTGTGACGAGAAAGAAAGATGCTGCTGCTATTTCTGGACCTACAGAGGTTGTTATCAAGCTCTCTCAACAGGCAGAATAGCTTAGCTTGCTTTGCCATTTTACTTCTTACATTTCCCAGGAATCTAATGAATCATTTAGAAGTAGGAACTGTCAATTGCTCTTGAGATCAATACCTGTTCCCAATCTCCAACTGCCGCATATTCATGACAATTACTCACCTTAACTGTAGTTTTGAACAGAGAGGCACATTGTCTTTGAGCTTCCAAATCATGGAATTCTTTTAATGTAGTTTGGGTCCTACCTTTTAGACTTGTTACTATATAACTAAACAGACTGATAACCTTTGAGCAGGCTGGTTTTAAAACAAAAATAACTCGGGAACAAAAAGAATTTTTTAAAGAAATAGTAAAGGTATTTCAAAAGGGTTTGTTGTACATAAAGTTAATAGAAAATTAGAGTGCCGCTTCAAAAAGCATTATTTAAAAAAAATACCTCGAAGCCAACAATATTTCTTAGTTTCAAAAAGAACTTTGAATAATTCTTATCTAAAATACATTTTTCTCATTTTTTAGCATGAATCTAGAGAAACATTACTGGGATTCAATATGGTGAATTACCGAGCATGTAAGAATTTGTGGAAAGCTTGCGTTGAGCATCACACGTTCTTCCGTTTGGACAGACCACTCCCACCTCAGAAGAACTTTTTTGCACATTATTTCACTTTGGGTTCCAAGTTCCGGTACTGGTAAGTGCTGATTTGAAATATATAGGGAAGAATATGAGTAGTGAGCTCATCAATAAACATGGGGAATTATCTAGAGTCTGCATTAAAATGCAATTCAAATAGGTTTTGAATCCTGCAACAGTTCCCCTTCCCTGTTGGCTTAAATTTCGAATGCCACTAATTTTTTTAAGATAGCTTAAAAATACAATTATTACATTATTAGTGGTAATTATTGCACTAGCGCTCTGAGATTGTCTCCCAGGCTGCATTTCTTGGCCTGTTCTCCTGCTGGGTTATGTTCATCTTAAAAATGTTGTCTCAAAACTATAAAGTCTTTGACCTGGTCTTTTTGAAAACTGTTGAGTCTCAGGTACTGCATGCAGCAACAGCAGCAAAACAGACCTAAATAAATACCAAATACAAATCACTGAAAAGAAGCTTGTACAAGGAAAGCCCACTTATCTACATGTATACAAATAGGAATTAGGTGAAAACAAAGGACATACATGCACTGTATCAAACCCAGAGCTTTAGAAAATGAGGAGGAAATTAAATCCATAACCTTTAAGGATGAACTTAAAGTAATAGGCGAAAGGCTTGGAGGTGCACAGGATGACTCTGGAATATCTATAATCCCTGTAATGCTGGAGTGGGTCTTTTGGGTTTTGCTGGTTTATACTTTTTATTTAAAAAAAAAATCTCTATTCAGTGACGGAATTAACTGTCTCTGCAAGTAATGCAGAATGCCAGTGGTTTAAATCATGCCTGAAACAGAGAATAACAGAGCTGCTATTAATCATCCATCTAGAATGGCAGTAGTGTCTGTGACGTACAAAGGGACATGATGAAAAGCTAGAAAACAGAATAACAGGCTATTTCTGTCACACTTGTGAATTGCATAAATGTATAAAGAGGAAAGTAATTCAGTGGTTAACTGTTTATAGCATCTGTTTTTGACCAGCATTCACAGTACCCATTTGAGAAACAGCATTCTGTGATCCTGAACAGTGTTTGAGACTTGACTCAATGTTGCTGTAGAGAATTTCAGGGAGCCTTTTCACTTCTGTAAGGATTTTGAATCTGAATCATTGTGGTTACTATTACAGAATAGCCCTTTGATTATGACATTGAACTTAAGTTAACATAAGATGAAAAGGGACACTGCATAAAAACGACAAATGTCGTTAAAGTTGCTGTAACAGCCAAAAGGCTGGAATTTCTGCAGGTAGTTTGGGAGCTTCTTGAGAGGCAGCATAAGAGGAATAACGTGGCCCACAAAGAGAGGTTGAGGGCATTAGGCTTGTTTAATCTGGTGAAGAGGAAGCTAATTCAGCAGCAATCCTAAAGCTACTTCAAGGGTAATGTCAGTACTGATGGACCCAAAGGTGCTGCTAACAGGCAGGTGAGATTTCACTGTGAAGATTCTGGGTGGACATGAGGCAAAGTGTTTGGTTTTTTTTTAGAGGTGTGTTGCCAGAGCAAGTGATCTGGACTGGCTGTGGATTCTCTGTTAGTGGAGGCTTTCAAAAGTCAGCTAGATGAAGCCATAGCCACAGGTGACCTAGTGTTAGCAGGAGATTGGACTAGAGACTTCTAGCCAACATCTGTGTGATCAAAAGGAGTCAGTAAAATACAGAACTGACAGGTCTAGACAGAATTATCTCCACTTCTGAAAGAAATTGAGGATATGAAATTGTTGAACTATTGAATTGTTACATAACCTATTTCCATTGATCTAAAATACTTCTATGCATCAACTGTTAAAGAATATTTAGGATCTTTTTTTTTTTTTAGTAAAGCTTCCATGAGGGATCTAGAAGACTGTTAGTGAGCAAAGATGACTTCTGTACACTGTCATTGGATTTTTCAAAGTGGTTCTTATAGTATTCCTCACCAAATACTCATGAAAAAACATGAAGAGTTTTACTGTGTATTAGCATTTCTTTTAACCAGATGGGAAACAAGTAGGTTCCTTTTTCACAATGGAGGGAAGTTACCGCTGAAATGATACAGAGTTTTGTAGCAAAATCTGAAATCAACAGTGAAAGGTTTTGATGGTGTTTCACAATGAGGGGTGAATAGGCAATGAAATAGTAGATCAAGTTCAGTGCCCAAAAAGAAAAAGAAAAGAGTAGGAGCATTCTCTGAAAACCTTAAATCAATTATTAGTAGCAGTTATAGAAGGACAAATAGAATGATAGAGTTATTTGAAAGGAATGGAGGCAAATACAGCCAACTTACTGCTTGTTGTAGTTTAAAATGTGTAACCCCAGCAATTTAGCTGGCAGGAGGTTTGGAAAGAGAAATTTCCTGGATTCACAGCATGGCAGAGGTTGGAGGGCAGCTCTGGACACCGTTGAGTCCAATGCCTTGTTCTAACAGGGTCCACTGTAGCATGTTGCCTAGGAACATAATCAGCCAGGTTTTGAATGTCTCCAAGGAGGAAAACTGTACCATCTCTGAGCAACCTGATTCACTGTTAAACTATCTTCAAAGAAAAAACTTTCTTTTGTCTTGGTGGGTGATGAGGCTGTTGTTGTGTTGCCCTGTCCCTGCTGCCTGCCCTGATAAGATGTCTTGTATTTCTGTTTGTGCTGATTGCCTCTTGTCCTGTCTCTGGACTCCCTTAAGAAGCATCTGGCTGTATTTTTTACTTTTCCTTTCTGGCATTTTATCCTTCTGAGCCTTCTCTTCCTGAGGCTGAGCAGTCCCAGCTCTCTCAGCCTTTCCCCATCTCTCAGATGCTGCATACCCTTAGCTGTCTCTGTGGCTCTTTGCTTGACTTGTGGAGCTCTGGAACTCCACCAAGCATCCCAGATGTGCTCTCACCTGTACTGGGCAAACCTGCTCTCCAGCCAGTTGACGCTTGGCCTGTGCATGGGGTTATTCCTCCTCAGCTGCAAGTCTTTGCATTTTCCTTCACTGAATTTCATGAGATTCCAGCTGACCTGTTTCTCAGGTCTTCACACATCCAGTAGTTCTGTAATATGATGGTGGAAATAGCTGATTCTTTGGTTTCATTATGTAAATATCCCTGTAGGAGACTCTGTGCTTGTTCTGAAGTTATTCATGGAGAAGTGGTCACAAGAGCAAGTGTTGCTGGTATCTTGTCACCAATTCTTAAGTGCTGATAGGTACTTAAAATTTGGGGTTTTTTTCTAGAAGAGAAATGATGAAATATTTTAAAGAATCTTTGATTTGACACAAGACATCTGTTCTTATATGAAAAATCAGCAAGTTCCAAGATCTAAGCTTAGTTTTGACAAGTTGCATAGAAGAATACAATCCTGATGTGCTTATCATGTAATTTTTTGGTGGTATTTTGCTAAACTAAGTAGCAACCAAGTTACTAGCAATTCAGGGAATAGTTTAAGTAGAGTATGGAAGAGATGCTGTAAGTTTTTGACAGTGACTATAACAGGAAATATTATTAAATGTTACTCGAAGATCCAAGCAGAGATTTCTTATTGCTTTGGATAAAAAAGCAAGCAGAAGGGAAAGCTTTTGTTACATCTAAAATTATTTGGAAAGAAGACCTACATTTCTAACAAGTGCTTTCTAAGGTTATGCTGTACTTAAGGTAGGGCAATTGCTTGAGCATGACTGAAAACAGAATTTAGGCATTTTGTTGAGATGGTTCAATTTTAAAAAAGAAATTGTTATGTAATCATGTTGGATTTAGTGGTTTGATTTTGTTTTTCTTTCTAGTGGGAGAACAGAGGTCCAATCTGTGCAGTATGGTAAAGAAAGAGCAAATAAAGACAGGGTATTTGCAAGGTAAGTAGTTTGCATTCCTTAATATTTTCCCATTCATATATTTTAAAAACTCAGGATAGCCTTCAGTCTACATAGTTTGTTGTTACCTGTATTAGCTCTCTGTGCTGTTTTTATTACAAAGAATGGTCTCCTGCTGTTAGAAGACTCCATTAAAATACTGAGTTAATGGGTATTTTTGTCTGTAATAATATCTTGCAACTGTACATGTGTATTTTCTTTAGAAATAAGTACAGTGAGTCTTACTTGTGAGAACACCTTTATCACTGTAGTCTCTGTGAGGCATTTTACTATGAAAAGTGAGTTGCTTCTGAAGGTATTTGGTCACAGATTAATTGGCTAATCAGGAATATATTACTTAATTTTATTCCAGGCTCTTGAGCAGTTTTGTGATTACAATAAAAGATTCAAGACATAAATTTAGTTATTTCTTCAGAAATTCTGATGCTGTTTTCCATAGTAAAGCATCTGCTACATCCACCTGGCAGTTTGCTCTGATCATTAATAGAATCCTTGTGGGGAGGGGGCAGTCCTGTCCTTTTTTTATGTTTCTACTTTTACTGAGATCGAAGATGTCTTTTTTCCCCTTAAGGAACTCAGGAGTTCAAATTTGTGCTTGCATACTTCTAGTAGTAAATCCAGTAAAGTGCCTGCCATTTGCCAAGTGTCTGCAGACACTGTTTCTAAGAGCTTTGGTGAATTCTGCCTTGATTTCCTTCCCTGTCTCCACCCCTTCTTTCCCTTTTCTGTGATTTGAATTCAATTTGGGTTTTAGCTCAGCCCACCATAGATAGCTCCATACTAGGTGTGGAGGGGCAGAAATTTGTAACATGTTGGTTCAACAAGTAGATTTTATAAAACCATTTTTTTTTCTGTGTAAAACTGGGTTTTACTCCATTTAATTTAGATTTGAGTGAATTTAGATTTGTACTTGGAGCAACCTTTTTTAGTACTTAGGAGACTCAACACTGTGACAGGTGAGCTTTACTTCACTAAATGACAGTTGTGAATCAGTTAAAAATGGTTTTTCTTGTTGCACTCTAAACTTGGCAATTCCCCACAAGTCAAGAGAGTGGAGGAGACCTGATAGTTTGCTTTGAGGAGTATTTTTATCATTTCAGAAACTCTTATGCAGTAGATGGCACTCTTCCCTTTGCAGCAAAACCCAGCAAGTGCTGCTGGGGGTCACTTGTAGTTTATAAAATATAGTTGGATAAAATGGATGAAGTTGACAAAATCAAAAGCCATGTCTTGAACTGCTCTTATTTTCATAAATCTTTGTTTCTTTTAGTTAATAAAATGCTTGGCTCGTCCATCCTCAGGAATTTTATTTTCCATTGTTGCCTTTTTATTAAAAATAGAGCATTTATCCACATATTTTGAGTTTCTAAGAAGTGTTGATGGTTGTTGTCTGAGGCATATGTTTTTATATCAGTGAAATGAAATAATGGTGTATTGTAACAAATATATCTCAAAAGGTTTTTAAGAAATCAGCTGCTTCTTCTGTCTTCCTCATGACAATGTGCAATTAATTTTTTTCAGTTTTAAAGACCTTTAATATTTTCAAGAGTGAAAAAATCTTGAAAGAGAAGACATTTCTAAAACACAGTCTTGTTCAAGAAACTTAATTTAAGAACATTAATTCTTTGTCTTCTAAACATTTGCTTCTCAGGTTGACACACTGAGTAGATGTCAGCCCTTTTGTATTCATACAGAGGATAAATTTTGTTTTCTAAGATTTTCCAGCTATAGTCTGGTTTTATTCCTGTAACTTGCCTTTCTTTTTCATGGTGTGACTTTATCAGGCAGTCATGGTAGCGTTGAACAGCTTTTTAAGCTCTTGGACAGTGGGATTCTTTTGGTGGCTTTTCAAGGTCTTTCTTGAGAATTAGGTGGGCACATGAGTTTAAATAATTGCTGTTGCTTTTATTATTTTGCATAAGAAAATTAATTCAATATCAGTTAAAGAAATATTTTCAGGGGTTTTTTGTAGAGTTATCCAGACTTACACTTGGATTTCTTAACAATACCTAATTAGAAGAAACTGCCTTATTTGAACTAATGCTGTCTAAGCAAACCTTTGAATTATTTCATGGTAAGAAAATGAACATAGAGAATTACACTGAGATATTACTAGAGTGATCTGTTTGCTCTAGGTTGGGAAATGTTGATTGCCACAAGTAATGACTAGCTGCTCTGGCCTTTACACACTGAGTGAAACGTGGGTGCAGAGCACAAGACAGGGAAATAAAAATTTTTAACAGCCATTTAAATAAAACAAGCAATTTTAATCTACAGGAAGCAGGCTTAGCTGTTTGTTCTCAGGATTTTACTTTAAAATTAGCTGAAGGATTATTTTTTTCTAAATTGCAGAAACCTTTACATTTAACCTTTAAACATTACTGTGAAGGATATATCCTGTAGTAAATCTTATACATTATGTAGGTGCTGTTTTCTTAATCTTCATGCAGCACTAAGTTCAGCATTCAGAAGACTGTTGCTGCAGTTGTTTAGGTTTTTTTGTGGGTGTTTTGTTTTTTTGTTTGGTTTTGGATTTTTTGGGAGGGTTTTTATAATTTTCATGACAGCTCTTCTCTTGGCCTCATTTATTGCAGGATATTCACAATCCATGAAACCCCATAAGAATTCCCAGAAACTTAATAAAAGTAGATAATAAGAGTAAAAAAGGTTCAACCAAGTAATGAGAGAATTCTTAAAGGACTCTGCTTTCTCTTAGAGTCCTTGCAAAATATTCTAGGGCTGCTCAGTTCTGGTGTGTACAGGGGGCTGAGAGCAGGGGGTTTGAGTGAGAGGTTGTCTATCATTTGTATCTGCAAACTCCCTATCATAAATTGGAGTCTCTGTTTCCAAAAATTCAATCTTGCTTCAATTATGCACTTATTCAGATCTATTAAATCATTTCTCTGGTGCTTTAAATTGCATGTGTCATTTGTGTGATGTACCTTGCAGATTTGTATATAGTTTTACTCTCTTGGTCTGCAGCAATATTTGTCAGATTTGCTGAGAAATGTGTTCCCTGTACTCCTTGTCAAAATACAAAGCAAGGCTGTGGCTTCAGGTTATGTTTCTTTTTGAGACAGAAATTATTTTTTTAATTCCCACTGTATTCCCAAATAACACCTTTGTTCTTTCCCAGCTTCTGCAAGATTTTAGCCCTTCAGCTGTGGATGCCAAACAAATTCTGTATTTGAAGGCTTTTCTGTACAGTAGCTGAGCTAATATAATGTCATGGGGTTTTTTAGTTGCATTATGTAATGTCATCCCTGATACTCAGTTTGGAGTGTTTGGGTTTATTTTTTGTATTTGCTGTAAAATTGCAGCTCATAAGACTTGGGGGCAGGTAAAGTTTTCAGTTTATGTTGCTACTCAAATAGATGGGACTGCTTCCAACTTTTAGGAATGTCTCTGCAGGTACACCAAAATTAAATCTGAAAATGGCTTATTCTGTTAACTATCAATGCCCTGTGCTGGGCGCAATAGAAGCTCCAGGCTGAGCAGACAGAGGTGAAATTTAAAATTCAAAAATTTCAAAGTCTTATGCATCTTAGTTCTCCTCTCCCTTCTCCTCAGCTGCACTCTGGCACGAGAAAATTATTTTAATATTGTTAGGAGTCAGAGATAAAGGACAAATTTGTAGGTATACTTCACAGCAAATCTTAGATGTTAATTAAAAAAACCCTTATTGTTGGATTTAGAAGTGTTGACAGAAGTACTAAAATTGGCACAGCACTAAGAAGTTCAGTTCTGCAGTGTGGTAATTTTTTCTTTGAAATTTCTGCAAAGACAGGAAATTGGGGCAACAAACACGAGTGGGTGGGGACTCTGAGGTTAGAGCTGTTAATAAAATAATTGAGACGAAGCTTTGGTGATAAACACTGCAGCTGTTTATCATGGTGGTAAGGTGATCTTCTGAAAGATCAGACCCTATCCACAATAAAAGGTGAGTGTTTTCTTGGCATTGTATGTTTTCATAGGGAAGAAGGTGATGCTTTGCTCATTTTGGAGTTGTGTTCCTTTGTTGTATCGATTGAGGAAGTTTACATAAACATAGTTACAGACTTCGGCATAAGATACAAAGCAATGGGGGTTTTTCAAGTAGTCAAAAATGTAACTGTTGGAAAAACTTGGATTTTTTTCCCCACCCTGTATGCTCCTGTGTCTGTAATTTATCTAGTTTCACACAGGCAAGGATGTTGTTGTGTGTTAAATAAAGAAAAGCCTCACTTCCAACTTCCCTGCATTTCATTTGTTGCTTTTTCACAGAAGGTAAATGAGGTTCAGTAATTGCCTTTACATGTCTGTCAGCAAATACTGTATCTGCGGTCCTGTACTTTCCTAATTCAGCATTGGTTATATTACATTCTTCTGCATTTTTTCCCTCAGACTCTTCTTTGGCTGGTAATAGAATCCACCTCTTGGCAGAGCTGGCTCTTGGTGCTCATCTGCTGGCTGCAAACAGATGATTAAGTGTCAGCAGGGTCCAGCTGATCAGAGCCCTGATCAATAAAAGAATAACGAAAGGCTAGAATCAGACACGCATCTCAGTTCTGCTATTTCAGTTTCATGTTCCTTTACCTGTTCAGAACTGCTTGCATGTACATGTTTGTGAAGAAAGATACCAAAGTGGTTTGAGTTGCTCACATTTGAAGCAAATTACAGGAATTTGGTTTAATTGATCTGATACCGAGCTAATTATTTTTCAAATCAAATTAATATTCCTTAAATATAGTGAAGCATGCTAAGAAACTGGATGTGCTTTAATGTGCTTCTCCAAAGGAATTAATTGATATTTCCCTCTTTTCAAATATCAATGTACTATGAGATTTTTTCCCCCAGGTGAAATAATACCTGAAATAGTATTATTTAGAATAGCTCATCTCGCTTAACACTCTGAAATTTGTTAACTATTACTCAGTGAGACTTTAGAGCAGTAAAGCACAATGCAATACGTGTTTAGATCTGCTTGGTAAGGTAAAAATAAAAATAAACCCTCCACAAGAACACCACCACTCCATCAGTACAAAACAGTATTGACATCTTACTTATTTCTGTCTGTGAAGCTTATTCAATAGAGTTCTTGATTGGTTATTGTTGTAGGTTTTTTTGGTAATGTTAAGGATAATATTATCTGCTCAAGGTGGTGACTTGCATTGAGTTTTAAGTTCTCTGAGAAGCAAAAATATATTTGTTAGCAAGTTTCCCGTTTTCAGAGGATGTAGTTTGTGTGCAGGTAGTTCCTTAATTTCTTAAAGTTCTTTCTTTCTGGAGTTACTCTTTCAGTAAACCAGTAACAATGACAAAGATAAAGAACAGTTACCATGTGTTACAAGGACAGTGAAGGCAGAAATAATTTTTTGATATGGTTGTATGGAGCTGCTCATGCAATAATATGTTGTCAACTCATTGCGCAAAGCTGGAGAATTTAGTGATAGAATATGAAGGCAAATGGAAATGAAATTATTATGTCACAGAAGATTGAAGTATCACTGGAACTAGAGAGGGTTGATAATGATAGATGAGAAATCTGAACTATGTAGCACCGTGAAAGCAGTAGAAGTAAAAACCTAGTAGCACAAAATGTACCGGGCATGACGGATTGTTTAAAAGTATTTTTGTTGTTAGCTGAAAAATTTTCAGTTGAAAACAGCAAACTGCAAAAGTCTGGGTGTGTTTTTAGTTGCAGGATGGCTGAACCATCCAATGCAATGCTAAGAAAAAAGCAACCACAGATGATTCATTTGCTGCTTTCCAATATAAAAGGGAAATGTATTTCATGAGAGATTACAAGTATGGTTTCATTTGTGCTTAAGAAGTAAAAGAAACAGCAGGAGACTGTAGGCATCCTGGAATGACCAGAGAATGAGAAGAAGAAGTTTTGTTAATGTCAAGAGAGGGCAACAAGTAGAAAACAGAATTCCTGTTGTATAAAAGCACTACTGAGAATGACCTTTGGAATGAACCTGAAGGACATTACTGGCACAAAACCAGATGAAGTTCTATTACCCACAAAGAAGTTTAAATAGTTAAATAATATTATTGCATCTGCCTGACAAGTGACAAGGCATGTTCTGGGAGAAAGCATGTGGTCTTGATGGAAATCCCTGATGTCTAAACAAAACTTTGTAACTCTCTTCCCATGTTGTTGATTACCTCACTTTCAATTCTTCAAAGTCTTTGGGAGTATTTTGGCCTGATGTTTTTGCTGCTTTATTTTTACGGAGGTGGCTAAACAGTTGTGTTACTTAGAGGGGATTTTTTTCACTTGTTCATGTGTTTGGTTTTGTTCTACATTTATTAAGTTCAGATCTCTCAGTGATTATGCTGTTGGAATCAGATTGTCTTTGAGGCATTAAAAGTCTAGTGAGTTCAGATTCTGTCTTGCCTGTCTCCCTCACAACCAACAGTAGGTTATTTATATTTCAATGGCATTTTTTTCAAAGTACATTAAATGAAGTACAGTAGAGGGAGAAAATACAGAACTGCCCATGTAAATACAGCTTTGCATTATTATGTTTCCTTTCTCACATATCATTTGGTTTCCTGTGATAGAACATCAGTTTCATTGTGGTGAGTTTTATATAATTTTGTTCTTACATCATACAATTTTTGGTTAGTCATTTGACTTTCTTCTTCTAGATCCCCCAGTAAACCCCTGGCACGGAAAGTAATGAGTGGGATGGATTGGGAAGTAGTGAGTAGGAACTCACTGTCTGATGATAGGTTGGAAACACAGAGCCTCCCGTCACGGTCTCCACCTGGAACCCCAAATCAGTGAGTAGCATCAAATCTTCTCTCCTTACAAGTGTCTCTCCACCTCTAACGTGAGTGACCCACTTGTGTAATAAAGGGATTCATGAGTTATGTAGGCAGATAGCTTCAAAAAATGTGTGCTGAATGATTCTCTTTAACACTTTGCTTCAGATTCAAAAAAAGATTTTTTTGGGTGTGAGATTTAGGTGCTTCTCACTTGACCTATAAAAAGTGTAGGATGTATCACACTACCCGAAATTTGAGAGTTTGAGTTTTCTCAAGCACAGTTAAAACTAAGTTACTAATTTCGTTTAAAAAAGACCCTGATGATAAAATTGATGTGAAATTTTAATATATAATTTATTCCATTTAATACCACTTTTTTAAGCATTGGGGAAAATTACTTTATTGGAAATTCTTGGAGGTTTATTCCTCTCAATTTTTCTGCCTTTCCTTTCAATGTTCACTCTTCATATGATAGAGACTTCTGTTTTAAGTTAGTGAAAAAACATTCCTGATTTCTTTTGGAGGGTGACGAGTTTTCTTAGTGTGCTGAAACTTCCTTAAGAATCAGCATTATTCAATTTTGTATGACATAAATGACAAGATTTTAAGATTCTACAGCATAATATTCACAAGATCAATGTTGTAAATACCTGTAGCATTTAAAAATTACTGAAAAATTGTGTAAAAATGATGCTTAAAGCATAACAAACTTAATCATGCATGTTTAAAAGAATTTTAATGTTGTTGTGCTAGTTTTCAAATGGGAAAATACTGGATTCCAGAAATTATAAGACTCTCAGTGCAAAGTTTATGATTCTTCTGGGGAAGATGCAGGGCATAAATTGTTCATCTTAATGAATTCAATTAAATTTCTGCCATGAACAGAGTCAGGATTTGTCTTCTTAGGAATCCATTTTTCTTCTTGTTGACTGGGCTGTCAGTTTGTTCATTGGAGCATAATGGTTTCAGGCTTCTTAAATTAAAAGTAAAGATTTTTTTTTAATAGCCCTTAGTGTTTATTAAAACAATTTTTCATCTCTTAAAAAAATGAAATACTTGTTGATCTGATAACGTAATTGTTTCAGTGATTTTTGAAATTTTAATAAAAATTCATGTATGAACATGTGCTTGCACTGAGAGGAAATAATTTTTTTAGCATCCAATTTTAGTGGGTGGTATGAGAAACATAGATTAACAATAATATTGTTATTATTGTCACATTGCACTGCTCTGCTTTCCCTCTTAGTCGGAACTCTGCCTTCACTCAAGAAGGAGCCCGGTTACGACCCTCGTCAGTCGGACATTTAGTGGATCATGTGGTTCACACCTCCCCCAGTGAAGTATTTGTAAATCACAGATCTCCATCCTCCACCCAGGCCAACAGCATCATACTGGAATCATCCCCGTAAGTTCTGCTCTTACCATGCCGCTGTGGCATGCAGGGCTGCTGGAGAGAAGTCAGAGATCTTGGCCTTGAAGAATTTATTGTGGAATGTGGGTCAGGGAGAGCCAGGCAATCTAATAAAATGTGGTTGTTATTTAGGGACATTAGTGTAGATGTTACTGTGAGAAAGAGCTAGATGATACAGAACTGAAGACCTGTGTCTGTCATATTCCAGGTTCAGGATTACAATACCATCCCCACCAACCCAAGCTGTGGGTTTGCTGTAATGTGACCATCAGTGTCTGGATGTGGAACCACAAGTTGGGTTTTTGATAGAATTGAAGAAAAGTTTTAATTCCCACAAGTTTAGAAGTGTTGCTTTTTTGTCAAGGCACAGAAGTGAGCTTTACAAACTACGTAGCCAAAATACCTTTTTGGACATTGCAGTGTATTTATTTGGTATACTGTTACAGAGTTTATTTTTTTAAGCTGACACTGTCAGGCTTTTTTTTTTTTTCTTTTTTCTTTTTTTTTTTTTTTTTAATGCCTAATATTCTTTATACTGTAAGCTTACTTACCGTAGGATACAATGGGCAAGATAAAAACTATTTTTCTGTATTGGGTCCAGTAGGAAGACAAACAAAAAAACCCATTGAGTTATTCAAAGATACTGAAATACTCAATAAATTGTGTTCAGAGTACAGATTATTGGGAAAAATATTTCAATATATAACATTTTATCACTGGCATGGTACCCTCTTAGTATAGCTGAACATGTAATGCCAGATATGCCCTCATAGTTTTGTATAATAATCTCTGTTAGCAGGGAAATTGTACAAATGGTTTCAATTGAGAACTGTAAAGCAGCACATTCCTAATTACATGTTTATAAACAAATGGTATGTCTCAGGAAAAATTACTCTGGAAAACTATTTAAACACAGTTTTAAAACCTTGCTTAGACCGACTGTACTTTCAGTTTTAACAACTCTCTGGAATTTTTAGCAGGGAAATAGAATACAAAGTTTTAAAAGTTTTATAAAATAGCACATGATGCTTTTTACAATAGCTACAATAGTTACAATTTGACCCTCAGCTAGTTATTTAACTTTCAGGGTTATGTAGTATTAATTTGACCTAGTCATGTAAATGATCCTTTTTTTGGTGGACTTTTTAACATATTCACATGCCAAAGGTCTCTCAGAACTGGAACAGTTGTGAATCTTTTCTCGTATTAGAGTTTTGTTGTCCAAAGGCCACACAGGGTCAGGTTCTTTCTGTTCTAAGACTTCCAACTGAAGTCAGTTATGAGAAACCCTTAGTGAATGACACAATGATACAGTGAAGAAAGCACAATTATTAAATACTATCTTTTCTTCATATGCCTTTACTTGAAGTTGTACAAGATTTTCCTGAGTGTTCTGAGGATTTGTTTATTTAGTACTTGATTTCGTGAGTAAATCACCATAGAAATGAATCTTAGAAAGAGAGGAAGTGGTTTTGTACAACTATGGCTGTTTTTTCATGTTTTTGCACTTTTTATGCCCAAGCAGAAAAAGTATTGCTCTTCCATCACTAAGTGTTAGGGGTTCCATTTTTGGGGTTTTTTTCCCTCTTGTTAGAAGCTTAAAACTAAAATTTAATATTCCAGTATAGATCTCTAGTATAAGATACTTTTAAGAATGAGGACATTGACTTTCAAAATTATGTGAATCCCTTTAAGGTCTTTTGAAGGTTTAAGCTGATGTTATTGATTCAAGATTTGCCTTTTATGAAGGAAATAGTTGACATGAGGTTCGTAGTAGCTATATAATTTTAAACTATACTGTTCTACAGTCCAAAAAGCTATTTCTTAATCAATTTGACCTTTCTGGCTGAAAAGATTCGAGTAGTCACTGTGCTAATTTGTCAGAAACTCTTATTTATTGATCAAATTTATATGTGTGAAGAAGAGGGGCTAACCTGACTGGCAATAGGTTTGGTGATCTTTTTGAGTTTGGAATCAACATAGCAAAAGAAATTAACAGTTTCCATGCAGTTCAGAAGGATATTATAGCTTAGCTAATATAACCTTTAATTGCACATCTTTTCTCCATCTGCACATCCTATTCAACACTAAATGGAGAGATAGTGCTTGTAGTTCCCCTAGCTAATTATAACCTCAAATTCCAAAAGCACGTGGTAAGTGTTTAGTTTAATAAATTTATGGGGATGTGTATGGAACTTTTGCTAAATATATTAAAAAGATCAGACCGGATATCTGTAACAAAAATACCCAAAGCTTGCCAGAGCCAGGGTTTGTATGTTATTTTATTATTACGTAAATTGCTGAATTCAGTAACAGAGAGCTGCTTTGCCTGCAAAATAGGCTGCTTTCACTGCCATTGTCTGAGCATTCATAAGGAAATTCAAAGCTGACTGGGCAAATATAAAGCACTGAAGTTTATGCCCGAGGCTTGATTGTTAGTTCTCACAATTCATTATGCTAATATATTACAGAACTTGCATCGCTGCTTGTAAAATACTCATTTAAGTAACTTTTCAAATCTTTTCTTTAAGTTTGTGTGTTCGGTAGGAATTTACTTGTGTTTGTTGACATGTATGTACAGACATCTAGTCAAACATCAGATCCATCTTCTGCTTTTATCAGGACAACTTCTTTTGTGTTTCTATTCATGTTTTCTGTTCCTTTTTTCCTTTGGTTTGAAACTCTCAGGAGTAATTGTTTTCAGGAAAATACATAACTTAAAAGACTGAGTAGTCTGTGCTGGCCAGACTTGAATGAATGAATGCACAGGCAGCTAAAAATCTCTGGGTGACCTTTGTAAGTCGATGTCTAAATAGTTTATAGCTGCCTTGCAGATTTGTTTTGCAAATGTTGACAATCATCATATTTTTCTCTCCTCAAAAATGAATTTAGAAAAGCTGCTTATCTTGAAAAATGAAATGTGCTCTTTTTTCTGTTACTTGCACTGAAAAGTGTTAAGAAATACTATTTTTCTTCCCAACTGTGTTTTGAACATAAGGTTCTTCCGACATCAGACTGAATAATTAGTGCTTTTTTTTTCTTGTAACACTCCATGAAAAAAATATTTTCTGAAAGTTGAAATAAAGCAGAAAAATAGAGAAAAATATTGTTGGGATCTTTTAGAATGTGCTGTTTCTTTCATACACTGACAAAAATGTTACCAGTTTTGTTTTCTAAGAATATTGACTAATTTTTTTTTAAATGAAGCAGAAAGTGTTTGGCATTTCAAAGTGAAGTGTTCTATTTCCCAGTTTTCATGCTTTTTGAAAAAGGTTAATTTTTTTTTTTTTTTAATCAGTATACTCCATTTTGCTGAGATTTTTATTTTTGAACATGTATCTGGGATCTGCCTTTCTTGAATTGCATAGAGACCAATTTTATGGTATGGAGTTTGATGTGTGCCTTAGGTTTTCAGATTTGCAGCAACTTGAAACCTTGTGCAGTCATACTGAGAGTCTTGTCCTGCTAACAGTTCACTGAGGCGAGACTACTAAATACAGTAGAGCTGCTCATGTGGCTGCTCATGTGCGTTTTGGGGGGAGTTATGTGATGAGTTACCACTACAGCTTGCTGATAATGAAAGATCAGTGTCTTCCTTTTTCCTCTGGGAGTGTCCTTCCCTTTCTGCATGGTAGCCAGCCCTGAGATAAACTAGAGGACCCAGACTTGTCCAAAAAGTGGTTTTGGTTGGTTGGTGTAAGCTGCCTTAGCCAAGGGAGGAGGACCAGTTCTTCAAGGAAGCAGGCAGGGATGTGGGTGAAAGAACAGACACCTCTATTTTTGGTGGTAGTATTCTCTTTAGATTTAGCCATAACCTGTAAGTTCATTCTTGATGGTTTATAGATCTGCTATCAGTGGGCTGTTATCTGAAATCGTTAAATGACTTAATAGCACCTTTTAATGGGGTGCTTGTGGAGGATGACATATCCTGCTGGTATTTAGAAACTGGCATTCAAACCAAGTTACTGGGAACTGTGAGCTCACTGCCCTTTTGAGCCTTTCCAAATGTTCTTCTTAATTCTTAAATATAAATCCATATAATGAAAGATGAATCATATATTTATGTAATACAAATTACACAGTTAAGCTTTTATTCCAAGAGGACTAACAAAAGGAAATTCATATTATACAAAAACACAGAGAAAATTTTATTAATCTACAAAGGAGTGCTTGCAGATCAGAAGTAATGGGTTAGGCATGCTAAAACCATTTTTAAGAAGGTCATAGGTAAAAGATGAACTTGCTGGTTCTGTGTACAGTTACTTGTCAAGAAAAATGCTTCAACAGGTGCATACATAAGCTGCCGATATATTCTACTGCACTACATTTTTGAGGTTCTAAAAATACATACAGATAACCATCTCTCAAACTCTTGAGTTTCTTCTGACGTTTTCAGTTTATTTGCAACCCTGAAAGAACTGTCAATATCTCATGATTGTTCCACTTCATATTTCTGTTTTGGTATTTAGATCTCAAGAGACTCCTTTAGATGGGCAGCCTCCAGCGTTACCACCCAAACAATTTAAAAAGAACAGTTGGAACCAAATTCATCATTCACACTCACAGCAAGAACTGGATAACCATATTAATGAAACATTTGATGTTCCTGCATCACCTGAAAAATCCACCGTAAGTTTTTTGATCCAGTTGAACCATTCTGCTTTTTATCAGAACGATGGTCTTATTTTACATGAGCTTGGTTCTGAAGCAGTTCAGAGCTGCTGGAGCAGTGCTTTGTCAATTGACAGCAAATCACTACATTGGGATGGTTATGCAAACCTTTTGAGCGTTAGCTTTTCAGAACGTGCAGAAATTTCTGCCTAACCTCTTCTTTGAGAAGTCATTTGCCATCAATTTTAAAGAAGACATTGCAGGTGTTTAATCTAGCTTTAGCTAAAAAGCTAAACCTGAAAATGCCTACCAGCTTCTAAAGTAGTTTTATCAGGAGAAGCTTCTTGAGTCTGTGGTTGCATTTCTCATCAGAATTTCCAAGAAAGAGAGTATCAAGAGGCCTGTGATAGCAAATAGAAAAATATGAGCAGAAGTTCTTTTTCCATAATCAAGCATGTATGAGATGAGTAAGATAGTCAGTTGATTGTCTGACTGAGGAGAGATCTCCCTGATCACTTTTGTGATTTTTGTCCTTCCAGAAGTTTTCCAGTGGTTCTAGATTTTATACTGATGTGAACAGTAAATAGGACAAGAAATGTGTTGGAGGGTGGGAAAACATCCAGATGTAGCAAGTACTGTGTAAACAGTTTTGTCAGCCTCAGGCATTCAAAATTATGAGTCACCTCCCCAAACTGATATTTAGAAATGCCTTAGTTTGGTTTTTTTTTTGCATCCTGAACTAAAAACCTATGGTGTTCTGTTCTCTCAGGCCTTACAACAAAGTTAAGATTTCCTTAAAGCCCCTGTTTCATTTCTGAGCTGGGGTTTTAATAAAAGACTCAAAAGTGAAAGTTTTAATTTTTTGAGTGTTTTGGGAATGTTGTGAAAGTTTTTGTTATAATTAAATTATGAAACAGAATTTGTAATAGCTTTGTCTTCAGGCAGTGCTTACCTGAGTCACCTTAAAGCACTGTTCTGTTTTGAAAGATAACACTACTTTAGTCATCAAGTTTTTCTGCCCCGTATTCAGTTATCTTTACCAAACTGACAAAAATAACTTTCACTTGTTTTTTTAACTCCTTTTAGTTCAGCAAAACCAACACAGCTGTGTGAATGAGATTGTTTTTTCTCTGTGCATTGTCAGTGTGATTATTTGCTGTGCTCCAGTGGGGCAAATTTATGCAGTCTCGCTGAAGGCAGCACACTGTTGTAATTGAACATCTAATTTGGTCTGCTGATGACTTTTTATTTTGGGGATTGCAGAAGAAGGAACATAGCATGACTGAAAATTTTGGAATGTTGTTTTGTTTCAAAATTGCTTTTCTGACCAGAATTCAGGTTCCTGCACTGCTAAAGTCTTCTGCTGTTCCATCTCAAATATTTTAGGGAATACTCCTCACCATTTGAACTTCATAAAGCTGTTGTATGTTGCATGTATGGAGTGTCTGTGTTGAAAGGTAGTAGGACACATATGGGAATGACAACTTTTTACTCCATCTGCAATCCCTAAGTGTCCAGTCTGAGAATGTCAGAAGTTCTTGAAAGTACTTGAAAACAGGTGTGGTCAAAATCCCTTCAGTCAAACACATTAAGGATGGCATACAGCCCTCTCTACACACTTGCATTATAAACTTCTGCTCAAAATAGCATCTTAAAGCAGGAAATCAGCATTTCCTTTCTGTCTGGGGAATGCAGTGGCACAAAAGCTGCCAAATGCTGCAGGTGAGCACTTGGTTGATGTTCATTCTGTCTGATCTCCCACACCGGTGAGCGTAGGCTGAAATCACTGACATATCAGGCTTCCTAAGACTCTTCCTTTTCATTAGTATCTTTTGTGCCACTACTTTCCCAAATTTTTCACTTTTTCATTACTGTGAATGCATTTGGCGAATTTTGTTTTGTTTTAATCAAGAACAGAAGACACCTGCAGCTGAGTTAACTACTATGAGCCAAGTTGTGCAGACTTCTTTAGCCTAGTGAAACTCCAGGTTCTGAACTTTCTAACATATAAAAATACTTGCTTTTATAAGTTTGTTGTGTATTTTTCCGAGTATGAGTCTTCTGCTTTGCTGTAACTGGTAACATTGAAAACTTCCTTGAAACACATTTCTTTATTACTTTGCATTCTTACTATAGGAACTATAGACACACTAGCTAATATTCAGTCTGTAAAATAAATAGAGATGGGAACCAGCAAAAAAATCACTTCAATGGCACTAGGTTGGTTTTTTTCATTTAAAGATTAAAAAGGTAGCTAGTATTCCTTAGTTTATTGGCATTTCCTTTAACGGTGTTGTTGTCATCCAAATAAAATCAAGAAGAAAGCAGCTATAATTTTCAGAGGTGAATCATTGCAGAGTATATGTCACACCTCATACTCCACTAGACTGGAAATGGAGTAAGGGATAGGGAACCAAGATTTCCTTGCATGCTACTGGCATATTGCAGTTAATAGAAGCAAAAGGACATCTTCAATTATCTTCCTTTTCATTGTATTACATTCTTATTGCAGCTCTTCACTGTGGTCTTACTTAAAATGAATTTAAGAAATTTCCATTGGCTATGCTGTTTTTATTAGAGTTTTGAAGCCAGTTAGTCTTTTCTAATATTCATTCTTACTTGTAGCTTACTTTGACAGAATAGGCATTTAAATTAGTTACATCCAAGACTCTTAAACCTATAATTTTTCCCTTTTATGCAAAACCAAGGTGTTTGTGTTCTCGATTGATATATTTTCAAGTGTCCAGGAGCAATTATTTGATAAGGAAATTGCAGAATTATTAAATACAATATCCTCAAAATCTAACTGTGAACAAAATATATACTTATATAATATAACTTTTGTCTTTAGCCCAATGGTGGTGTCCCCCATGACAATCTTGTTATGATCAGAATGAAACCAGATGAAAATGGAAGGTTTGGCTTCAATGTAAAGGTAACAGTACATCTATTTCTTTGTGTTTATTAAGGTTATTTTCTGACATTTGGGGTTTCTTACTAATTTAATTTGTTTTTAAAGGGCGGATATGATCAGAAGATGCCAGTAATAGTGTCCAGGGTAGCTCCAGGAACACCTGTAAGTTATCAAAAAAGCAGACTTTGTAGCAATATCTGTGTATCTTGAAGGATGTACTGAAAATGATAAATTATTTTCTAACTGCCTGTGAAAATTAGGTTTTGCTATAACATTATCAGAACAAAGCAAATTACATGCAGTGAGAATTTGATGGGGCTGTATAACATATTTTTTAAAGTTCTTCAATCCTCAAAAGTATTTTTTTTTCCTGCTGAAACAAAGTTTAATTTCTGAAAATTACAAGGCATTACAGATGCTCAGTATGCACTGGTACTTGAGCTGTGCCATCCTAAAAATACTTTTACTTTATTGCTTTTTTTAAATATAGACATTCAGTAATTTCACATAAATTACATATTGAAAGAGTGTTAAAAATAACTAAAATAGCAAATGTCTTACTTCAGTGACAGATGTAGCTGAGTAAAGCCAACATGTAGATTAAAACCAGACATTATGAATCATTCATCAGGTCTGATTGTGTGTTGTTACTGATGTTTAGTGACTATAAGAGTGTCTCCAAACTAGGCACAGTATTTGTCAATTAATGGCCAGAAATACTGACCTGGTATTCAGCTGACTGGAGTCAGCTCTGCTGATAGGTGTTGGAGTGGAGTTAACCATTTATTTGCCCCTTTTTTTTTTTTAAGTCTTTGAAAGTATTAAAATGTTTGCTGAAATAATTCTTCATGTATCTTGTTAATTATTATCCCTGAAATATTTAATAACCTGAATAGTTTTGGCTTTAAACATTCACTCTGTAGGGAGAAGACAGTTAGTGATGGCTTGTGCTCTTTCTTTTCTGCAATGATGTCTAGACTGTGATTATAATAACAATTTTTATCCCCTGATTCCTCTCCCTGGGATTACTGGGAGTTGTACATTGTTTTTTGCCATTACCATTGCAGTATTTGAGACCTGAAGCATTTAAGCCTGTGAAATTGATTTGGACACGGTTTCGCCATGTTTCTCCCCTCCCTGCAAAGATAAAAACATCCTGCTTTTTAATTGCCTCTACAAAGAGTGATTCAAACAGAGGAGCTTTCTGCATTAGTTGAGGGGTAGAGTAACAGCTGCTGAAAGACACATTACAGTGCCAGTCACCTCCCAGCTGCAAATGGGAATGGCACTGCCTGTGTATTGTGTAACTCTTGGCTTTATCATTTGAATACAGTGCAGCAACCATAGCAACAGGGCTGTTAGGATTCGAGAGCCCAAGTATAGTTACTTTAAGTTATTTTAAGGTAAGAAATTGGTAATGGCTTGTGTTACAGATGGTTTTGTTTTTTTCCCTCAACCTTGCAGGCTGATCTGTGTGTCCCTCGTTTGAATGAAGGGGACCAGGTTGTCCTGATTAACGGCAGGGACATAGCAGAGCATACCCACGACCAAGTTGTAATGTTTATTAAAGCTAGCTGTGAGAGACACTCAGGGGAACTTGTGCTCCTAGTTCGACCCAATGGTGAGTGGCTTGTACGTCATAATTAAAAATAAAAATCCACACCCTGCTCTCATTTTCTAACCTCTGTTTTGTGTCCTGGCATGGAATGTTTACCCTGTAAGAAATAACTCCCTTCCCTGAAAAGGAATTGCAACAGCACAGTGTATTGATCCCATAATCTAAGGAGCTGTGTGTAACTAAGTGTTGCAAAAAAATAAAGAAGTCAGACATCAAATATTTCTAACAGACAGCTAATTTAAATTTTGTTCTCACTCTCATTGATAAAAATGTCCAGAAAGCTATATGGATATTGAATATATTTCATAAGGTTATTGTTATTCTCTTAAGGAAAATTTAAGCTGAGCACAAACAAAAAGCCCCTCACCAAATACTTAGTGTTTAAGTGACATTGGAAGTCAATACATACAAAATCCTTCCATATATCTTTAAAACAATCCAAAACCACTGGTAACATTTCTACTTGAGGAGTCTTAGTAGAAGTGCTAAAATGCAATCTAAATAAAAGCTTATGCAGTGTATTCACAAAATACACTGTTGGATCACAGCCAGCAAATGGGCACTGGATTTAATTCTGCTGCACTTCTTGACTACAGTGGAATTGGAGAGGAAAAAGCAGAATGAAAAATACTGATGCTTAATTGGAATAATTGAAATTACTTTTGCAGAGTACCTCATTCACCTCATAAAAATTTTTCCCTTTTTCATTAATTTGCACTCCCCACTTACGTGTTCTGTCATTCTGTGTGTAAGTTCTCTTGCACCTTAGTGTGCTTACTTTGTTTTCAGACAAAATTATGAGCTTTGTTTGCACATTTTCTAAAACAAACTGTCTTTCCCCTTGCATGTTGATTATCTTTGTATTCTGGATAAAAACATGTGAGTTGTAGAAGTGAGGAGTTGCCAGTTTCCTTCTTTGTAGTGATGTAAAATAATTTAAAAAGAGGCTTTTGAACAGCATATGTCTGTTATGTGTAGCAGAGGATGCATACAATTTCTGAGCTTATAGGCAAGGCACACATAGAGCATTGATAGCTTCATAATGCCATGTATTAAATGCAATTTTCTCAGGTGGTCTGCACATCATGCCCTCATTACTGAAGCCTAAAATGAGTTCTAAGTGAATTGTAAGTAAAATGTAAATGCAGCTATAATGATATCAGAGGCATATGCGAGAATCTGAGATTTGAGAGTTATATCAGACAAGGCAGGGTATAATGTGAGTTTTGATACGAGTCCCCCTTGCTGATGGGGACTAAAATTGATGTGCTAATAGGTGTGGATTTTTCTACAGGAGAAATGTGGTGGTTTTGCTATTTTAAATAAATGACTTACAGCTAACTTTAGTCAAACAGCATCTTCAGAGCATTCATAACTTTTCTTGTTCTAGCTGTCTACGATGTTGTGGAAGAGAAGCTGGAGAGTGAGCCTGATTTTCAGTACATCCCTGAGAAATCTCCACTTGATGGTGTCCATCAAGATGATAATGCTCTGAGGGAGTCCATGATTCAATTAGCAGAGGGGCTTGTCACTGGAACTGTCCTGGCTCAGTTTGATGTGAGTACCAGATCGCCTGGAGCCGGGGGCAAGTTCCATGTCTTTTGGGATAGCAATTATTTTAAACAAAGCAGATTTCAGTTAAATTTCAGTACAGTCAGCATCCTTTAGGAAAACAATTGCCTTACACTCTCAAAAGAAAAATAGCCAAGGGAAAAAAATCAATCCTGTATTGTATGTGCAAATTAAGCATACCTAATCCTGAGCTTTAGTTTTATAAATGGTTTCATTGATTACTTACACTTCTTGTGGTTATCAGGGACATGCTAATAAAATACTTTTATAACGATGAAGGCTGAAGAATGTCTACCAAAATTGTGTTCTGTACTCAGGCCTTCATTCCATACCTAAGTTGCTGTAAAAACTGAATGACACTGAGCTGTTGACATTCTATAGGCATTCTTGATGAGGGAAGGTAAAATAGCCAATGGAAAATACTGCCCTAATGATAAAGGCTAATGTAACTGTGTTTTTTATAAATAGTTGATTTTTATTGACATAATTCAGAACAGTAGTTCATTTTCTGTGGGGCATTAAGCTGCTGATAGCCATGAACTTTCTTCAGCTCTGACTTGTGCCTTGGTGATACCACTCTTAAATGCATGAGATCAAGTGGCTTAAAGCAGGAAACAGTAGGCTTGTAAAACACAGGAGTGCAAATTCTGTGATTTCCTCACCAAATGGAGACCTAGCATTGTATTTTGCAACATATATCTATAAAATACATTTTATATACTATTCTTTAAGAACTTTGGTAAAATTTCCTTTTATATTTAGAAAGAGCAGATTTTTTTTCCTAAGTTATTTAAAATTCTGCTTTAATATAAGTTTTATTCTCCCTAGCAGGTTCAGTGTTGTAAAAGTTTTTTAAACTGCTTTTTTGGAATCTGGATCGTTTCACTGATTTTTTTGTAGTGCAAGGGTTGTGGCAATGCATGACTAAAGCATGAAAGGGAAGGAACCTCTCAAAGGCAATTTTGTGCAGGAAAAGTGCAAGGTAACCAGGATTTGCTCTACAGTTATTTGAATACAGAAGGACGTCTGGGGAAAAAACCAAAAATTCTGACTAAAAGAAGTGCAGTGTGGGTAGATGCCTATACACAACATAATCTGCTTGCCCTAAATGACCAAGTGGGATGTCAATATCAGTGAATTAATTTACCACTATACAATACTACTTTTTCTCTGGATCAGTGTTCTAGTGGAAGCTTGAAATTTCTATGTTCATTTTCTTTAAACAAATTTTGGCTACGTCTTGGTCATTTTCAGTGATTCCAGAGCATAACTAAATTTATAGTGCTTTATTTTTAAAAGTATATTCATGTTTGTTGAAGCCACTGTTGCTCCATAGTTTATGTTCTAAAAAGCACCTCTTTTTAGAACAAATTTTATTTAGGCAAATAATATAATAATGAGACTATTGCATCTATTATGTTCTGACCATCAGCTTTGTCTTTTAGCAATTGTATAGGAAAAAGCCTGGAATGACAATGTCTTGTGCCAGATTACCTCAAAACATTTCCAAAAATAGATACAGAGACATTTCGCCTTGTAAGTATTGCTATGTCTGTATGTGCTCTGAAAGTATTTTACTGCAGTTACTAAATAAGTAACATCTTTCTAAAATTATTTTCAGATGATGCTACACGGGTTATTTTAAAAAGTAATGAAGATTACATCAATGCAAATTATATAAATGTGAGTAGTATTTCTCAAAGTGCTTCTGACATTAGGTAATTCTACAGTTTTTCGATGAAAAAATTGATATCAAAAATCTTTTTTTTTAATAAATCTTGTTCAGGCTAGAATGGCTACTAAGCCTCTAGTCAGGTGATTTGAAATTTCCTGTAGATATATTTCCTTCCTAATGTTTTGTGGCACATCTTTTCAGAAATGTTAAAGTCTAGCCCTGCATTTAATGTGAAAAAATGCAAACTGAACCCAGCCCTCTCCAGAGCAATTAATTCTTCTTTTCTGATTACTTTTCTGACAGTTGTGTTCAACAACAGTAAAGTTTAATTTGGCATCAATTTCTTTTCCTTCTTATTTATTTCATTGTTAGTAACAGAAAAATTACAGCTACTTACTTTGATGAAAAAAACCCCAGATATTAAAATTCTGAGATCTGTGTTTTAAAAGCTAGGGTCAAAAACCCACAGAGCAAGAAATATTTGCACCTGAATTATTTGCCAACTGTTCAGTCATTTCTTTTTCACCCATTAATCTTCATTATGGCAACTGCATGACTGTCAGTTCATATGTAAAGTGTATTTGAATCTTTGTAGTAATTTTGCATGTGAAACCCTTAAAGAATTTTGTGCCAATTCATATTTGCTAGCCTTTTAGAAACAGAATTAATGTCATGGATGCTTTTTAAAAAATTAGTTACTAAACTGTAAATGTCTGATGCCTGACTTTCAATTGCTGTAGGAATTGAAATAGTGACTTTGTCTTCTTTTAGATGGAAATCCCTTCTTCCACAATAATAAACCAGTACATTGCTTGCCAAGGTCCATTACCGAACACTTGTCCTGATTTTTGGCAGATGACTTGGGAGCAAGGCTCTTCCATGGTTGTGATGTTAACAACTCAAGTAGAACGGGGCAGAGTAAGTAAAACATTTCCTTAAATGCCACTTCCATAATCTTCTAAAAAACTGTTAGTGATTAACCTTTAAAAATTAGAGGAATATATTGTGATGGCCTATAATGTGTCAAGGGGATAGTAGGAAGTGGTTTTAAACTAGAAAAGTGTAGGTAGAGTAGATATAAGGAAGACATTTTTACAATGTGAGTGGTGAAATACTGGCACAAGTTGCCCAGAGGTGGTGAATGTTCATCTCTGGAAACAATGAAGATCATGTTGGATGGAGCTCAGAGCAACTCAATCTAGTTGGAGAGGTCCCTGCTCATTGCAGGGGGCTGGACTGGATGGTCTTTAAAGGTCCATTCCAACCAGAACTGTTCTATCATTCTGTAATTGTTTTTCATAAGAGCAGTGCCTTATTAGTTCTTTTGAAATGATGAGTCTTAGATTTTAAACCTTCTGGTGTTGTTAATGCAGCCAATAGTTAAACTTTGTTCAGTCCTGAAATGCACTTAACTCTTCATATATTTCCTCAAATACTTTCAGTCTTCTCTGTTTGATTCCTTATTGTAAAGTAAAAAGCATCTAGAATTTAGCTTCATAGAACTTTTTTTCTCTAAACTTCAAATAAAGGACTCTAGGAAGTTCCATCAGTTTTCATAGAGTACTTCCTTGATATGTAGTAAGATTACTTTTTAAGTCAGCCTAATACAGCTTTGTAGGGTTATATCACATGCCTGGATGGCTGTCTTATCAAGGATTTCCTTAAAACTTAAACTCTAAAATTTCCCATTAAATGTTAATTCTGTTATAAAGATTTGTTTAATTGTGTGAAATAATCATTGCCCTTTAATTTGTTTATAAAATGTGTTAAAATGGAGTACTAGTAATAGTAATAGTAATTAAGGGTTAAAATTAGTAAAAATGATTGTGTATGGTGCTATAAAAGGCCTCAGGTGTATTTTGTGGCTTGTTTGGTTTTGGTTTAAGCCGTAGTTTCTCCTCAATAGCTTTGGATTTCATGCTGTTCTATCATTTGGAGACAGGCAAAACAGTCAAGTGTGGTCATACACACAGTGTAATTCCAGAGTTACTTGGTTTAGTCTGGAACATGCACAGTAGCACTGGCTGTTTAAGTGTGTGGACAAAAATGACTGTCTACAATAATAGTGGAGTGGAATTCCTCCATATCAGGATTTCTTTTGAAGATGGATTTATAGTGCCTTGTGGCTGTTCTGACCAACTTGGACTGTAGTTCTGCTGCCTCTATATATTCTGACTTTTTAACAAGCATGTACTTGCTGTGAGGTCAGGACTCTAAATAGAATTAAAATAATTGAAGGGAAGTTGCAGTGGTTTTAAACCATTTTTCAGTGACTCAGTGTTTGCATGATGCTGCCTCCTCCCAAATAAACATGATTAGAGGGAATTTCAGTACAAGTGCCCTTTTACTTTGAGTTTTCTTTGCAGATCTGCTAAGAACAGACTTGCAATAGCAGTTCTCTGAGGTTCCCCCACCCCTTCAGTAATGATATTTGTGGAGTTCTTTGGAGAGCTGCTTAATAATGAAATAAAAGGCCTTATCTGTCTTATACCCATAGGCAGACTCCCTGCTCTAAAGCTGATCATGAGGCTTCTGACATCACCATCCCACTGCATGCCGGGATGTCTCAGTGGAGCAGGAAGTCTGCAAATCTGGCTGCTCTTAAAGATTCGCCAGGTGGGTTGGAAATGCAAAAGTACACTTGAGCTGAAATGACCTCTGTAATTAGGCATTCAAACCATATTTCAGAAAATCATAGTGTTTGAAATTTTCATTCACATTTGAGGACTTGACTGGAAGTCCACCATCTTCACCCCTTATTTTCTGCATTAGCTTAGCAACTTTTTTGTTGCATATTTCCCTTTTTTTTTGTTTGTTCTTTTCCCTTATGAATGTACTTTGAGAAAACCAGATCAGGATTTTGGAGGTCAGAAATATTTATAAAGCAGCATCTTTGTCAGTCAAGTGTTAAGATGGAATATTTATAGATAAAGTCTTAAAAAATTGTAATGGAAGTTTAAGGCATCCATCTTCAGTTAAACCAACTGCAAGAGCTGGGGCATGTGTCCTCTTGGAAAGAGAAACAGGAAATCTTTATGATACCTTATTTTATAAAGAGTAATTAGGTAACAAAGTCTATTTGGTAAGTAATTAAATAGCGTTTACAAAATGATCAAAATAATCTGTAACAAAGAAAGGTATAAAAACTAGAGGAAATTAAAATTATACTCTGAGTTTAAACACAGGCATCTTTAAAAATGTGTTGACCTTAGGTTAAATGCCATCAATACTGGCCAGAGCCATCTGGAAGCTCATCATATGGGAATTTTCAGATTACCTGCCATTCAGAAGAAGGAAATCCTGCTTATGTCTTTCGAGAAATGACATTGACTAATCTGGAGGTAAAATCTTAATATATTTTCATGTATTAATCTGCAGAATCCTTGGATACTACCCATAACCTACATAGATTTTCTTTTCGTCTTGGTGGCATATCCATGTAAATTCAAGTGTTTTATTCTAGAACCTTCTAGAAAATTAATTGTCATTCCTAGGAGAAATTCTGTCCATAAAATGATAACAAACTTTTCATAAGCGAAAATATCACTGAGATTCATTTTTCATAATCATATCAATTGGATCACATGAAGGATGTGTTATTTATCCTCGAAGTTTTTATTGGAGTCTTTCATAACCAGGCCAAAGAAGGAGAGTAATAAAAGAAGTTGAGAAACTTGTTATTCCCTAGATGCTTTCAGAACATGAGACATTAGAGGTGTTTCATCATCACACTGATGATGCAAAATCTTTGTAGAGGCTAATAGTTCTTAATAATTCCATCTTGAACAATATGTGCAAGAAAATGGAAGATAAATCCTGCTGAAAGATTAATCTGGCATGGTGACTACATGTAAACAAGGACCTTTTTGAACATGCATTGCATGATTTTCAGGGCACGTGTACTTTTCAGAGCCTCCCCAGCCAGCATTTCAATGTCAGAAATGTTTGGAAATGAGTGTCTGGAATTTAGTTCACATAGTTATTTCTTGCTGCTTGAGTTACCAGTTGAGATGCCAGTTTGATAGAGGTGCTATTTAGTCAATCTGCTGTTAAAATTCCTGCCCCTGTTCTGTTGAGACAATTGCTTATCTGCTATCAGCCGTGGAATCTCTGTAAATGATTCAGTGCCTAAAGGCTATTTAAAGTGCAGTAGCTCCTCTTCTTTTGAAATTCGACTCTGGTTGCCCAGGCTGTCCCCTCCCCTAACCAGAGGCCAATTGATTATATTTGTGATACCAGAGCAAGGGAGGGGAGGGAGTGGAAAACAAAGTCATTGTGCCTTGTGGGTGTAGGAGGGTTCGATCAAGCCAAAACACTGCTGCTGTTCACACAGGGTCTGAAGGAAAGCTTTTATGTCTGATCTCCCCTCCCTACCCCACTTCTGTCATTTGATCTTGTGAGATGCTATCTTGTTTTGTTAAATTTGGTTTGCTAATAATATGACCACCTTCTTGTATATCTAGTGTTCAGGTAGATTGCTGATATCCTTGAACTGCTTTGCTATTATGTGCTCTGTAATTTTTTCCACCTCTTGAAGATAGAAGAATTTGTGGATTTCCTTTCTTATTTTTAAGCAAAAAAAAAAAAAAAAATAGAAAAAGTAATTGTAAAATCCAGGATGACTGATGGTTAGTGCTAACAAAGCACTGCTAGTTGCCTGAAGCCACTTTGATTATGGGTACAAGTTGCTATAAATGTACTATTGATTTTTTTATTATTATTTTTGGGGTTTTTTTTAAATGGGACTTGAATTACCCTTGATTAAATGTCATGTTTCTGATTAGAAAGAGGAAAGCCGCCAGCTAACCCAAATCCAGTACATTGCATGGCCTGATCATGGGGTTCCTGATGATTCCAGCGATTTCCTCGATTTCGTGTGTCTTGTGCGAAAGAAGAGGGCTGGCAGAGAAGAACCTGTGGTTGTTCACTGCAGGTATCATATTTTTTTCCAATTTTATTTAAATCATCAAAGTGAACTTTTTATCATCAAATAGCTGTTCTGTGCTTTGTTCTTGAAATACATATTTAATAGTATCTGCTTTGGGGATGACAGGAAAACTCAACATTGAAATAAAACAAATATTTAATGTGGTAATCGCATTTCAATAAGCAAGATTTTGAATAGCAACGTGTTGATCTGTTCAGGCATTTTGCTGGGATGTTTTGTTTTGTTTGCAATTTAAATGCTTGTGGTAACAATCTACATAATAATTCAGGGAAATGGCAAAAGGTACTTGGTAACCATGAGGAATGAGTTCCTATTCTACAAAGCTCTAGAGTAGATGTGTAAATGATCCATAGTGGAAAATGCGGGTGGTTTATTAAAAGATCAGTTAAAAGACATTTTCTCTCAAGTCTGCAGTCTCAGGCTATGTGGTATTTTGATACTTATATTAAGATGAGACATTTTTCTCAACAATTTACCTTTGTCATGAGTTAAAATAACTGTTGTTTAGATCTTTACATACACATGAAATGTAATTTTTCTTTTCCTTGTGTAATACTTTGTTATAGCATTCTCCATTCCTTCAGTGAATTTCAAGACCTTAATCATTTTATAATACCTGGTTAGTAAACTAGAATAATACCAATTGTTTTCAAATGAACATGTGCTATCATAGTTCTTGGGGAGCAGTTCTGTGAATATTTGACCTCTCAATTCTGAATATTCCCCAAAGACTTAGTGTTCCTGAGTCAGGCATGTATCATTCTTTTCAGAGAGAAGCTGAAAAGTGTAAGAGATAAAAAAAAATTTAAAGACTTTTATTGAAGGAGGTGAAAGAAAAAGAAAAATACACCTTGTGTATCACAAATTGTATTTCATTAGTTCTGCTTTCAAGTTCTGTTTTATGCAGGTCAGGGTGAATCTTACTGACTAGGAAAACCAGAATGCCAGTGTCTTCTCAGCTTCCATTATTTATATACTTCTGGTTAATATGGTTGTGAAAAGCTGGTGAAAATGGCAGCCAAATACACCCTATATGACATAAACAGTGCAGAAACACTGGAACAACAACATTGGACAGTAGGAACAGTTTCATTCATCTCAGGGAGGCACCAGTTCAGCTCCAAACTGATAATTTCAATGTGTAATTGAAGCTTTATGAAAAATTTATGTTTTACAGAAGAAAAGAGATGGATTATCACAGTTGAACATAATTTACTTAATTGGCCCAACTTGGTGTCTGTTGGGAAGTATAACCAAATTCCAGCAGGGAGTCAAGCAGAAGGACACCAGGTGTTCCTCCATATGGTGCATGCACTCTATTTTTAACATCTCTTCAGAATAATAGGACAGGGCATTAGTGCAACAAAATTTGGTTTTAGTACAAAGCCACCAACTTTAGTGTGAGGAATCCAAGAGCTAATGGAAAATTATTTTATTTTGTACAATAATAATAATTTAAAAACAAACTGGTCCAAACCCACAGAGATTATAAAGCAACCAAGACCTTAAGGAGCTGGAAAGGTTTTTATGATGTTGTGTTATGTGGTTATTTTTATCTTTACAAGGTCTTACTAGTTTTGTTGAACAGTTTCTAATTCTTCTTCTACGTGAGATAGGAACTACCCATCCTGTCTATGCCCTTCATGATTTTCATGCCCTATCTCAGTGTTCTACTCTGTCAGTCAGTGATTGCCTTTTCTAAGCTGAAGGGTCCTTTCCTACCTTGTGTTTGTCATAGGGAAATTACCACATTTTCCATCGTTGTTGCCCTCTGAATCTTTTAAAATTGTAAAATGAGTCATTAGGTTCTTTGACAGTTACTGTTGGTTTGTGCTTGGATTTAATAAAGCACTCTGTATTTAAGTTCTATACATATAAATTCTAGAAATATAAATATTACAGAATCATTTTATATAACCAGCACATGTACGTCTTGTCTGAAAAAGCTTATGACATCACTGAAATATAGAGTAGCTTTAATGCCACCTTCTGGACAAAGATTTAAATAGTAGTTTAGCCAGACTTAATTTGCAGTAACTCTTTAAAATCAGAACAAGTGGCTTTCAAAGTTTGAAATGTTGATATTAATCACTTTAGATCCAAATACTTTCATTTATTGTATGAGTTTGGATAATGCTGGCATTTCAAAGTATGTATTTGTTCCTATATTCCAGTATGGGGAAACATTTGTTGTCCATTTCAAAAGTGCAACATTAATTGAAAGATTTGAAACTGTTCATTGAATTCAAGGTTAAATATTTAGTCTTTAAGGCTTGCCATTTCTGGAAAAGCATAGGTGTACATAAAACAAAGTAGATGAGTCTTTAGATTTGTTATATTTTTAAGGAAAAAATGTTTGTCTGTAAGCTCTCTTGATAATTTTTCCATTCTGAGATGTGTATGTTATGGTACTTCCTTGTCTTGAAAGGGATTGCTATCATGTATTCCTTTTAATAGCAAGAAAACAATCCTTATTGTCACACTGTAGAAGTTTCTAGTAATTGTTCTTTTACTTACTTGGAAATAGGAAGGTATGCATTGCTTGAAGGACATGAGTATTATTTTATTGGCCCAACATTCCAGAAATGATCATTTCAGCAATGGTCCAACTGACACGTGTCCAGCATGCGCGTGTTTTGTTATCCTCTAGATGTCAGTGTGGTTTGTAATGGGATCTTAGCAGACATCTCTGTCAGCTCTGCTCAGGGAATGGCTGGGCGAGGCAGTTCCTCCTGCAAGGAGCAGCAGTTCTCTACTGATGGGTTTTGCTCTGTTCAGGCAGGACAGAGGCTGCTTCCAGACACAGACACAACCAGTCCTATCCCTGCCCCAGCAGTATGGGAGTCATAGTGGTCAGCCCTGAGAATCCAGGAGAAAGAAGGTCTTTAAGTATGAGCAGTACTCCAGACACTTGATTTCATTTTCCACTTTGTGCTTTTGTTGCTGTTCCAGTGCTGGGATTGGCCGGACAGGAGTTCTGATCACGATGGAGACAGCGATGTGTCTCATTGAGTGCAATCAGCCGGTTTATCCTCTAGATATTGTAAGAACCATGAGAGATCAAAGAGCCATGATGATCCAAACACCTGTGAGTATCGTCCCTGCTGTTCCGGGCTGCAGAACAGTAATTTCCTATGATCCAGACATACTGGATGGATTTTTAATGCACTTGTTGATCATAACGTGGAGATCACCTTTACCCGATGTAGCTGTAGCCTTGGCTTCAGGCAAAAATAAATTCTTAAGGCTATTGGAAAGCAGCAATTCTTTGTATTTCTTTGAAAAAAAAGCAGTAGCTGTTTCAGAGATAACCTGGCAAATAATGACAAAAAGAAAATTTTCAGCAGTGTAAAAATCACTCAGAGAAGAAAGCAGGAGCCTAATTCTAGGTGTTAAGAATCAGAGTAGTGTAAAAGATAAACACAGAAAGAGCCAAGGCATGCAAGAAAAAACTTCAGTGACGAAATTTAGTGATTTTTTTGTTGCCATGTTGCCTTAGTTGTAATGGAAGCAAGCCTTAACTATGCCCTGTTAATGACTTAAAGGGAAATTATCAGAGAAATAATATTTGTAAAAATCAGTGTAATTAAATCTCATGCGAGATGCATCAAAGCAATCCTAATTGCCTTTTTATTAGTCTAAAAAAAGTAACTTACTGAAGGATTCTTTTGGGGGTTTCATGGCATTTGATATACCTTAAGATACCAGAACTTTTCGTGCACCTGTAAGGTTTGGGTTTTGTGAGATAATTTGCGTATTATATTTCAGATTTGTAAGAGTTTTAGAAAAGATTTAGAAACTTGTTATTGTATCAGTCAGGTATTGCTAATCTCTAAGAGCAGTTTGTGTTCACATTTTTAGAAAGTACCTAAAAAGGGTGAAAAGGTGGAGTTGTGTTGTCTTTCCGAAAGGGAAAAAAGAAAAAAAGAGACCTGGATTTTTGGTTGTTCCAAAATTTGTATAGTTCCAGGTTTTATTATTTTTTTGAAAGAGTAATCATGAGTAATGGGTGTAGTTTTACTCACAGTGTACAGCATTTAGAGAGAAAGCATCTTGAAGGAGAAAGGGCACTAGATCCAGTGTGAAATCACGATTACTTGAAAGTAGTTACTGTAGTAATTTTCATGTCCCTGCTGCTGTTCTCTAATAAAATTTGAATAAAACTTTTTTGTTCTTCAGAGAGTATTAAGGCTGACAAAAAGTATGTATGTGTCTCTATTTCTAGTTCATCAGTCATTCAGTGCCGCTGAATTCATGTTCCAGTACTCATGTTTCACTAAAAAGTTGTTGTATTCAGGTAGCACAGGAACGATGATACATGAAAAATAGCAAAGGATGTGTTTGTGACAGTTCTTCAGGATGGATAGCTGTCTCTCTAACATATGTAGAGGGGGAGAAAGTGTTATTAGTGAAGGTAGGAGTTGCAGTGGTGAGGGTTCTAACTGCATTTTTTCACAGTATGTGCCCAGAATAATCTGGTCTCCTCGTTTTTCTTAGAAAACAAAAAATTTCAAGATTCAGTGAAAAGCAGCTGTTTAGTGCATCGGAGGAAGAAGGTCTAATAATGGAGTTTGGGGTTTTTTTGAGGTTTCATGACCATCAGCCGAAGTTGCCGTTCCTCCTTTGGCAGCCGGAGCTGGGCCCGTGTGTGCCGCGGGGGGGCGCTGTGCGCCGCCAGCTCAGCCGCCCTCGGGGCGCGCTGGGACAAACGCGGATTTATCCCAAAGGAGAGAAATGAACTGTTTCATATACACGCGACAGGATTGCAAATAATGGCTCTAGTGCTAGATGTGTTCCTATGTTAATCTCTTAAGATCTGACATCGCTAACTGTTCCACAACACTGACAGTGCAGGTGTGCTGGAGTTCTAACCAGCATAGGCTCATTGTGCAGGATGCAGTGTGAGTTGTGGCGCTTTGCATTTATTTTGGTTTGTTTTCATTACATTCTAATTTGATTACTGTCGGGTTTTTAAACTATTATTTGAATAAAACAAACTGTTAGTCACCTCTGTGTATGCAGGTGCTAGACTTCGACGCCTTGAGAAGTTAGACGTTATATAATGTTAAGAAAGAGGAGGTTTGGGTTTTTAAAACATGAAACATTTCTTTTAAATCAGATTATGACAGGGAGGTGGCAGTAACATGCCTGAGTTAATGTAAGTATGAAAAAGTGCTTTGAAACTATGGCTTCTAAATCCAAAGGCATGGAAACCTCCGGTCAGTGGAATTTCAGCAAGGAAATAAAGAGCAAAAAATTGCTAAATAGGTGTTGTAATAATAATACTGGGGTTTTGGGTAATGGCTTTCAGTATATATTTCAAAGTGCCATTCATCCTATTCTTCTGTTGAGAAACAAAATGCTCTCATCTAAAGTTCCTTTTGTATTATGTTTCCTAAACTAACTTTGAAACACAGTTCTTGGCCTGTCAAGAGAATGGGGTGGGGAAATCTTAGAGGCCTTTTCTGTTTCCAAATGACATTTTTCAATTACATTTCTTTTCAATTTACTGAATCTACTTTCCTTTTCAGAGTCAGTACAGATTTGTATGTGAAGCTATTTTGAAGGTGTATGAAGAAGGATTTATTAAACCTTTACAAGTATCACTGCATAAGTAAAGAGCAAAAAACCTGTGATATCAATTGAGGAATCCTGTCCTCTATAATGAACTGGCAACATTCTTTGTGCCATAATACTGCTTGCAGGAAATGATAGTGAAGTACAGCAAAGAATTGACAAAGGACTTTGAAAACTTCAGCACTGTTGCACTTTACGTTGAAACAAAATCAGTCTCTGAAACTCTTCTAACCTTCGTTTGTTTGAAGACTTTATTTTCGTGATTTGCTCCGAACAAACCATGGACTGAAAGAACTGATTGTGTTCAGGGTAATCGACGATATTTCATTGTAGTGCCATATACTGCGCTTCTGGTTGAATAGCTACAAACAAGGCTTGGAATTATTTCACTCTGTTTTACACCCATGTCTCTTAAAATGAAAAACAAATGAAAAAATACACTAAGCCATGGTCTTTTTCCAGTGCTAGGTTTATTTACTATGTACAGACTCTCACAGTTTTGTTTTTTACAACATTAGCAATATTGCCAATATTAGATAGATACACACTGCCTACTGATGCAGCACACTTTGTCCTACACCCTTACTAGAGACCAGCTGGTTGTTAGAGGAGAGCTGGCATCTGTTAACCCAGCAGTAGCTGCATAATGCCCACTTACCAGCATCTTGTACAAAATAATAACAATAAAAATTTTAAAAAACCAACACATAAATAAACAGCATTTCTTTGGCACAGCTTGTGTGTCATACACTGGTGTATTCTGATTTGTGTGACTTCAGATTATGTGATGGGAACTAGTGCATGCATTATGTCTTAACCCCTTAAGTGCCTTGAGACTTACAGCGTACATCCAGTGAAAGGCACTCGTGATTCCATGGGGGTGGTATTGTCCTGTCATATTTATCTTAATGGGTTCAAATTTTTTAAATGGCCCTTGGTGCTTGGAATATGTTACCACAAGGGGTCATGGAAATACCATTCCCTCTTTCTTTATATAAGTACCTGTGTGCTACTCTCTGTAGCAAAAGCACCTCTGCCAACTTAATGAATGAGCATTGTGCTGCTGTGCTGTAATTATATCAAAAATCTGACACATTCCTTCATTCCTTCCAACTAGTAACTTACTAGCATCTTACTACAAAATGCTGGAAGGTCATTAGAAGCTGATACCTTGTTCTATCCTTTTATTGAGAATAGCTGTTTTACTCGATTAGACATAACTCTTTAATAGCACTGATAATTAAGTTGAATTTACAATCAGATGAGATTTAATTCCATTACCTTCTAACTAACTTGTTAAGTCCTAATAGTTGATTTCAAGCCATGTTCGTACCGCTCTGCCTTTTATTTTCTTTTCTTTTCTTTGGAGGGGAGAAGGGAGGAGAACACTATGAAGTTATCCCAGAACTTAATTTTAATTTCATGATGACCCCTGTCGCCTTCTGTTATGCTTGTGCAAAATTGTTCCACTTGGTATGGGTTGCATCTTATTTAAGTAGGTAGAAGATTTGTAAGAAATGTCTGTCTGATACAGTATCTGAGCTCATTCTAAAGATGCATAAGTGTCCCCATTTTTTAATATTTTTCTAGTATAGGAGAAACCAAGTCAGAAGCAAGGTACCCGGTGTAATATACTATAAGAAAAAAAACAGTCACTAATTTGACTGCCCTGTGACAGAATAACTTTGTGCCCTCTATTTAAAAGTTTTAATTTATTGTATTGGTTTCCTGAAAATGTTTATCCATTAAATTTTGTTGTAAGCTATATATATAGCATAGAATTAAAATGGAAAGTTCTACGCTAAATAATTTTTAACTATTGAAGAATTATATTGTATAATATACTTTGTTCTATGGACATTTGAAACAGATCAGCTATGAACTATTAAATGAAAAGGGATTCAGGCAACGTGAAATCCTGGCTTATGACTTAGTAATGAACAAGAACCTACAATGCCAAATGAAAGATAGAGTTTTAAATATTTTTAGAAAACAGAATAATATTAGGAGGGCTGTGGCCCTGTTACTTATATTTCTAGATTTGATGCTGAAGTCAATATTATCCCTCAGCAAAAAAGAAATTTTACAAGAATCTCTGAATCTGAACTGAACTGAAAAAGAATAATGTGGTAGCTTTAATCTCAGTTATATTTTAAGCCATTTGCAACAAATAAAAATTCTTTTTTATAATTCTTTAACTTCCATATGATGAGGTCATTAGCTGAGTTGCTGGCTAGTTAGAAGGTTATATTGAACTCAGCACTTAATGTCCAAAAAATAAAATAATTCATCCATTATACTGAAAGAAATTTTCTTCATAGTTAAGTTGTAAACAAAAATAGCATTTGCCCTGTTATTCTGAGGGAAATCAGAATTAGAGTTTATGCAGCATTATATAGCATTGGTACGTCACATACTTAAATATTCTTATGTAAAATTGCCATAGCAGTTCAAGTTCAAAAGTCCCATTTATACCACAATTAAGTGTGGGATATGTATTGGTCATGTGTCTTTACTGTTTTGATTACAAACACAGGCAAGAATAATAGGTCTCACCAAAATTTTCCTCTGCACTGGCTTGTTGTTTATTAACTAGCTGCACTGGGGGAAAAAATTGCAACAAAGTACCTATTAATTAATTGGCCATCAGCGACTCAGTGGCTTTTGGCTTCTCCAAAGCCAGGATAAAGTTAACCAAAAACTGCTTGGGAAAGAGAACAGCACTGAATCCTTTCTGCAGCATAAATCAGTCATTTAAATTTTTCTACCTGTTGTGGTATAAATGGCCTTTAAAATATTTTTATATGGCCAAACAAAGCAAAACTGCTTAATATTTTACTTTGGGTTATGAAGATCTGTATCATCCTTAAGAGTTTTTTAAAGAAGTTTTTGTATGTTTCATGCTGTACAAAACATGAATGTATCTTTCAGACATAATGACTTATAGACCTATATGTGATTGGTGTTATGACTGTTGGATTTTATGAATAATTATTTTCATACCATTTGATTAGGAAAAATGTTGGGTGGGTGTGGGAAAGAGTATGTTTCTAACACTTCCATGATACAAATCCAGTTAAAGAAAAAAAAAGAGTAGTTTTCATTGTAAATAAGAGCAATATTATGACAAATTTGTGCCAATGTAAAATGTTAAGATTTTTGTTTTTACTTTTAGATTCAGATTGAAAACTACCACTACCATCTCTTGTTTAAAATGGATTTGAAGGGGTTTTTTAGTAGAAAGACATGGGGCTCTAGTGGGGGCTTTGAGTGGTTTTTGGGAGCATTTTTTATTTTTGCTAAATATGAAATAAGATACAGGTATTGTTTAATAAACCACCTACAGACTGTCAGCCAGTCCACTTCGAGAAATACTGCATTAGATATCCCAGGTAACTGAGGGCTGAAAATTTCATTTATCCTGAATTTGGAAGCATTTGGTATTTTTAATCACTTGTAGGTCTTAAGCAGTAAAATACTGCTTTTATGCATTTCATTTTATCTATTCTCTCCCTGTTATGATAAAGAGAACGCCCGGGGTGTTTCTCACTAGATTTAATGCTAGCTGACATTTCTTCCACGTTTCTCTGTTAAATCTCAAAAGCTTATATGCCATATAGATAAAGCAATAACACTTCTTCTAGAATATCTGATTACAGTCTGGCACACCATCTAGTAAAGAAAGGGTGAGAAAGCAGTTGGGACATTAAGGAACATGAGGAAGTTGTTATGGAACTTGTGTAGTTGGCAACTTTCCGTGGAGACCTTCCAAAAAGCTTCATGGTACCTGGAAGGACCAAAATACAGCAGATGTGCTGCAGTTGTGCTGCCCAGGGAAACAGGACGAAGGGAAGGTCTGGCATGAGAGATGCTGGAGCTCCAGGTATGCTGTGGAGCTGAATTATGTGATATTTTTATGCTTATGCAGTGTGTGCAGGTATGTGGGTGATGTTTGGTGGCTCAGGGAATTAGCATGAGCATGAAAAGCTCTACAGATCCACCAAGCTCTACAATTTCCGAGCAAAAAAAGGTTGTCCAGTACATATGCTATAGTTATGACTGTAGAGCCTCTGTGCAGGCAATCAGCAAGCCCCTCAGCCCTGAGGATAAGAGGAGTGATTTGGTTATGGTCCACATGAAAATTTTGCATATTTGGACTTCTAGTTAGTAGAGGAACAATGTCCTCTAATATAAATTGCAGTCTTTTTCTAGCTCACATCTCAGGTCCCCAGTTAGCTTGGTTGGGTGTATTTGCCAATTCTAGTGTACCCATCTTTTGTCTTGAGACTGAAAAAGTTCTTTCCCATTGCTACTTCTAGTGCTAGGATCCAGTATTAAGATCTGATAAAAACATATTCATTGATTAATTGTGGATCTTGCATGAATATGCAGGTATTTATAATTAGTGGTGATTGGGAAGCTGTTAGAAGGAGGAAATGGTTGGTTTGTTTCAGTGTAACTGTTCTGTCCAGTCTCTGTTATCCCACTGCACTTAGTCACTTCTTTGTTTAGAAGTCTGCAAAGAAGGCCAGTTCCTTATCACTGGATTTTACCTCTGTGCTTGTTACACCCACAGGGGTCTATCTTTTCATAGGGCTTCTCCTGAGATCTCAATGGTTAAAAGGAGACATCAATGACTTTCTTAAAAAAATATGCTGAAATATTGAACTTTTAAAATTTAGACATTTTGATTAGTAGCCTTATTTTAAAAAGCCACTAAAATATCTGATTCTACTCTGCTGTAGCAAGAATGATGGTTCACAGACTGGCTGGCAGCTTGTTGGTTGTGGTATTTCATATTTAGCAAGCTTACACATTTTAAAGGATAATTTTTTTCAAAGTGTTTTGATGTTTGAATAGTAGCACTTTATGTCATGCTTACTACTGACTGAACTATTGGACAAAATAAATTGGGTTTGGAGAGAGATGCCTAATGGGTTTCTGTACAGAGATGATTCGGCTTACGCCCTGGTATGAAGGCTTTCTGTTGTTCCAGCCATTTCTTTTTGATTGTTCATGTGTTTCTGAGGGATTTTCAGAAAATAGGTATTAATAAGATAATTCTATCATCTCAATTTTCCTGTCTTAATACAAATATGAAGCCTACATTTGGGAAAAAAACAAAAAAGGAAAAAAAAAAGGTGCAAATAGAAACTTACAGGGTACTGTAAATTTATGTGCTCTCTCTCAGCTAGCTGCAAATTAGCTATGTTTACTGTAAATGTTTCTGCTAAGCATTATTTTTAAGATTAGATCAATTACCTGGAAATCAGTATTCTGGTTTGTTGTTTTTTTTTTTTTTTTACTTAACTTATTTGAATTTTCATAACTATAGATAATGCACAACAAATTTTAAGGAAGTTGTCACCCTTTTGCACCTAGGCCAGGGGCCTGAGATGTGAGTGAAAGGGTTAAACAGTTTATGTTAAGCTGTTTTGTTCTTTAACTAGAATATATCCACAAGGACTAGACTATAAATGATCCAGTGCAATTATCTCAGCACATTGGGGCACCACAGTAACAACCCATAATAATCTTACAGGAAAATTAAGGTAAGAGAGTGAAGGTTTTATCTTATCCAGTGTATCCAGATTTGTTTTCCATTTGGTTTGCTTCATTTACCAGTGATCCCATTTTCACCAGCCAGTTTGGCAGGGCTGTTTGTGTAAGGTTTGGGCTTTTTTTCTGTAACGGGTGCTATACTATGTGTAAATACAAAGGGAAGAGTATTATTTAGTTCATCATTAACAATCAGATGGTGACAATATTTTTGCCAGTTACTTCTGGTAATGAATTTCCATTTCCAGCTGTGGATTTCAGTTGTCAAATATCTTCTCAAGTTTCATACTGCTGAATGATGGACTGCAAGTGTGGAGTAAATAATCTCAGAGTTGAACAGCTCTTGCATTGTTTAGACTAACTCTTGTGTATCTTTATTAATACTGGGGGGATGCAAAGGCTCTTCCCGTAAGTAGACTTCTGCCTATAAATTTGTTTAAAAGCACATGAGGGGGAGGGAAAAAACAAACCAACAACCTAAATGCATCATCTTGGCTAAGCAGCCAGGACGGTTGATTGGAAAATGATGGAAACTTGAAATTGGTCAACACTGGACAATGTGAAAATAAATTCAGCTTTTGTCACTGCAGCTACTGTATGCTTTAAAGGGCCTTATGTATTTGTCCTCATTTTGATAAAATTAAAATTCTTGCCATTAAAATTATACACTAATTTCTACCGAAAACCAGCAGTTCCCAGGATAAATATGCTAATTAACATTTAACAAGTCTTGTTTTAGTCTTAAGTAAAATTTCATTCTATTATGTGAAAAAATGCTGTTATGCATATTTTGTGGATATATTTAATTTCAGTTGACAAATAGTTGTCTAGGTACAGACTTGAAAATATATATATAGTTTACTTGTGGATCTTAATTGTTTAATTGCAAAATAAAGATGTGCTTTAGTAATTTAAAGTTTAATTTTTTTTTTTTTTTTGCTATTTTCTTGCTATTGTACACACGGTTTTGCTGTGCCACATTTATTTGTGTCTGGTGCCAGATAATGTTCACCCTCTATTTTCCTTCTTGACATTGTATGACATAAATACACCCCTGCAGATTGTGCATTAGAAAAGGTTGCAAATTATCAGGAATTAAGTTACTTGGTTAAAGTATCAGCCCAAGTTTTTGCCTGAAAATATGTAAATACTGCAAGATTTGCTCTAACGGAAAAATAACTTTTAAATTACCTTTTATGCAGTGAGTGTATTGGAGATAGTGTTCAGTAGAGACGATAATCTGATCAAAAAGCTGAGGGTATGATGAACACTGATGTGAAGAACAAAAACTCCAGATGGAAGCTTGTGATGAAGTATTTGCTGCCAGAAAGTGATGGGATGTTCAAAACAAAAGTAAGTAAAGATAATGAAAAGATTTAGGAGGCAAGACAGAATTCTCAGGAGGGATGAGTGTCTGAGATGTATGTTCTTAATTCTGCTGATAAATACAGGACTTTAAAGTGAGGACAGGGTGTTTGGAGTTGATGTACAAAAATATAAACTAGTGGGAAAGCACTTAAGAAGAAAAACAGATGTAAGAAGAGGTTTTCCAATAGGAGGAGATTTGTTTAAGCTGGAATAGGAAGACTGGATATAAGACAAGTAGCAGATAACACAGCTGAATGTGTACTGTGCATACTTGGACTGTACCTGAGTAGCAAATAGTGAGGAAGGAGCAGACTGTAATTACAGGAACAGTAGCAAGAGGGTGGTGTGAAGTAGAAATTGCAAAAATGAGCAACTAAGTTTTTGTGTCACTGAAGCTACAGGAAGGACATAATCTTTGTGAATGACTGAGTGAAAAGAAGCTCAGTTTGAGGAATAGTTGAAGATGGTTAGAACATTTAGGGACAATCTCCAAGAATCAGGGAATTCCCTACAATTCTTTGTCATATAGGAGAACGTGAACTGGTGTAGACTTAATAGGCAGGAGACTACCACTTACCTGGTGGATCTCCACTACAAACTAAGTATCTTTGATATGCAAACTATTGGTTAGTTGATCTGAGAATTCATCAGATATCTGCAAACCCTCAAGATAAATTATTTTTCCATGTTAAATATAGTAAGATTTTGTATGGTTTCTTTGGGAACTTTATTGCAAGCTCCCACAGGTATTTCATGACAGGCTACGGAGAGCAAGCATAGTCCCTGCTCCTCTGATAAAGAGTAAATATCTAAATTCCCCCCCGTTTTGTAATTCACCTTTCTGAATAAATAAACAGGCACATGAATGAGAATCTCACCTTTCCTCAAAGCTCGCCCTGCTCCTCCCAGCGGCAGGAGAGAAGTTGTCAACCTGTTACTTCGTCAGCAAATGGTGGGCAATTACCTGTCAGCTTTTTAAAGTTTTCTCCCCATTTCAGTAAATGACATCAAGGGAACTCGATGTATATTCAGGCACTGGAGCTGTGGTATTAATGTAGGTTTCATTATGCAAATTCCACTGCCTGGCAGGGAATGACCGGGTGTCAGCCTGCGATTCAGAGCTGAGCATGAAAAATGTTGTGTTATCTTTAGCCCAAGTATCTGCTTTCCCAGGCTATTAGATAGGCTGGATTCCCAGTTATCCTGGGATTTCGAGGCGTCTGGTGCTCCTTTACTCCGAGCTTTGTCACTCTTAGCAGGCGCTACGCACGAAGAGTTTAATATTGCTTTTCCTCAACCACTGACTTGGACACAAATATTTATGTAACAAAAAAAGCACAGTCTAGTGCAGCCCTCTGTAATTGCTGCCGAGGAGCGGGGCTTGTGCCCCGGGCTGGAGGAACACGCAAGAAAAGCGATGGAAGCGCGGGGCACCGGCACAGGCTGTGCGGCTGCATTTAAACTTTTAAACACAAACTGCCTTTTGTAGTCGCAGCCTTATTTCAGTGTATAAATATTAACAGTGTTGGCTTGTAGACGGCTCTGCTTGATATAATACACTGCTACCGCTGCTCTTTCAGGCACTGTTTAAAGATAAGATTTTCTTACAAATGTTATGGTTTAAGCGTGCATTTGCCTAAAGGTTCCAGTTACCGCTGGGCAGCCGAGGGCTGGTCATAGTCCTGGCCAAACCACCGAGGGGAAACCTCCACGCCGCATTAGCAAAAACTCCAGAACTTCTGGAAAATAACTTGAAACGCGTCCCGAAGGCTCAATCTCCAGGAGTGCCCCATCCCCGAGGCTGCCCCACCGCGGCCCCTAGGCCCGCTCCAGGCTCCACCGCCCCCCCCCCCCCCCCCCCCCCCCCCCGGGCAGCACGTGGTCGGCGCCGCGTACCCCCACCCCCCGCGGCGGCCCCTCCGCCGGGCGAAACCACCTGGCACGGGAGGGGGGGGGGGGGGGGGCGTCCCTTCTCCACCGGGCCCCGCCCCATTAAAGGGGCGATGAGCTCCCGGCGCGGCGGGAAGCATAGTGTTCCTTCTCCCGTCCGGCTGCTGCCTTCCCTTCCCTCTGCCCTCCGCCTCCATCTCCGCGCCGCCACCGACCAGGAGAGCGCGGTCGGCGGAGCCGCCAGGTGAGTGAGCGCGGGGGAAGGAAATGGCCGGCGCGTCGCTGCCCGTTTAAGAGCCTCCCACGTCGCTCCGCCATGTCCGGCGGCCCGGCCCCTCCCGGGGCTCCCTCACCGCCCCCCGCCCGCCCCCGGGGCCTGGAGGAGCCGCCGCGGGGACGCTCCCGCCGCCCTGCAGGTGAGCCCGGCAGGTGGGGCCGCCACGGGGCCGGAGTGGAGCCGCGGGGCTGGGGCGTTATGTAAGGGCGGGGGTCGGAGCGGGCAGGGAAGGCGCCTGGCGGAGCCAGGTTTCGTCTGGGGTCACCCCTCGGGCTCGGGGCTGGCTCCCCACACAGCTCCGGGTGTGTGCCGGGAAGCGCCGTGCCCCAGGGGCGCTCGCCGGTCCTGCCGGAGCCATTCCTGCACGGAAAGCTGGAAGCGCGGCTCTGAGGCGGGAAGGGTCGCTTATCGCTTGTTTTCCATGGGAGAGGTGGAGCGTGTGAGCCTGGAAAGGAGCCGGTGGTATGTAGCGCTCAGTCGCCTCCCAGTTGTGGAAGATCACCGTCTCGGAGAAGCGCGCGGTGGCGTTTGTATTATTGATAGATTGTAGAGAACAGTAGGTGATCTGCGCGATCGCTCTTTTTTTCCTTAAGCGTATTTTCGTGTATTCCCAAAAAGTCACCCAACCGTCTTCAAAGTTCTGAGTTGGGTTTTTTCTAGAAGTTTTTTTCAAAGACTTTCACAGCCAAAGACTGTGGGTGTTTAAATAAAAGTGAAAATCTGTTTGATCCTTGACGTTTCTTTATCAAAGTCTGGGATTCTCTAATAACTTTATTGCAGGTTTTTTTTTCTTTTTTTTTTTTTTTTTTTTCTGATTGAGTTTGAGGTTTGTTTTGGTTTTGGGGTTTTTCTTCTGTAAAAAGCTTTACCCTGTTAATTTTCTCTGTTGGATTTTGTAGCAAAGATGCTGAGCTTTTTCCGCCGCACCCTGGGACGCCGGTCCATGCGTAAGCATGCGGAGAAGGAAAGGCTGAGAGAGGCCCAAAGGGCTGCAACCCACATCCCTGCAGCTGGGGACGCCAAATCCATCATCACCTGCCGAGTGGCGCTGCTGGACGGGACAGATGTCAGCGTGGACTTACCGGTATGAGTGATCCAAGTGTGTTTTTGAAATACGCTTTGTTTTTGTTATTCGGATGTGGATTGCTGTTTGCAAGTTGGGTAAAGGCATTGCTCTTTGCTGTCGGCAGTCGGCCTTGTGCCTTGATGTCTACTAAGTTGCTGCTCATAAAAGGGTTCTGAAAGAATAGTTAACTTTGGCATTCACTGAAATTTGAGAGTGTTTTGCTGGATGTCATCATGCCTTACACGCTGAACACTTTCTGATGTTTTAATGCAATTGCTGTGCCAAGGCATAACTTAGAGAGAGTAACCTGGTGAATTGGGTTTTCTTTTTGGTGAGCTATCTGTCTTGACAAAGAAGGTGAATCTCTTGGCGTAACTTGTTGAAGAGGAGGGATGAGCAGGAATTTCTATGTGGGTTGGGTTTGGTCTAGTTTTGTGTCAGAGATGGATGCAGTTTTTAACGCTAACTTGAGAGGGGAGGGGAAGAGGAAAAATCTGCTTCCTTCCCCTCCTCAGGGCAGATTATATAGTAGGGATTGTCTCATGGCATGGTGCTTTATTCCCAGTGAGGTGTTAGCCACTGTTTTACATTTCTAAAGCTTCCTTAATATGCACGTGCCTGTTCTGCTTGCCTAATTATATACCTGTTTTTGGCCAACAGGATGAGCAGTAGCACCAGAAGTGATGTGCTCTGTTTTTCCATTACCGTGTGTTATACTTGTTTGTGACTTGTTTTTAAGCTCACAGAGCTGAGCATTAGGAAGTTAGGAAGGTGTGGATCTGCGAGACCTGACTAGTTCCAGAGGATTTTGGCTGCAGTCACAGTTGTTCTGGTGTTGGAAGTGCTGACTAGAAAGAAAAGCCATTTCAAGACTGGCTGCTCCACACAGCTCTTTCTTCCCTTTCTTTTTTAATCGTGGAGTGTTTAGGTAGTGCAAGGAAGTCAGCTTGATTGAGCAGTGCTGTTGACATAGCAGAAATAACTCTTGTGATATCCTGAACTCCAAATAATCTAGAGTTAGAGAAACCCTTTGACATCTTTATTTGCCAAGTGACTGTACAGATAGGCGTTTATCGAGGGTGGTAAAGTCAGTTTGTACATCTCTGAAGCAATGCAATGAATATATCCAGTGCTGCTTGGTGCCTAGGATGTTTGATTTGAGGCCAGGAATGCCCACAAACACTTAATAGCAAGAGTTAACATTTAAAAAGTACTCAAGTTTAAATTGGTGTCTCTGCATAAGCAGAGCAGTAATCTTTGGAGCTGGAGTCAGCTCTGTAGGCAAATTCCTGGTGGCTCCAACAACATTTCTGAGGCTTTAAGGAGCATAAATTGAACCTGAAGAGGTGTCACAACCTGCCACCTGGCCTATAAATCTCAGACCAGGGTGCAGTGGTAACTATTTACTTTTACAAGAAACTCTTTTCACTCCAGATTTTTTTCTTTGAAAGCCAGCATAGATCCTTGACTGTGAACATATAAGTTATGAGTAACTGTAGCCAAATTGACATAGCCAGATGCAGTAATTAGAGTGCATCAGCAGTGGCTGACATGTTCCAGTTTCTTCAGTGATTAAAATACAATAAATTAAAAGTAAATTAAATGTTTCATTTCAGACTTCCTAGAGTGTTCTTGTTTCTCCACTTGCATCATTCATATTTTGAGGTTGACTCTTGGAAAGAAAAAAGGGTAGGGAAGACAGGGGATGAAGTGGGGGAGTGTACAAAATCCTGACAAAACAACATCACTTTCTAAAATGTAAAGCTTAAATTAAAAATACATGTGTATATTTTTTTTCTTTTACAAAACCTTTCTTTGAGAATCTTTGTGCTCTTTGAGCTAAGATCTTTTCCAAGACTGGTACTGTTACTTTGTTGGCAGCAAATTTTCTTTAAAATGAACTCTTTCTCGCAAAGAGGTGCCCCCTGCTCTGCCAGTTCATTTGTGCACAGTCACATTGTCTACCTTAACACTGTGAAAATGTTTGATTAAAAAAATAAATAACAAAGCTTTTCTTAAGAATGAATCATTTAGCAGACAGGTTAGTTCACAGCCAGAGAAAGGGTTGTCTAGGCAGGAATGAATGCCATACCTTTTTAAATCCATGGCTGCACAAATACTGTACAGTGGCATAAGCTGTTGCTGCCACAGGAAGAAAAGATGTTGCTTTCGTTATTGCGTTTGTCCTTGTTTTCTCATACCCCTTGGCAGAAGAAACAGTATTTTAGCAGCCAGGCAGTAAACTAAGTCAAGAAAATGCTGTGGCTGAAAATAATCGGTATAATTTCGTTATGTAGTTCCCAGCTGGAGCGATTCTCCAATCTGGTTCCCCATGTGCCTCCCCAAATGTGGTGAAGAAGCATTTAGAGGTGATACCAGGCTTAAGTTTGCTCAAAAAGCTGTTGAGCTCTATCCTTACAGTAAATTTTTTACTGAGAAAAGTATTCTGCATTTACAATTATTGATAAAATTGAACCTGAGATTGCTTAATTTCTCCTTAATTAAAAAAAAAAAAAAAAGGAAAGGCAAAAACAACAGTAAGAAGCAACCACAAGGGACGTTGCCATGTAAGCCAAACACGTTTGAGAATCATTAAGTAGCAAAGACTGATGCTTTATGAATATTGACAATGAGACAGAAGGGACAGGTTGTAAATTATGCAGTTGAGATTTAACTTATTAGACACAGAGCCAGGATTTGAGCAGTAACTCTGCTTTTTGTCCACTGATCTTATCTTTGGTGTCTGTCAAGCTACTTAATCTACTTAATCTTTCTGCTTTTCTATGTCTTCTGTTGTTTTTAATTAGAAAAATGCCTGACTTGAACTTTTCATCAAAGGTGCAGTCATACACAGTACACAGACTGAATTCTTTGCAAGAATCTACTGCTTTTGTAGCTATGTCAATGACTGAAGAATGTCAGTGTCATGTATGCTATTTACTGACACCTTGGTATGTTCAAAATGGGAGGCATGAACTTAATGCGAGTTATCAGTGTTATTTTGGGGCAGATTGAATGATGTCAGATTTTTCCCCACAGCTTCATATCAGATTTAAAGTTGCTTTTTGACCTGGTAGTTTTCCTCTTACGACTCTTTTGAAGCTTTATGTTTCTCCAAATGCATTCAGCCATTTTTACAGATTTATGTGCCTAGTGAAACACTAAGAAGCTTGTTACTTTGTTAATCTTAAAAAAGTTTTTATAAAGTAGATGTTGTCTGTAAATGCTGCTGTGGATGTTGCTCATTATACATTCTGCTTTTCTGTTAACTTGAGTTAAGCTTGGACGAACGTCAGGTTGTGCTTTTTCTTCCCATTGTAAGATCCGTGGGTGGAATGTTTACTGAGCAGTATGAGTGGCGAGAGGACAAGAACTCTGTTTTGCTGACATCCCTTATCTTACTTTTCATCCTGTTCCCATGCAAAACTAAGCTACATCTTCCCCCACTGCACCTCTGGAATTCCCAAGGCTCAAAAGCCATGAACAGCCCTGGTTTATTACCTGAAGATTCCATCAGCTCAGTCATACCATTCTGGTCTGTCCAGGGAGCCCCTCAACAGCTGGAATACCAGGTCTCTTGGTGCTCGTGGTTTGTGAGAAAAGACAAGGTGAGGGGGAACTTGAAATTACAAAAAATTTTCATCTGTGGTCACCAACAACTTATGGAATAATTAGGAACAAAAATGTTTGTCAGGAGTTTAAAATAAAGTGCTGTTTTAAGTAACAGAGAGCTCCAGAGGATTTTAAAATCAAAATATTTTACAATTGAGTATTTGTTTACTCAATTCTATGCTATCCATAATAGTAATTGGGAGAGGGGGAAAAAATAACGTAGATAGGGGGAGAAATGATAATATAAATAATGTAAATACGTGCACTTGAAATATAAAATGTTTGGATTGCTTTTTATGGGGGTGCGAGGTCAGCCTTATAAGAGAGTCAGATAGTAAGTGTAGGGTCTTAGGGAAGCAGAACTGTACTTTGTGGAAGCCAGCACTGTTTCAGCAAAAAAAAAACCTGACCCTGCCTAACCCACAATTTACATAATCTTCTCATGGATAATGGAGCGTTAATTGTATTCCAGTTTCTGTACGTGCAAAGTTTTAGGTAAATGCTTCCTGGTGGTATAAGATGAAAGACAGAAATTATGAGAATGGATGCGCGCTCTCTCTCTCTCTCTGAGTAGTTTTTTATCTTGGAATATTCCTTACTTACACATGCATGAAATTTGATATGGAGGTTGCAAAATGAGATGGTTTTGTCCTTATTATAATGAAGTATCATTAGAACAAGGTCTTGTATAAACCAGTCCAGTGGTTGTGTGTAATAGTGGAATTGAACTAAGCTGTTTGGACTTTTGGAGTATAAAACAAGATAAAAAGAGGACTGTATCTGTGGTGACTATTTTCAATAAAAATTAAGAAATCTATCTGGAATGTGAAAATCATTAACAGGTGCCAGTGGCTTTTTGTTTGAAGAGGGATGATTTGTGTTGATCTGACTGCAAGATCAGAGATGCATTGTGATAGTTGATTTTACTTAGTAATCCACTCTGGTTTATTAAAAACTTGTGGAATATTTATGGCCACTTGCTGAATATTTGTGGATGTAAATATGAAATACAAAATGCTCTTCCTGGCATGGATGCTGATTAACAGGAAGCTCTAATACTGCTAAAAATGCTGGGAAAATCAGTCATTAAATAAAATGAGTACTCTGAGTGTTCAAGGCCGACCTCTAAAGTTTCAAAATAAAGCTCAGCTGACAGAAGCAGTAATAACATAAACTTTTGAGCATGCCCCTTTTTGTGTGTGCTAAGGCTAGAAAGTTTGGGATTGAAACTTTCTTTCCCATGTGATCTTCTGTCTGAAAGTATTGACATGCTTTTGAGTGTTTGCTTAAACTTCTGAAAGAGCCTTAGGGGACTGAAACTGGACAAAATCATTTGTGAGCCTTGTGTTCTGCAGCAGAGGTGCTGCTGTCTGTGCGGTGGGAGGGGGCCAGCCGCGGTGCAGGGTGAGCCAGTGCTTTCCTGGGATGCCAGACTGAAATCCGTGCTGAGATCGAACCTCAGCCAGGGGATGCTGAGTGGCTGTGCCCGTGTGAGCAGCACAGACTGCCTGCGCCGAGCCCCGCTCACAGCCCAGCTGCTTCGGGCCATGGTAGGCAAGCATTTCAGTCTCGGTGCAATGCTCTGTGCCCTGGCACCGTTGGAAAGGAGGGAGGAAGGGAGCAGCTGGCAGCAATCTGTGCTGCTTGAAGAGTATATTGTTTGGCCTGCAGTGCACTGCCAGAGTGTTTCTGGGGCTTGTGCTGCAGGCTGGTTTAGTTGCCTGAGAGTTTCACATTCTTAACTCACAGCGAATTTTATCTGAAGTCCTGCTTTCCTGCTGAACTGCCTCTGCAAAGAGCTCAAAGGCTTGGGACTCTCTGGTGCGCTTAATCAGAGTTCTTGTGAGAAACCTGCAGGTGGAACTCCAAAGAAAACTGAAATGTTTGATAGTTTTATTTATACTGGGGGGAGGCATTTAATCTGTAAACCTTAATGCTGAACAAGCAATTAGGATATGTTCTGTATTAGAAAGAATTAACAAATTTATTAAATCGCATTGGTAGTTAGAAGATAAAAATTTTCAGGAAGTTGAAACAGAGACTTTCACAAAACAAACTGTCGGATAATAATGTTTTGAGTTTTTGCCTTATGTAACAGGGTCAATAAGCCTGAGCACAGTACATTAAAATCCTTCTACACAGCACTCTAATGAATGTACAATTAGGATGGGCATTGAAATAATTTCCTTGTAACAAAGTTTTTTGGGAAATGCCTTTTTTCTCCTGAGAAGAAAAGAACAAAATATTTAATCTCAAATGCTTATCTTCCTGTACTTGTGAGACATTGAGTAAATACAAGAATTGATAGGCTGTCTCTGGAGGTAGAAATTCTCTCCAGCCTTCCAGCCTGCAGGGTTTTATATTCACAAGTGTGTATAGCAACGAGAAAATTGACTGGAGAGTTTGGAAAAGTTATTTGTAGGAGTGGAGCTTGGTGTTTGAGGAGAGGAGCAGCTCCATTTGTAGGTCAGAACTTAAAGCCATAAGAAGATCAGGGTGATACAAATAATGTGTACTTCTAAGATTGCCTTTGTAACAGTAAGGGGTTTTAACCCTCCAATTCTGCAGCAAGCTTTAATGGTGTTAACTATAGACACCTTTTGCATGGTGTTGATATGAAATCATCCTTTAAAGCTCTCTGTTGAAGCTTAGTTATTTGAAACCTGTGGTTTCAGAGAAGAGGATTTACTTCATTTAAAAAATAGGCAGGCTTATCTGCTGCTTCTGTGCTGCTGTGGTCTGCAAACATGCATAGGTGACCTCCTAGCAACTGGGTAGCTGTAAATCTGAATAGGAACCCATACCTTCTCTGTGTGTGTAAATGATATATTTCTAAGGAAGCTCATATGCATATGAATGGTAACCCTCCTGATAAGTTGACAAAAGCCAGGAAGGAAAGTTTTTGCCACTTGGTAGCTATTGAAGGCAATAGCTACTGTTAGTAGTTATTGTTAATAAAAATATTAACATGATCATTTGAAGAAATCTAAACTGAAAGTACAGCTGCAAAGACACAAAGGATAGTAAGTTCCTTGAAAGTAATGCTTATTCATCTATTTTTTTTCAAAGTTCATCTTGTATAGGGCCTTCCATTTCTTCACAAAGAAATAAACAGGAGGGATTATTTTCTGATAAGTATTTTAATTAGTGGATTTATTAGGAGGGTATGTTGATCTTGGGGTTTTTTTCAAGTTCTGGAAAAAAAAAAGTTACTTTGCTGCGATTTAAAAAACTTGAAGTGAACCATTCAGCTGGTGCTCACCAGCACAAGCTCCTCTCCAGTTGCTGTGAGCTTGAGTTGCTTCTCCAGTGCTGGTGAGTAATGGCTGCTCTAGTACTGAAGGAGGCTTTGACATCGGGCAGGTTTGGAGCACCTGGCTGGCTTGTCCTCATGGATGCGTGTCCATGAAATAGCCGATACTCTGAGACCATGAGAGGAGGGTATAAATGCTGCCTTTCAGGTTTTAGGCAGTGGTTGAGATGCCTGAGCCGAGGAGAATGTCCCGGGATGGCCTTAGTCCGGCAGTGGAGGGACAAACCAGCGCGCCGAGGTGAACAGCCAGCCTTGTTGCTGAGCTGCCGGGCTAAGCCCAGCCTTTGTAACACCTACTCAGCCAGCAATTGCAGTTATTGAGAGCAGCAGGAGATGTCATTAGCTGGGAGCATCCCTTTCGTTGGGGAAAGGGGGGGAGGGGGCGGGGGCCGTGTGATTCATTCCCAAGTGATCAGAAGATGCTTTTATCCAGTGTGGCAAAACCAGGAGAGGTCCTGCCCTATATATATGGTGTATTTGGTTTACATTTTCCTGTTGTTCATTCTGCTGCTGTGAGATGTTTGCTGTTGCTTCCTAGAGAGAATAGCAAACTCTGTAAATCAAATAGTCAGGTTTTACTGAATTGCAAACCCATGAGAAGTTTAATTTGTGCCCTGAAGGGAGGACCAGCTACTGGCTGGACTGCTTGTGAGTGGAGTTGTTAATAGTTCATCAGTAACCATTAAACAGTTTGAAAATATTTGTCCTTTGTAACCTGAGCTCTACTGTAAGGGAAAGAAAGGAGAGGGGGGAAAAAAGCATAGGAGAGCAGCAGGATAAAAATGTCACTTTCACAGAATGACAGAATATTCTCAATTGGAAGGAACCCACAAGGATCATCGAGTCTAACTCTTAATGGCCCATACGGGGATTGAACCTACAACCTTGATGTTATTAGCACCAATGTTGCCATGAGAAAGTGCAATTTTTACAAAAAATGTAATAAAAGTGTATCTTTGCTCTTTGAAGACTCTTGAGATCTCAGTTTTATTGAGTACAAAGAAATTAATTTTGATTCATGAAAGTTGACTGGTTACAAAGCATTAATATTTTTGGTTGCTGTTTGTTTAAGGAGGAAGGACTTTAGTGAAGTAAAGCATGTGTGACACTTCTGCTGACTTGCACCAAACACAGCTGCTGATGATTTAAGTCATATGCAAAGTAGTACATAATTAATTCCATGTTGACAGCCCTGGTGATTTAAGTCAGAGAACAACCAGAAGTCCTGCAGATCTTTCCACAGCTGCTCCACTGCTTCATTTGGGACTTTATCCCACATTAATTTTTTGGGGTCCAGTAAATCTTTGAGTCCTCTGCTGAGATTTCCGAAATGGTGAACACATTCTGAAACCAATCTGACACTGCAGAAATTGAAGTTTTGCTCGTGGGTAGTCTGAAGTAGTATGTGTAGTATTCCAGGCTGGAGTCAAAGGGCTTCTGTCACCAGCAGGGAATTTGCTTGAGATAACTGGTTAATTGCACTTTTTAAAGATGGCCTTCAGAGGAATTGAGAAGGATCTCAAATGTTCTGCTCAATAAGGGGAGATTTTCCACTAGTTTTAGGCAACCTACTGAAAGCTTTATGCAATACAGAGTGTTTTTCTAGTTTTGGTGTTGCAGGTGCTGAATTGATTGCACTTGTATTATTATATTAATGATTTAGTAGAAGATATCCTGTGTTGAAAAAAACTATCATCAGTTCCATGCCTTGGTCTTTCGAGACTGGGGCTACAGACTCTATTAATGAAAGAAATGCATGGGTTTGTATGTGTAGATGGTTTTCCTTAAGGTTTCTGTTTGAGCTGGTGTTTAATAAATCTGAGAAATTATTTTTTCCTGAGACCAACAGAGGACACTTTGTCTGAATGAATTTGATAGGTTGACATTTAGTATTTGTATTATACAATGTTTTGCAGATGCTATATGTTTGTGAAGTTGCCTGCTGGCCCAAATGCCTTCCATTCCTGCTATTCTCCCCAGTACCTGGGAAGAAATAACTGTGTGAGAATTTGCTTAGACAGGCTCTGTTTACAAACTTTTTTTAGGATTTTGCTTTGAGCTGTGATATGTGTTGGATTTAACTGATACATCAAGTAAACCAATGATGGTGATTGCAAAGTTGAATATAAAATATTTGAAGATCAGGGTAGAGGAAGGTGACAAGAATTACAGCATGCAACTTTATTTACGTAGATATTACTTACCGATTAAACCAGATTATTTCTGAGAACAAAAATTTGTCTGGCCCAGAATTTTGAGAGCTGTACTAAATTTGCTAATTACTAGCCTACTAAATATGTGCTTAGAAAGTTGTCCCATGTCTCAGGTTGTGAATGTATAAATATTGAGGTAAAATATAGCAAGATGGTGGTTTTACAGAAATAGAGAAACCCTTCAGCTGCTGGCAGAGTAAGCATAAATAATGTCTGCATTTCTTTGCATTTAATTTTTTTTACACTATGACACTTACTCTGATCTAATAATTTATACATGTGTTTTATTACATTTAAGCATCAATAACTCTTAAACTATTATTTCCATTTATTTTTATAAAGGAGCTCACAGCATGAAGAATATAGGTTGTGTAGCACTGCTCAGTGCTATTTATGTGCCTTCTCTTTAAAAACAGCTATTTAATTTTTTAGGTCATCACTGTAAAAGCGATGTTTCCTTGGGGCTAGAGCTGTTTTTTTCATAAATTATGCATGAACATATGAGCTGGCTTTTTGCACCTGGAAGTTAGTTTTATGAACTTAGTTTTGTAAATGCGGTATCTAAGTGCTATTTATTCAAGTTGCTTGCCCCAGACTGTTTCCTAGTAGTTGGTAAAAGCACTTGCTAATGGAATGCTATCTCCTAATTCAATAGGTTTTGCTACCTGCTTCTAAACTGGTGAAATGCCTAGATACTAAACAGTAGTAAATTCATAAGCAATTTGCTGTACTTGGCTCCTAAAGTTTTCCAGTACATTGGTTATTTCAATTGTGCTGGCTGTGTTTCCAGTTCCTTTGAATGTCAGTGAGTAAGGAAAGCCTAAAAGCAAAAATGATAAAATGACATTTTAACACTGTTGGCAAGTCAGTGTTGACATTTTCCAAGAAAGGAGGTTATGCAAGTTCTTTATGGATATCCTGTGTTTGTTGTGGGGTGTACATTTGCCTTTGAGAAAAGAAGCCATCAGAAAATACAAGGGGGTGAAAAAATGTGTCCACATTATATTTTCAGAAACTAAATTTTTGGAATTAGAATATAATGTGTCCAGATGCCTACAATAAATCTACCTGCTGTGTTCTAAGTCCTGTTATCTTTTCAGAAAAAAGCCAAAGGCCAGCTCCTGTTTGAGCAAATCATGTATCATCTGGACCTTATCGAAAGCGACTACTTTGGATTAAGGTTCATGGATTCAGCACAAGTGGCAGTAAGTAGTTATGCTTTTTTTTAAGCAACAGTGTAAAAGTTGAATCCTAATACTGACAAAAATGCTATAAGAAAGCTGTCTTTTGTGAATTAAGTTTTGTGCAGAAGCTCTGTAGTGTGTGATTTTCTGTGTCCCCAAGTTTAATTCCGCCTCCAGCACTCTAACATATGACCATGCTTGTATCTTCCTTTCTTGTTTCCACATGTTCCTGTCACACTCCTGTTGTCACTAGGCAGGCTGGTCCAGTCGGACCCCAGAGCCTGGTGTGTGATGTAGAAACTCTTGGTGCTGATGATACAGAGAGGATGGAGCAAAATTAGAGTGTGTGTTTGGCCCTTTTGTTGTGTGCTGTACAGAGATGAGAAGGTTTTCCTTTGCAAATGCCATCAGCTTTCTTGTCAGCAAAAGTCACCTTGTTCATGTCTGGTTGCAGGAGGGGTGTACCTTTGATTTGTTCAAATCAGTTGTGACAGACCAGCAACTGTAAGTTTTTAGGAGGCTAGGGATGTGTTTGCATGTATCAGTTTGAGTTGAGGGTTCTTCCAAGCCCAAGTTTGTTGGTGTTTTATTGTGTGTTTCTAAAAATGTAACAGGTTTTGAAGTCAGAAGCAGAGCATGTCAGTGGCAACCACAGTTCTTTCACTTCTGGGCTATGCAGTTTTATATATATACTTCTTATAGTCAAATATTTAATTCTGCCACTTAGGGTAGCTGCAAGTTAAGTGAGCCTTTAAGCAAGGAGTGGTTTTTTCTTTGTCCTGCATCCCTGCAACTTAAACTTGTATCCACTTAGCCCAACATCCCTAGGTAGAATGAGATTGGTGTTTTCCTGCTGCATATGTCAATCTTATTTGTTAGATGTATAATCTAATTGTTTTTGTGCTTCAAGGCCACTTGAGAATTATCTCATGCTTAGGATGGCAGAGGGGAAGCACAGACAGTTGAGCTAAATATCTGAATTGCTCAAGGCCAGCATACAAAAATGGAGGCAGTGATTTATATTCCCTTATTTCTGTGAAGATCTGTGTCCATAACAGTTTGAAGGTGATATCTTAGTTGTTGCAGCTTTGTACAAAGGCAAAAAAAAAAAAAAATCCACAAACTTGAACCTTTGAAAGAAGCTAACAGCTTTGGACGCAGTGCTCCACCCCAAAGCACTTATAACCTGATGGCTTCTTTCCAAAATAATTGTGATCAAATTTTATGCTTATCATGTAATTGTAGAGATTGTGCTCCTCAGCAATAATTGTTGGTGTTCTGCATCTGAAGCAAACTTCATGACCACTGGGATTAGCTGCTGGTGGTCTGTAGTTCCCAGTAGTGAAAGTGGTCTTAAACCCCTTGCTGAACAGAAACATTTGACACTAAAAAAGACCATTACGCTAACAGATGGATGACATTCAGAACCATGCACACAACAGAAATGAGAAAACAGACTACTGCATAACATTTTATATTTCTCAAAATCATGTTAGCTGTGCTCAGCATGTGCAGTCCAAGATGGTGAGTATTGATAGTGAAGTACTCTATTGCATTTATCTTTTTGCTTCAAAAAAGCAGTAGTCTGTATGGTTAAGGTATACTAACTCAGTTTCTGCCTTGTGGCTTCTGACTATTTCCCTGTCTCCAGGATCTCATAAGAGATCACAGTAGGTTAATTTTAACTGGTAGAATTATCTATATGATAATTTTTTTTCTCTTCCTGATCTGCTAGCAAATAAACCTATTAAATCTTGAAATGTGTTAATAAGAATTAATCTTTTCTGCCACAGCAGTGTCTCATACCTTGCTTTTGTCTAGCAAATTATTACTGCCAGTCCAGAGAGCACATGATTGACTATTTGATGCTGCAAAATCTACCAGGTACAGGGGATTGCAAACTCCGTTTGCTTCCTTTTTTAACTACGTGTGACTGAAAAGCAGCAGAGTAGAGATAACAATCTGTTTAAACTGGACCTTAATGATGAGCTGTGTATAATGAAGCAGAAAAGATTGCATTTTGCCAGAAGAGCTGAATGCAACAGCCAGAGAAAATTAATTGCTTAAAGAAATGAAGAACTGTTGCAATAGCAGCCATTCCTGCAGAAGGAGCTGGCAAGTTTTAGCAGAAACCCAGTCTGCAGCTGGAAACAAAGAACACAGACTAATCAAGTGACTTGTCCAAGATTATTGAGGAGACCTGTTAAATAAACAGTGTAAGGATCCAGTCCCTTACTGTAGAGAGAATTGTCCACTGGCTCTGAAGGATAATCTTTCTGCTATCCAATTTAAATCCATGCCCTACTTGCTAGTTACTTTTACTGATACAAACTGGCAATACATAGTTATACAAAAGTTTTAGAAATCCCACACTTGTTTTAACTAGTAATAAGTTTTCATTAGATCTGTTGTGAACAACTGAAAGATTGCTTTTTTTTTTTTTTTTTTTTATTCTTTTCTGCTGCTGAAGTTGGGTGTTAAAGATTTCCTGGGGAGTGGGGGAAACCCAGATAATGGAAACTACCTGACATTTTGGATTTTAGTATTCAAATAACAGCTTCTTTAGAAATGTTCTTAAAACCGTTAGTGAAGTGAAGGAATTGTTGTTTTCATGTGATTTCTGTATTCACTCTAGTCTGCTGTTCAGGAAGAGATCAGTTTTAGCCTCAACATCTTGTCTAACAAACCTCATTTGCCCAAACTTCTTGAAATGTTGCTGGGTGAGGATTTGAGGGGTTTTTGTATGTGTTTTGTTTTTAATTTCTGCAGCAGCAAACTATTGTAGTAAGGACTTCCAGTACTCTACGCAGTCTGTTGTTTGTGTTGCCTTCTGTTTAGCAAACTTTATCTTTGATTTTCAGCAATACACTGTGCTGTGCAAACCCTCATCAAAAGTAAACTTCTTTTCCAGGTCCACTTGAATTCCATTATAATCACTTGGAATAAATCTCAAGTTTCTTGATGTTTGTGTCTGTCCATTCATGTGTTGGTTTTGGGGCTGTTTTTTTTTTTTTTTTTTGCTTCATTCCCACCCCCAGTGGGAATGAAGCAGTTCTGTTTCCCTTCTTCCTTGCATACCATCACCATTGAGCAGAGCTCCTGTGGGCAGAAGCAGTCAGAGCCCAGCAGAGTGAAATGCTGTCGGTGCCTGTCATGGGCCTGCCTCTCTGTTGCCTTCCCATGGAATGTGGAGGAGATGAGAGAAAACAGGAGGGAGATGAAACAGGGGGCACAGTCAGCCCCGGAGCCTAGACAGGGCTCTCCTTGCCATTTTGGTGTCTAAATCACCTGCAAGCCTCCAGCTGTGTAGTTTCTGTATTTTTTGGTGGAGGAAGGAATAAGTAAACTCTCTCTTACAGCAAGTGAGTTTATGGAATAGGAAAAAAGATTATATGATTTCCTTGTAGAAAAAAAAAAATTGCTTAATTCCCATTTCACTGGTAGCATAAGCAAAATTTATGTAAATATTTGCTTCATTCCTCCTGAAGCTTCCTGCTTTATTTTAAAAATGTATTAGATACATTTCAAATAGCTCTCCGTAGCTACTTAGTTAGAATAGGCAATGAGAGCATTCTCAGCTGTGTGCACAGCAGCAGCAGATGGTTTAAGCGTTCTCATCTGCAGCTAATACAGCAATCAGTCACAGCCCGGCTGTGTTACAGGCTGACTTCAGCTCTCTGCAGAAGGCAGAGCTGTTCTGGAGGCAGGAATGTGTTTACACTTGGCAGTGCAACCTGAAAATACTGGTTCTTTTTCATACCCTTCTTGCTTTTCTGTCCTCCCTGGAGCTCCCTGTGAACTTCATGTCACACAGTTTAACAAAAGGAGTCTTACTAAGTATATAATTCATCTGTATTAGTTGCAGGGTGACATTTGGGATTGATCTGATGAGGTGTTGTTCCCTGGGCATGGTGAACCATGCAGGACATGGTGTGTCAGGTAGTTGGTTCTGGCTGTTGAGTCAGTGCAATTATGTTGGTCAGGGTGCTGTGTTTCCTGTTTAGGTGAGTCACCTCCTTTGGAGGAGGGAGCTGTTGGACCTGCACAGCACTAGGAAGAAGATCTGTCCCACTAGATGTGTGTTGGATTTCCAGCTTTAACTTCTGGTATGAACTCTTCAGCAGTGCCATCATGTGCAATTATTTTGGGGAGCATACTGTACAAGTGTAGGTGTTCCAATCTGCCAAGTACAGCTTTCTCACATGCTGTTGTACACAATGTAAGTCAAGCCATTATTCTGGCTTCTTGTCCAGTAAATAACTTATAATTAGCATTAGTAGGTGAGGCAGTAACTTGTCCTCCCATGTGACAGTTGCTAAAATGTCACCTGAATAGATTTTTGAGAATTAGGTAGAGCTGACTCTGATGGTGGGACACAGACAGCTCTGCTGTTACTGCACTTGAGTCATCAAAAGAAAATGCCTGAAAGCCAACAATACTTATTTTGTCTCTCCCCTTCCTGCCCCAAGTAAACATCACACACAGCTGAGTGCTAGAGTCTTCAGCTATGATTTATGCTTCTCTGGCTGATTGTCCTGGCTGACCTATTAATGTGTGAATTGTTTCTCTGGACAGGATGAAAATCTAGTGAAGTGGTTTGCTAGTATGTTTATTTTTCTTTTAAGCAGACAGTGCTGTCTTCAAGATTTGGTTTAAATAAGGTACTACAGGATGTTTCTGTTGTTCAAAACTGACATTTTTCTTTACAAACTTTTAGCAAAATTATCTTCACCAAGCACAGAAAACTATGAATTGTGAAAGACTTGAATTAGATTGTTTTAACAAACTGCTTGTTATTCCAAGATGGTCTTCACTAACACTTCCTTTTTTGTTCTTTCTGGGAGACTTTTTTTTATTGATAATTCAGTGAAATTAATTTATTTTTCAGCATTGGCTGGACAACACCAAAAGCATTAAAAAGCAAGTTAAAAGTAAGTGTCCTTTCCATTTTCTCTTGGTATATTGTATTTAACATTAGGAAAGCACAGCCAGTTGAAATGGGTGGTGGGAGGCTGTGTCCTGTGAGGGTGGGAGGGTGGCAAGTGACAGAAGTCCAGTGTAGTGCTACTGATTGTTTAATGGCATCTTTCCTCTGTAGCTCATACTACTTTATTCTAATGTTCTTAATTAAACCTGTTAGGGGCTCATTAAGTATAGTTGAAGGGGAGTTAAGGAAGCTGAAGATGTTCTAGTGTTATGGAGCATTTTCCTGGCTATAGGAAAATTTGCCTTGGAACCTCATGCATGGGGCAGTGCTCTATGCTTGAATCTGTGTCCTGTCTACCAAGTCCTCACCTGCTGCACAAGGCTTCAGTGTGGCCTGGTTGTGGCAGGGATGTGTGCTTGGGAAAGATGTTGTTTAGCAGCTTCCTTGCTCTGCACTGTGGGAAGTCTTCAGGGATTTGTGGTGGTGTTTTAATACAAGAGTTAGGTTTTGGAAGCAGTGAGAGGGAGAAAATTCCTCCTGTCAAATGCAAGAATCAGCAGAGCGATGCACATTTTTAAAGAGCTATTAATCCACCCTTTTGCTGAATTAACTCTTTGGTTTCCAGAAGAGATGTTTCTTCTGTAGAAGGGTCTCTTAAATTCCCATAAGGTATGTCCAAATTTCTGTGGAATAGAAGGACCTGAGCTGTCAGCAGTGAGTATTTCCCAGAGCCCTGGGAAGGTGTTGCAGAGACCAACAGCGTGCCTGAAGGTTTAGTCAACTGTAGAGACAAGATGTTTAGGTTTTGTGGTGATGGATAGAGCCCTTAAATATATGGATTAACCTGGATTCATGTGCTCTTGGCAGGAAGAATCATGTTAATGTGATATGACCATTGGGTTGACTTGTGACCCATAAAACTATTTTGTGTGCATGTTTAAGTGTCCTCTCACCCTGATGTTCCTCAAGGATTTTCCTGGCATAAAGGAATTCCTGCCTTAAGGCCTTGTAGCCAACCAATTTCAGTCAAGTTTTGTGATGTGATTTTGTGTAATAAATAAGTAAATAACCTGTCTCGTCCAGTAACTGTTACTGCTGTCTTGAATGAATTCTGCTTTGCAGTTGGCCCCCCATATTGTCTGCATTTTCGTGTAAAGTTCTACTCATCAGAGCCCAACAATCTACGTGAAGAGCTAACAAGGTAAGAGGGATTTTGTGTGTGAGAGGGGGACCCAAATATGGCCAGGGAAATGTTTTCCATGGTATTTATTTAAACAATTTAAAGAATTCTTTAGAACGGCTTACTTTCTTGGCTTGGTTTTCTTTTTGTAAAGTGGCTATTATGTGTGTGGAAATAAATGTGCTGTGACACCTAGAGATCTAAATATTTATATATTCCTCAATGCACTGTTTTTCATTAGGCAATTTTGTTAACTCATCTGAGTAGCTTATACACAATGGACGGAGGTTTTTGCTGAAGAGAACAGCCATCATTCCTTTGTCGTTTTTCTTAAGCTGTTAGTTTCAAATGCATACAATCATCCTGTCTCCAGGCAGAAAAGCATTGCAAGTTAGAGATTCTCTTTGAAAAAGGGAAGTTCAGTTAGCATTTCATTGCATGTGTGGTCTTCAAAGAGCTTATGGAAAGGGAAAGTAGTATTTTACTGCCATGTTGAGCTGAGTTGACACTACTATAGGTATAAGTTTGTAGTATGAGGAGAGCAGCAGTTCCTCTTGATTAAAGCATTTCACAAATCCGTTCATAGAACTGCATTTCTGAATGGGCTGAGACTATGAGAGGTGCTTTGAAAAAGAGCACAGCCTACCACCTGTCAGGAGTATAAATCTATTGTAAAAGACAACATTTCCTTGCATTGTTACCACTGCTGCTGATCCCTTTTGGAGAGTAAACAAAGTTATGTTTTCATGATAGCTGTAGACATCTCATACCTCAGCCATTCGTAAGGGTGTGAAGTGCATTTGTTTGTCGTTCAGGTTTATGTCTGTGTGGATCTTCAATCTGCACTTTAGCCAAATCTCTTGGAGTGCTACCAGGAAGATTATAGTAGCATTACCCCTTCCAGCCATATGTACCCTATGCAGCTTCATATTTACATGTGGTAAGATAATGTGGTCACTGCTGCTTTTTAATGCTTTCCTGCTCATCTGGGAAGAATGTTTTACGTCCCCATTCATGTTCCCAAATATTCATTTAACTGTCTTTAAAACCAGCAACTGTAGACAGAATTCAGACCTATATCTGTTTCTACCCCTGTGGAACATTTTCATCCATTTTGGCTTGAGTTCTGCCAGTCAGACCTTGCTGTGCAGGTTTTAGTGGGGCAAACCTGAAACCTGAGGGCTTTTAAACACTGTCTGCCTGCTTAGCTAATCCCCCAGAACAGGAGACAGCAAGTTGTCCTTCTGTCTTGTGACAGTGTGACACCTTGAAATATCAGAAGCAGTGGGAAGCAGAGCTTTGCAGTGGGTTATAGATGTCACTGGTAGGGGCTTTCCCAGGGTTCCACCTTTACACAGCAGGCCACCCAGCTGGAGCTCCTTCTCAGCTTCCACAGGTACAGCTTGCTCATGTTCTCAGCCCGTGGTCATGTAACACAGCATGGGAAGTGCTTGAATTGTTTGGAAGTGTTGTGTGGCTGATAAGCACAGACTGGTCACAGCCACTACACACTGTGGAGGCCTGTGTTCATTTTCATATCTGGTGTCAGTACCAACCAAATTTATTCCTTATGCAGAGGCTAGTGTTCAAAAAGTTTTGGTTAATAAATGGTTTGGCCAAGTATCTGTGGACTTCTGTGGAACCTGTAGGAAAAACACCTGCACCTGTTTTGTGTCTGGGTATGAAAGTGTGAGGAGACCCAGGCACAGGTTGAAGCAGAAGTTGTGTGTGAGGTTTCTGGGAATCTGTGCTAGAATTCAGACTGGATACCATGGTGGATGCCAGTGCTTTATATTGATCAGAGCTCTTCTCTTGTTAAAGGAAAACTGTGTACCATAATGGAGCAAGGGGATGCTCTTCAGGGGTATTGAATCAGAATAATTTGTATTGTACAACAAAGGGATTTATATTCAATATTTGCCCCATTTCTAAGCAAAAAGAGTAGAGGATATGCAAGGCAATGAAGGAAAACTGGCTCTGAAGAGTAAACAAGTTGAAAAGGCTGCAGCCTGCTATTTATTTTTAGTCACTTTGCAGTCAGCATTACGGGTTAGATTTTAACTAAGCAATCCATAGTAGAAACATTTGTTTTTTTCAAGACTTAAAAATAACCATTCTTTTTTGATGTTAGTATGTGTATAAATAATGAAGGAAATGTGGAAGATGCAAGTTGTTCTTTATTCAAGTAGAATCAGAAGAGAATAAAAAATATATTTACTTGGGTACCTGTTTATTTTTCAATGCAACACTACAGTTCAGCTTTTGACAACTTGTTCTTTTGGGTTTGCTTCATTTGAAATGCCTGCAAAACACACAATCCCAACTGATAAAGCCTTGAAAGGTCACAGTGCAGTTTCTTTCGTCTTGGAAACCCATGTTAAGAGTAGAAAACATTTTTATTTGTCAAGTTCTAACTTAGTTCTGTTGACTGAGTGACGCATTAGCACCATTACTCAATGACTTATTTCTTATTTAATCCTACAGGTATTTATTTGTTCTGCAGCTGAAACTGGATATTCTTACTGGAAAGTAAGCAGCATTTTAAACCATTCCAGTGTGTTTAGCATAGAGTTTGTTACATTTATATTTGAATAATTAATAAGTTTTGCTTAGTAGTGTAAGGTTATTTTTTTCTCTAAAATACTATTTTTCTATGCATGAATATCAGGAGAGGAATGCTTAAATAATGTAGTGCTTATCTCCTGATTTTCTTATCCCAGACATTTGCAGTTTCTTACTGTCTGTTACATAAGTTGTATGCTAATGGTATCAGTTCAGGTTTTAACAGTGCATTTCTCTTTTGGCAGATTGGAATGTCCTTTTGACACTGCTGTCCAGCTGGCAGCTTATAACATGCAAGGTGAGTAGGTGCAAGAAAGGAAAGGTGAAGTTGCACAAACAGTTTTGTGTAGACTCTTACTAACTGTTAAAAAAAGTCTGTCCTTGTTATGTCCATAAAATAGACTCTGCCCAAACATTAGTGATCCAGTGTGAAATGCAGTTCTTTTAGATTGTACTTGTGCTTGAGAGTATGTACAGAAAATTATTCAATTCCTCAGGAAACAGAACAAGGAGGTTCTGAACATAAACAGCTTTGCCCTAAAGTTGTTTTCTCAGGTGCTCATGTGCGAATCTGTCCACTTTCACAGAAGATATGAGGCCTGCAGCCTTCCTGAATCACTTTGATGTAGTACCACAGCTCACTTCTTTTTGATCATATAGGTTCCGTCAAGTGTTGTCTTTGTTGTCCAAATCAGATACAAAATTGATTTTGTTTGCACTGTGTATAAAATACCAGACTTCATCTTATTTGTAGGAGCATCTTAATGCCCTATGTCTCATGCTTGTACTTGAGCATTCCAGGTTGAACTGCACTTGTTGGGATTTCAGACCCTTCTTTCGCCACAAGATGTGACATACTCTTTTTTTTCTCAGCTATACAGCACTGTGTTTGAATAATTTGAGAGATAATTCATCAGTTGTCTTTAACTTTTGATTCCAGATGAGAATGTGTTGTTTGGATGAGGGTGTGATGTTAACAAATGTGGAGTCTCCTGTGGTTTCACACAGAGGAGCTCACAGAAGAAAGAGTGGAGACTTGAAGTTTTAAAAATGCCTACTAGAGTAGGCTTTTGGGTCCTTATTAAAGGATATAGATATATGGATATATGGCCTTATTCAAGCCAATTGATGTGCCATGTGTTTGAGCCACACAAATTCTCCACACAACATTTATCTTATGAATCTGCTGGACTTACTCTGCATGAGGTAGGACTAAGTCACTGAAAATTGGTCTTACAAGTGTTTTTCAAAACACTTCCTTCCTTTCATGCAGGAAGTGCTAATGGCCCTAAATCATGCGTATGTATAAGAGTTGGGATTAAACTGTGAAGGCACTTGCCTTTTTAACCTGCTCTTTTTTGTGTGAAAGGAAAGCAGTTAGAATGCATTCCACAGTTAAAAATATTAGCATTCTTAGAGCCTTAAGATACAGGTTCAGTAAATAAGATTTTGGAAGAACAAAGTGATCTAATTAGGCCATATATGCACTGCTTTTTGTAGTGATCTTTTCTTTCCTCTCTCCACAATGAGGCCTGTAGCAGGGCTTTAATCTTACTGTCTGACAGCTGTGTACTTTTATTTAAATCAGCTGGAACCTAAGCTGGCTTTGACAGCATTCCTTTGAACAGAGGCAGGCATTTTAGTGGGAGTAAATTATTATAGAACTACAGACTTCCTCAGTCAGCATTTAAAAAAAAAAAAAAAAAAAAAAAAGGTAAAGGAGGGGGTGAAAAGACTGTTATTATGCTTGCAGCATTCAGAATCCAAGAAATGGAGTTTTATATCATGTGGCATTTCTGTACCTGTGGAATACTGGCATTTATTTGACTTTGCCAGGGGTTCCCAGTGATTTCTCTATTTTTCTAATTGTCAATTTCAGCATTTTAGATATTTATCTGTCTTTAAAATTGGACGTGTTAGCATCTGTGGGAGATGGAGTTGTTTTTGATGTGGCAAACCCCTTGACTGGTGTGTTCCTGTATGTTTTCTACATAACATCTCTGGATGGAGGAGAAGGAACACAAAAAGAAATATAATATTTTAGAATAGCTAGACAAGTGTGCAGAAATTCTTCTGTCTGCACAAATATCCACTGTGTTTATTGAGAACAGTGCCTAACAGTGTTGTTCTTTTGTAGCTGAACTTGGAGACTATGATCCTGCTGAACACGTCCCTGAACTGGTGTCTGAGTTCAGGTTTGTTCCCACTCAGACTGAAGAGATGGAATTAGCTGTTTTTGAGAAGTGGAAGGAATGCAGGTACTAGATCTTCCAGTGAATGCTGTTTGCACAGATTTTTCTGTGAAGAGAATCTATTAAAAAGATACTGCTGATGCTTCTTCTGTGGCCTTGTTCAGAAATAGAATTTTAATATGGTTCTGTCCCGTTTTGTAAAAGAATATAATGTGCAAAATAAAGCTTTTCAAAGGTCTGAGTAAAATGATGAGGTACAAAATGTTGAAACACAGTAATTTCTGCAGCAGCATTTTCAGATTAAACCTCTAGAAAGTGATCTTGATCTTCAGTAAACAGGTGTCACCAGTGTTTGTTTTTCACAAACTTTCAGGAAGTTGTTTTCCTCTTTCTTCATTTACCAGTTTTTCCTTTCTGTACTTTTTCAGGCATCTACCTAACAGCAAAAATTTTATTTCAGGGGCCAAACACCAGCACAGGCTGAGACTAACTACTTAAACAAAGCTAAGTGGCTGGAAATGTATGGTGTAGACATGCACATAGTCAAGGTATGTTTAACCACAGCATGGTGACCTTTGGAAATGATAGTGTTAGTTTTGTGTTGCATGTCAACACTGGTTCTGCTCTGAGGGGGGAAAGAAAAGGAATATTGTTCTCCTGCAATCTATGTAATAAGTGATCTGGCTTTGTCAACATTCTACTCTTTGGTATATGTTTCTAGAAGGTATAACTTGAGTCCAAGCATATCTGCTGTATGTTAAATGTGTGATTGAAGTGGAAGTATGTACTACAGTTTGTATTTAGGCTTACCCTGAAAAATCAGGGTAATTAAAATTTGCTGGGGTGTAATCAGCTCATAGCTGAAGAACTACAAATAAGCATAGATCTCCTGTGGAGACACAAGTGCAGCAAATGCATAAGGATTTCTGTATTACACAGACAGATCAAGAAACTTTAATTTTCCTCTTTAGTCAGCCTTATTGAAGGATTGCAAACAAGAAAAATCCATTGCATGAGATCATCAAAATATAAGAGTTTTGTTGTGTAAGATAGCAGACATGTATAACACATGTATGTAATTCTAACACCGCACAAACAAATTACATTATTCGCTCTAGTAAATTGGATAGAGGGTCAAACACCAAAATGAATCCAATTTTTATTTTGTGTCAATTAGGCGAGAGATGGCAATGATTACAGCCTGGGACTAACACCTACAGGAGTTCTTGTCTTTGAAGGAGACACAAAGATTGGTTTGTTTTTCTGGTAAGCTCTCTGATAGTACACTAAAATCTGTTTTCAGTTTTGGTTCTTTTGTTTCTTTTATGGTAGCAAAAAAAAAAAAAAATTGTTTGGGTTGTGAGAGCACCATGAATGTGAGGTACTTTCTCAGTAAGTTACTGAAAGTTAGACCTAACCTGCACTTTCTGTTCATCTGGCAGGCCAAAGATAACAAGGCTTGACTTCAAGAAGAACAAGCTCACTCTGGTTGTTGTTGAAGATGATGAACAGGTAGATAAATATCTGTTTAGTTAAATCTCAGTCTTGATTATGCATTGCTAGTGTACATACTCCTAATCTTTCCTTATATTTAAGTTTTGAGAATTAATGTGGATGCCTGAAAGATTGTTGATTGTGACTTGTGGGGGGAGAAGGGAAATGAAGGGGCTTAAATAAAAGATAAACTTTTCTATCATCCATTTTTTAAAAAGAGAATGCCTGCTGAAACTAGAGCAGGTACTTTGAAAAGAGTGTGCTTTGCGCAAGAAAGTTTTTAAAAAAAATCCCCCATTACCACATTTAGTAGAATGAACTACTTAAGCAGGTTTCAGAATTGTTTCTATGGAGAAGAAATTGCATACACCTGAGACAATTAAAAAGTGAGCATTGGTAATTTGAGAAGATTAGATTTGGAAATGAAACTGTGTTAGCCTCATCAACAAGAACCTTCCTGTTGTAATAGTATCTTCAATTTGTAGTTATTCAGAAGTTTGACTTGTTAAATAGATGGACTCCAGCCTTTTCCAGCTTTAGATTATATAGCAGTTATTCATTATAGCTTCTGCAAAAGTTAATTTTTCTTCCTAAAGCATTTTTTAAATATATCTATTAGGATTCATAAAAACTAAATTTTATTTGGCTTGCATGGAATTTTAGCTTTGACTTATTCAAACCCCTTGTAAGCTGTCAGTGTGCTTTGTGTGCTTTAAGGGAAAGGAGCAGGAGCACACTTTTGTCTTTAGACTGGATCATCCCAAGGCCTGCAAACACTTGTGGAAGTGTGCAGTGGAGCACCACGCCTTCTTCCGACTCCGGGGCCCTGTCCAGAAAAGCTCCAGTCGGTCTGGCTTCATTCGCTTGGGCTCTCGCTTCCGATACAGGTCAGTGTCACTGTCATTTGGCACCCGCCTCCTGTCATTCCTTGCTATGCTGGGTTTTAGTCCCGTTATCTGCTTTCTCTGTGACTTTTGGCAATATTACTTAAGCTTTATTCTCTCCTAGAATATTCAGCTTCTCCCAAAACTCGTGCAGTGGGATCACAGAAATATGCAAAGGGCACACATGGTTTTGTCCACAATTTAGTATTTAAAAAGTCGTTGCTTCTGCCATTTGTCTTGTCGAAATGGGATGAAGAAGAGACTGTTTCTAAAACTCTTACCCTCTTTTGTGAAAGGTCTTTTGAGGTGTGAAGTTTGGGATGTTTTTTTAGAACTGACATGAGATAGTAAGCTATGAATTTAAAATAGAAGTGTGATGTCTTTATGAACGTTATCTCTATTCCATCATTAAAAATAAGTGATTTATTTTACTGCTTTGCACTCCTACATGGCATTTTTAGTGGGAAGACAGAATATCAAACCACAAAGACCAACAAAGCCAGGAGATCAGCATCCTTTGAAAGAAGGCCCAGCAAGAGATACTCAAGACGAACCCTGCAAATGAAAGGTAAAAGAACTTCCATTCTGAGAAGTATAATCCAATGTGAGAATCAGGTAATCATCTGCTTTAAAATTTCTGGGTAGGAATTCTCCTGTAGCTGTTTGCCCTTCTCTTGAATTTTCAAAATAGGTTTTCTTTGACTTAGTTAAGAGACCTCATCTATTTATCAGAAAAAACTTGTGTCCAAAGCATGTCCAAACCAGCTTGCCCATGAAAATTACACAGTAGGTCTTGGTATGAAGATGGAAAACTTGGACCCAGGAAACAGCGATATATTAATTAGGTAATTTTAAATTTATTAATTGAGTTCATAATTTTTGCCATTGAGATTTTTTTCATTGTTGTTAGGAGCTGCCCTTCCTTGTCACGATCTGACAGCAGCCGATACCTTGTTTCTGACTCCTACTCTTGCATAGGTCAGGTGTGACAGCCAGGTTTGTCTTGAGATACTTGCTTAAATCTGGCTTTGGTTAGCTCTTCAGATTTTTTTTTATTTTGTTTTCTAATTTAGATTTTGTTTTTCACATGTTATACATGAGATCTGTGCAACTTTTGCTCTTTTCGTTCAACTTTCACTCCTTTGGTTGCCTGCTTTTAGGCAGTGCTAGGCTATTTTTATTAATCATATAATTAATATTTAACTGATAACCTAATTATAAATTAAATTTTAATTAATGCTTTATATTTTTGCAGCATACACTGCTAAACTGGAAGAAACAAGGTAAGATGCATTCTAGTGTTTGAATTTCCGTGGTATTTGGCGCCTGTACTTGAGCACGTGTCTGCAGAAGTATTATATGGTGTTGGACTCTTAACTGTGGTTTTGCTGCTTTATATAAAAGTTTGCTTTATATAAAAGTTAGTGTTCAAAGCAAAGCTTCTGTGTTGCTGCACACAGACAATTTTGCCAGACTTGCTTACTAGCTAGCAAAGAAGTTTGTTTATTACTAGCTATGATGGATATGAGCTGTAGTTCATGTGTTGCCATGTAAAGAGATCAGGTAAAAGTTTGTGAGGAAGTCTTCTATGTGAAATCTGTCTGCTCCAGCAATGTGGCTGAAATACCTCATTCAGTGAAGGTCAAAGACAGGGAAAAGACAGTAAAATTAGTATTTTTGAAATAAGTTATGGGTTTATATTCTGTATTACACTTGCATTTATTTTTATGCATGGTCAACATTGAAAGGGAAACCTTTTGGTTCTTTATTTCTCTACCAAAAGTTCCTGGATGTGTAGGTTCATACTTGCTGTTGCAATGTAAATTACTCATATGTATCTGAATCATATAATTTTCATACCCTTCCTTAAGGGAAGAGAGGAAACCAGGTTAAAAGGAACTGCCTGGTGGTGAAGAAACTTAGGTCACTCAGTTCTGGTTTCTGTCCTTTGCCTTTATAACTTCTGAACACTTCAACGATCAGTTGCAACTAAATTATTTTTTAAAAAGCAGATATTCATAGATATTAAGCACCATGGTGAGCACCACAGAATACCAAAAACATTTCAGAACAACAGACTTAAAGCAGCCCAGCATTTTCTGTCTGTAGTAGCAGGGCTGGTTCTTGCGTTAGAGCAGAAGTCTGGAAGTGGGGGGACAATGCTGCAGTGTGACTTCTGTATTGTTTTTTCTTTCTATGCAATGGGAAAGTACCCTGCAAAACTGGGTGTCATTAAGATCCTCTGCATGCAAAACGTGCCTGTTTGATTGGTGCTCTTGTCACACTGTGTTGTCATGCCCTTCTCCGAGTTTCAGGTTGCTTAGGTCATTGCGAGAGTGGGAAGAGAAACTTCATGTGCAGTTTCTCCTCCTGATAAGACTGCAGTCTCCTGATCTGCACTTAGGTGTGGCACTGTTGTGTCTCCACAGCAAGTTATGCCATTTCTGAAACTCTACACTCCAGTGTTGCTAATTGAAATGCATCATGAAAGATATATGTTGTTCCCTTCTTTAGTGTTAACACAGCACAGGAGAATGTGCTAGTCAGAAGGCATTCCTTAATATTTCTGAAAATTCTAGGGTAGCCCCCACATTGGCTGAATAGAGAAACGGTGAAGGAACAGCTTGTTCAGTGTTGACATAATGGTGTTTTAAATAAAATAATTCTAAAGAGTCACTGAAGTAAATGCAGAAATCTATTTGAATTGTCAGCTTGCCAGATTGGATAGCTGTTGTCCAGACCATAAATCAGAAAATTAACAGGTCATAAGAGATGGGAACCTTTTTTAAAAGGCTAGAAGTCTGGGCAAAAAATTTGCTTTACATGAAATCTATAATGCAAAATTACTGCTTTTAAGTCTCTCAGAAATGTGAAATGTCTCTTGCAGGTTCAGAAATCATCAAGAATTGGGATATGGGTCTTATTTAATTCATCAAATATAGTAAATATTTAATAACAAAATTATTATTAATGCTATGCTGAGTTGCTGTGCATGTAAATTTGAAAAGCTGCTTTTAAGTCCATTAGTGGTTGTATAGAGAGGAAACTCTGATTTTTCTGATAAACTGTTGTGATGTGAAACTTCAAATCAGGAGGGTTCTAGTTATGGAACAAACATAATATCTACAGCATGTAGGTGAGCTTTTCACATTGTCACATTTTGCTGGGTGTTTTAACCAAAATAGTATAATTTTTGCTTTAGAAGTGCCACATCTTACTGTTGAATCAGGAAGACTTTTCAAACCAAACTGCTTTAGGAAAGGAAGAGTTAAAAACAGATGAGTTGCAGATAAACTACAGCTTGAACAAAGAAAAAATAACTTGATACCCTTTGTGAAAAAGAGATTAATACTTTGGAAATATCTTAGACTGTGTTTCTTTCTGAAAGTCCTTGTAGTTCTACCAGCCTGCAAAAGCAGTTTGTTGATCTGATTCAGTTTTAAATTCTTCTTGTCTTTCAGTGCTGCAAACAGTGCTGTTATCAGCCAAACTAATGGATCACAGGTAAGGACTCTCATTCTTTCTAAAAGCAATTTGCATGTGTCTCAACAGATTTGAAGATTTTTTTATTTGTTCTTGAAATCCAGTGATTGACCAATTGAATGTTACAGTTAACTATTAACTGTCTACAGTGCTGGAAAAGACTGGGTATAGATATCCAGTGGTAGGGAAGTAAGGGAAGAAAATGGCCTTGCTTTAGCTTTGTGCTTAAGAAGAAGTGTTGGTATGTTTTGTTTACTTTAATGTGTCATCACTTCATTAATGTGTGACAATAACTTGTCTGTATTCTGTCTCTAAAGAGCTGGAATGCAAAACCAAACCTGCCTGTCCTAACAGCAGTTCCTTCTGCACCAGTCTTAGTGGAAATAGAAAACCTCCCAAGGAGCCCAGGAGCCAGCCAGCCAGATAAGAAGTGGTATGTTGAGCTTTGCTGGGAAATGAATTCTGATTACTTATGCATGATTCAAGTAGCTTTTCCTTTATCTGTGCTTAAATAAGCTGCCATCCTTGTATCTCTAATGTAAATTGACAATCAAGTTAGGGATGATGCAGCTGATTTCTTCCTATGACTTGTGTGTGGAGAGGTGAGGACAACAGGCTTAATCACTGTCAACCAAAAGAAAATTTCTTCAGGGGCTAAAGGAACTAAGGAGTCTTGGAGAGAGTTGGGTCCTTCTTATTTGCCATAAGCATGTAACCCTTTGCTTGGTATCATGGGGTCCAAGGACTTAACCTTGATCTTTAGGATAATACAGAACCTTGTAAACTGATATCATTGTGAATTGTCTTTTGAACCTTCTGAAATAGGCAAGCTGACTTTTCTCATGAGCTTGTGTAGAATGGGAGCTTGAGGAAAGTGACACAAGCTGAAGATAAGAGCTTTGATTTCATGTAATCAGTATTTGTTTTATGGATTAGATGCATCTCAAAATGAAGAGGATTTGTTTGAAGATAGATAAATGTACATGTCATTTATCTTTTCTTAAACTAATTCTAAATTGCAAAGCTATTTTCAATCCAAAACTGGCATATATTAACCCAGTACTTGTGCACAGGTCAATTTCTTTGACTTCTCATGCCTATAGCCTCTCTAAGAAGGGAAAGTCTGTCTTTTGCCAGACTCATCAGGAGCAGTCATGGTGGAATGAAGTGACACCAAAGCTCTTATCTTAAGCAGTTTGAGCCCTCAAGAGGAAGGGTCTTTCTCCATTGTCAGGCATATTAATCTGCTTTGCTTCAGTATCTCTTACAAGTAGATGGTGCCTTTTTCTAATAATGCTGTGACAAATGTACTTCAATTTTGTAAATTGTATTAATTTAAAGACTTCTAATACTGTCAGTTTTGAATGATAAAGGGGATGGTAATTCTGCTTTGAGTTGCATTTTATTGACATTTCAATCAGAACATATGATGATAAATGCTGTTTTTCTTTCTTTTGCCCTTGATTTATCTAGTATCTGAAATCTGTGCTTGTCTATGGTGGGATCCTGTTGATCGCTCGATTCCTTCCATGGTGGTGGGTGAAAGGTGGTGGCATCTTTATTCTTCAGCATTCTCAATATGGTTATATTTTTATTCTTTTGGCCTAACTGCAAGATGAGTGCTAGTCACCTATGTTTCCTTTGGTGGAAATGTTTACTTGGCTCCAGACCAGCTCTTCTTGGGTACCTGATTTCTGCTAACATCCCTGCTCATGTTTGCAAGGCTGCTGTTGCTTACTGAAATCCTGCTGCTTTGGTTCTGAAGCAGAGAAGGCTCTATAGCCACTCAGTTTTGGGTTTGTTATGTGTGTTTTTAGGATTGAGAGCTTGAGCCCGTCTGTTTTAACATTGTCCAGGAATCTCATCCTACGTGCCAGCTGCTGCAGGATGTTATGTTTGTATAGAAGAGTGGGAGTGAATGCAAAATACACCTGCGTGTAACCCAAAACAGGGTGTCCTAAAGAAAACAAGCTTCTTGGCAACTGATGCATTTTAATTGAGAGTGCAGTGCTTCTATTGTGTCTGTGTTACATTTCTTTGAGACATTGTTAGTGAAAGTAGTTGTCTTCTGGTTTTACTGTGTTCACTGGAAACAGTACTGCCTGTAATAAAGGGCAAATCCAGCTGTAGGAAAAAGACAACAGTTTGGAGCTGAGTCAGGAATTGAGCTACATTCTGGTTTCCTAGATGGGAAGTGGGGTTAGGTTAATGGAATTGCCAGAACATACATATTTATTGCTGGGGGCTGTGACTTGGCTATTGTGCCTGCAAGGGTGTCTCCGTGCTGCTAACAAGATCTCCTTTCAACTGCTACTGTCTTTAATTGGCCTGTTTCTGCATGAATTATCTTTGCTTTCTGTCAGAAAAATAGTCTTCTTTTAGAGAGAGCTTGCCAAAGATTGTTGAGAACACCAAAATCTTCTGGACTGTGGATTTTGTAGGTAGTTAGATTGAAGGGGTTTAGAAGTAAGGTCCTGACCTCCTGGGTTTCTGTACTCTGCTTGGCAGATGCCTCTATTGGCTACCTTGCAGCTTAGATCCCTTCCTAATGTCAATGTTTCCTTTAATTTAAAATGTTAATGCTGCAGCTGCCAACAGCAATTTTGCCAGATTGTAGAAAGTACTTGGCCAGATATGAAGGATTTTATTATTGCTGGGTTTATGGTTATTTTTTACTTTGCTTCATTCCTGTAAAATTGTCAGTACAGGAAACCTGTAATGGTCTGCAGGATCTGAAAATGGTTTGGAATATTAGTTGCAAGTCTGGCAAACCTAAAACATGATCAGTGTATTTCTAAGTTTAGTGTTTCCCCAATAAGTTCTTTTTTTGCCAAGTTAGGACAACAGAGAGAGATGTAATATCTACTTCCTTACTATGGGATAAGTAGGGAAGTTTGGGTTTTTTGCTAGTGGATGTAGCTTTCCCTTAACCACATCCATGAGAGAAATGTTAAAATAAAGGAATGGACTGCTGGGGATTGGAGCCCTCAGTTATCACGGGTCACTTCCTCAGTGTATTTCACAAAAACCAAAATTTGAATTTACACATGGGTGATCTTTGTATAAATCCTGTTTCTTTTCTAAAGGAGGACTATCCCCAAATGTTAATCATTCACCACTGTTGTGAATCCTGCATGCTTTTCTGCTTGCCTGCCTTAACACTTGTGATCTTCCAACTCAGCTGTCTGCTTGGCTGTTCTGGAACATGAGAACGTGGAATTTGAGCTGAAGGCTATCTGACCCCTCTATGTGAACAGCAACAATCCTTCCACTTTGTTTAGATTTGACTCATTAATCGAATCTTTTACATTAAATTGAAGGAATACCTTTGTTTTAGGAATTTCCTTACTTGAGTAGTTTATGAAGTGCTTTTTTCCAAGCACTTTTTTGATAAATGACTTTTATCAGCCTCTCCTAAAGCATACTGGTGCAGGACCCTAGTGCTACACAGACAACAGTTAACAAATCATTGTCCATTTTTCAAGTATTTTAAAATTCGGCTGTTTTACTGTTAATTGCTTATCCCTGCTGCTTTGGAGATGTTTGTGCCTAAAGCCTTACAGTTTTCTAGCCAGGGGCTCCTGCATAATAATACTTTTCAAAAGACTGAGTAAAGTGATGAGTGTTCTCCCTTGCACCCCTTTCTAGCTTTTGGAGGACTTCATACCAACTGTGGCCAAGAGTGGCCATAACTGTGCACAGCATTTGTGTGGGTTTGATTTTAGGAACTCTAAATTTAAAACTAACAAGCCATTATGTTTTCATATGCAAAATTAGGAAGTGAGATCTTAGATTGTGTTGTGACCTTTTATAAAATTGTTCTTTTCCAGCTACATTTTAATGTTAATGCAAGTTATAGCTGCAGGCAACTTCTTCAATAGTATTAATCCCTTAGTCAGCTAAATTGTGGATGATTCGTTTGCCCTACTGTTTGCTCCTGCACAGTAATGTTCATTTTTTCTGAGCGTCTATTTTCTTCTCCTTTTTTAAAAAATTTGCTTTAGAATCTGCACTTTCCAGTCGCTTTGAAAACTGGTATTGCTGTAGATGTTTGCTTCAGGTGTACATTTAGAGCTGCCACTTAAACTTGTTTTCTGCAAATAAAATGTCCTATATACTTGAGGTCTGTTCCTCATTCACATTATTTTCTCCCATCTGTAAAATGCACACTATTCTTGCTTAGTTATGTGAAGTCTTTTGAAATATGAACTACTTTACATTTGGGAAGTGTAAGCAACATATACATGAGAGTCACTTCAGACTTGTACAGAAACGTGCACGATACTGTGCAGAAAAGGGTTTATTTGGCAGTGTCATCATGTGCACCTCTACTTGCATGGCTTTTCCCTTCAGTATTCACCTTCCAGGAATGCCCCTTTTCCTTGTCTTTTCGCATCAATCTTCTTGCCCTCACCTTTGCTTTACTCTCCCACCCTTTCCCCCTCCGTGCCCGCTGACTAATTTTCCCCCTCCCGCTCCCCACCGCTCCAGGCCCCCCGACGCCGCCGGCCGCTGTCAGCGTGGTGGAGCCGCGTGGGAGGCGTGGGCCCCGCCGAGGAGCCGCGCCACGGACGGACAGAGCCCCGCGTTCGTCCACGAGCGCAACGCCAGGAACGCGGGGCTGCACGGCGCTGCCTGCGCCCTGCAGGCCACCATGACCACGCTGTGACTGTGGGCCTGCCGCAGCTCGGGACTGCTTCCCGGCACAGGCTGGGAAATCACCTCCCGAGCTCCCTCTGGGACGAGGACTACGGACCCGGAGCTGACTGTAGAGGGGCAGAAGCTTTTATTACAAAGGCTCTCAGATTGTGCTGTTGGTAGTGAGTCTTTTAAGAAAACTGACATATAGACCAGAAACCACACATCGCTCTTATTTTAAAAACTATATATATATATATCTATCTACATGTGCATATAGATAGATATATATTTTTAATTGTGTTAAAGTTTTTCTTAATGACCAAAAGATCCATTTTTTTTTTAGCTGGGCTTGAGAGCCATGCAGGAAGTCACATTTATAATAAAACTGTGTATGTGACTAGTGGGTTATAATATGGTTTCAAAAATCTAAGAGAAATAGAGGATGTAACTGGCCCTTCTTTTGAAACATGATCATGTAAAAATATCTAAGATATGTGGTTGATCGGAAAACCAACCTTTCTTTTTCTCAATAAGACCTCTTCTGAGAAATATTGTTTGGAAATGGAATAGAATTAATTTCAGTTTTTTAAGAATAAATTTAACAGAACTGTCAAAATGGCAGAGAGTAATTTTTTTAAATAATTTTTTGCTTTTTACGAATTTTTCTTTCTTTTTTGCTTTTCTGGTCCAGTTGAAAAGAAACAGAAAGATTTCCTGACAAACACCAGTCCTACCATATGATTCACAAAGTTAATTGTGAAGTCAGAGGTTAAGACTCCAGCTTCATGGCTCATTGGTATTCTTGGGGGCCTTTAACAACATGAAGAACAAACCTTTACCCTTGAACACACTGTGTTTTCTTGTGTTTTCTGAAGTTGGTTGCTTTTAAATTGCAATATTCTTTACCTATTAAAAAAAAGGAGGAAAATGGTAACAGAGGGCTTTTAAAGTTAATTTATGTGTAGCTTTTAGGATAAAAGTGTTGTTTGAATGATTTTCAAATTATTTCACTATGTTTCAAATTGCCACAGAGCCCAGAAATAAAAAGATTTATTTTCAGATATCCAGACCTGAAGAACCAAGAAGTAAGTGTCAGCCAGGACATAACTTAATATTGCCTGAGATATTTTGGCCAGATCTGATGGGGGAAAGAGTTTGCTAATGAAATATGAGTCTCTATTTTACAACACTGCTAAAAAAAAAGTATGAGCACGCTATAAACTAAAGATCTGTGACACCTACCAAGCTAATTGGAACAATCTCTTGCACTCTTTTTAGTTTTGGGTTTGGAATGGTGGATGTTGTAAACTTCTGGAGTGAAGCAAACCCATTTGTTTCTTTCTTATATATAAAGTTGCATGAGAATATGCAAATGAAAAGTAGTTGTTTACAGTATCATATACTGTCTGTGTAGTTGAGGGAGAAAAAGAGAAGATTGCTCACACCACTTGTAACTTGAGAGCTTTCTCAGTCGTGTTATACACTGAATGCTCTGTGGTACGTATTAATACCAATACATGGGCCAGGCAAAAAGAAGGGTAATGCATTAGCTACTCCCTTAACTGTGTGAGCTCCTTGAGCATGTAATGACTTATTATTGGGTCGACAAACCTTTACATGCATTACAACCCTTCATTATTCCTATATTCATAATTATTTATGTGGCTTGAACTCCTGGTATCTTTTATCAACATTTCCCAGGGAATATTTCTTAAAATATGATGGTAGAAGTTGATTTGAAGACACAAAGCCCAGCACTTATTACTATGCAAAGTTCAAAATACCCCTTTGTATGTGGGTAAACGCAGGTTTATCAAAGGCTAATGCCTCTTCAGTTCCTGAGTACTGGGAGCTGACTGTGGTAGAAGCCCTACTTTTCCTAGGAAGCCTTGGACAATTTCCCTTATGGTTGGTGTGGCAGTTCATCAGTAATAGGTGTCAGAAATTCTTGCAGTGATTCAAGGTTTTCTGCTTTTTGCTTTCATGGTTGGGCCATTTATGAAGCCTACCTGGTAATCTTCCTGCTGGTGCTCTGAAGAGGGTGAAGGGTCTGGGAGGTTTCAAAGCATTTGCTGCTCTTTGGAGAACTCATGCCTGCCAATTGCAGTGGCTGAGGGTCTCCCAAGAATGACTTTCCTCTTATTGACTGCCTATCTCAGGTGGCTCAGGAGGTGTTTCAATGGGTCTGAAGGCAAGATGGGATCAATTCCTACTTGAATCTTAGGAGGCTTCCTTGAGTTTATCTAAAATTCATTTCATTTCCCTGAGGCCCTGTCCTGATGTGGGGTGAAGCTGCAGGGACTCACCCTGGTTGTGCTGTCTCAGCCAGGTCTCCATCCCAGGACACAGATGGCAGAAAGGTTTTTCACAAACTTTGACCATCTCAGTGTAAGTAGTACACAGCTTTTGGATAGTGCACAGCTTTTGGAGCACACTAGACACTAAGTGTGCTGTTTAAGTATGTTGCCAGATGTCAAGACTGCCCTTATCTGTAGTAAGCAAGTTTTTGAATCAACTCTCTTGTCTGTGTAGTAAATGTTACTGTGTAGTCATGAGGAGGAAAAGTCTAGTGTAATTGTGCTAGCAATTAAGGAAGAAAATTTTCATTTTTCATGCATTTTCTCTTAGAATACTAAGAAAAGCAGTGGGAAAGCACAAGAACTGTTACTGGTACTCTACATCACCTCTCTGATGTGGAGTTCATGGCAGCTTATGCCAAGTTCCTTCAAACTGTCATGGTGTCAGCAACTGCATGCTGTAGGTAAAACCTAATTTCCTAAAATGGTGGTTGTATTAAAGATTGGAGACTATTTACAGAAAATTATCAGAAAATAGGAAGAAAATTGTTGTCTCCATGTGAACATTATAAAACACTTTGACTCGTATCAGCAAAGTAAGGTATGGGATTCAGTCTCACTTTCCTTGTTGCCTTAATTGGAAGAGAATCTCTTCCTGTCTATTAGTTCTAACAATTAAATCTCTGTATCCATTATTCCCTCTCTGCAAGACTGTGTGCTGTTTGCTTTTTCCCATTAGTGGTGCAGAGAGAGGCTGCACAGGGAGTTGAAAATTTTTCCCTATTATTTGCTTTGCTAGTAGCATCTTATTCCACTGCTTTAAGAGAATCAAGCCAGTGGCCTCAATTTGCCTCACAGCAATTAATTGACTTAAAATGATTTGCACATTATTAGCACTAGAACAGTGATATCCTGTAATCTGATTCAGAGGTTTATATTTAACATTGAAAGAATTCTTTGTGTGCTTGAGCTGGAGGGGAAGGAGTTTTTTCCTGCAGCCTCTGTAGTGACAATAGGGCATTGCTTCCAGGTTCCAGGGACTGGAGGGGGGCATGAGGCACTAACCTGGTAGTGGTAAGGGAGAAGCTGGTCTAAACTGTCAAGTAGAAAATGTCGCTTGTCTGTGATTAAGGGTAGGTTCTATTCTGTTGTGGTGGGTATAGGCTTAATATCATTGTTCTCATATTTGGGACAGGACTTGCAAAAGGGATTGTTAGATTTTTCTTCTTAAATCAATATTGCAGCCAAATTGTGATTGTTGATGGAGAATGATTGTTGATCGAACGGGGCAGCAGTAAAGCTGCAGTTGTGTGCATAGGCTGTCTGATGAACCATTGCATTGTGCAGCAGTGGTTTCTGTGTTTGCTGTTAGGATAGCTTTAGCTGTTCCCAAGCTTTAGAGAAATGTATGAGATTCCTGACTGCTTGCTCAACATAAATATTGTAATATCATTTTTGTTTTTGTAATTATTTTTCCTTGTTCATTGAAAATAGAACTCATAGTGCAAAATTAAAAGGAGACATTTCCATCAGAAACCAAAGGAGGTGAAACAAGTGATCTTGACAGGGTACAGAGTACATGCTGTGGTTCACTTAAAGCACTGTGACTGCTAAGGTTTCATTCACGGCTCTGCTTGAGTTGACAAAACTGAAGCTGGTTCTACGTATGCCTGACCATAAGTGTCAGAGCAGTCCTGTGCAGTGCACCCTTCTGCCCTCTGTTCTGCTTACCAGTGTTGGGTGAAGTGCTGCACAAACAGCTTTTTGTGATACCAACCTCCCTTCCCCATACTTTTGTTTTTTTCTTGTAAAATCCTAAAGGGTACTTTAAGTTTTTTAGAAAAACTTCAAATGTTTGTTCCAAAGAGTGTATTTCCGGGATAAAAACTTCTCTTCTTCTCTCTTCAGTTTTTCTACTGCTATGTAATGACACAGCAGGCAACATGGACCTGTTCTGTTACGAAGTCTCTTATACAAATATGAAATGTTCCCTTTTTCATGTTATGTTACTTAAGCTCACTGAACACCAATGTCGGTTAGTTACCTGAAACAGTTTTTCTAGATTGTGGCTGGTCAGCAGAAGACAGCTTGAAAAAAGAGATTGCATGTGTTAAAGCTTTTTCTTGTTACAGGAAGAGTGGTAACATGATTGTATGTCTTTCTGCCCTTGCAGCATACCTCTTGTTGATTTGCTAGACAGCACAGACTTGCCAGAAACTTGTGTGGATGATGCCCTGGGCCGTCCAGTTGCTGGCTTGGCAGCAGGAGATTCAGAAGAGGCTGTTAGTTGCCCTCCTCCTGGCACGAAGGAAACTGCTGCAGACAAGGCAGACTCTGATCGTAAGAAAACTGACAGATTTTTCCATGTTATGATGTGTGAGATCAAGATTAAATAATAGGTTGATAGAGATTGTTTCCTTACAAAAAATGCGGAATTGTTTTAGGAAGCTTCCTTAGATTATATTCATAAGGACAGTTTTACCTATTACTGGAACAACAAGGACAGAGATACAAGTGAAAAGTCAGTTCTACATTGGATGTGACTTTGTCCACAAATACAATGCAACCATCTAAGCAATTAACTCTGTGTTTGGTTGCCCAGTGAGGATGACTGGGTCAATGAGCTCCCATCAGTGCGGAGTGTTGTCATTTGGTGCACACAGTCTGCAGGCTTGATATTTGCACCGAAGCTTGAGCAAGTAGATTCCCCCATCCCTGTGGTTTTTTGCACAACTTCAAAATTATGTAATTAGTATTCAGGAATAATGCAAGTTGCAAGTCAAATAACTCCACGGTAACATTAGGAAGATGATGTATTTTTTGTCTTTTTCAGCATTTGAAGACACATTCCTAAAACTGAAACAGCTGGAGACAGAGCGCAGCAGCCCTGTGCCATCTGAGCGTCCCAACGTAAACATAAACGTCCAGGTAACTGGCCTTCATTCCCCTGCTACGGTCCTGGATCTTGTTCAGATCCTTCTGAAAACTCTTCCACTTGCCTTGCTCTGTTTGCAAGACTGCTAAGATGATGAGTGAGTAATACTGGGGGATAGCAAAGGAAATACAAATGCTTTGTGATCTATAAACCTGTGTGTGACAAGGCAGTGCGATAAAGATGGGGGCAGAGGTGCATGTGTGCAGACTTGCAGCCTGGTGAGGTTTTCTAAAATTAGTGGGAGTAAAAGGCATAAATGCTTGAAATGTTTGTCAGTTGTCTTATCTGTCGGTTACTACCTGCATGGTGTTGGGTAGTTCACCCTCTTTCTGGAAGGGCTGAGCTGCTTTCCTGGCATTTTTCAATTCCAAGAAAGTTGTTCTGACGTTTTGTTTTCAGTCAAGTTTGCTGATAATCCGTCCCTCCTGTTAGGTGGCCAGTTTGAACGTGCTCACAGGTGTTCGTGCTCGGTGTTTACACAAAGAGGAGTGATGTCGTTTGATTTACTGCTCTCAAATCACTCTGAGCAAGTCAGGCTGCACTTCACAGGCAGCTGAGCCAAGTACAAGCCTGAGTGCCCTGAATAGGGTGAGGGCTCTCTTCTCCCTCCTTCCTCTTCACTCTTTCTTCCCCAGCTTCCTCTCCTCTCTCACCACCAGGAATCATTGTAGGTGTCCATGAACAAATATATCTACAAACTGGCAAACAATTTTTTTCCTGCCTTTGTTTTGAACTTTTTGTTGAGGTGCTGGATTTCTTTGGGTTTTTAGTTTGCTCTTTAAGTTGGTAAATAGTGAGTTAAATAGGTTCAGGGAAGGGGTCAAAGAAATGCCAGGGCCATAGTGAAAATAAGTAGTGTTGCTAGAAGGGATGGAGAGGCCAGAATCCTCCCTTACAACAGCAGTGAATTTTGATAGATTAACTGGTTATGAGACAACTACCCCCAGACAGGATATTCTTCTGTGTTTTTTTAATGAGCTTTAAAAAATGAAATTTACTTTTCCATTATTTTGCTTTCTCTGATGCAAAAGCTTTGGGAGATTTTTGTGTTTTGAGCGAGCAGGGAGAGTGAAACACCTGGCAGTGTTATCTCTGTTTAGGCTACCCTCCCTTGCAGGGAGGCCCAAAGATTTATCTAACGTTGCATGAAGCAACTACGATTTTTCTTGCACCCTCAATAGTAACAGGAACCAGGTGCCGGGAGAGGTGTTCAGTGTTGAGCTAAGCCCTCTCCTAAGTGTTTGTTTTCCACCTCCATTTGAGGGGAGGCTGCTGCTGTGGGTGGTGCTGCAGGCTGCTTGGCTCATGTCCCCTTTAAGGGCTGCTGTCAGGGCTGCCTGGTGCACCTCTCTGCTTGGTGAGTGCATTACAAAGATTACCAGGTCTCTAAGAAGATTAGTCAGTAGACTGTAGGTCCTGTTATGCTGAAACACTGCTTCTACATAAACTAAAGCAAATGAACACAGTTTATTTAAGAATACTTTAGCCTGTTGAGCTCCACTTTAGTTCAGACAGAGAGAAGGAAAAACATTTAATTGGTTCATTGAAGAGAATGGCCTGGACCTGTTTCAGAGGTTTTTAAATTGTGGCTGATTTATAATAAGCAAGCTAAGATTCCTGTAATGAGCTAATCTAACAAACAGCTGCCAATACAGAACAGTCACAGTCATCCAGCTGCTGTCACATAAGGTACCGAGTAACTTCAGAGGTTATAGATACTGGGAGTTCAGTAATCTGATTAAAGAGCAAGAACATTTGCATAACAGAGAATTATGGATAAACAGTATGCCAATAGGTGGTAAAACACAGTTCAGCTTTCAAGAAGGAAGAGCAAATTATATTAGGAAAATGTAAGAGTAGATCATTGCATGTTTTTTTAGGATAGAAGAGACAGACTAAAACTTTTCTGCCTATGATGTAGCTTACCAAGAAGTCACTTGAGAATGTTTGTTTAAAAAAGATAGAGAAAGATTAGAGACTCTCTGCATACTTGAAATTCCCAATGCTTCAGATTGCAAAGACATGTAGGTTACAGTAGCACCACATGAGCACACCCTTCAGAGAGGAAGGTTAATGGTTTGGAAACCAGTCCAGAAAAGAGTGACCTAAAAGTCACTATTAAAAATACTTTGTTTCCTGCCTTTGAAGGCTGCTTTAGAAAACATAGAAGCCATTTATGGTATTTGTTATAAAAACTGTGGGCTCTTCTCCTGTACTTACTTTTCTTCTTAAACTGTTAGTGAAATAAGTGTTTGTGCTATCCTTTTCTGGCAGAATTGCATGTGACTGCAATATATCCACTAAAACCTTGCAATAAGTTTAGATCCTAGAGCTTTCTGTTATTTCACAGGGAATGCAGTATTGCAGCATTCTCTCTGAACATGTGTGATTAGAGATTTCAGCACATGCAGAAACTGTTACAGTACATAAGAGGTTTGGTAAAATGCATTGGGGGAAGGTGTTATCTTTCTACTCATGAAGGCAGAGCTGCATCCTGAACTTCATGACACTTATATGCCAACTCACTTCAGCTTTGTTAATTAAAAATCTTTAACTGTTTTCCTTCAAGGAATGGAGATGGCCTGACAGTCATCTTTATGTAATTCTATGCTTGCAATCAATTAATCCTGATTGATTCCTTTGATAGGGAAATATTTATCTAGCTACCCCTGTTCTTCTAGAGAAAAAGAGGAAGCGAGGGAATGAATGGCTTCATTCTTCTCTGCTGCTCACTGCCAAAATCTGTTGGGATGGAAGAATGCAACTTTGTCCTTTCCCAGCTTTCAGTAGTGCAGTGACCAGATCTGGCAAAGAGAGCAAATAGCTTTAAATACACCAGTGCCCTGCTTTCATCAGCTTCTGAAGGGAAATGAACAATAAAGCTTCACCCTGTTTGCCCGTCTTCAAAGTCTGCTCCTGAGTCAGAAATACAAGGACATGAGGGTTTACTTTTTCTGAATTTGTTGTGATCTGTAAATACATGGAAGTTGGTTCAAAATGTAGCTATATAGGCTCCATTTTCCTGCACAAAGTGATTTTTAGTGGCACTGGGAACAGAACTCAAAAGCACAAAGGGTTGGGATCACATGCCTTGTTACTGCCTTTAATCTTTCCTTGCCTTTTTGCATCACTGCCTAGCTCCATGTTTTGATTGAAGAACACAGTACAAGTGTAGCTCGTCTAGTCCATGGAAACAACAAACATTTCTAATGAGCTGGAATAATGACAAACCCCAGCAGCTTTACCGTTTTGTGTGAACACCTGAAAGGTCTTGTAAATTAGACATCTGGAGCCATTAGCAGGTGTTGGATGCTTTTCCCTCTAGCTACATGCTTTTTTCATTAAAAAAACCTGTAAGACACCTATGCTTTTTTCAAGTGCAAAATAGGGTTGAAAAAAATGGATCTTTAATATTGAGGGAAATGCTTCCTTGGTGGTATGAAATTTATGCTCTATTAAATTAAAATATTCTGTAATAGTACTAAGTTTTTTCAAAAGTAGGGAGTCTGATTGTTCATAGACTAGAGTGACCTAATTAAATTGATTTTTCAGGTGGAGGAAGCTGAGAGGAAGTTAAGCAATAAATTGGTACTTCAAGCACCAGTGTACTGATGCACTCAGTTCAAATGATCAGATTTATTGTATTAGTGGAATAATGCATTCAAAATGCTGTGCAGGTAGTGTCACACATGGCATCTGCTTCAATGAGGTCCAGTAAAGACTTAAAGATTATCACAGTGTGTGCTGCAGCTGTACAAAGAATAATAATAATTTAGTTGTAATTATTCCTTTTGTAATTCCAGCAGCTTCTCTAAAATAAAAGTAGTTAAAAGTACTGTTGGTCCTCATAGCTTTTTATGTTGACAGTGACCCTTGAATATTTTGTGAAGTTCATTGCTGACTGGGTCAAAATTTGAAAATGGATTCTCCTTTAGATAGTCTCCTAAGATCCTGTTTGGATATCCCAAAAGGTGATTTAGAGGGAGACAGAAAAAAGGAAATGAGGAATTGTTTTTCCCCTCTCTAAAGACAAAATAACTACAAGTTCTCAGCAATGTCTCCAGGGAATGTAGAAATCTGGGAGTGGATGGAGAGCTGTGGGGGTACAGGTGTTCACCTCTTTTTAACTCCTCTGTTCTGCTCTTCTCTTTGCAATGGGCTCCATTGGTCCTGGGCACACTGCAGTTGGTGCAGGTGGGAGTGCAGCAGGATTGTCCCTGCTCGGGGCAGTCCTGCAGCACTTGACTCCTGGGAACAGCCTGCCCTAGACCGTGGCATATGGTGAGGAAAGCAGGGCTCTGTCTCCCCCTGCTGAGTCATACCCTCAGAAGGAAGGTCACAGGGTTTAGTTTTCATTCAGCTAATTAACTTCTGCCACTAATCAAATAGTAATTAGCAGATTGAATGCTTAATTAACATTTTATAATTAAGAAATTAAATTCTCATAATGAAATATACTTTAGTGAAAGGTATCTCGTTCTTACTTCTCTTCATTATGTATCTGACTGCCAATTTGCTCTGATATAATCAGAGGTGGAAGAGGTAGTTAGTAGCGCATTAATTAAACTCTTGGTCTAACTTGTTAGTGGATTTTAAATTAAAAATCTTCCCAACTTGCATTTGAGAGTAAATGATCAACTTTTACTTAGGCTACACTGACCTGATATAATGGCTGTTATATTAATCTCCTCTCAGTAAACTAGGCTGCAGTTTTAGGATGCACTTCATTTCTTGCAGGCTGTATTTTTAGCACAGCAGTTTGCATATCCATATTAAAGCATTGTTCTTTTTTCCTTTATGTGTTGCTTGGCATTACAACTGAGTTCCAAAATAATGTAAAAAATTGCTTTTTCATTTCAGTATAAATCTGCTGACTTCCCTTTGGCTTCAGAGCCTTGTTGTTATTTAGAGATGTTGATAAACTTCAGCCCAGGCTTGTCCATGTGGAAGCTGCTTCTGATAAAGATATTTTCATGTCTAGGATGAAGTGGTGAAGTTGACAGATAAATGTCTTAACAATGCAATTGAGAGCCCAGTCGTAGCACCGAAGTGGCTTCCAGCAGATCTCAAAAGCAATATCCTGAAGGCCCAGGCAGAAGCAGGGCACAAGGTAAATACGTGACTGATCAGAGCTCTTGACGCTCTCAAATGTTTTATTTCTCTTCTATGCCTGATGTTGGAGAAGGTGCCTTGCAGATAAGGGTGTTCCAAGAACCTTGTCGAAGGCAGAGTCAGAGGGCTTCTCACAGTGATAATGGTTCTGTACTGGAATGGTTGCCCAAGGAGGAATTTCTGTCCTTGATGATACTCAACAGGTAACAGGACAAAACTCTGTGCAAGTCCTGGTTTGAGAGGTCATTAAGACAGGAAACCTCCAAAGGTTGCCTTCTAATCAAGCAGTAATTCTGTCACAAAGACTGGGCTTTTTGCATGTTGTAGTAAATTCCTTAGCAAATACCAGTATTTTATTTGGTTTTGTTGGTGAACTGTTTTTATTTATGCGCTGAATTTGTCATATGGAATTGATGTTCTAAGTCCCTGAGGTGTAGATGAAAAGCACTTTTTTGTGCTGAGATAGAGACACTCAGCTCTACTGTGAATCTCAGAACTGACACAAGATGGAAACAGCTATCAGAAATGTATGTCTCTGTTCATTTCTTCTTCTCAGGTTGGAAAAGATGACAGCATGACAGGTGTCAAGAATTCCAATATTCAGGAGGCTGCTGCCAGGTAGTGAATAGATTTGTAAGAAAAATGTGATGTAACTACCTCACTACAGAACTGAGAATCTGCAGTTTAGTGTGGACTGCCAGTGGCTCAGTTGCCTTTGCATTTTACCTTGCATAGGGTACCTTAACCTCATGAGTGTGAAGTGGTTTTGAGATGAAAACCAGGATTATAACTGCTAAGTTTTATTATATACAAGATAATAGAGATGCTCTTTATTCTCCCATACCTGATGACCGTTGTTACAACAGCAATTTCAATCGCTAATTATTTCTGAAATGTGAACAGCTTCAGTGTGGCGAGAGGGACTGAGTCTGTTCACAGTAGTTGTTTTCTAGTGGAGGAAAAAAAATTGTGTACAAACTCCTGCAGTGACAATTTCCTGAGAATTACTAAATATGACATGATTGCAGGTCCAGTGGAACTGCAGACATTGAAAAATTTAAAAGGTTACCACATCTAACTTCTTGACCATTTGTGATGATGCACGTGTGGCAGACCTCAAAGCGCAGAGGGTGATATTGTAAATAAAATGTACAAATAAAATCTACATTAACAGTCTCAAAACTGTCTTCTAACAAGTGATTAATAAAGAGCTTTCCATGGAAGGTTGTACCTGTTTCCTGTTTTTGTTTTTTGTTGGTTTGTGCCAGGAACCTTATCCCGTCAGGCAAATCACAGAACAGCCCCCCAGCAACCAGTCCGGTATTTCAAGATCCAAGAGAGCTGCTGAGAGCAATCCCTGCTTCAAACACCTTTGTTCCGTAAGTGACTCTAGAGAAACATGTTTCTGGGGTAAGGGGACCCCGTGGAGGTTATGATGAAAAGGCATGAAAAGATGAGAAACAGTTGCTGAGCATTTAGGCTACATCTAAGCAGGTTTAGGGATGCATTTTTAATTATCCTTGCAGCAGTTAATCAGTAGGCCAGGCCTCAGGGTGAGTATCTTGGCAAGCAGTAAGAGAATCTCTCTCATCTTCTGAAAGGACTGAGATTCCTGACATCCTGCTGCCCCTGGCTCTAAAGAGGAAGATAAGAGGATGACAGGAAAGGCTTCAGGCAAATTAGACACAGGGGCTGAAGAAACTCCTTTGAGATAGAAGGCATGGATACCGATACCGTTGGGTCTGCACACAGCTGTAGCTGGAACTGTGGGAGAGAGCAATAATCTGTTGAGGTGGTTGGAAGGCATTTACATTAACATACAAACACCAGTCTTTTGTCTTCCTCCTTGGAACTGGTGTCAAGGTTTTGAGCTGTCTGGGAAGCAGCCCTGTTCCATGCTATCCAGGAAGGCTGCTAATGAGGATGTTTTCCCCTTTCAGTAATACCTTGAATGAGGACAATGCTGACTCTAACCATGAGGACCTGCTAATTCCAGCTAATCTGGCTCCAACTGAGGAGGCTGCTGTTTCAAAGGTATCACCACCTGCCAGCCTGGAAGGTTTCTGTCACATTCTGAGCTCCCGATGCCTCCAGGCAAGCCCAGCAGACCTTGCTGCATGCCTGTCATAGCTCTGTGAATGCCAGGTACTGGGGAATGCCAGACAGTGCTTTCTGAAGCAGGCAGGGACACTGCACAGATCTTTCCAAAGGCCATTTCTGCGTGCCCTTTCCAGTTCTTGGTGTAACTCTTATTTTTCCAAACTGGTTGTTTTTCTCACACTGGAGGGAGCCATGAAATCCCAACGATTTCATGCTCCAGTAAGGAGACAGTAGGGATGAAATTCTGACATAGGCAGTTCCCATCAAAAGAACCACAGAAGGAAAAGTTTAAATTTAGATGTTCATTTGTTATATTCTAGTTACCTTGAGATATTTTTTAACTGGATTCCATGAAGAGCTCAAATTCGGGGATTAAACTTTCTTTTTTCCTCTCCAAAAGAAAAGTAGACTCCAATAGCATTGGACTTGGGCTGCCTTTACTTGAGCAGACTGACAGGTTGTTCTGGGTGACCAAAACACCCTGCCCTGTAGCTGCTGGGCCTCTAAACCAGTATCACATAGTTGATTCCACTGAATAATCATAAATTTCACCAAGTTTAAACACCCCACTCCAGACCTTGCTGACCTTTTGAATGGTGCAGTACCCCACCTTTGCAGAGGGGAAGGGACAGTTTCACTGCTTGCTTAAAGTGTGGCAATGATGTTGTTTCCAGTACATTAATGAGAATAAAGGAAATAAAAAGGCTATTAATAAAGATCAAATGGAAAGACGTGAAAAAATAGGCCTGATAAAAAGTGGTGTTCGTTAAAGATACTGGTCTATAACTCAGGAAGCCACTAGAGTATTCAGTAGACCTGTGTGGTTACTACTGGGAATTCAATTCAAAACTCATTTATTCCATAGAGCACTCCAGATGACCAGGACGTTTCCTTAACATCACTGACAGAGAATCTAATTGACTTTACAGAAGCCACACCTCGGGTAAATGTATTTCAAACCCAAACTTTTTCCTTTGCACGTAACAGTGATTTTTACTCATGGATTCTCCTCAGGCTTTAGTGTCTCTCTGCCAGGCCTGGATCTGTGGCACTGGAAAGAAGTGATGAACAGGGATCACTGCTCACATGGCCCCCACCTGCAGTGTGGCTGGTGTAGGGGTGTAGACTTGACAGCTTTGCAGGGGAAGTGAAGGAACCTGAAGAGTGCATCTGTATGTGTGCCACAGGAAGCTCTAGTACTGTTTTAGTAGAGCTGCAAGTGCCAGCCAGCTTCTCACACTTTTGGGGATGCATAAGGGTTCAGTAATACATAAGTCAGAAATTACATGGGAAGATGTATGTACATGTGTATATGTCTGTGTATATATAGATAGACACACAAATACTTGAATAGTAAACTTGTAATACTAATCAAGCCTTTGATATACATAAAAAGAAATCTTTTATAATCTATGCTGGCAAAACTGAGTTACATTGTATGCACCAAGAGAAAGTGGGAAGAAGGAGGACTTTTAAATTCTTCACAGTAGTGTGCTCTGGATTAAGGTTGTCCACAAAGCACTAGAAGATGATGGATTCTTTCCTTTGGAAGGGAGCACTGAGATGAAACTGCTCCCAGTGAGTGTCTGGCTCTGTGCTCAGTGGGTGCCACATCTCCTGCTAATCACTAGCGTGATTTAAAGGCTAACAAGGGGCAAATATCTGAGATTGTTTTGGGAGGTCTGCTATTTTGACAGTGTTTCTTAACTGCTTTCAACCTTTTAATTGAGTTTTTGTTTGCTTTTTGTAGGTGTCTTCTCAGCCCATTGTAACACCAAGGTGGATAGTGCCAGTGAGTCACTTTACCATTTCTTAAAGAAAAAAGCGAGAGCTTTTGTCATGATTGAGAAACAGGAGTTCAAGTTAAATAATAAAATACAATAATTTTTAATAGTTTGAAGGTCTGTAAAGCAAATTAATTAAGCTGGAGTAAATCAGACAAAATACCCTGTTAAACTTCATTTTTGCTGTATTGTACTGGAGGTAAATGCCATAAAATTTCTTAAAGAATTTGTATTTAGTATTGCCCAGGCTGTAGTTTAATGGATCCTATTTTTGCCATTTATATGAATCATATTGAAAAGTTAGCTTGTCTTGTCCTGGCTGGTGTTTGAGTTTCTTGTTTCATTCCTTCCCATTCAGACTGGACTGATTTCCAACGGGCCTTTGGGAAATAATGTTGCCTTATCTTTGAAGGCAGTGAAAGGCAGCACGGAGACCCTGATGTCCTCAGCTGGGCTGACACCATCCCAGCAGGCACCTGAAGTGAGGTGAGTTCACTCCTCAAGTCTATGTGGGCACTCTTACTGCTTCCACTGACATAGTTACAGTGGCCATTTAGACATAATGCCTTGTTTTGCTCTGCTAATAAACTGTAGCTCTGTCTCAGTTTATAGCATTTCAAGTATGACAAATAAATGGATGTGTGTATGTTATAATTTCATTTCAGTTTCTTTCCTTATCTGCTCACATGTTCTAATGCTAGACTAAAGTTATGGTACAGAAAAATTTTCTGAGAAATCTCTTTACAGTGTTTTAGTACCTGCCAGAGGATTGTGGGGGAGGGGGGGGGAGGGATGTCCCCCAGTCAATTCCAAACCATAAGAGTGTCAGAAAACCCAACTGGTAGAATTCCTTTCCCTTTCTTTTCCATTCTGCCATGCTGATGAGGCAGAATGATGGCAGTGACAACCAGGCCTTGCAGTGACCATCTTTAAAGAATGGCAATGGTGCTACTGCTGCATTGTTTAAATTTCATTCCTTTTGCTCTGCTGCTGTTGTCCATTAGAAAGGTTTGTCTGTTGGTCTCATTAAGTTACAAGGGGAACAGCCATGAATGCTCTTTGAAGCAATACTTCTCTCTTGTAATCCGTCATGGCAGACCTTTTTGGAGGAGTGTATTTACAGAGCCTTATTTTTTTCCTCCCCTTTTAGCCCAGTTACTGAGGATGCTACAGTAAGAACAAAATGTTTACTCACCACTGAACTCTAGAAGAATGAGTCTCTGAAACTCACCTTGTAAAAACTCAAATCTTCTAACATATCTCTATGGGATCCTTCCAAAAGACTTGCTTGGGATCAAACTCATGCTGGATGGGAGCCAGACAGGTTTGCCAGGATCCAGGAAGAGACTTCTGCATTTTTCACAATCTAACTGGAACTGCAGCCTGAACTGGAATGTAAAACCACATGCACATTTGATCTTCTCCTTCGGGAGAAGCGAAATGTCACACCGGAGCTAGTTCTGAACTGAGGAAAAGAAAGCAGTTGTGTTCTGCTCGTGCTGGGTTGGTTGTTACTTACCCTGAGCTGCCTCTGGTGCTGGAAGGTGTAGCAGAGCTGTGGGCTGTGAGCTGGCTGCAGAATAATGAACGTCGCAGGGATGAGGAGAACTCACAGGGCCACCTCGTGGCCGTGCCCTGCACAGGGCTCTCCGTGGTGGTCACTGTCCCTCCCGTACAGCCAAGGACATTTTCTTCTCTGTGATTATTCTCTCTGGTTTTCCTTCGTTGTACCAACACGTACTCTCCTTTTTGGCCTTAACCCCCTTAATAATCCTTCCACACCCTGTTACAGTACCTGGAAAGCATGAAAATCTAGTCCATCAGTGATCAGCAATGTGGACTGGATTTGAGCTGCTGCTCACTGCAACCAGGAAAATGCAAATTACCTGCCAAACTGCTTGTAGCATTAGCAGAACACTTATACTGATAATTTCATTTCCTACATGATTCAAATACATGTATGTTAGACTACAGATGTGTATGTTTTAAGAGCCAAAGCAGTGAAGGTGTGAGTGCAGCTTGCTTAAGGAATTGCTTATTGTTTAGTATTGTTGTCTTCTAGGACTAGAAAGGAAAAGAATTGTCTTGTTTCTCTTCATGCTGTTTCTCAGTGTTTTTTTCCAGACACTGTGCTTAAGGAATACTTACCAGGTATTTTTGCAACATGAGGATACAGCTAGATCAGTTTTTAACACCACTTTGAATCCTGTTCCAAGGGTCATCTAATAGTTGTATGTGGAACAAATAACAGAAAGACTAGGGTGATAATAGGAAAAAAAGGATGAAAAATTACTGTAAGCAATTCACTTCTTTGTAGAAGGAAAGTAAGGGCACACACTGCATAGAGCAGGTAAAGGTCTTCGGGTGCTCAGGTGAAGTTTAGGGTACAGTGCATACAGTTCAGAGATCATTTGATCTCTGGGAAGCAGTGTCATCACGTGGATCCTGGTGATACAGCCTGTGAAAAAAGTAATGCAGAGTCAGAGGGAGGAGAAACAAAGCTGACGAATCCCACATCTAACAGGGAAGCACAGATGAAACAACTGTGATCTTTCTTTCTGAGGAAAAGGTTTGAACATGTGACTGGGGTTGGAGGGCATTTTCTGCATAATGCTGCTGTTTGTAGATACTTATATGCATGTGGTTCTTAGAAACAAACTTAAATGTGAAAATTGGTTCTGGATCCTGTATGCACAACTTCATTTCTGCCCATTGGCTGCCTGCATGTGTCTCAGTGTAAACAAAGGTTTGGACCAAACCACTATGGGTTGTGCAAGTAAGCTGGGCCCGGCGAGGCTGCGGCATTCGGACCAAGGTGTTCATGCTGCTGTTGCTCTCGTGCTCTTCTTTGGAAGATGCTGAATGAGTGTTAAGGGAGAAGCCACGTGGATTTTACGTGACCCACTGCCATGTCTCAAAACCCCTGAAGCCTTAGTAGAGGAATGTAGGGACCAGAGAAATCTCCTAGGACTGACCAGAGTGATTCTGCAGGCAGTGATTTGCAGCCATTGCCTCAAGAACCAGGATTTCAGGATTAGTGGCAGGTGCTGCAGCTGCCTCTCCTGCCAGCACCAGAGCAGCACATGGGCAGGTCCTGCTCCCACACTGCCAGATCAGCGGAGCCACTGCCCCAGCCAGGCACAGGATTCCTGCTCCCAGCTCTTCAGCTCTCTCATTGCTACTTCCAGTTGAGTATTGGCTTTTTTTATACTTTTAAGTCTCAGCCTTGCTGCTTATTAAAATGTAGAAGATTCCTGATTCGAATATCAAATGTCTTAGTCTGGATTAATAATGCAGTTGCCAGCAAAGTTCCTGCAGGAAAAGGGAAGCAATGGCTGCAACAGTCTGCTTTCTGCACAAAGCCAGGACTGTGTGTGGAAACTTGGCACTTGCTATTCATCTGTTTGCTCAGCAGCTGAGCTGGCATTCACCAGCTACATGTGTTGGGTTTGTAAATAGACAGAATGCAGTAGCATTTTCTTAGGCATGTTTGATATTTGGCTCTTCCTGTTGGGTTCAGGAGCTCTGCGAACTGTCAGCTTGAATCCCTCCCAAAACTGGAATAACAGAAGTTTACAGTTTTCCAGCACTGTGTGTTGAATACCATCCTTAGATTCCTCCCAAGCCATCATAGCAAATAACAAGTAAATAGCGTGTGGTGAGTGTGTCCCCTGAAATCTAAATGGTTCCAAATAACCAACTGTTATTTCAGCATGGTCAGGATAGCCATGTTTGGAGGGGAATGTTGTAATTACACACATGCACACACAGAGAAACTTGAAAGGGGTGAGGCTTTAATCAATTTTCAGAGGACTAATATTTGAAACTTCACACAAAAGTGCAAACATTTCAACTGGTAAATTGGGAACTTGCAATATCTTATCGATTTAGGGCTACAAACCTAACTCTTCCTAGCATAAATCTGATACTTGGAGGAACTATTCACTCAATTTACCTTGATGTAGCTTACTTATCTAACCAAATCATTGCTTACGTAGGGAGCCTGGTGAGACCAAGGTGACACAGGTTTGTGATCTGAACATCCTGCAGTTTGACATCACTGTTCTGGTTTGCAGCTAGAAGTACTATGTTACAACAGGACTGTCTAACAGGTAATATAGCATTCCTCATCCACCTGCATTTTATCAAAATGTGGATAATAGTTCCTACAGTTAGTGTTGTAAAGTATCAGTTGATCCCCTTGTTCTACTGAGAAAAAAGGATTTTCCTGCCATTGCTATACTATTGGTTGATTGGCTATAAGGGTCCAAGCATGTTCTTAAAGTCTATTTTTTGGTACTTATTTAAAGAGATTTATAAATAAAGCTTTTGTGTGAATCTGGTGTCAGGATGTTGGCAGGTCTGCCAACCACTGGAAAGCTGTAAGAGTTGACAGGAATGAATGAGTGAATACTAAGTGATTGCATCTGAAAGTAAAAGTGATTTTACTCCAGTCACATTCTGTGACTGGAGTAAAAGGTTTTATAGAAATCTTGGTGTTTATAATAACAGCATCCCTGCCCTTATCTCAAACTGATTAACCTGAGAGAGATGCATTTCAGTCTCACCCATTTAGGACCATCAGAGTCTGCATGTGCTGTGTGCATTTACAGGCTTAGGAAGTGGGCATTAAAATGTGGGAGTTGAGGCTTTCTTACACCAGAATTAAAGCAATCTCTTCTTTAGTTCAGTGGTAATAGTTTAATATTAGGTAATTTATAGGACATTAATTACCTACTTACCTGCTAATCAGTCATGGTTAATGAATTAGCTTGAATGTATTTGATTTTAAACTTAAATTTTTCTCATTCTTTGTTGAAGACAGCTATGTAAGACAATTTTGGTCAACTTTTTGGACACAACTTTGGCAAGAAAATTTGCAGCCCTGTTAGAGCAGCTCAGGTGAACAGTGCACTGATGTGTGGGTCTCTATATAAACTGTTTGCAGTTCTTGCCTGCTCTTCCTTTGTCTGCACCCTGCTCCTTCCTTCTTGTGTCATGAAGCAAAGACATACTCTTGGGATGAGCATGTCCTTCACAAACAGCACTGGATGTATTTTTCACATTGTGAACGTATTCTGGTACAACCCAAATCTACTGGTGAAGTGATAGCAGCTAGCAGCCAGCTAGCATTTAAAGCTCTCTCTGGCCACATAGTTTTTCTGAGTTTAGGAAGCTGTAGTATCTATATACATATATATATATGTAGCTGTTAGACACTGTATGTCACAGCTTTCAAATGCAGCTGGACAATCACAACTTTTCAACCAAAAGATAGACCAGTATATACTAATGGCCTTTCAGTGACACAGGTGTGATCTGGGTGTGTTTGCTCCAGGTGTTGGCACCACAGACAGGAGTGCAGGGCCTTCCCCACAGTGCCGGGCAGAGGCAGAGCTGCAGTGGCTCCGGGCAGTGCTGGCGGGGATGCTCAGCACAGCCCCTTAAAGCCAGGGCCCAGCTCGGTGTCACAGGTGGCTCAGTGTTGCTGCTGGCCTGAGGAGCAGGCACTGCCGGCAGCGCTGCCACACCCACAGGGCCGGGAGCCACAGGATTCTCCTGCAGAATTCACCTCCTTTTGACAGCTTGGCTTGAGCACTCTGCTCCATAAACACACACACCACCCCTACCTATATAACTGGACAAACTTATTTTTAAAATATATAAGAATATTTTTTTAGCTAGATTTGTTTTGTTAAAGCCGCACTAACTACTGTATTTTTACTTTTTATATGTAAAGCTTGGCAGTAGCCCTCAATGTATAATTTATTTGTTGGGTTTTTTATAAAACAAAGTGCACCCTCTTGCTTTTGTTTCACAACACTGGTGATGTATGAACTGTCTTAAGCACTGCACAGAGATCTGTATTGAAACTGTACATGGGAACAAGTAGATCTGTAGTCCACTCAACCCAGTCTGGGAATGTTTGTACTGTAGTTTTGTCTTAAATACACCATGTCATTGCAAAAGTGTTGCAGAGTCATCTTTGGGCCTCCTATGTTACACCAGCACAGCACTTAGAGGTGGGTCAGCTGGGGTCTGGGACACCAGGTTGCTGCTCTAAACTTAGCCTGTTGTCAGTTAAAGCATAACTTAGGACAGCACCAAAGCTTGCAAGTAGATGCTAAAGAATTAAATGCCTTTTTTCCAACAGAGCTGAGATGGTCCAGGAAGACTGTCAGGTGTGCAGTGCCTTTTGAGAACCAGTCCCAGGTGTGTGCCCAGAAGAGGAGCCCGAGCTGCCCGGTGTGGTTCCAGTGCAGGCCAGTTAACCGAGCACCCTCACTCCTGTCTCCAGCAGGGGACTGGGCTGTGTTCTCAAGTACAGCAGCACTAATGACAGTTTAAAGGCAACTGTTTACTCCCTGACTTTGGCTAAATGCTAAAGATGGCAGCAAAGGGCAACTAAACCCTTTGATCATCTTTGTTTCTCAAAAATAATTTAAAAAGTATCAAAAGGAAGAGAAATTACTCCATCCTAATGACAAAGCTCATAGGGGATAATTTCTCTTGCGGCATAATTTGTTGTGTAGGCAAACTGATCCCACTGATAAATCACTGAATTGTTCTTAAAAACCACTTACAACTCAAAACAATGAAACATTTAGGTTTTTCTACTATTAACTGAAAAAAACCTTCTTTGAATATCTTCATTTTAGAAGAAAATATTTCTGCCATTCATACATTTTAATGTTCAGAAATTGAATGTCAGTTAAAACAATGAGTTTGTTGAGAGGTTTAGTGCTGATCAGTTTGTTCCCTTACATACAATTTATGATACAAGAGCGCATCTTATGTCTCAGATGAGGTTGCCAAGAATGTTGCATCCTTTTGCTTTTGTTCTGTAGACTGCATTTCTGTGAGCTAATCAGATATGTGCAAGATTCCCTGCTTTTCAGAGACATTCTAAACAGCCAACTTCAGTGGCAGCCCCTTCAGTCCCAGCAAAAAATGGGGTGTTTTGTTCTGTTTCTAAATATTTGCCACTAGCTGGAGTAATTCCATTCCTTATTTCATGCAGGCCACCACCGAGCTTTCAGATGGCAGCAGCTTTTAGTCACTCGCTTGGGCCTGGGATGAATTCTTAACTGCTACAGTTATGGAGAAATACCATAAGCACATCCACAAGGGCTCTTTTCTGCCTCTCTGAAAAGGTGCCTGCAGTGGGAAAAGAGGAGTGAGGTACTCTGAGAGCCCTTTTGATGCAGGTGATAGCACTGGCTAAGGTTTGAAAGGGGAAATGATCAGGAAGTGTCATGGTGGTGTGAGCAAGGATTGCATCCCTAGGTTTGGACACTGGAGGGTACCTGAAATATGGGTTGTGCATGCCCAGAGTGGACTGAGGTGTCAGGCACTCGTGTGGGCATTTGTGGGATGCAGTCAGTTCAATTCCCAATGCCCTTCCAGCTTGAACTCACCTTGTTTTTTGAAGACCTGGGAATGGGCCACAAGGGGAGAAAGAGCCTCCAGTGGCTTCAGCAAAGCTGCTGTAGCACAGAGCCCCACTTCAGGTTCAGGGCTCTCTTCCCTTGCACAGCATGGCTGGGGCCAACTCCAGCTCAGCCTCCCATGAGCCAGCCCTGACCCCCCTCCCAGCAGCCAGGCCTTTCCTGAGCCCCTGCTCTCCTCATGTCCTGTACAGGGCAGGGTACAGCGGGGCCCTTAGGGCCAGCTCGAGAGGTTTGGCATCTCTTAGGTGACGGAGTGGGTGTGGTGCTGCCAGTGCTGGTGCCCCCACCTGACCTGGCACATGGGCAGAGCCCAGGGGAGGGAACAAGGGAGATGGGCTCACTCCAAGCTGCTTTTTCCTGCCCGTGCCAAGCCATTGCCTTTGGGCTGGCTTGTGTCCCGCCTGCATTGGCTCTGAGTAAATGTTAAACCCTTCGTGGGGCTGCCAAAGGGAAGAGAGTTTGAGGGGGCAGGAAGAAAGGAATGGCAGAGGCTGGATGGCATTTTCCTGGGGCTCTTGCACATCCCCAGGATACCACTACCTGCCAGGAGGCGTTCGCGTGACTTGGAAAAATCACTGGTTTATTGTTGCCCTTTCCAGTTAAATTTCCTTCCCTTGTCAATCCTAGATAAAAGGCTGTATGTTACGGTAGCTCTCAGGATAAAGCCAAAACAGACATGTCAGTCAGCACGAGGAAAACAAGCTGCTGATTTAAGACTGCAGTGCTGAGTACGTGCTCAGCTCAGTTGCGGTATTGATGTCACTTCCAAACAAACCTCCTCAAACTGGGAAATTCTTGTCTTGGAGGAGAAATTCAAAGCCTGGTCAGCCCTCAAAGCTGGCTGAAGTGTAGGGAAATGACTGGGGCTTGCAGAAACGCGTTCCTTGGTCAGAAAGGTAAGTTCTTTGTTCAGTTAAAAAATACAAACACATATTTTAGACTCATAAAGGTGAATATGAGCACACAGTGATAGGAAACGGAGCAGGCTTTATTCACGTGGCAGTGTACAGTCCTCTCTGTTTCCAGGTAAGGGTCATGGATGGTCCAAAAAACTCTTAAATAGCTTTTGCAAATCCATCTATAATTTTCCTATTGAATTCACATGACAGTTGTGAAGACATGATGAAAGTATCTCTAAATATTCTTGAAATCTGTAAATTACTTGTAAGTCATTATTCCTATGAAACTTTTGGAAAGTGAACTTTTCAAATATTTGGAAGTATTAACTTTCACTTCCAGGTAATTTCAGATATCAGCAGCTCTTACAGACAGCAGCTGTTCTGTCAGAAGGCCAGCATTTAATAACTTCTATGGAAATAAATGCTTTAAATGCTGGACAATATTACCTTGCAAAACAAGCACTTTTTCTTTTCAGCAAAGAAAAACCATATATGAACTCAGAACTTAGTACTACAGAGAGGAAATGTGTAACAAGTATTACGTAGGGTGATAAAAGAGTTGGAAAAGCAGAAATCTCTTTAGGGCTAAAACATGAGTTACCAGTCAAAACAGCCCATGCTTTGTGCCACTCTTTCAAGCCCTCCTCTTTCTGTTCCCTCCCCACCCCGCTGTGGGAAATGAAACCCTTTTGATTCTGTCTTCAGCTGTGGGAAATGAAACCCTTTTGATTCTGTCTTCAGCCATTAAAGCAAACACTCATTTGGCACATCCTTTGTTCTCACAGGTATAATGCCCTTCCTCTGGTCCTTGCTGATGATTTCCAGGGGGCACTCATTGTTTCACTTCCTCAAGGTTATATACAATCCTTGAATATCTTCTAGAACTCAGTTGCTGATTTGTCTGTTGGGTTCCATTGTCATTGGCCATCTCATGTTGCAAATATATTGTGCAAAGGACACTCAAGAATATAAAATATTAGAGAACATTCATGTTACGACTAATTGAACCCCTCAAATGTTACTATTTCTCTCTTATGCCAGTGCAAAATGAGCAAGCTTTGCCCTTGAAATGGCATCTTGTGGAGCCAACATGGGCTACTGCAGTTCTGATTTTCAAGGCAGCCTCAGCCACTGCCAATTTCAAAGAGTATGAAGTGACCAGGAGAAAAGTAACAAAAAGAGCAGCATTCCAACAAGCTCCTCTCAGAAATCACAACTTACATGCAAGTTGTGACTTAAATATATGTCAGGTTTTGTTAACATTGTAAAAAATCTGTTCGCAGCAAGTATGAGAAGGTTTAATTATTTTTTTCCCCAGCGTGCTGATAGGAAGCTGAAGACAGTTGCAAGCAGTTGGTTTTCCACCTACTGCCACGGTGGTGGAAATTTATTCCTTCACTTTGCAAGCAAAGCAATCACAAGCAATCAAACTCCATTTGCCTGAAGGAGATCTCAGAGAAGCTGGACAAAGGTTTGCCCCCGATGAGCAGCAGTGTGTTGGTCCTGCTGATTGCACCCCCCGTGGCCACACACCCACAGTCAGGTCTCTCCTCTTCATCCACAGCCTGAGCAGCAGCAAAAGCCTCTCCTGAACAGGCCAACAGAGGGAGAGACTTGTCCTTGGACAAACAGCTCCCATCTCTCTTTGGGCCTAGCCCTGCCTCTGCAGTGGTCTGCAAGGCAGGGAATTCTGCTGGCTCCAGGGGCAGGCTGAAGGTTTTCATTTCTATGGCGTTGCTCCGCTCCATGGGCTGTGGGCAGAAGAAGCTGCAAAAGCCAGAGTGCCTCAGGATGGGCACAAGCTGGGGATGGTCCTTCTCCTCACTCTTGCAGTGGCTGGGGAATGTATCAGTGAAATCTGAGGTAGTTTGGAAATCCACACCAATTCCTAAGATGCAGTGATACATTTTAGGAGAAAAGTTTCCCTTTGTAGTACAACTAAGCTTCTTCCATGTCTGTGTACGGAAATGATACTTCCAGAGGTCATCATTAGGGCTGGAATTTGAAATCCCTCCACCAAAAATCAGCATAGAGTCTTTGCAGGCTATTGAAGCGTGACCTACCACTGGAGGAGGTCCTTGGCTGAAGGTAAGAGAAATCAGCAGTTAAGGGGAGACCAGAAAGAAACTTAGCACTGATTTTAGCTTCTGTTTTCCTTTTGACTCAGAAGGATGACTGCTGAACAGCTGCATTGGGACATCAAAATTACACTGCTGACAGCTGCATCAACGCCTTGCCAACAGCTCTCCCGAGCAAAGCCAACTGGAGCCCCAGGCATGGCAGCAGCACTGCATCCTGATCTGAACAATCCCTGCAATTACCAAGAGGGCATCGTCTCCCTCTCCACCCGCACGCAGTATCAAAGAGTAAGATCAATTCTCTTTCTCTGCTCTTTTAGTGTAACAAATAGAACAGTTTACCTGGTTCTGATGCTGGACCAGCTGCTGCTTCCAAAGTCCCACCTCCACAAGTCCCTCTGCTCAGTGAGCCCCACCAGCCCCCCAAAGAGGTACATGGCTGTGTGATAAACCACTGCCGAGTGGCCGTGCCGTGCTCCGGGACTGCTGCTGTGACAGGGGCTAGAGACACGCAACCACTTCCTTGTATCTGAAACAAAAACACTGATTTATAGATGGATCAAATTTACCCTACCTGAAAAAGGATTTACTTCCTGGAGGAGGTAGCTCTTCAGTGGGAAAATAAGGGTTTCTGCTCTAAGCTTATTAGGAGTTAACATATTAAATTCTGACACTGAAAAAGTGCATTTAAAACAATCAGTTTTGAAATAAACTTTTAATGAAAATGTCAGATGCTGTGTGACAGATGCCATGGAAATTTTATTTACAGAGCAGTTTTTCCTACAGCTTTGTCAGTTCATTGACTCTGATACAGAAAGATACTTTCCTGGCTGTTAGAGGGAAAAAATCAGTCAACAAAAACATTAATTCATTAATGTCTATGCTTATTCTCCCTGTGAGGGAAGGAAGGATAAGATAAACCCATCATTTGTTCCAAAATAGTGACAGAATGGCCATCAGATAACAAGTTATGCATTTAGGAAATCTCTGGGAATCATCTCATTTGCAGTAATCAGTCTGGTAATGAATATGCTAATAAGCTATCTCCTGTCAGGTTTGACTCCCCATGGTCAGTTGGAGATTTGAGATCAAAAGATTACATTAATAGGCTGAAATCAGGGTCCCTGCTGGATCTGAAAGTTTTCAGTAATCCTTGAAGAATTTTAGTAAGTAGTAAATATTCTCCCTGATTTTCAGCTGTAAAACTGGCAAATACTGCAAAATGTATTCCAGTGTAATAGTCTAAGTAATTTCAGCCAGCAATTAATTGAATCTGACAGTTTATCACTAAATGTTGTCAAAGAGAAGCCAAAAAAAACTTAGAGCATTTCTACTGACAAGAATTTTCTTAGCAGAGCAAGCTCTCCTGCTGCAGTTGTTGTTCTACACTGGATCAAAACTTTACCCTGCTTTTTTAACTTACCAAAATGAAATTCCCAAAACTCCTGAGAAATGCCTTTGATGCCAAAGTATCCCCCATAGATGTACATGCTGGAATGGTACACAACTGCACTGTGACCTTTTCTGTTAGCTGGTGCAGAGCTCTAGAACAGTTCAAAAATAAGACAAAAACCTATAAAGTCAAATCAGCAGCAATGTCTGGCTTGGAAATACACCTTTTTTTCACCCACAAATGACCCTGCAGTCCCAAACTTTCTCTTGACTCCTCCATCAGGCAAAGGTAAGCAGTGGTAACTGAGTCACATCTCAAAAAAAAAAAAAAAAAAAAAAGGGTGTAATTTCAAGGTATAGAAGCATTGTGATGATGAAGTTTCAGTAGCAAAAAGAAAATCAATCTCAAAAGACCAAGCCACAAATGCTTCCACTCAGGTTTCAATTAGAAGTGACAGTAACTTGGTGAGTCCACGTGTTCACACTGAAGAATTGAAAAATGCTGCAGCACTTCACGTTCCAAACCGTATTAGCGTGGCTGCCAATCTGTTTTCACAACCCTACTTTTAAAAGCACAGGCTTCACGTATGGTTGCAATATTCCATTTAAAATTAGTTTTCTTGATAAGGATTTCAGAAAAACAGAAGCAGCAGCAAAGGAGAGGACTTAACTTCTTATATAGGACTTAAAATTTAAGAGCAGTATTTTTAAACACTGTTTTGAAGAAGGAAAAAGCCTTAAGTTATTGAAAGTGCAAAGAAATAAAGTACATCCACATGTCTCTGAAGAGCTGAGATTGGAACTGTTTGGGGGAACATATTTCATAGCAATCTGTTTAATCAACAAAGCAACAGGCATTTGATTCACACATTCCCCACTTCCTGGCTCCTTACCTCGGTCTCTGCTGGTTCGTTGCAGCTCTCTGTCCATCTTGCGGAATCTGGGGATTGAGTTAATAAAGCGCAGTTTAGATCCCGCACCACAAGAGGACTCTCCTCCCACAGTAACTGCTCAAATTACACAGCTCATTTTCAAGGAAGTCTCGTCCTGGTGTTTTCTACTGACAAGGCTGAAGAAATCCCGCTAGGACAGCAGCACTGAGAGACTTCAGGAGACACAGTTTGAACAGTTTTCCTCTATCCTTAACTGATACAGAATCACACAGGTGCTGTACTGTATTCCTGTTTCCTAAAGCTGAATTTCATAATGCAGAAGTAACCTGTGGTTTTCATCATTTTCTGAACGTGTAGGAATCCCAGATTTCCCTATGGATGTATGACTGCTTCTGCTTACCACACACACCTTATTATGGCAGACTTATTCTTTCTTGTTCTTTTTCATAGGTCTCTTAAATAGCCCTCAAATAACAGCCAGCAGTCACAGATCTGGGATTACCATGAAGGAGAGGAAATATCAGATAATACAGCACAGAGATACAATGAGAAATCAGTGCAGGCTTGCATTACTTAAAGCTATTCTTGCCAAAAGATTTTAAGTAATAACTATGAAACAGCTAGACACACAACCAGTGTTGAATAACTCATTTCCAATTTCTGCTGGTAAGTACTGTGAGTAATAAGATGCTTTCTCCCTTAAAATATGTTCTGAGGCTTTTGTTTCTTCCAGTAGGTTATCTCAGACAACTGGTGTAAAACACAAAGGAAAGATTGAAAAAACCCCATTGACTTAAAGTTACATAGTGAAGTAGCAAAAGAAGCCAGGAAACTTAAATCTTGGTCTGGCTCAAAAGGAACAGAGCCTCTCTCTCCCCCTTCCCAATCTGACATCAAAATAACAGCTATTGCAGGATTTTCAAAGGGCGAATCCATGGTGTATGACATTGCTATTAAATTCAAATGCTGCACTGTTTTTCTTAGAATACATACTTAAGAGATCCCAAATGTTTGTTCTTAGGAGAAAAAAAAAAAATCCATATTGTAAAATGTTGATGTTAATTTCCCACCTTATTTAATATTTGATTTCTCTTGCTCTAGCTTATGTGTTTCTTCAGTAAAAGTACAAATGAGATATATTTTACTGATCTACTTTCTTCCATAAGAGCTTGGTTTTTAAAATATATGTGGCATTAAAAATAAAAATTAAATAATACATGAATTATCAGGTCTTATGATCAAATAGTAAATGTAAGAAGGAGAGAGGGAGGAATGGAAATTCTGAGACCTTAAAATACATAGAATTTTGCCATAAAATCCTCTCTAATTGAAGTAAGACCTGCATCTCTGATGGCTGAACAGCCTAATTTTGAGGGAAAAATATGCACACAGTTTTACACACCTTACTTGTTGTAAAGCTTAAGGAAGACTCTGTTACAAGCAGCAGAAAACAGTTTGGTTCTCATTATTTATTACTGCCTGTGGAATGTCCCATGGAAAAGACTGGCTATTGTGTATCATACCAATGTCATATATCCAGAGAGGAGTTTTTGCTTGTGTGAAAGCAGAATCCACCATCCCACCAAAAATATACAGGCTGCCCTGCAAAATGCATAAATATTTATCACTTACAGGAAGGTACATAGCATGAAAATAATTTAAAAACAAATCTTAAATGCAAAGGTTGCTATCAGCAAAATTTAGCTAACAATATGAGGATTTTTTAACAATCCAAAAACCACCAACTTTTAATTATTCTCTTTTTGTTCTCTGCCAGTGGGGAACCCTGAAGAACATTCTGCTGTTTAATGGGGACAGTATTTCAGAACTGCTTGTGAGCCTGGGGGAGCTTCAGGGCTGGGAATCTGGAGCTCTCTTGAGGCATTGCTCAGGTATATTGGATTATGCATGTTCAGAGAAATGTTTCATTGTGTGGTAGCTCTTGATATCCTAAATTCTGTCTTCCTCTCACAGGCAGGGTTGTAATTCTTAGTTTGCTTTACTCCCCCGTCCCTCTTCTACGCGAGTTCTGTAGTGAATGTTTATGTGCCGTAGCTGATCATGCAAATGAATTCAGAGCAACTGTTACAACTGCACAGATAAGTCAGAGAAAGTGCTGCCAGGGTCTTTATCTGGTATTACTGCTACTTATTGAGCACTGACTGAGAAAACCAGGGAGCTTCTGCAGAGCTGAATTACTGTAACTCTGTTCAGAAAGATTTCCAAACACAGGTACAGCTACATCCAGAACTGCATCAACACAAAAATGCTTTCTGGGCATAGTATTTCAGTACATAATACCTATGGCATTTTATTGCACTGTATAGGAGGAAATAAAATGTCAGGATGTGGACAATATAATCCTGGTCTACTACCTTATAAGCCACCATTGAATGTTCTTCCAGTTCTTCTGGGCCATCTCTTGAGCAATCCAACATTTCCCATTCATTTTTCACTATAAACCAAAGCTAAAGTTAAGACAGTGGTGCACTCAACACATAAACAGTAGGGAAAAGGTAAAAAGGTGGACTTTGAATGTGGCTGTGCTGCTTAAAATGAAGCATTTTGTTATCTTTCCCCTGTTAAATATATGCATTTTCCTATTTAGCAAACTTAAATATAATAATAATAGTTATATTTAAATATAATAATTGTTACTGCTTGTATTTTAATTGTTACCTACATCAAATCTAGACAATTCCATGAGTATGAACCCCAGCACAATTCTGTTTTATTCCAGTAACAACTGACCAGGGGAAACTATACATCAAGAAAAAAATACAAAGGCTTATATTTGATAGTGCATTGATACTGCAAACCTGCAAGGTATTGTATTCACATGTTTCCTTTGTGCACTTTTATATGCATGAACTATTGCTGTGTTAGGGAGTCAGGAAAGCTCATTGATATCCCTTACTAGAACCAGGATATTTTAAATGACTCAGTATTTCTGGTTGAGGGAAAAAAAAAAAAAAAAAAAAACAACAAAAACAAAAGAAGGAACTGAACTGAAATCAAAACTCTGTGGGACACTTGCAAGACGAGCAAACACCCCCCCATCTGCCCAATGAACAAAAAGCAGTTTATCCAGCCCTGTGACAGAAAGACCTTAAATGAGGACAACCTGTTAAGTACAGAGCATCCTCAATTTCACGATGACTGATGTAGAATCACTTTAATCCTGGCATACAAGAGAAGGGGCCAGCTCACCTGTGTGGTATCTCCAGAAGTCCCTCAGCGTGGTGCTGCCGCCGTGCCCTCCGTAGAGATAAACAAAGCCTCTGCAAACAGCACAGGCGTGCTTGTATCGGTCACACGGACGCGGCTGCTGCGCCTCGGCCGCTCCCCGCGCACCGCGGGCAGCTCTTCCCTGCATGCTGATAACCAGGATCTCATCCAAGGATCAACTTGCAAAGGGCTGCTATGTCAGAGAAGGGTCCCAAAATATCAGGACCTGTTTGGTCGGCAAAAAGACAAAAAAGGAAAAGTCTCCAGTTTATGAAAAAATGTTACTGTGTTTTCTTTTCAATCCCCTCAAAAGCAACATTGGACAACTTTGTCCCTCTGTGATAATACACTAACTTGAGTAAAGCACCTGAAATTCTGACTCCGATTCTTGTACCAGTGAGGCTGGGACAGGAACATTCCTGGAGCTGAAAGTTTTCCAAGGAATATCAGTGAACTGAAATCAGTGAAGCTCCAACACACTACATTTACAATACCATGGTTTCGTCTATATTCACAAATAAAAGAGTACTTTAGACAAACCTGTACTAAAAAAAAATGTGGAAAGAGAGTGAATTTTACAGATGGAAGTAATGCATTAGCAGTTGTCCAGAATTTGTTTAGACTTTTATCTGTAAAGCTGCTGAAATGAGGATGCATCTGGAAAAAAAATGACACCAGCCCTTCCCATGCCACAAGATGTCACTGTGTTCTGTGAAGACATAACTACCAGGAAAACATTCTTCTATTAACCCTCTTCAAAACAGTGGCTTATTTTAACACAGGTTATTTTAGAAAGCACACCCAGAAAGCCCCAAGCATTAGACCAGATTTTGGAATTTGTGTTGATAATGTGTCTGAGATGGCATGTCACCAAATGGAGTGACAAAGTCTCCCAATTCAAAGACTTTTCAGCGGGAGCCAGATTCCAGCTGCATTGAGAACCCAGGATGGATATCGATAGGGAAGAGTCATTTACCTAAGAGTAATGTGTAAGTCCAGGGCTGCACTTAACTTGAGGAAGAACAAAGATTACAGTAAAACAAGCTAGATACAAAAGCTAGTTATATTTCATATTAATATGAAATTATTGTACCTAACTTATCATCCATTAATCTCTAAAATTTACCCTTTTTAAGACTGGAATATATTCAGTGACAAAGAGATGCTAGAGAATCTCTTGCAGCATATTCAGGCAAGATTAGCTACTTCAATTTTGTTGGGTTTTTTTTTAATGCAAACCAGTATTGTAAGCTATTACTGTAGAAACTGAAGTATATTCTTTATATGTTTTCTCTGAAGGAATGCAAAGATGAGTGGCACTAAGGGTGCATTTCTCATGTCCAGGGGAATTAGCAGGTATGAAGTAATGACACATTATAGGTGTCTAAGTCCATAATGCTTTCTGGCATCCCATTGAAAAAAGAAAAGCAGCTGAAGGCATGAAACAGGGATTATCTCCCTAACTCTGCCAAGCTTCTGAGCAACCACAGCCAAATCATTCACTTCCACAACTAAATGGGGACAGTCTTTTCCTTAGTATAACACTTCAAATTTGCTGATGCAGTGCACTGTAACAATGCCAAGGTATTACTGCTATTGATATGATTAACTCTGAAAATGCTGATAGGTCACTAATACTTTACAAAGGTAAAACAGGCTTGTCCCTTGCTGTTTGTGGTTTCTTTCTCAGTTATAAAGCTGGTTATTCTTCTTCCTACATATTTCTGCTTGTTTTTCTTCCTCCAAGCCTTGCCTCCTGTTGTACAAACATTCAGAGATGATGACAGCCCTGATTTCATAGAACAGATTAGCAACAAAGTCCTGTCCAGTTGTTTATCTAGCCCAGCTGAACTCTTGCAAGGCAGGCCAGCAGGATGGGATAACAAAAGGCCAAGCAGGCATGAACTGAATGGGTGTCACCTCCCAGTTACACCTTTTCAGCATCACTGGCCCTTGTGAATCTTGGCTGTTTACTCTCAGCTGAAGCATTCTTGGAAGCAGACCTGCAATCCCAAACAATGAGTTAACTGCTCCACTTCAGAGCTGGGGAAAAAACCCCACCAAGTTAATAATGAATCTTGCCTTTCATCACTGGTATTTTAAATTGCAAACTTGACTCCTGGATTGCCTGTCTGCAGAACCCAACCCACCAGAGTTCATCTACTGTCAACCTGAGCAGTCCCATTTCCAAAAAAAAAGCTGCTCCTCTTCTGAGAACAATGTCACTGAGCCTTGTCCTCTATATCCTGCACCACTGACCTCAGTTTCAACTTGATACAATATCAGTTATCCAATAGGAAGCTCTGACTTCAGAAAAAAAAATCAAAAAAAAAAAACCTCTGAACATTTTTATTCAACTTTTTTTTTCCCCAAAACAGCTGTAGCACACACAAAAATGTCTGCCTCTCTCCAAAGTCTTCTGCCATTCCATTCTAAAAATAGCTCCTGTGCAATCAATCCCAATTGTTAAAGGGCTGGAGGAGCTGAGTGGAGGGCCTGGAGAGCTGCAATTAGTGCAGTAACTATAGCACTGACTGTGTATCAATTAATGGTGCCCCACTACTGTTTCATAATACAAATAATTCAGGAAATGTAGCAAGACAGGAATTACTTCAGGAAATGTAGTTTATATGTTCATTATATAATTATTTATATTTCTGATAGATGTGGTTTCTCAGACAAATGATTTATTTATTTAAAGTATTGCTTAAATAGATCTTCATTAAAGCTTTTTTCTATCTTGGCCCCTTGATTAATTTCCATCTGTTTTCAATACACTCAGAAAAGTTTCATTTTTAAAATGATCAAGCTTTTTGGAATATAATGTGATATGAAACCACTCATATGGGGAGGGGCCCAAGTAGGAAATCCTGTTCTGTTTTGGGGCTTTTTTGTTAATGACCCAGTTTTCTGAACTCAAGCCTTGAGCCTTTCCAGACAGAACACTGCATTTTCTCACTAGGCAACTTGATGTTTTACTACTTTTCAAAAATAATAACAGATCTTCCCATTTGTACTTATCCCAGAAACCTTGGCTCTAGAGGTGGTTTTATTGTAAGTCTTGTTCTAATGGGACTGCCTGCATGAATGAGGAAACTCTGGAGACTTGCAAGGCCCTTACAAAGTTTTAGAAACAAACCCAACTTGTTTAGAATAGAGAAAAAGGCTTTTTTTCAGTATATCATGTTTACTTGCAATGCTTCACTATGTGTGGTAAATCTAGTATCCTCTGGTTTGCTATTTTATTTTTTCCTAAACTCAAGAGAACCTGAACTGTTTCTGTGGTGGTTTTTTTTTTTTTTTTTCTTTTGGTTTGGGTTTTTTTTTCAAAATACAGGAAGTAATTTTCAGAGATGCTCAGCTTCAGAGTTTCAACCTGAAAATGTGAATGGCTCTAGGACTGTTGGGTGTCTGTGACAGTTCTGTGTTATTAGCATTGTGTACTGAAATAGGGGCCTGGCTTTGCCACGTGTTGTAAGACATGCAATTGCCACATGACTGAGCTTACAAGTGCAGGAGTTAAGACAAAAGGAAGGAAACAGAAAGAGGTATTGCTTCTTACAGGGAGAAGCTGAAGGACAGAAGGAGGGTTTGTAAAATGACAAATCAAAGCAGAAGACGTGGGATGTGGCTCCATCCTGATTTCAGGGTTCAGAAGAAAGACAGGTATTTTCAAGTAAAACAATAACAAACCTGTTGTCTGAATAAAGCTTAGAGCAGATATCTAAAAACTGACAGAAAAACTGGACAGCTTTTATTTGAATAACTCTTAGTTGAATTTTAACAAGTTTAGGGCAGTATTTGTAAGCATGATCACTGCTATATGTCAGTGCTCCAAAATGCTTTTTGACATGAACAGGTATTTTAGAGGGGGCAACTCCTCTGAAACAGCATATATTGCAGCTTCTACAGCATGTTCTATTATATGTTATAAAACATATAATCACAGTTTCTCTACGCTGTAAGGCTCTGTATGTAACAGCACCGAGGGCATTGGCACCATCACTGCACAACAGAGAGAACACCATCAATCTCTCCCAGAGAAAAGCTCACTGCCTCTTTCTGGAGCTCTGCAGGCAAGAGACTGCTTTTCTTTAATTCAGATCACATTAATATTAAAGCTTTAATTTTAGAAGTTCATAATAAATTTATGTATGTGTATCATTGCAAAATTACAATTTGCAAACAATTTGTCTTTTTTTTTCTAGAAGCTTTCACCCAAGAATGAAAATCCTTTAGATGTTACTGTTTTGTAACACTATTTAATCTCTGTTACAAAGTGAATTCTTAAGTAGTAATAAATTAACTGATTAAATAAATATAAATATATGCAGTTGTATTTTCTATATGCTAGGTATTTCTTATTTTTAAGTAAACAAATTTATCACACACAAAAAAACAAACTTGGTTTAGAATAATACAGTAAATATTTCATCTATTTCCTAAATATGGTGGAGGAGGAGTATCTGGAAAAAAGAAATTCAGTATTTTAAATATTTCTGGGGTCGTTACATTTTTATATATACTTCTAGCATATGAATCAGAAAATTGCCTTTTCCACTGTATTTAAATATGATTTATGGAAAGATGGAAGTGAATACATTTTTCCCACCTTAGTTTCCTTAGTAAATTAAAATTTCATTTGCTGGGGATTTTGTTTGGTTTTTGTTTGTTAGTTGTTTGATAGTTTGGTGTTTTTTTAAAGAATGGGTTTTTTTATAAACTAAAAATTAGAATATATAGTTTTGATTAGTAGACCTCTCCAGGTAATCGGTTAATTACAATTTACATTTGCAATTAATCATTTAACTGCATCTCAATTTTGAATGAAGTTTCTGAGAGCTTCCCTAAATACACATCCATGGGTGGCACAAGTATAGCATGTTATGGATATATAAATTCAGGGTAGCAGTCATGTCTGATCAAAAGTTTATGCTCATACTCAATATGTGTATGGGTTTCATTTATTTATGGTCCTTAACAGGATATTCACTTCAGGAACCTAATCTGCTTTTTAAATCTTATTTAGGGTCCTGTTGGTGACTCCACCCGTGGGCAGAACTCGGTCTCTGTTGTGGTCTCAGCACAACAGAGAATGGAATGGACACCCTGACTGTGAAGTGTTGCTGCAGCAGGGCAGCTCTGCAGAAATTACCCAAGACAAACAGGTGATTTTGCATCTTCTAGGTATGACAGAGGGAGGAAATACAGTTCCTGGTCCTCAGGCTTTATGAGAAAAGAAATGAGAAATTCCCACCATGTTCTCAGGGCAGTCTTAAGATATATTTGGCCTTTTAGCCTTTCCTTGGAAGTAATTTGTACTGTCACCACTGGAGCAGGTCATTTCAATGCACAGGTCATCACCCTTCCCCCAGAAATAGCAGTTCTCAGTGTTCCTAGAAGGCATCATTTTGGGATTTCACAAAAACTAAGTAGCTGGATTCTTTCAAGGTACAGTAGGCAGGTCCCCTGGAGATTGAATGTAATAAATCTGTCCTTAGGTGTGACTGAATGCATCTTCTTGACAGCTTGTGAGCTGCTGCTGAAGTAACTTCAAAATACTTTATTTCCTAAGGGAGACTCTACTCACACTAATTCACAAAATTTTCTAGGTTAGGAAGAAAGACTCTGGTTGACAAAGGAGTCAGTGGCTGCTCAGCCTGTCTAGTCTCCTCAGGCATGAATTAAGGTACTAGAGTATATGCCTGACAGCTGAGAGTCTGGCAGTGAAAAACTGTTATCTTCCATTAAAACCAAAAAGTAGGCATTGAATTTTACTTGGTTGCTCTTTATATCCCCTGACTGAGGAAAAGAGGCATCTAATAAAACACTCAGTCACACTTAAAACTTAATGCCACACTTCATGGAAGATAGACATTGTGTTTTTCTTGTCCCCGTGACATTTTGCCCTTAGACAAACATGCAGCAATGAGATAGAGAAGACATACAAGGTTATGAGAATAACAGAAGCTGTAGCTTGAAGAAATATGAAGGAGGAAAGAAAGGGCATTTGGCAATCAGAAAAATAAAAAGTTCAAGCTGGCAGATACTAAAACATCTAGATATCCTGTTAGAATCAGTATGAATTTAGATTATTCTGTATGGGAGAAGTCATGAGAGACTCGTGTGAGAAAAACTCAGATGGCACAACTGGAATGACTGTCAGTCATGACTGGGGAAAAAGTTGAGCACAAAAAGATCATTTATGGGGAGATGAATTTACACCGTCAGGTGAAAGATGGTTGCATAAAAACATGATATAATTGCAGAGCTGAAATAGATTGCATAGCGAGGAATAGCTGCATTTTAGTCTGGCAAGGAAAACAAAGGTGTCAGCTGACAAACAGTAATAATAACTGTTATGGTTCACTATAACAGTGATGCCAACAGTTACTGGGCTGCACCATCAAATGGAAAAAAACGAAACCCACATCATTTCAATATATAAAAGAGACAGAAAGCATATGAGTAACTTTACACATACACATTGTCGCTCCAAATTCAAATGGAATTACTCATGTGAATAAAACCACTGATATGCATGAGCCTGCACAATGTAGCCTAGATACCAGAGCAAAAGAAGGACCAACTCTTTTGTCAGAAGCTTGAAAAAATGTTTTGCAAGCTGTTTTCATATTCAGACTCCAAATGACAGGGTCCGTTTTGGACTGGAGTCCAGCCTTCTGAAAAATTCTCACTCCCAGCTGACATGGTCCAGTATTCATCCCAAGCCAGATGCACTTTGGCTTGGGTTTTGGATGGTTGCATTTCTTTGTTTGTCTTTTGCTCGATAGAAGGCATTTTGTGCTTTATGCTCTTTGACTGTGGAAAAGGGAATGAGCAAAAAGAGGGTGGTGAATCTCCTAAACTGGAAGCAGGCAGCAAGAGCTCTGGCAATTCCTACCACAGACCTCCTGCGCAGCATCGCGGAAGCGGCAGGTCCCTGTCCCCAGCGGTCTCCTGGCTGCTGAGCGCTGAGGGCCCTTCCTTCCTTTCATGCGCTTTGTTTCTTTTCGTACCTTTGAGTGAAAGCGACTTTGTGCCCAGCTGCACACAGCCCCGCTGCGGCTCGCACGGCCAGGCTGTGCCGCTGGGCGTGCATGAGCGCTGCTCAGTGCCCCCAGCGCCTTCCCTCCGCGCCCCTTCTCCCCCTGCGGCCCGGGCGCTGCTCCTCAGCGGGCTCCGGGCTGGCTCTGGCTGCTGCAGGTGCCCCCGCTGGCGGGCAGGCCTCAGCGCCCTCTCCTCTGATCCCCACCACGGCTGGGCTTGTCCCCACCGAGACGGGGGCAGGGAAAAGAAAAGAAGGAAAAACACTCTCGTGAGCCGGCATGTGGCAGGGGTGCACCAAGCCTGGCCGCGCCCGCTGCCGCCCCTCGGGCCCGCCCCAGGCACTGAGCCCGGCGGGGCAGCACCGATCGTCGGCCGCAGCCGCGGGCGGGAGGGGCGCGCCCGTCCCGCACGGCCTGGAGCCCGCGGCAGCGACCCCCGCCTCCCGGGGGCAGCAGCACCCACCCTCCCCGGCCTTACCCTCCCCTCCCCTGCCGCGGGCGGCGGGGCCGGCGGCGAGCCCGGGGCGGGCGGAGGCGCGGCCACTGCCCGGAGCTTGCGCGGCGCCGCCGGGGCCGCTCGGGGCCGCTCGCCCCGCGGGTGGGACGCGCTCGGGGCCGGGCGGGCGGGTCCCTGCGGTCCGGGCACGGCCAGAGCGGCGCCGCGGCGGGGAGGCTGAGCCGAGGATGCGCGGGATGCTGCGGGCTGCGTTCCTTGCGGGAGGAACGTCGCGTAGTCGTTAACTGCCCTGTTAGTAATGGGGAAAGCGCAGAATCTCGTTTCTGGCCTGAACGCAGCCAGAAACAAACATCTCTTTAACTGTGGGGTTTTTTCCTGTGGTAGCGGCTGTGGGAAGGGGGAGGACGGAGAGAGGTGTTTGTGGTGTGCTCCGTTTCAAGCCCTTTCAAGTCAGCGTTCAGCTCAAAGATCCCTTTGCACGCCTTTCAGTGAGCCGCAGCCCCAGCGCTTGCTTGGACCTGTGTCCTTGGCTTTCCGTTCGGCTGCCGCCGGCTTGCTTTTTTGCCTTTTTCTCGTTTACAGCTACATAAGGCTTCAGAAAACAGGAATGAAACTCCCCCACCCACACGTGCATCTATTTTCCATGCTGACATATTTCCCTGCTTTGAGGCGGAGGCTAAAGCTTTCCCCTTAGTATTGTTCCTAAAAAAAGAGTTAACTTAGGTAGCTGCAAGTGAAGGCCGACAGATAGACGGAGTCCGTAGCAATGCAAAACATATGGTGTGGACTAAATACATAATGCGAATACATTTGATTTTAATATATTATATATAATATATCTGACTATAGTAGTGATGTGTGCTTCTGAATTTTTTCATTCTAGAAGTCAGGTGTTACTGAGAGGCCAGTCGAGAGCTACAATGCAGCATTTTCTCCAGCCTTAATTGTGTTCTCCTAGGGATTAAAAAAAACACCAACAACCCAACAACAAAACCCAAACCCCAAACCAATCCCACACATATTTCATAAAAAGAACTCTGAGATCATTAGCTAACATTTGGAAGTCCCTCAAATTAACATGCATGAAGGACTGTGGCCAAACTCCCACTGGCTCCCATAAAAGCAGTAATCAGTCCTTCAAGTAAGATTCTCCACAAAATAACACCCAGAAGCCCCTGCAGAAAGGATTGCCAATCTCACCATCTGACTAGATTAAAAACAGCAGTAACAATGTGATAATTGACAGAAGAAACTTCCCTGACAAGGAATGAATCAGTGTTTATTTTTAGCCTTTCCCCCAAAAGGCTTTATTTAAATGAAAGATTAGCTAATTATTTCCGTCGTCGTATTGTCCACGCTAGAAACAGGAGGTGGCAGATCTGCACTTGTCTTTGGCTCTTCCTTTGAGGTCTGCACCCTGGAAGGGTTAGATTTTGCCAGTTATCTTTTCATTTCCAGTCTGATCAAATATGAACAGTATGGTTTCACTAAATTTAGACACCCCCCAATCAATTTTTGTTTCCTGAGTAGAAAGCCCCAGCAAAGGTGTCAGAAAATGGAAATTGTGATTGTGTCCATATCCCACCTTTGCTCATAGCTTCTCTTGCCAGCAAGTCATTAATCCTGTTGCTGCAACTGCCCACTGCAGCCTTTTGCACTGACAGAGCACTTGCATTCCAAGAAGATAATTTCCTTTCCCTGTGTACAGGAGCCAGCAGTAAAATTTTATCTAGGAGAAAGCAGCTTACCTAAGAAAAGACTAGCAAAATATTTGTTCTGTTTTATTGGACAAATGTGAGGAAACTGTATCAATCCCATAGACACCAAGTAGTATCTGTGTTTCTGATAATAAGCATTTGGGTTCTGTTTTTTTTGAAGGGAGGAGGTTTTTTTCTGATTTTTTTTTCCCTTACATTTTTATCTGTTTTTTTTTTTTTTTTTTTTTTTTTTTTTTTTGTTATTGACTTAACTGCAGTGGAATTAAGACACATAAATTACTCACTGTTTCATTCCACCACATATCCATAATATGATGATTCCTACAAAGCACACAAAGAGCTGATTTACCAGTCTCTCACTTTCCTTGTCTCAAAGCAATTGTACCACACGAAATTCATAAGTCAAATCACATTAATTTTAGTCCTGGAGAATGAGTCTCATTTTCAGCATTTGAGTCTTTATTCTTCATTGCAAAATGTTTGTGTATATTTTCTTTTCCACACCTGTTAATATTTCATACAATTTTGAATATGACTACTTTGGCTAGACCAATTCTAGGTAAAATAGTTTATTTGTACTGATTTAGTGTATACTTTTTCATTCTTGAACAGAGTGAAATGTGAAGGAGAAGTAAATGATCATAAAAACATGAAATTCTCAGTTTTATGTGCACCCCACTGATCTCTTTCAGAAGTTAGAGGGAGAAACTCCACTGTTGTTTTGCTTTTAGGAGCAGCCTAAACCTTCAGCATCTCATTTCACATGTTACTGCTAAAGATGCATCAAAATGGAATTTTTCCTAGAAAGAAAAGTATTGTTTTTCCTCTTTCTGCATCTCCTAAGGAGACCTGGCAGAAATGGATGCTCATTGGGATGAGCTCTGCCGTGCAAGTATTAACGACAATGGTGCCTTCACAACCCCAGGTAACTCAATTCCTGTTTGATGCCTATGATGCTAATGGAAACATTGTATGAAATTATTTAATCTGTGGGCAATCAGGCCAAACAAATTCATGAATCATTCATAATCATTCCTACACATCTGCATTGCAAGATACAGTTAAGTACAAAGGAAAACATTACAGATGGGGGGAGGGTGAAACAGAGAATAAGGTAGATCAGTACAACTGGCATGAAATACATGGGGTTTTAACCAGAATTTATTTTATTGGCTACAGGCTAAGTCCAAAAAATAAATGTTTAGAACAGAATTTGAGTTCTTAAATCTAAAACAGAGATGGTGGAAAAACCCCAGTGATCTGTATCTGACCTTGCATCACGCCTAGATTCCCAAACCACGTTTCCTGTTTATACAGGAGCAATATTCTGCTGGATAGAGCCTCTCTGTGTGCCTAGATCTGCACCAGTTCAACAGGGCTGAGCAGCTTGGCACTCTTTCATATCTCAGCTCAATCAGGAACTAAAAGCTTTGTGTTGCTTCATTCAGTTCCCCAGAGAGGCTCAGTTCAAGAGGTAATCCTCAAACCTCTCTAAAGGATGCCAATCAGACTGAGTCTTGACAACTGGAGCTGTACCTGTTCCTTCTAAAAGACATTTCTGTGATCTACTAGAGCAGGTAAAGCATTTATCCAGGAAGTGGAAGGTCTGAGTTCAGGGCCTGTTCTTTGCAGATCAGAGATACCAGGAGCAATATTGATGTCTGGGTAAGTATTCACATGAAACCAGCCTCAAAGCTTGATCACTCACAGTCTCAGCTCCATCCCCTGCACAGGGCACTCCAGAGCAGGTGATGAAGTACAAGGATGCTTAAATGAGCACTGTTGTGTTCCTCTCAGATCTGACTAATGCCATGCCAGCAGAGGGGGCTGAAAAGTAGCTGAGAGGGTGGTGGTAGTAGCTCTGAATATAGCTGTGCCAGGGGCCTCCCCCTTCATCACGTTCCTGCTCTTAGGGAAGCAAAAATCTACATACATCTAAACTATTTCAATACAGAAAACTGATTTTTTTTTTAAAGAGATAAGTTATCAATTTTTAACAGATGTTAAAAATTTTAATGTTTCTCTCAGCCTAGCAATAGCTACTCAGGAGTTTGAATTTGCAGCTATCAAGTTTGTAGATACAAGCAGCACTGGCTGCTGGTCAGCTCTCTGGGAGTGCTTTCAGTAATACAGGTTTGGGAATTACCACTGGATGGCAATCTTGTGCCACAGAGGCTGTAACCACCTGTGGTTTTATTTGGCTGCAAACAGACGTTTTTTAAAGACTTCCACTTCTTCCAAATACCATCACAGAGTTACTCCATGTATGGCATTTAGTTTAATTTAGAGTTGCACCAGCATAGCTGGGACAAGAATATGAACCAGATGTTGAGAAGTGATATTTTGACTGTTAATTCAATTATTAAAGTTTGGAACAATTTATGAGACATAAATACAAGGAGCAAGAGTAGAGGCTCTGCCATGAAAGACCAAGAGCACCCAGCATCAGTTCTTCTGCATTATTACAATCTACACTAAATTCTAATCACTGACCTTTAATGCTTTGTTACAAGCCAGTGGTTTTGCTCTTAAGACTGCTGTATTATACACAGTATTTGAAGGTACAAAAAATTTTTACTATGGCTGGCTTAAAACAAGAAGTTACCTTAGTTCTGAAAGTCAACATTTGAAGTCTTTGTTTTAAAGTTTCCAGTGTATGTATTTAAAATGTTTGGAGAGTGTTTCAATAATTTCTAATCCCAAATATTATGTTTTTATTTTGAAATATTTGAATAATAGCTCATTTTTTTTCACATATAATAATAATAATTGTGTAAAAGTCAACATTTTTTCAGAAAGTGTTTAGGTTTTTTGAAAAGGAATCAATTTTGGACTGAATCTGCATTGTTAAAAAGTGGTGATTTTTTTCTGCTTCCTAGTGGAATAGAATCCTATTCCCAATAACTCTTTAGTAAAGATAACCCATTTGGTTTAATGCTCTCTGTGCATGTTGTGTATCAATGGGGTGTATGGGAGAACACCAAGAAATTACTGCAAGTACATTTGTACATCAGAGAAATATCTTCCTTAAATTTGTGCTTCTGCTCCTTTTCTGTTGGTACTGATGGTGACACCTCTTTCCCATTAAGAGCTTCAGTTCCCCAGCCCCAGACTTCACAGTACTCTAAACATCAGGAATATCTGACAAGTTCAAGAACTCCTTCAGTAAAGTCATCTTCTCTACCTTCACTTTCACCAAAACTATCACGAGAGCTGGTAACCAATTTAAGCTGAGGTGTTTTCTATTTTGGGGCTGGTAGCATATCTCTGGTTTCAGCCAGGGAAGGAAGTGCTCAGAGCTTTATCACAGCCAGATCTTGTGATTTACTTGGCATAACTGGAAGAAGGAAACTATGTAAATATGGGCTAAAGCTTATTCTTGGGAAATGCACAGTTCCATGGACTTCAGATCTTTAATGTATATTTTTAGTTATTCCTTGCTGTCACTTCTGTTCTCTATTTGTGGTATGAGAATAATAACCCACAAATTCTGTGATGCTTGTCAGAAGATTTCCTTCCATGGGCTAAGTGTACTCAGAGGCAAACCTGTCAGGCTCAGGGTAAGAATCATTCAGCACGCCTTTCCTTCCCTCCCTGGTTTTTAATTCTAAATTAAGAATTGACTGTAATGGCTGAATAACACAGCAACTTGAATATACTCAGAGAATAGGCTGGAAACTATTGTATTCTCACATTTCTGCCCTTCTGTCTTTACACTTGATGCTGGGACTTAGAGCATTCCCAGCTGACAGGATAGTCTGCAATTCCAATTCACCTGTGTCTCACCCACTTTGGTGTATGTACCCTTGCCATTCACTGAATAGCTGATAGTTAATTTAATTTTTAAAGTCTATTTTGTGGCAATTCCTCAGGTCTGTGTTCTTGTTTGTGGTTTCTATGTATTAGCTATTGTAGGTATTGGTAGTTGAGAGAGATGCTCTTAAAGAAAAGTTACAAGCTCTAGGAAGCATAAGTGGAGAACTGAGATCCAGGGAAATAAAGGGATTTGCCCAAGGTCACATGCAAGTTTTGTGGCACTGTTAATCTACCTGATCTGATTATCTAAGGCATATTTAGGTGCATGTATCAGCCACAGGAATGCTAAACTGGAGAAGTTAGTTTGGGAAAATAAAGGAGGGGGAAAAAAGAATAAAAGGCATGCTTGGCGCTATTGAAGACTTTGCAAGAAATTTCTACTTTCCCATTCTTTGAATACTTTGGAAATACATAAACACTTGAGATCTGCATTTTAAAATGTTGTTTCAAGCTGGAATAGCATCTGTTAAATGCAGTTAAGAAACATCTGTTTTTCCATTCCTGGAACCCTGAGCTGAGGCAGCCGTTTTCCTGTCAGCTCTGCTGTGGAGAAAAATTGGTTCAATAGGTCATTCTGTTCTCTCCATTTCTTAGCTCTCAGTTTCCTATTAAAAAGATGGCCAACAGCATGAGTAAGCAGGAGGGGAAAGGAGATTCTGTGTAATGTGTGTATTGGCCTGTGAAAAAAAATCCATTTAGCTTCAGACTCAGATAACTGGTGAGAGCAGAGTTATTAAGCATTGCAATGAACACCAGGGATTATGTGGAGCTGTAAGATTTATTAGCCCCCAAATAGTTTATCTTTCATCGGTGGAAATAACAATCTGATACAAATCCCACTGAAAACAAAATAACACTTCACATTGATGGTCACTGGGCTCTGACCCTCTCTGGTATTGCTGATAGATGGCCTGGTGGAAACTGGTCACCAGTACACAATATATTGGTTGCAACTGTTGTTAACTCTGATCTGAACAGCTCCAGACTGGATGCAGCAACTGGGGGGCCAGCAATGGTTGTATATAACCGTCTTTTCAACCATCACTCACTCCAGTGGAGTCCATCTGAGAACAGCTGGGAGGGAGAATCAGAAGAAGAGTTCAATGGCCTCCTGTAGAGAAGACCAAAAACATATTGTGTAGGTTTAAGTTCTCACATTCCCAGCTCTCTGTGCTTTGACAATGCCTTGGACAAACAAATACATTGTTGAGAATAGCATATTTTTTCTCTTCATCTTTTAAGAATAGGATCAAGACTCATAAAGGCATTTAGCTGCTTATGCTCCCCCTGAAATAATCAGACATTAAAATCATTAATAACATTGAGATTGTGCACCATGATCTGATATTTAATTAGCAATGAAAATCTGTATCATTCAGTCAGTGGCATTAAAATTAGGTAACAAATCCACTGAGTTGGCAGAACCTTCTATATGTATCCTTACTGAAAAGTGACAGCACTCTTCTTTTGAAAACAACTGGGAAAGGACATGTTGTGACCTTCTGTCATGAACATTTTGTTGACAAAAAAAAAGCCAACAGCCCATTGGAGTCCTGTTTCTTATATGGATATAATTTGGCATCACTCACATTACTTAAAAAGCAAAACTAATCCAGAGGAAGAGTTTCTTCTTTTTTTTTACTTTGATGTGACCTTTCCCTTCCACTTTGTGAATTTAAAATACTGAGGAAGTGAGTCCTAATCAGAGAAAGAGTTTCCAAAACAGAATTGGAGATGCAGCACTTTCTGTGGCAGGGTCTTGCAAAGTGCTGATGGTATAAATTAACTGATGGGGGTCAGGAAACTTGTGAAAGACAGATAGGGTGCAGGAAGGGAAAAGGGAGTTGAACAACTAGTGGGCAGTTGCAAGCAGCTTCCTGACACTATTTACTTGGTGAAACATTTGTTTCCTCCAGAGCAGTGTTTGACTTTGCTTTCATCATTGCCAGTGTAGTAAGTCAAATGCTGTTATTTATGTCATGTCTGGCTTACATTGCCCAGCATTCACAGTCTGATACTGACATGACCATTCCCTGGCTAGACTAGAATTACCTAAATCTACATGGTGATTTGGTCCTTCCAAGCCCCAACTAGACTAGAGACAAATGTATGGTTCCATTAAATAAGACCTAGTCTGACTGCCATGAGAGACTATGCCATTTTACTTCATGAATGGCAAAAAAATAATAACATGTGAATATGAAAAATGCTGTTGTCATTGTAGAGTTTGGGACAGAATGATGCAGGTTGCTGTGATGCCTGGGTTTCTAGTCCATTTTCCTAAATGCTATCTTAGTCTGCTTTCTTCAGTCTCATCTGATTTTTTGTATTTGCCAGACATGCACCTTTTTGTGCAAAAGGGGAGGCTCAGATTGAATATTAGGAATTTCTTCACTGAATGAGTTGTTAAGTTGGAGCAGTTTGTCCAGGGAAGTAGTGGAGTCACCATCCCTGGAAGTGTTCAAAAAACAGGCAGGCATGACACTTTTTGATGTGGTTTAGTGGGCATGGCCATACTTGTTTGAAGGCACTTGATGATCTTAGAGGCCTTTTCCAACCTCGGTGATGCTTGATTTTGTAATTTGTCTGAACACAGTTACTGTTGTTGTCTGTCTGGAGCACCGATATCTGGAACTGCTGTGACTTACAGAATCACACTCGGTGAGATTCAAAGGACCAGCACCTGTTACAGAAAACTTCTGCACGATGTGAACACAAACGTGCTTCTGCACTGCTTGAGTTCCACCTCAGTCCCGCTTTTCCTCACGGATTGTCTCCCACCCGGAGCTTTACGTAGGAACGAGGGACATCTAGTGGCTCAACAGAACATGGCAAAGGAAGATGTTCTGCCCCAAAAGGTACGTTGTTGTGCAAAGAAGACAGTTCAGTGAAAATTAATCTCAAGACTGTCTCAGTAGTTGAAATATAGTTTCAATAGATGTAATTACTTTAGCTTAGAGTCAAATAATCTGTGATGAATTTATTTTTGTGTTTCTATCTTCTTTGAAAAGGTGGGCTGGCTTTGAAACTTACACAGGTTAAATATGTTCTGTACCTAATTTCAGGAGGACAGAACATCCTCTTGCACTAGGAGAAGCTGAGATACAGCATATGTGTATAAGAAACAGAAGCAAATCACACAACACAGTCTTATATATTTTGTTGATCCCCTAAATGAACAAATTATGCATGGAAATTCAGGATGTGATTAATTAGACTCAGTGATACCTGATAGCTTTCAATGACAAGATATGAATGTGAAGAGCAGTTAAATGGAACTTTTTTCTTTCTCTGCAGTGTGTTTCCTATTTTAATATTTAAATAATGAGTTTCTTTAACAAGCAACCCACTCTGAGTCATGTTTTCCAATCTCCCTTTTGTTCTTATCCTAACCAGTAACTGCTTGTCATCCCAATAGTTTTTATTACAAGAGATGAGGTGCACTTAAGACAAGCAAAAATATCTGCATTGAATTACACACTGGTTTTGCATTGTGAGCCCATTTGTGCTAGGTTTGCCATTCTGTCTTTTTCTAGCCTGTACTAAAAATCTGGATGAAGTCTATTACGATGCTCAGACCAGGGCAGTGTTCAACCTCTCAACCTGCAATAAGTAAAACTGACTACCAGTGACTACCCTTGAATACCAATGTCAGGTAGTCAAGGGTGTAATCTCTGAATGTGTCTTGTTCCTATCCTAACCCACAAAAAAAAAAAAAAAAACCAAATTCCATTGATGCAGACAGAGCTGGAGTATTTTGGCTGGGGCATATGACTAAAGAAGGCAGCCTGCATATAAAGAGGGAGGCTTCTCTGCAAATGAGAGCAAATCATTGCCAAATATTAAGACAGATAATCTTCAGAGAGCAACAGGAGGCATTCTGTCTCACCTGAAATGCTGATAAAACCTGGAAGCCATGGGAGTGAGAGTAGACTGAGAAAAGACGAATGACTTGTTATTTTGCAAAGATGTGTAACTTGGGAACTTTTATAAAAGAGTAAGGAGTGATGATAAAGAAAATCCTTTGCTAACCAAGAGGATTTTGTCTTCCCTTTCCCCTCTGAACAGATTAAACTAGAAGCTTGTAGGCATTGGTAGTTAAGCTAAGGAAATTGTGAATAAGTAAGCAAATGGCTCTCCTAGCCCAGTTCCATGTGAAGCCCCTCTGAAGACCCTCTGCTAGAGGTCAGGGAAGATTCTCACTCTGTGTGTGTGCTATTAAAATGATATAGGAACAGTTATTTTAAGTTGCTCAGCTCGCATTAGGAGCTTGAAACACAGAAACTGGGTCCAGTGGTTTGGGCTGGTGTTTGCTGGGTGTTGTTATTGGTTATTGCTTCATCGAGATACACTGGAAGCAGGAACTTTATTAATGTCCTACAATTAATGAGCAGTGGAGAGAATATGGCAGCAGAATAATCTTATAATCATTAAGATTAATGAAAATATTTCTTTACAGCAGGGTATTAGCAGCCTTTATTTATGTGATTAAATCTGCAGGTTTTAAACTCCTGAAGTTTTAGGTGAACCAAGAGGCACAAAGTGATGTTGTTGAGGTCCCATTTATCTCCAAATTTGTCTCAACAATTGTTCATTGTAGAGAGAAGTTGCCATGAAGAGAGCTTTGAAAGGTTTCTGTTTGGATCTCTAGTGAAGGCTACATTTAGGATGTGAACATGGATATACCATGTTGCTGGCAACATTCAAACTAGTATTAAGAAAATGTGAGCTGGAGTTTGTTTGACTGGCAAGTAATTCTTTCTATTTCAAAAACTTCTGGGAAAGAATGGCAAAGCCAAGGTAGACCTGAAAATATATATGAACTATCGTGATGCAAGTGTGGTCAATGACCAGAATGAAGAAAAAGAAGCAGACTGGCTTTTTAACGAATATTTATTAAATGCGAACTTCTTAAATCTCTACTTACCTTTACCACTGGGAGACTCTGGTTACCACAATGCCACTGTACTGATTAATAGGGCAATGCAAAATGAACCTAGAGTTACCTGAGTTTTAGAGTGAATTATTTTCCTTGTGAAAAAATCTAGGAAAAATTAACAGTCCTGTATTGACCCCAGATGAGGAGAAAAGAGCATGTTTTGGGGAAAGGTTGGAGTATGCCTTGGACAGATTTTGAGCAGAAAGGGTAAATGGGAGAGCTGAGACTCAGTACCTGGCATCCTTCACACATAAACTCTGTTACAGTGCTGGAAGTCAGCCTAGCATTCCTCTGTTCTTACTTCTGTTGATGCTGGAGTGCCAACAGCAAAAAAGCTGTGACTGCTCCACTCAGCCTTCCACTCCCACTGCCCTGGTGCTTTGCCCCTGGCCCCGTGCAGGCATGGGTACATATTTACTGACTAATACAGGCACACACAAATTTCCATTGACTAATCTTCCTCTGGCAGGGTGAGTCATCACATAGGAAAGGTTGTTTCTGCTTGTTCTTTGTTCGAATTGAATCCAATCAGAGTTCCAAAAAGGCCAGGCCAGTACCTTCAACACCTATGACCATCTCTGCTCTCCCATGGTAACAGAAGGAAGCTTTGAAGGATGTCTGTAGCTTCAAGATTTCTGAAGGGAAGGATCTTCCTTGGAAACTATTTGAAAGGAGCTGGCAAAGTTCCTGGTAAGAACTTAGCCTTTTCTCCATCTGTCAAAACAAGGCATAATCCTTCCCTGCTTCACAACAGTCTTGGGAGGAATCATCAGTTAACATGTTTAAATCACTAAAAGTGATTATTATAAATCACCTAGGCTTTGGTTCTTATGAAGACAAACTCATCTCACCCTTCTTAAAGATCTTCTCCCTCTTTTCACACATCTGTATTCTTCTTTGCATTCTGCTATTGCAAAGTGCAATTGCTGCTAGCATTGCTTTTATACACCTGAGAGCAGTTTTAACAATTGCACTGTATTTTCCTGAACAATTAAATAATCAGCAAAAGAAAATAATTCTTCTTCAATTTCTATTCTCTTTTTTATCAGTATTGGAAAATGCTTTCTACCTCATATTGCTGACTAGTAAAATTTCTCATCACTGCTCCAACTCCTTGGTATTGTTATGAAGAAAAATATCTGCATATATCTATAAAGCATTTTTAGTCCAGCAGTCTTTAAGAGAATTAACTGTGATTGAAACTGGAGTTATCTATAAACAGTGCCCCTGTATAAATATTATGTGTTGCCTATGTTTGCATGCTGCAGGATCTGTAGTTCTTTCGTCAAAAAGTCAACTTTCTCTGGAACAGAACAACATCAGACCAAAAGATCAGCACTGTTTTAAATGTGAAGTGTACTATCCAACTGGAATTGCACAGGGAGCCAAGAGAGCAAAATGCTCTGGAAGCTCCTGCAATCAACTTCATGCCAGAACTGGCAAGATATTTTTAGCTATGACACACTCTTGAAGATTTATTTAGGGTTGTAAGAGGTACCCAAATCTGGGGGTGGTGACCACTTCAGTTATGGTCCTGCCTTGTCATCATCCAAGTTCTCCTCCCACACATGACCTTGCCTGACCTGTGAAGCAGTCCTTGCTTTTCTCTCTCACTGCCATGATTCCTTTTACTCCTGTCATCAGTGTCTCTCCTACTATAAATGTTAAATCTTGGCTTTTCCTCATTTCCCTATGTTATAAATCCCTTCCACTTCTTTCCCAAAAGAAAACTTCTTCCCTAGTCAGGTTTTCTACCAGATGCTGTATGTTAGCATAAGGAAACCTCCCAGCCTTATATGTGTACATGAGAGAGGAATGTGTGTTACACTTCATATGGACTTCACAGTGAGGGTGGTCAAACCCTTAAACAGGATGCCCAAGGAGACTGGAATGTCCACCCTTGGAGATATTCACACCTAGACCAGGCAAAGTGCTAAGTAACCTGACCTAACTTTGAAGCTCTTTTTTTTAGCAGGTAAAGGATGAGGTTATCCCCAGTGATTCCTTTTAATCAAAATTATTTCATAATTCCAATTAAACCTGGAAGAAAAAGAGGAAGAAGGAGAACATACAAGAATCTAAGAAAAATGTGGTTTTCTGGCAAGAAGCAAAAGGAATACAACAAAACAAAACAGAGCTGTGCACAGTTATCCTGCTTTCCATGCTCACACTGAAGTAACTCAGGATGCTATCAGAGAGATGCTAAAATCTGCAGAGAACCAAGAAGTCTGTGGTTAACCAAGGCTTACTTCACTGTTTGACCTCAAAGCCTGGTTAGAACTGAGTGTGTTGTCTTCAGAATATTCTCCTCTGAAATATTCCAAGGCACCATCTGTTTTATTTGCTGCAGATTTGGAGTAGGAGCATGATGCAGGCAGTACCCACCTCCTCAGAGCTTGGGCTGAGCAGTGACCTGGGTGCTGCAGCCAGATGTTCACTGGAGATTAACCCCTTTGGGGCTGCAGAGGAGTAGGAGCACACCAGGGGTGCCCCTGCCTCCTTCATGGCAAGCAGCAGTTCCAGCTCTCTTGTCTTATGACCACTTCAAAGGTATGGTTTGCAGTCCAGTGTGTGAATACATGAAATGTCTAAATCAAATCCAGAGCTGTGACAAGTCTTTGCTCTTTTAGGAAATCTCAAATCCAGGTGATCACCTCTATAGGTTTCATAGCACTAGTAAAAACCAAGATGAGAGCAGAGAAACAAAATTATACATGTCAACTCTATCATAGTTTTTTTTAGAAGGACTTCCCAAATTGTACAAAAATTAATGTATTAGTGATCTTGAATGACACTCTTCCAACTCATAAACAATTTGAGAAGTCATTGTCCCCCAGATCCTTCATTCCAGAGTACAAGTAGTTAAAAAGTCCCTAGAATCTTTGTGAAGAAAATAGTTCTGTGCTCTGGTTTATTTTACTACTGCTGCTGGTTTATTTGGGAGATGCATCACCACCGGATAAACGAGCATTGATAATACCAACATCTGTTTAATAAATAATATATTATAAAGTATTGTTCTTCCCTTATCCTCTTAAATAGAACAAGTTCCTGAAATTGAAAGTCCACCAACAAAAGGTACAAATAGAACAAGAAATCTGGCAGCAAAATATTTCTTCTTTAACAATAGAGCTGCAAAGCAGCACCCTGATGTGCAGCTCAGTAGAAGAGTACTGACAAATACTGAAACATAGAATGCCTGATCCCTAAACTGATTTAATATGATAATTTGGGGTCCTCCAAATCCCAGCCATTAAACTAAAAGCCAATACATTTATGAAAATTATTATAAACTATAATATCACTCACACGTGGCCTTAATGTTGAGTCTGGGATGAGTTGCATGAACAAAAATCACTGGAAATTTTTAATACAAAAAGAAGAAATTTGAAAGGCAAGCACAATTACCACCATAACAGAGAATGTTGCAATTCCTAACACAGCATTTAAATGTTGCTTGCTTGAAATCTGGGCTAAATTTTCCTATGAGTGTGTTTTATGGGATTATAATAGAAACAATATTATCCTGAAAACTTGAAAGAAAAATGAGTGGCTTAGTAGACAAATTGATAAAGCTGGAAAGGACAAAGAAGCTTCCAGGCATGCAAATGCTGCTTCAGATCAGAAGTAAAAACAGAAAAAGCTAAGTCCAGGTAAAGAACAATTTTGCTGAGCTAGGACATCTGCTTTGGTTCCAATGTTTATTTATTTCTATTTTAAAAGCTGTAGACAAAGACCTGGTAAATACATTTATAGTAATATATCCCTGCAAATTATTTCTGAAGCAGACTTGCAATTAGAAAAGGATCTAAGGCCTGGCAAATCTGCACAAAATCACATTGACTTTTCATAAGATTTAAAATCCTGTTTGCTTACGTTGCTTTAGAAAATATTAATTGGATTCCTGAACCACTTAGATGCTTTAGAAGATTTTACTTTTGCTGAGAAAGGCAATGAACAAGTCAGGATACTGGCAAGGAGTGGATACACATGGGTCCCTATTGCTTATACAGACCCAGCTGTGGCTGCAGACCCAGCTGTGCTGGGCTTGGGTATATTTGCCTCAACAGAGCTGGTAGCAAGCTTGAAGCTTGAGCTCTGACAGAGGCAGCAGCAAGCATTGCTCTGAGGTGGCTCAGTTGTAATAGGTCTCTTAGACTAGTCCTACTACTGATGTAAACATAGTTTTAGAAGTTTTTAATTTTTATTTATTGGAACTTTTCACTATAAAAGGTAGGACAGATGACTTAGAAAAGTAATTTTCTCTTATTGGCCATTCAGGATTTTAAGCTGTTACTTTTAAAATTATCTACAACAGTTTCCTTGTTTTTAGAATGAGTGCATGATATCATATCCTGAGCCCTTCCCTTTTCTTGTAACTTTCTGAGGCATTAGGAGGAGTCCAGCTACAGTCATCATGAGGATTGGCCTGTAAAACTGTAGTGGAGCTCCTTCTGCCACCTCCTGCCTGATTCATACTCCTTGAGAAACTGCTGCTCTAGGACGAAGGATCCTTTAAGCACAGTGAGTATCAGCTAAGAAAGCAACCAATTTATCCAGCTTGTAAAGCTGCATCAGAGAGCAATCACTGCTCTGTGTATTGACATTTATGCATAGTATGGGACACAAAAGTAAAAGGAAAACTTGATGTCAGTATTTGACACTGAAGTGGAGAAGGGAGTTCCCTGGCCCAGCTGGGGTGAAAAATGAACAGCAGTGACATGGGAGGCTCTCAGGGTGCAGAGACTGGATTAAAGGTGTGGGCTAGCTGTGGAAAAGGTACATGTATTGTGCCAGGCAACGTACCTATTTGCTGTGGACAGACAGAGAGACAGGGAAAAACCAGCTGTTAAAATGTATGTACAAGTAGCTGTGCCCAAGCACATGGTACTGTATTAATGCTGGATGACAAGCACCTCTTGTTTATTCTAAATCTGGTTTCGTTTAAGGAATGTAGTAGTACGAGCTAGTAATAAGCAAAATAAAAGGAGAATAAAAGAAATAGTTGTCTTCAGTAATCTTCACTCATCCCTAAAGCATGCAGGCCAAGTACACATTCACAGTGAGTCACTGACTCCTTTTAGTATAACTATAACCTGTGGTGGTGTTACTGCTGCATTTTTCCATCTTGGTCCGTAGCTCTGAAATGCAGAGCTAAAGGCTCTGCTACCATTGGTGGAGGGCCTAAGGTTTTGTTTAGATGTCTCTGATGTGATAATTTAATAGAAACTAGGAAAATATATAAATAATAAATTTATTATCATGATTTCTTATTATATTTAATATATGTATGAGTATGGTAGTATGATCCATGCTTCACAGTGTAAAAACTGTTATCATGAAAATAAATAAATGACATGCATTTATATCTACCAAATGAACTTGTAGAACTTCTTTATTAATCTAGGAAGCTGCTGTTAAAAGGATAGAGCAGCTGAATTTTCCTGTGTCTGTTGCCCTCATAGAATACCAAGCTTTAACTTCATTCCAAGGTTGTAAAGCACTTATGACCATGCTTTACATAAAGGCCTCACTCTAGGATTAGATGAAACCAACAGAAAGCAGCAGTGATATTTCTGTGAATGCTTAAGATAACAATAACTGTCTTCAAAAAAGTCCTTGGTGATGTGAGCAATTATACAAGAAATACGTAACCTTTGCATATGTGATGTATGTGATGACTTTACTTTGTGTTTTTACTTTGCTCTCTGTGGTTTTGATGAGCTCCTTCATGGGGTCACAGCACAGTGTTAGTAAAAAATACTGCTTTTTGTTGTCTGCTAAACTGCACTGTGAGGTAAAAACTCCTCTTTGGTTAAAAAATTGCTGATATAGTTAGTTTTATGATAGAACAAACCTGACATTTTTCATAACATGGCTACGATAAGAGTAGCAGCAGGCTAAAGATGTGCTGTGTGCTGCTCATTAGCAGCACACAGCACTCATTAGCATGGAGACTGCTGTACCAGAGATGACCATTAGAACGCCTTCTCCAGGCTTCTGCCTCCTGCAGTGACCTGTACCAGCTCAGTCCAGAGAGATCAGCTGTCAAATAGGCTTCACAGGTGATGTTTTTACATGCCTACCAATAAGTACTTTTACATGTCTACTGGTTAATAATTGTCTTGTACCGTGCAACGTGAGGGATTTGTAAGTCACATTTAATAGAATATCACAGTGGATGTTCATGTTTCCATAGAAATGTTTGTTTCTTGAATTCACTGAGATCTTGATTCCAACAAAGTTGTGTGGCCATGAGTTGAGTAAAAATTCTATTTTAGAAAAAAACATTATTTCCTTTCTCTGGATTTAAATCACTGCTATTCACTTCCATTAGATGTAAACTTGCTTATACAACACAGAAAAAACTCAACTTAGTATTTCAATTATTTGATCTACTGAAGAATAATTAATATCTTTTTATTCCTACTTATAGTTTGGTCTGCCTAGTTTGTGGCAATGATTTTTTTTTCAATTATAAACTTATTTCAAGGGCTTGACTCACAGTTTTAGAATTCTAGAATATATGATGTAGTCAGTCCACTAGGTTGGCCACTTGCCCTAGATGAAGCCATGCTGAATATCTCAAATCTCCTCCCTGTCCCACATGTCCTTTCCTGATTTCTTACACCTGGGTATTGAGAGCTCTTGCTCTACAGAAAATGTCTAGGTCTGCCAGCTCTGCTTTGTTCCTTTTTCTCTGAGGACAGTTTCTTGGGGGCTCCTTTTGCTAACTCCTTGAAGAGCTGGAATTTTTTTTTCTTTTTCTTTACTAGAATTCAGGGGCCTGACTTTACTCTTCACCTAACTCATATCTCTGGGGACTGCAAACTCCACCAGTGTGTGATCATGGCAGCCTAGTGTGCTGCCAATATTGATCTCATCAATTAGCTCATTTGTGTTGCTGACTAACAGGTCCAGTAGTTAATTATGTTGTTGTCATGCTTTTGAAATCCAAAGAAAAGAATGAATCAAATTTAAGAGATGTGTATTTTCCTTCACAGAAACAATCTGATTCTGATCTTGTATCCTGTTTTTATACATCTTCAAAAATAAATATTCCAGCACCTTGCATTCAAGAAATGTTAGGTTCATAGCAAATGTTTAATTAATTAATCCCACACTGCACTTGTGAGGGAGGCTCCTTCATTTTACAGGTGAGACAGAGTGAGGCAGTAAATTAAGTGACTTGCTTAATATCACACAATAATGAGTCAGTGCTAATGCTGAAAATAGACTTTGTCTTCTGGTTCTTTTCTCTGTATTTTAATCATCAAAGTAGACTCAACTCTAAAGTTGAATGAACTCCTCAGTCTATTAAAATAATTGTTCTAAATTTTGTTTAATGTTTTAATCACCTACGCAATACTGAAATATTTACAAAAGTTCTCCTTGCTTAGGACCTATTTGTCTTTCTTGTTCAGATATTCCTTCAGGTTATCAGCTCAATATGTTTTTTTTACAGTGATCCTGAACTTCAAAAATATAATCTAGCAATGTCCACAAAGAAAAAAAAAAAAAAAGGAATGCACTTTAAAAATGCACTTAAAACTCAGAGCAGTCTCCTTCAGTCAATATAACCTTTCTCATACTCTCGTGAGTAAGGCCGTTCCTCTCAATAATAGCCATAGCTTTAATTAATGGAGCACGCTGAAGTTATTGGCCCACAGAAAGCCAAAGATAGACTGCTGGTTATGCTGTCATGACTAAATGAAAATGTATCCTGAAGCACAAAAGAGCAACAGCATGTTAAGAAATATGTGCTTAGAAGTGCAGTACTGAACTACATGCTGGGTCATCTCTGAATAAGCTGGTAGAGAAAGAGATGCCATCCTTGCAGACCTGTTTAAATTAACAGTACCCATGTTCAGGCTAATGAAATGCTCCAGCAGCTTCAGAGCTTTCCTGAGCACAGCCCACAGATTTGTTTATGCTGATAGGACATATGTAAATTTTTCCAGTCCTTGCCATGTTACCTGTTTAATAGTGTTCTTCAGCATAGGATAGAATAAATGGCCCAGAAAATATGTACATAGGCATAAGACTTAAAGAGGCTCAGGAAAGAGGAATGAGGGAATGATATTACTGTGGCTTGCTCCCTATTAAACCTGAGTATAGACATAGCTGTCTGTTACACAGCCTTATACAATACTTTGTATCATACAATATTTTCTGTGTGGGTGAGACAAGCAGCAAAGGCTGTGGTCAGCTCCAAGATTTTTGTAAAGACTTTTGCCACATGTAACGAATTACATTTTACATTGTGATATAGGCAGTCTTACAACATAATTGACATTTAACAACAAAATACTTTTAAAATTCAACTGCTTCATTGCTGAGCGCAAATAAAGCTCCTAGGTGGCAGAATCAGTCAGTAAGCATTGGCATGCTATATTTATAGAAACAACTCTAAAGTAATTTAACACTTTGTACTTGTAAAGAAGATTGCCACATCTTGCCTACTGAATTACAGGCTAGACAGAATGTTTCAGGTAAGATGCTAAGGAGAGATGTTCCAAGAAGGACATTCTGCTTCCTCTTTGAGGGCAATACTTCCAGTTTGCCATGTAGTTTTCCTTTGGGCTTTATCTTCTTCTTAAACTGTTAACTATGAGCATATTTTGCACTTTGCCACTTGAGCTGTGTAATCAGTGATCAGCTGTCCCAGACCTATCAGAGTACCACTCCAACTTTGCTTTCTGTTTTTGCTAGAGAGTAGGAGGTTTTCCTCAGAGACTTCAACAAATATCGTGAAGCCAAGTGATGAGCAGTTTGCAAGACAGTGCTGTGTCTCTTTACCACTATCAGGGACAGAGATGCTGCCTTTCAAAGGGTTTTTGAAAAGCAGGCAGGAGTTGTTCAGTACAAACTGGGCAAAGAAGACAGTTTTGTGACTTTTATAGACTTTGAAACCAAACCCAAGAAAGCAATACAAATAACTGATTTTTTTTTTTAGGTAGCTCTTCATTTGTCTCCTTTTATCTGTAGTTCCTATTATCAACCCATTAAGTGAAATGGTAATAGTGTTTGAGAAGTTGAAAACTTTAATCAAACATTAGACAATATTTAAAAAAAAAAACAGGGTTCAAAATAACATGCCCAGGTGTTCTCTTCCTGACTGGGAATAGGGAAAAGAATCTGTGTGTCTGACCAAAACTAGCCAAACCAGTAGAAATTAAATACATGAACATTCAGTTCATGGGCAGAGATTCATTTTCATTAACAATTCAGCTCCTAAGTATGAAGAATGAGTCAGTGTGAGAAAAGCAGAAATTACTTGTGGACAATCTGAATGAGAATGGGGGATGCATAATAGATTATCACATTTGAGAGGAGTTCTGACAAAATATGGGCCTTGAATTTTGGATGCAGAGAGTTATACTTGCTTCATCTATTATTGAAGAGAACAGATACAAGCCAGCTTCTGTGATTAAGTAGATACTGTGCTTTTTTACATAATTAACATTATTTAAGATCCTACTTCCAGAGAATGCCTCACTGTGTCCTGCCTACCTTAAGTAATCGGGTTATTGGTCACTGCTCCCTGGCAGGTCTGTTGCAGCCCTGTCCTGTTGATTCAGCACAGAAAGAAAACATTTTAAGAATGTCAGTTCTTCAAGTAGTGGGGATTATAGGCATGGTAACAGTACATGTTTGTGAAAGGTATATGCTGCCAGACTTCATTCCCCGTGATGGCAAGAAGGAAACTGAGGTACAGCCACAGTGCTGAACTCTGAAGAGTTCATATAGTTAATGTGTTATTCTTTAGATTTGATTCACAGAATTGAGAAAGCATTTGTGGTAATATGGTGCTTATACATAAGAGCCAGAAAATGAAAGGGAAAAGAAAGTGAAAAAAAATGCATAATGAGGGAGTTGGCCAGTTTATTTCCCAAGCTCTTCTACTGGCCAATGCACAGCGAAAGGGGCAAAACCAAGCAATACAAGTTAAAAAAAAAATCCAAAATTAGTTACCTTAAACTCTATTAATTATAAAATATGGTGTTAGCAATGCAGACAAGGAATATTTTTTTCTAACATTCCTTATTATGTGTTAACATGGCACCATAAAGGTCCAAGAACCTTAGATCACACAACTTGAAAAATACCCCTAGAATGTTTCTTGCTGGAACTAGGAACAGCGAGACGAGTACAAGCCGAAACTGTAAATATGGGGAAGACCTTCTCTGTTCAATAAAACAGGTGGTTTCTGCTGAAACTAGTTTTGCTTGAGGACTAATTTGTAGTTCCAAGTGTCTTTCAGTGCTGACAGCTGAAGAAGGTAGCTCGGGGCCAGATTGTAATAATGTTCACTCCTTGATCTAATGGGCGGATGTGTTTAATTAACCTTTGTTTCTGCAGAAGCAGACATTCTGGCAAGCTGTAGGAATGCTAAAGAAGGGAAATCTAAGCTGCAATGAACCTAGGCATATTCTATATATCTAGTACTAGATAGAGAATGTTAGTGTAGATAAATACTGTTTCCTAGGAGATAGATATGTATAAGCAATTTCTGTAAAAGAAATTTAACATGGATCCCCCTGTAGGACTACCCCTTATTAATTTCACAAGATCCAGCTATGATCCCATGCCCTTGGGATACTTGTCTCTTGTGTCTGGCACAGTTCTTCAATAGGTGGTCAGAAAAGCATGTATTTAAAGTGAAAATATTCTGTTTAGTATTTCTTGGATGGAGATAGACCTGACAGCCTCATTGCTTGTTCCATGTCCTCCAGTGACTTTTCCAGATACCAGAGTTTGGACTGACCCTTCCCAGAGCTTCCTGTAAAGTGCAGATCTTAAGGTTTATAGCTAATTCTTCAGAAGGCTTATGGCAAGTCTAATGCAAAGCAGATATCCTTTGCATGAAATTGCTGAAGGCACTGTTTTTTGCTTGAAAAACTAAAGCACTGTAGATTACAATCATACAAGCACATTAAACTCCCTGGCCACAATGTCCCCAATCTTACACTAAAAAATCACCAACTTTGTATGAGTGTTTTGAAAGAATGTAAATCAGAGATTATTGTCTCTGACCTTCATCAGCTCTGCTGCCACAATAACATCATTGTTTACTATCTCCTCCCCTTAATAAGAGACACCCTGCATTCCTCTCACTTCCTTTCCATCCTAAATCTTTCCATCTGAGAGGCTTTTTAAAGCTCTGCTTTGTCATCTGGTTTTGCTACTACTGTGATCTAAATGCCAAACTTCTTCAGTCCTTCGTCTTAGCCTCAGTCAGCCAAGTCTCTGTTTTCACTTAAAAGGCATCTTATGAGCTTGAATGCTGGAAATTCCTTCTTCTCCTGTAGTCTAACAAACAAGGTATATTCCAGCTGAAAGAAACATTTATGTTGCAGCATTATTCTTACTAAAACTATACTGCAGCAACACAGTATCAATCAGAATCATAAACAGTACTTTTCCCACCTCAGCACTGTGACACAACTTTTTCCTTCATAATACTGTGCAAAAATCTCCACATTGTCACAGTACATAAGGACTAGTGCTAAGGGTGCAGTTAGATTACTAATTTAGTAATCCCATGCTTTATCCACTGGGTTCCTGTTCCAGAATGAAGTGTTGTGACAACAAATGAGGTAACCAAGGAAAAATCAAACTGGCTACAACTGTCAGAATTATGAGTTCAATATAATTTTTCAGCCTGTTCATACTGGTCTCTGTTTGTTTCTAGTAAGGACTGACAACTCCAAAAGCCACAAACTGTATTTGAATTTCTTGGGTGATAACAATTTCCTTTGTAATGTTGCCTAGTGTTTGAGACTATCCTGATAGGGTTATGTAGCCCTGCTGTGAGCAGTGTCCTGTTGCAAAGAGAGGGTTTGCACAAAGACTGAGGATGGAATAAGAGTCTTTATGTCCAGATATAAACAGTGATCTCCAAGAGCTCTTAACTCTGAGCACAGTCAGTGGATGCAGTCAGGCTGACACAGATGAATTTTGGAGATTCCTGACCAGCATGGTTCAAAATGCAGCCCTCTGGCCCAGTCTGGTCTACGGGATCTTCTGTCTTGTTTGAAACACCTCTTCTATGGAAATTCCAACTAGCAAGCTGCTGCCTCCTCCCAAAGAGAAGGAAAGGAGTGAGGACTATTCTCAGGATGAGCTGCTGCCTCATCCCAAAGAGAAGGAAAGGAGTGAGGACTACTCTCAGGATAAGCTGCTGCCTCATCCCAAAGAGAAGGAAAGGAGTGAGGAGTGAGAACTACTCTCAGGATGAGCTGCTGCCTCGTCCCAAAGAGAAGGAAATGTGGGCAAGGAGAGCACTCTAATACAGAGAAGTTGTTGCTGTGCTTCTGTCTGAATGATTTTGAGTGCCTGGACATGCAAAAGAAACACTCCTAGATAGCCTGCTGCCTTATCTCTTTGCTGAGCAGGTAAGAACAGCAGCACCTCTCCACCAGTGCTGTTCTCATTTGCCACTTGTTGGGGTGTGGGGAGGAGGGACAGGACACAGAGTAGGGAGCAAGGGACAGTAATTTTCCCTTGCAGCCTGTTGCTCCACCCAGCCTTCTCCTCAAGCCTGATTCACTGCCCAAGTATGACAGTGTGAATGACAGGAGGTATGAAATCACAGTCCTGAGCTGCTATTGATTGTCATCTCAATCAAGTTAACAGGGTACCTCTCCAGATTTTGATCAATGGCAATTAATTATGTTTTTCCTCTTTGGAAGTGGTATACACTTCTTTCTTTTGTTAGCATGTCTGATAAAGGCAGGGGATTTTTCTGAAGGTAATCTTGGAACAAAACAGCAGCTCCAGGCACTCTGTAAGAAGCCAAATCCAAGGGAAGGGTGGAGCAAAGTTGCTGTTTGATAAGGAAACTTTCTTGTAGACTATTCCTATTATCTCTCTTCAATGCTTGTTTTTCAGAAAGTAACAGTGATGAAAAGGCAGCAACTATTCTTCTCTGAATGTAAAATCTTTTCTGATAAGATTTCTGGAAGAACTTGCATTCAAATCTATCTTCATTCAAACCCTTCCTAAGATGCATTTCTTCCATAACGTGTTTCTATGCTAATCCACTAGGCGTTGCTATTTACATCTCTAAAGGAAACCCAGGACTTAATCTGGACCGATTGTAGAGTAAGAATGACTAAGTGCAGGCATGTCCCATAGGAAAGCATAGTCTCTGGAAAGAATCTATTGCCTCCTGGCAGTAGTTCTTTATATTGTATTTTTATTACTTATTGTTGATTATAATCTCTACAAGGAAGGGGCATTTATCTTTAAGCATCATTTATGCCTTTTAAGGCCTCATTTATGTCTGTAACTTTCTGTAACCACAGAATCACAGAGTATTCTGAGTTGGAAGGGACCCATAAGGATCACTGAGTCCAACTTTTAAGTGAATGGCCCATATGGAGATCAAATCCATGATCTTGTTGTTATTAGCACCATACTCTGACCAGCTGAGCTAATAGTGAAGATCAAGAAGGAAACAAGAAGTAATTTTACAATACAAATTAGCTCCATCTTGAATAGCTGTCAAATTCCACTCTGCCATCTCAGTGTATACCCAGATTTGGTGCTAAAGTCACTGGAATGGAATATGGTCATAACTCTTGAAACAGAGAGGACTGAAGGGGAGAGGAGGTCAGTAATACTGCAGCTAATAGATTCATTCCCAGTATCTTAGACTATGGAGACATTAAATACGGCTTAGTCAGCAGGACAAGCTGAGTCTGTGCTGCCTTGTGTAACAGGCTGCTAATATAGCTCAGAAGTGCATATCTGCTATGTAACAGTGTAAAAAGGTTCCCAAACCAGGCAGTATTCTAGTGAGGTCACAACTTCATGAAATTACATTTGGCCACATATCTAGGCTGGTATTTATTTGGGGTTGCATTAAATTCCTGCTCTAGCAGAACAGTAGCATTTTTTTTTCAGTGAAAACTTTGGGAAGCTTCTGTGATTTACTCTGTGAAAAATTGCATGGAGAGACTATTTCCTCTGAGTCATCACTGGGAAAATCCATTATTACAGAGGTGAAACATGTAATTGTGACAGCTAGAATTGAAAGAAAATAATTACAACTGTAGTTATTTGAACATACTCAGATTTTTGTAGGTATATTGAACATACCCAAGTCAGTTGATACAGCATATTTCAAACCCAAAGGTGTCAAAACTATTGCTTTTCAAAATTGTAATTAATCTCTAAGTCCAAAATTTTACATTGCTATAATAATTATCATAATAAAGTTTATCATAATAAAGATTGGTCCTTCACAACCAAAATATTCACTACTAGATAAAACATGATGGTTATTTATACAACAGAGAAGAAGAAAGAAATAAGATTATTGCATCCACCAGAAATGTCTGCACCCTCTATTTTTTAGCAGCATGTGGATATCTGCTCTGTACTCTGGCAAGGAAGCCCTGCCAGAGGAGGCATAGGATGTTGTAGAGGTAGCAAGCTTGGAGCCAGGAAGGAAGGCAATACTTCCTGACACTCGTTAGCAATCTCAGAGGAAGGACAGCATCCTGCCTAGTCATGCTAAATCAGCTAAAGAGGCCCTACTAACACAGCAAATCCCATCCTTGTTGAAGCAGAAAGATATTCAGATTTGGTTAGAAAAAAGAAGCCATGATTTTGGATGTGGCTGTGCAAAGTACCCATTAAACTTTACTTTCCTACACTGTGACTTTCTAATTTGCTCAAGGGAGCTGTGAAATGAAGGCTTACCTGCCTTTATTTTGTCTCCCTTTATCAAGCTTTAACAAGTACACTTGGTCAGTTTTCCCCTTTTTGTGCTATGCCTTTGCTTAAATATTTATACCATGTCCCTTTCAAATTCTCAGTGGAGAACTTTCATTCTTTCAGCAGCACAGCTACTGCAGGCCATTTGATAATTTGTGAAATTCAAATATATTTAATGTGACTAAGTAGCAGAGTTTGAATAACAATGGTTTGTCTTTATACACACCTTTAAGCCAAGGTGAGTCCTTAGAGTTCAGCCTCTTGTGCCCTAACAGTCCTTCACTTCTTGTCTAGCAATTGCCAGTTCCACAGACATTTTTGTAATATTAATGTTTCAAGAACCCATCACAGTCAATCACACAGTTTATTGTTTTAACTGTTTAGAAGTGGATTTGGTTGTCTTTTTAGACAATTGGTAACAAATGGCAGCTTAAATGGCAGATTTAATGCTGCTAACCTCATGAGGTGATTCCACATGAAGTTATTATTAGCAACATTAAATTCCAAAAATACTTGTGAAACATTTATTAAATAATACAAATTTAAATTGGTATGTGCTCAAACCATTGTAAGTAACAAGTTATACAGTCTAGAATACATTTAAAAAAGAAAACTATCACAAAAAGCCAAAAACCTTAGGAAAAACACTCAAAGAAGAAAGGTGATATTAGGTGAATATATATATAAAATCTCAGACTATGTTTCATTACTATTACTCTTACCATTTATCAAGGACTTTCAAGCCAGTTCTAATATTTTGTCCCTTTGAGTTTGACCGTTACATTCTCAACTGATGTGTTCTTACCTAAACTATCTCTTGTAAAAGTTTCTTTGTCCACGTTATTTCTGGTTGGATTGGAATCAGCAAAGCAGAACATTTCCTGTCCTTGGTGGGATGAACCCACACTGGATATGAGGAGACTATGTCAGCACTAACAGGATGCAGACCAGGAAACACTGCATTTTATTAACAGGAACTAGAACAAGAGTGGCAAAGTTTTGGCAGAATTAGAATGAAATGGTTGTACATGGAACAGAGTAAGAGCTGGAACTAAAACATTTTTTTATATAACTAAACCAAGGCTGCCAGCAGACTGGTTTGGTAGATTTGGAAACATCAGGAGCATATGAGAAAAATGTTCACTCAAAACTTAGGGTTTGAATGAGAGCTCTGGCTGCCCAAATAACTGGAGCTGTGTCTCTGGCAGGCTGGAAAAGTCTACTTTATTGAGTTGAGAATACAAATGAGTTGTGTCCTGGAGCAATGAGCCATTGACATTCTCCTGAAAAATGAATAGTCAAAAGTCTGGAATTTACAGAAATGGAGTTAGAATTAATATTAGTCAATAAGAATAAAAACAGACTCAAAATCTCCTGCTGGAACACAAAGCATGCTTCTCAGAGAACTAAAAATGCACATGGACCAAAATACAAATAGGAAATATCTCTGTGGTGTGGATCTAAAATAGGATCAGGAGTAGCCACAAGTGTGGTGCCTTCTAATGTATCGTAGTTCTGTCTGCTGCTCAGCACTTTCTAATCTGGACTAGCATGCTTTCACACCTCTTCTAGCAGCAACTTTAGAGTCTCTCCACAATCCAAACCTGTGACACATTTTTTAAATTTGCTAGATGGAGAAGGAATGTACATCTTAAAAAGATGACAGATGTTTTATTGGTCAGCTTTAAAGGCTGGTCTTCCTGTTAATTACGGCTACATACTGAAAGAAGTCTCTAAAATAGGTGAGCATGGTCCTCCTTAGCTGACTGGAAAAACACATAAAGTGTTTTTTCTTCTGTAGCTAAAAGAAACTTATATTTAGCTTGAGGGAGATGGCAACCATCTTTTTAGAGAAATAAATTTTACAGCCTTTTTCATTGTTGATTTGTGACCCTGAGATCTGTAAAGTCATACAGTATTCTCCTTTATGACAGCTGCTTTTATAACAACTGACATGGTAGGAGGACAGCCCTTTTATTAAAAGGGCTTTTATTTTAGAAGAGAGAAGGTGAAATTGATGCTGTAGATGCAGCAGCCAAGGACAAATAATGGCAATCACACCTTGTTTTTACACTTACAGCTTTTGGGAACTGACAGGAAAGATTATTTTTGATTTATACCCATTCCTGAGAAGCAGACACGATAATTATCAGGTAATTCACCTGTGTCGTGCAACAGCTATGTCAAAAGCCAACAGTTAAACTTCGTGTCATAAGGATCTTGTGCGTGGAGTCACCTCATGAGGACAGCTTTAAACCAAGCTGGAAAATTCTGGGGATGAGACAGAGTGTTTCCCACACTGTCATCAAGTTGTTGAATAAATCTCATTTGCTTTTAACTAGAATAGACTCCTGGATCTGAGGTCTCCTAAGGCTCTCTGGAATCATATTATAATGATTCCTAACTTTTAATGCCAGTAATCAATTCTTGTAACACAGGTAAAAGCTAAGTGAATCTTTTACTTCTATTTGAAAAATAGTTCTCCATCAGAAGTTTTGATTTTTTTTCCCATGCTGAAATCTCTACCTGCTTCTACTTTTTAATTGCTGTCTTTGCATGACAAGAACTAAGAAATGAAACTTCCATAAGATACATGGAACCTTAATGGCAGAAAAGCTAGCTATGGCTTAGTGAAACTGAAAACTTTTGTAAAATCACAGCTCTCTCTGGGCAAGAAATTGTAAGAATTGTAAAGATGAACTCAATTTAATAAAGTATTAAAGATGAGTCCTGAAGTTTAAGGAAATTTTAACTGCAAGCAGAATAGTGCTGCAACTCTTTCTTCCATGATTCAGACTGTATTTAGAAATGGTAGCTTAGACCTATCTCCATTGATATACAACAAAGCAAGAAAGTGCAAATCAGCTAAGTGGAAAAGGAATTGAGTTTTACCATCTTTTCCTGAATTGAAAGTTTCCCAAGTTATCCCAAGAAAACCCTTGGAGAGGTATAAGAAAAGCCACAAGGAAACTGTTTCTGAGCTAACAAGTCAAAGAAGCCCAGCTGATCCAGACAAAGGATTCTTTACATGCTAAAGAGAGGGATTCAGCAGGTGGTCACATTGCTTAGGCTCTGTGAAAGGAAACTGAAAAGGCAGAACTACATCAAGCTGAATCTAGCATGGACGTGACATGACTGTTGCATTTTGCATCTGACATGATGGATATCTGCAGCCACAATGGCCAAATCCACTTTTGCTTTCCAAAGAGCATGAAGGGCTAAGGGCTGCTTTTTTTTTTTTTTTTTTTTTTTTTTTGGAAAGAACTGAAGGAAGATTCCACATTAATTTTAATGCATTGTGCACTGATTCCAGAGAATAGAAAAATAAGATTATGGGCCATCTCTCTACATTATGTGACTACTTCTCTAGTGATTAAATCTCTATCAATTGACATTTAGCATTTTGCAGGTGTTTTCACAGACAGGAATTAGAGGAAAAGCAGGCCTTGTACATCTTATGACCTGGTTATCATTCCATTTAAAATGTTAGTGAACTATTGCCCGGAAAATGGAAAGCATAAAAAATGGCAAGAGTCATAAAGGGAATAACTGTAGTTATGTGAGGCAAATCAAACCAATTCATTTTCTGCTACTGAAAATATAATCAGGAAAAATAGACTAAAGGTCTGTTGTTGCCCTTCAAGAAATCCGGCTTTGAGATGAAACTCATGCCTGAGTGCAGCGAATCAATTTTGAAAAGTTTGATTTATTGTTTGATTTATTGTTCTCTGAAAGGTTGTGTAAAGCTTCTTACTAAAGATCTCAAAGTTACACAAAGGTGTTTTGTATGATTAAAGGCAGTCATAGTTCTCAAGGACTTTTAGAAGATGCAGATATAGGTTTATTTTTTACTGTAAATTTTAGGTTTACATTCTGAATAGATGGAACTTTTTGCATTAATTTGTTCATTTGCATTACAGACACACTGATTCAGCAGTAGTACAGGTGCAGATTTGCAGTAAATGATATACACAGATTCGCCTCTCATCTATTAAAATGTCAAAACAAGAAAACAAGATTTGAGAAAGCCAAGATACGACACTATTCAATAAACTGTAGTTATCAAAAAATGTCTGACAAAGCCAGTCTTTGGCCATTCTGCTCTAGGCAAATCCGTAACACAACTTGCAAGGTCTTAAAACACAGTCCTGCAATGGAAGGGAAAACCAGACTAAAGTAAAGCAATTATTCAGTTTCCCAGTAAACAGCTCCTTTTAGGCTGCAAATATGGAATGAATTTGGGATTTCAGTCATTTATTTTGAGGAGATTAGCCTAGGTAGAAGAGTGGGTGGATTTGCTTGTGACTACATAATGCAGTTCTCTTGTGCTACAGATCCAGTGTAGCTTCAATAAATTTTGGGCACAAACAATATTTCTGACCCTTAAACACTATTTTAGTTGTGTAAAATCACAACAGCTTCAACTTTTAAATTAGAAATGTATATATACCCACATAGATACGCATCTCTCTCTCCCCTCACGGGTTCCTCCCTCTTTATATTTCCCCTTTGCTTGCTCACATTATCCACAGTGTCAGAAGTCTCAACTCAGAACTTCCTGACTCTTGGCAATCTTTTTAGCCTTCATTTTACTGCAGTGCTCCTGGTTTATTTTTTTATAGTATTCCAGAAATAAATCATAATGAAATAACAAAACTTGAGGATTGAAGAGAAGCTTATGCCATGGTTGTGAACTGAGAGTGTACTATACTTATTTTTTTGGCCAAAGTACATTACTTTTGTAGACTGAAGACCCCACAAACCAGCACAGCTCCTCCCAAGCTTTTCCAAAGGAATAGGAGATTTACTGTAAATTGCATCAGAAGACATAATGTAGTGGTTTAACTGATTTATTAATGAGTTAGCAGATTGAATATTGATTAAACTTATTAATATATTGAATCACAATGTGCTAATGACATAATTAGCTTCTAGCAAATAGTCTTTTCTAAAAAGTTAATCTCTGACTCTCCTGACAGATCCTAAGTGTGTGTTCCTGTTCACTGAAAAGATAAAAACAATTCAAAAGCCCAAATGTTACATGATACAATGCATGCTTATTTTGAAATTGCTTTCCTTAATCCCCTAATGTAAAGCATATTGTACTCTTATCAATTTAACACTGAAAAAAAGGAGGGGCTCTTTGTAGACTGTATTAGTAGACTTTGTGGACTGTAGACTTATCAACCACAAACAACGTGTCTTTTCTAGAAAAGAATGCTGTATAAACTAACACATGAACACTCAGCTCAGTAGTGAAAATTTCTCAAATGCAGCAATATTATCATATGACTGTATAATGTGCTGAACAAGCTCTCTCATTAGGACAATGTATTGCTATAATAATACAATATTACAATAATGTATTCATAGGCACACAAACTTCCTCAAAAACTTCACTAGTGGAAAAAGTTCCTACAGGATTACTACCCAGTTTACCCACTTTTTTAAGGCTTTAATCTCTCTGTTTAAATACAGGAACTAACAAACAGTGAAGTGTTACATGATGTAAATTTAGAGAGTAGTATCTGTACCAAAGTGCAGTTGAAGAAGAATTTTTGGAGACAAAATTAGTAGCCACTTGTTTCACCATCCAAACCACTTCAAACAGAACTTCCAGAAGAGATTTTCCATTCAAGTTCCCATTTAGTCCTTTTTTAACTAGACATTTCCCAGCACAATAGTGCCAAGTTATGTTGTAGGTGCAAGTAAAGTTTGACAGTTTTTAGCCAAGTCGTGTCAGAATTTATGCTAGAAGGAGTGCCATTCTTAAACAGGTAACATACTGTCATAACAAAAAATTGTCTTACAAAATTCAGTTGCTAGGATCTCTCTGCTAAGTTGTGAGATGATTTAAATAAAGAAAAATCTATTGCCACTGAAATGGTGAAGGGGCATCAAAGCTTCCAAATATTTGCAAAAGATGTGATTAAACATGGAATAGGGAAAACTGCACTTATAGTAATGAAGTTAGTAGATTAAAAATAAGGGCTTTCATGGTCAGAATATTTTTACATTAAAAAGTTGTCTGGTTTAATTTTCAGAAGGATGTTTTAACCTCATTCTAAGCTACATCAACTTAATTAGAGATTGTAGAGAGAAGTAAGTACTTAAAAATAATTTTAATTGAAAATTCTTTTTCTTTCTGAAGTATTGCTTCCACACTGCTAGAATGCTGGCTGCTATAAAAGCCAGTAATTTTCATTATTAATGAAATAGATTTGTCAGTATCTTAATCTGGAAAATTTGATTTAAAAATAAGGGGGGCAAGATCTTTAGAATGAATTTCTTTCAAGTATGCTCACACTACCTTCCAACAACAGCTGTTCAACAAGGTAGTACTGTTCAACTCAGGGAGGTAAATCCTCAACTGTGTTAGCTGCTTATTATTCTAAAAAAAATCTCCTGCCTTATCCATTTTTGTAATACTTAATGTATTCAGTGTGATCTGTGAGACACTAAGGCACACTTTCTATTCTACATTTAACAGGTAAAGCTTCACTTAATGTATCTGCTTCAGCAGTACACTTCAGGAAACATCAGCCAGCTGGAGGGAGTCCAAAGGGGAAAGGAGAGTGACTGGCAGTTAGGAAACATGACCTACAAAAAAACCCTGCAAAATCAGGTGTTATTTGAAAGAGGAAAAGAACTATAAAGACTGAAAAAAGTAATGATTTTTGAATATTTATCATACAGGTACAAAAAGGGGGAAAAACAAATCTCATGGCTATGTCCAGTATGGAACTAATTAATATGCTTAATCTGCAGAAAGTGACAGGTAAGGTGAATGTTGTTGGGTTTTTCCTTATGATAAAGTAGTCCAGTACTTTAAACAAACTGCTATGAAAATACCACAATGTTTGCTGCATTTTAAAAAATGGCATGCCAAAAATTATATATGTGTAACTGATCTTGGCTTTGGGCCATGGAACGACCTCTTCTAACTCCTTGTAGACCCTTTATTTTCTTTTGATTCTTGGCTATCAAGTTATTTACAATAAACTTAGCTCCTTCTGTAAAAGTTCCAAGATCAGGCCCTAAATCTGTCATGGTGTTGATAATCATGATGATCAGAAGAGTAACACTTGTAAAACTGGAATGTGAAATCCCTTACCTCACAAAATGTCAGTGAGAATCTCCTTAAAAATGACCTTGTGATATGATCCTGACAAATCCCAGCTGTATCTGAAATGGAAAGGTTATTTGACAGTGAACTTTATTTTAGTGTGGTGACTTCCGGCTGTTTGTAACAAAAATAAAGTGAATGGTACAGTCAAAACACCATAATCTCGTACAAGACCAAAACCAGAGTCATATTTCATTGCTTGTTTCAGATATATTTTAGTTTATTGCTTTATGGTTTTTGAATGCTGAAGTTCATAAATCATGGTGAGGTCAGCTGCATTCTCTTAAGTACACAAATAATCTGTAAAATGTACTTCTTGTTAGGCTATCCATGCCCAAATAGAAAATTATCTTTGACTACATTATTTTTAATATAGAACAAACTCTCTTTGAGGGCACACTATGTACATGTACCTCTTCTTACAAGTTATCTGAGCCTAGACTCTGGCAGCTCAACTCTGCACATACAAAAAACTGTGTATTTTGGGAACAAATGGGACAACACAGCATTCTAGATAATACAGTGGGGGGTGGTGTTTCTGTTCCCCAAGAATTCTTCTGGTTCCCCTATGAATATTAGCAAATAATAACCAGGTGTGCAAATGGTGTAGGAAAAGAGCTAAATATCTGGAATTTACATTTTTCCCATCACCAGTTTCTGGAACTAACTTCAGCTAACTTCTATTTAGAACTCCTCAGATGGGAAGCATGAGACAGTCTTTGCAAAGAAAAAATATTTACTGTTCAGTCATCCCACCACACTTACTGTTGTTTATGACTCTGGCAGTGACACGCAATGCCCTCTTACATTCTTAGTGGATTAGAAACTAAATATATGCATAAAAATACTGTCCTCATCTCCAGGAATCTGCAGTTTAAAAGATGTTATGGCAGGATAAAGCAACAGCCAGAGACAAATTTTTCCACCTCTACTGAAATTTTACTTGTTTAGAAAGTGAAAGCAAATAGAATTAAATAAATGCAATATAAATGACAATGAAAAGGAATTTTCTCCCCTAAATTGTTCTATAGAATTTTTCTTCATAAAGTGCTGAAGCAAAAAATACATCTGTAACCATGGAGATTATACCAGGCAACATGCATAATAATTCAAAATGTGGCACCACACAAATGTTCTTTGTCAGGAGTGGATTACTACAAAGAAGAAGGTTTCCCCTAAACAATTTTCAGAAGCAGGGTAGATGTGGTTAATTTCTTAACCCTCTTTTTTGCAAGGGGAAAGTGGAAGTGCCAGCATTTTGGTATGTGCAGGAGAGTTGTATTGCATTCAGTTTGAAAAGACTCAGCTTCCCAGGTTCTTGGCAGTTTTTAATCATAGATACAATTTGCTGAAAATGTTTGTCTTCAGTGAATCGTCACATCAGAGCAATGAATCCACCACAATGCCCACATGGCATGAAAGATGCCCATGGAGACACAGTTATGGGATAAATAGTAAACAGTGCTAATGAATTTTTGCTTGGGTCTTCCTGGGTTTGTTCATTTGTTTTTAGGACCAGATACAAATATCCAGAATCTATGTTAAAAACCATTCCTGTTTAATCCTAGAAATACCACAAATTGGCTAATTTAAGTGTTAGCCGTAAAACAGGATTCCTTCACATTTGGCAATATTTTTTTCTCTGTTTATTCTTTCATTGCGTGGAAGGTATCAAATAGCAAATAGCTCTCAGTCTGCCAGCTTCTAGTGCAGGATGAATATTGGTGCAGTTCTGATACAATCTAAAAAGGCAGAGGGAAAGAATTGCTGTAATCAGGACCTTTCATAATACCTTAATTTCATAATTTCACTTTTCCTCACAAGGAGTTAACTAAAATCTGGTGGTTTGCAGTTTGAGTTAGGAAGAGAAACTGATGATGATGTAAGAATGATGTAAATCCTGTTTATTTACAAGCAACATAGAAAATGTTGTTACCTTGAAAAAAGGAAAAATTCAGAAGATACTTCCTTTTTATGCAGTCCTGAAGTACTCAGCTGTTCCTCAGAGCCACACAACTACTTCTTTTTTCTGCCTCTGCAGCTTCTTTTTTCCAGTTCCTGGCATTTTTTCCCAACTCTGAAATTACAGATTTTAGTAAATCTCTTTCAAATTCCTCCTCCATGTTATTTAGCTTTGGCAATAGGCCATTGTTTCACCTATCACTTTTTTAAGGATGAAGGTTTTTTCGTATTTAAGTGACAGGCCTTTTTTATGCTCTCCAACTTGAAAATGCAATTTCACCCAGCCATCAGTGGATAGAGCTAAAATGTAATTAATTCTGTCTCTTTCTCTTCTGCAGAAGGCCACATAGAAGCCCAGTGTGAAAGCAGGAGTTAATGCAGTTACTTAACTTACTTCTGTCCTAGAGGAGCTGAACCCCTCAGAGATCAGTGTAATGATAATTTCCATTGTTTCCCAAAGTAGGGGTTATCATGCAAAGCATGTTTTTCCAGAAGGAATAATTTTACCCAACCTATTCACTCTTAAATTTAGTGAGTGGAATTCAAATAGGTCAACATTGAAGCCTAGAAAAATTAAGCATATTAAAGCAATGAGAAAAGGTATGTTTTCTTTTGTAACTGGCAAGGCAGAATCACACACCTGACTGTGTGATTAGTAACATTGGGATGACCACAGAGAATTTGATATAAAGACTTGAAGAAATAATCACAGTAAATACAGCAATAGCCATTACTTTCTTTTCCTGAGCAGTGAAAACTGCTCTGTGCTGCACACACGTGACAGTATTGCAGGTCAATGATTTAATGAAGCACTCAGCACTCCCGACCCATATGAGCCAAATCAGGGACACTTCCATTCCTTTGCATTCTGACTTCAGATTTAATTTCTGCATCTATTGGTAGAAATAAATAAGTGATGTATTTAAGACAGAGCCCTTCCTAACTTCTTCTCTTACTCCTGCACTCAGCTCTGGTGAGGCCACACCTCAAATCCTGAGTTCGGTTGTGTCCCTCCGTTCAGGGAGGACATTGTGGTGCTGGAGCGAATCCGGAGAAGGCAACGAAGCTGGTGGAGGCTTTGGAGCACAGGGCATGTGAGGAGCGGCTGAGGGAGCTGGGGGGGGGGTTTAGCCTGGAGAAAAGGAGGCTCAAGGGGAACTTTCTCTCTCTCTACAACTCCCTGATAGGAAGCCGTAGCCATGTGGGGGTCGGGCTCTTCTCCCAGGCAGTCAGGGACAGCATGAGGACACAGCCTCAAGTGTACCAGGGGAGGTTTGGGTGAGACATCAGGAGGAAATTCTTTACAGAAAGGGTGATAGGACATTGGAATGGGCTGCCCAGGGAGGTGGTGAACTCACCGTCTCTGGAGTTGTTTAAGGAATGACTGGACGTGGTACTCAGTGCCAGGGTCTAATTGACATAATGGTGTTTAGTCATAGATTGGACTCGATGATCTCAAAGGTCTTTTCCAACCTAAATGAGTGTGATTCTTTTCGCTCAAACCGCGCCTGCGGGGCTTACGGGCACAGCCGCCCGGCGGGGCTCTGCAAAGAGGCACAGACAGAAGCGACCGCGGCGCGGGCAGCCCCTCTCGGCCGCTGCGTTGGCAGGGCTGGCCCCTCACACGGCGGAGCCCGCCCCGCCCCGAAGCTGATTGGTTCATGAGCTGCACGTGACCAGCTGGCGGGCGCGCGCTCGCAGGGAGCCGGGCCCGGCGGGAGCGGCGCCGGCGAGGGCGGAAGTGCGCGGCGGGGGCGCGCGGGCGGCGGCGCTGCCCCCTCAATGAGAGCCGGGGCGCGGCGGCAGCGGGAGCAGCGGGGCCGGGGGGCACAGCTGAGACGGGAGCCGGGCTGGAGCCGCCGTGCGGAGCCGGGCCTTAGTTCCCAGGTGAGAGCGAGCAGCGACTTCGGAATCCCCCCACCCCAACCCCGCGCCGGTGGGGGCCTCAGCCGTCCCGGCCCCGCGCCCTCGGTGAAGGGAGGCGGGAGTCCTGGCCGCAGCCTGGGGATGTGGCTGAGCCCCTCTGTCTCCGCGCTCTGCGGAGAGGGAGGGAAGGAAGGTGTCACCGGCGGTGCGGGGCAGCCCCTGTCTCCCGAGTGTGTCGGGCGAGGAGAGCCCCACGTCTTCTACTCGAGGGTTGCTCGGCCGTGGGAGGGCAGCGGGGCTGGGCGAGGGGAGAGCGGAGGCAGCCGGTGACCGTCGGGCCTGCGCGGGAGCTGTAGGGGGAGGCGAGAGGCCCCGCTCCTGGATTCAGCCGCTCCTGCGGCTCCCGGTGGCGCTGAGCTGAGGTGGAGCCGGGGTCCGCCGTGGCTCCTGTCCACAAGTGGGACGTGGGGGAGGGAAAGGGCGAGGAGGAGCTGGCCTTGAGCGTTAGAGCAGGCTGCCCTGCCTGCTCTTGGTGCCGTCGGATAAATGATAACGTTTCGTCTGCGGGAGATAAACAGAGGGCTTGGGATGCTGGTGGTCTCAGCTGAGCCAGAAGTTCCTGGGGAGTGTTGTTTTATCTGGGTATGTTCTTTCTCTGCCCGTCTTTATCCTCCCTGCAGCCTTACCGGTGTAGATCTTGTAGGAAGAGAAGGGTGGTGCCTGAGTGTGACCTTACCTGGAGAAGGGCAGGGAGGCAGGTGAGACGAAGCAGCCCAATCATGTTTCCTGACCAGCTGGTGGTGGCCTAACTCGTTCATTCTGCTGGACCCCTGTTGAATCGATTCTGTTCTGAGAGCAGGAGACTTAGCCTTGACTATGCCCGGCTATTTTCATGGTGGAAGGGAGCAAGGAGACTGCACCTGCACAAGGAGCAGCCTTGCCATTGTCAAAGCTGAAGTCTGCAGTCTGAGCAGTTTTAGGTTTTGCTTTTTTTAAACTGTTCTAACATTACTTCTCTGGTTCCAAGATCCTTGTTTTTCTTCTGAGGGACAGCGAGGTGCCTGTCCTCATCCTGAGAGGTATATAATTTTCAAGAAAAGCTGTCTTTTTTTCTTAATGTCTTAAATACTCCATGCCCCAACCCTCCCCCTCCAACCCCCCAGTTAAAGTTGTTAACGTGAGAGTAGGAACTAACAAATCAGAACCAGACTTGTGGTTCTTGGAAGTGATTTGCTTGAAGCCTGAAAATTATTTTATTACAGAGAATTTAATAGTAACAGCTCAATCTTCCTTGACAATAGCATCTTTGCACTTATTCATGCATAGCAGACTTGCTAGAATAATTTTAACTACTTGGATTTTTGCTTTTGATCAGATGATACCAACTTACTGTGGTGAATATTTTGCATTTCTTTCCTCTATTAAATACTTCATTTGAGAATAAAATAGCATTCAGACTAGTCCTGTAAACAAGTTTCCTGTGTTAGAATTTTAGGAGTAAATTGTTTATTTTCACTTCTTTTGGAGTAAGCCAACTTGATTCTGTTTTGTATGCCTGAAAGTGAAACTGACCTATTTTTGCTATAGTGTTATGTATATACTGCCAAGGAATTTCTTGTCTAAAGATTTAGGTGGAATGCTTTACAAAAGCTCCTAACTGAAAGCTTAATTTGACCAGACAATATCCTTTCTTGGCCACCCTTAAAAGCTCTCAAACTTGTCTCTAATTGTCAGTGCAGTGGTACTGGAAATCTGGGTAGAAGAGCAGTTGAGGCATTTTGATCTGATCAAGTCAGTAATGATGGGACACTGCCTGGACCACTTGGAAGTGTACACTGAAATCCTGGATGGTTTATAGTTTGAGATCTAATGCCTCATTTGGACTCAAAGTTTTTTTCAGCTGCTTAATTGATTTTGCACCCACTGTTGTTTGACCAAATGCTGGATAAAATTACTTGCTTCTTTAGGAAGTGTTGGGGTTCAAGCTTCACATGGAACAAAATTGTCCTATGAATGGAGCAGAAATGGCCACATGAAACAGTGGAACAAGCTCTAGCATCATGGTTTGGGAATCTGGTTCATAGTTTGTTCTTGTCCTGTAAACCTGTTCACTTTCCTTGCAGTGGATAATTGCACAGTAACTCAGTCATTTCCTAGTAACTACATTCAAGCTCCATGTGACTGATTAAATGAATTGCTTTCTATTACACAACAGATTCATGTGAATTAATAGCCTCTCTTAGCAGGGGTAGTGAGGGAGCCTGTTTCTCATGACAGCTGTGCAGGCACTAAGCACCCATGGGAGTGCAAATGCACAGTGGTATCTATCAGTAGGTGTCTTGTGCCTGTTGCTGTAGCAAGCAATTTGGGATGGCAGTAGTGGTGTCCAGGGGTTTGAGTGAAAGGCAGTGGCTGGGGAGGCCACAGAAGTAGAGAAATGTAGGTGCTTGATGCTTTTCATTCCCTGGATGCCTGACTTCAAGTGACTTTGCATGGCTCACTTAGGAGATGTGCTGATCCTAATTATCAGCCAGGTAATATAGCAATTTATATTCTCAAACTCATTCTGTCTTGAGTTGGAAATACTATCCTACTGATAAAAACCTCCGGTTTTTAGGTTTTCTCTCTTCAGCCACCTTTGAGCCCCACGTCTCTGCTAACTGTTCTGCATCACTGTCAAGCAGTGGTGATAAGATTCCATTGCTTGTTGCCTGCTATTGCTTGGAGCAGCAAGGTCATCAAACTGTCTTGGTTGTTTCACTCTCCTAGTGGTAATAGTCAGTTTTGTGGCTTTTGTTGTATGAAACAGTTGATGCTTGCTTCTTGATAATAGGTTCAGAACATGTATTTTTAAAGTCCTTGCTAATAGCTGCTATGAAGCAATCATTTTGTTGGTAGCTCTTTTAGCTCATTAAACAGAACTAACCAACTTCCTCCATGCCTGCCCCAGAAATATCAAGTTGTCTTGTCATTTAAGCAAGATAAGTATGTAAAATTCATGCTTTTTCCCTTCATGTTCTCCCAAATACTGCTTTAATAGTAATATTAGAGGATCTGTTTTGTCTCTCGTGCTTGAGATGTGCAAATGTGTTTTTCAAGACCTGTCAAAATGAAAGTCATGGAGTCTTGTAATGTGAGAATGTTATTTAGGCTTATGTGTAAGTAGCTGCTTGATTCTTTATGGTAACCAAGTGCTTGCTTAGAACTTCAACTGTTTTCTGTGGAGCCTTGAGCCCATAGCCCTCCTTGCTGAAGCTGTTGACAAAGGAATAATGGTTGATTACACGAATATGAGACTTAATGGAATTGCAGTCCTGACTAGGAATCTTTGCTGGATCACAAATCGAAGACCGAAAAAATCAGTTCTGGGATTATAAGCATTTGTTAAAGACTTAATCCTGTCAGCCGTTACTTTGTGAATTAGTGTTGCTGTCAGTTGGAGTGATTAGTGTGAAATGTTTTAGGCCACTAATAATGCAGCGAAACTGGAGTTTTTAATATGTTCTTAAATTTGCAATGTGTCAAAACTAATCTGAAGGCAAAGCATAGAACTGGAAAGCTGAAAACATGCTGAATTAAGCAGATGAGCAGATGCTGTGATTTCTCTGGTTTCTAGCTCTTTCTATATATATTTTTACCTGTAGTAAAAGATTATTTTTCAGAAGAGTACTGGAGACCTAGACTTTACCCTTATTTTGGGCATGGTAGATGGATATATTAAAGAATGCTTCCAGCTTGGATTTAGTATTGATGACATTTTTTTTTTTTCCAAGCTGGTGGCTTGAATCACAGGTTTAACAGAGGAAAGAATCCCACTTTATAGACAAGATTATAGAGTACTATATTACAGGTTTATACTTCACATGACAAAGCACTTTAAAAGATTATTTGTAGGAATAGTCTACCTGAATCCTGGACTTCATTCCGCAGAACACACACTAAAGCACTAAAGAGGTGCTTTTTTTTTTTTTTTTTTTTTTTTTTTTTTTTTTTTTTTAAGGCAGCTGTTTTAGGTGTTTTATAAGGTTAGGGCTACCCTGCTTCAGAACATGCTGTCTTGGGTACCAGTCTAAAGCAGACATTTAACAAGTGAAGTAGTTTTAGATTTTTAGATCAAGTTGCATGCCCGTTGCCCCAGCTTTCCAGAAAAGAGGTGGTTTTGCTAACTGAGGAAGCTGCTCCCTGATTAAAATGAATTAATTCTAAAGTATGTAGTGATCTGTGATACATCCTTTCCACTAAACTGCTTCTGCAGTAAGAAACTCCTCTCCATGATGGTACTCTTCTGCTATTTAGTGTTCTTGGCTTACTGTGAGATCTCATTTTGGGTAGGTAAGGAATTCTCATTAGTGTACTCACCAAGAAGTCTCACTGACTGACTTTTATGGCAGCTTTCTGCTTTTATCTGCCATGTCATAAAATAGAATAGCCAAGAAATTTCAAGAAATGGTATTTCAAAAGACAGCACCAGTTTAAAGCACACATTCCAATCTTTCTTTGCACTTTATCATGTTTTAAAACACCGTTTAAGAATCAATTTTTTAAACAATTCTGCAGGCGTTGGAAATTTAAAGTTTGTCTTATAAGGCAAACTAAATTCAAAGTAGGCTTTATTGGTTGAATCTGTTCTGAAGTTTTAATGGAAGGAAACTAATTTAAAAAATTATTAGGCAGACCAGTTGGTCTGATACTGTGCATCTTTATAGTATTAGATAAAATTTTTAATAAAGTGTTAGTCATGATGATTTGCTTTAAGTTTTCTAGCTCTTCTGTACTACTTGTGCAAGATGAAAAATGGGCCTTCCCACAGGTAAGATTTGTAGCAACTGCATTGCTGGGAACAGACTTGACTTAAAGTTGCTGAGGCTGGAAGATACTTTGGAGACTGCCTAGTCCAGTGCTCCAGCTGACTGCTACTCCTGACCCATAAGCTGGCTCATTATCATCTCTAGGCAGAACTTTGTGCACTTCAGCTTTTCTGATGGGAAAGACAACTCTCCTGCCTTGCCAGTCTGTCCTAAAGAGCCTGTAGCCATCTCATGGCACTGTGGCCATGAGAGCTATCCCAGCTCATCTCTGTGGTCCCAGTGAGGTTCTAACCCCTGCGGCTACACACAGACCTCCAACATCTCCAGCTCACTCCCTGTGCTGCATGCATTAGTGTATGGAAGCACCCTGTTGTGCTGATTTCCCAGGAAAGGCACGAGCTCTGAGATGAGCTGGCTGTGTATCAGAATAGTATTTTTTTTTAATTCTGGTTATTCTCTGCGGAGATAGGAAATGTCTCCAGGAGCACACAAGAATAAATGCACAGTTTATATTCTGCACTAGTTCTGTATGTTCATGTGACCTGTCATTTGCTAGGTCATAAAGGGAAGTGTCCTGAGCTGAATGTGTCCTAGTTCTCTGTGTTGAAGTCAAGTGGTTCTGAGTTAACAGTCTGCCACCCAAACCCAGAGTTACCAAGTATGTTATGTTGTGCCACTCTTAATTCTACAGCACTCTGGAGGCTGTGTTGAAGAGCACACATTTGGCTGTGAATGTTTTTATAGTGGTAGGCACAGCACTCTATGAGGAGACCAACGATAGCACTTCTCCCATAAGTAAAGCTCTCCACAGCTTTTTAGTCTTCTTAACTATAGGGCTGCTGAAATTGCATAAGACCCCTGTACTGGTGTCATAATGCAGTTCCCATTTGAAGATAGAAATACTGCTTTTGGCTTTGATGTAAAGTATATGAATACAGTAGTCTGAAAAACTCCCTGTAATTGGAAACATTTGCTCTTAGTCCAGTAGAAAGGCAGCTTCCTGCATGTGCAGAATACCTTGGTATGGTCTTCTCTAACTCATTGGGGAAACTGGAGTAAGGAAATCTATTTAAAGGTGGCATAACAGAGCAGCTGAATTATGGGTACTAAATGTCACTATTGTTGTTTTGTGTGATGTAAAACCATTGATTGAAAGATGGAGGGAAAGGTTCAGTGCTTGACTCTTGTGTGATGTTGCCTGATTGAGGGAGCTTAGTGACTCACTGTATACATTTGTTAACCCTGCAGTGAAGTCAGTGAAGTTCTTAAAATAGTGGAAGTACCTTCATAGTCTATAGGAAGGTGATCCTTGAGTGCTCCTAGGGATCTGGGATTCTGTGGTTAAGAGTGAGCTCAGGATGGGGGATTATTACTTGCCTATCTTCATCAAATGTGGTCTCAACAGTGGCTTGCATTTCCCCAAATGGAGATGTGAGCATGAGATATTAACTTCGGTTTGTGAGCAAGGAATGTAATTGTATGGGCAGAGACACTTGCTTCTGCAGGTATTACCTGAGTAATGTTTGGACTTGTGACTTATCCCAGACATCCAGTTCAGTAGGAAAGCATGATCTAGTGAGATAGATCCTTTTGGGAAGCAACAGTAGCAGCTTCTGGCCTGTCTGCAGTGTCTGGTGCTGTGTTTGTGAGACCAGTGGGCTGGATCTGACAGCCCCAGGACTGGTTAACAGTAGTGAGAGCTCCTGCAACTCTGTAGCACACTTCTCGGTTGAATGGACATTTGTTGGAGTTTGTGAAATCAGTGGTACTGATAACTTTCTTGTGGATTATATAGCTGCAGCTTTTTCACTGAACTAACTGAAGCCCTGTTATAACCTTGTACTGAGGTATGATTTTGATTATTTTGAGCTCTAGAGTGCCACTTAAGACACTGATTGTGTGATCTGACATGTTTGACTTGGCTGTTGCATTTGTTAGACTCTTGGAGATCCAGTTAAAAATTGGTATGAGATTAACTATCTGAAGCTTGTCACCTCTGTCTCTTAGTGGTTTGGTGGACTTTGTGTATGCTGTGTATCAAAGATGGACATGTTTCTGCATGGGTGAGCTTCCAAAGGAAGTACAGTTGAAATACACTTTGTGAGTCAGTGGGAGTGAGGCTGTTGAGCAAGTCTGTTGCCTGAGTGTCACTTTTCTGGTATGAGCCAAATTAACTAGTATGAACAGTGCTGTCATAATTCACCCTAAGTAATTAGGCAACTAGACTGTTATCACCACAGTGACAAACTCTTAGCATAGTAATACTGATTATTGGTATTAACTCAGTCTTTGTGCTTGTAGAAGAATTCTGTCAGGTTTTCTAGCAAGATCTTGCAGGGTAAGAGCAACATGGTGGATCCCTCTCTGCTGTAGTCTGTCTTCAATGTGTCTTCTGGGTGTTAATATTAGACTTTGAGGCTTTCTGAAAGTACTTGGAGAGGTCTGGCTAGATATCTCCGTACAGAAATAGTTTTAGCTGTAATGGAACTACTGTCTTATGACTTTGACTCCAGGTAACACTGTCTTGCTGAGAAAAAAGTATATTCTATCTGGTTCTACATATGCCCTACTAGTTGCTCTGTACTGAGTAATATGGAAAATAATGTGGAGAGTGTTTTTTTACTTATTTTACCATAAAACTCTATGTAACTATTATGCTTGCATGCTATCTGTGCAACAGTGAGGCAGTTATTATAACTGTACTGCCTGCATGCAATGACAGTCTCTTGATACTGTTGATACCTGGCTGTTAAGAGCATTCACTTTAAAGCATGACACTGAAACCTTATTTACTTATATATAGATGTATGTGAATTTTTTGGGAGGGGGGGAGGGAGGATGTGCTCCAGTGCCTTAAAAGCACTGTTGGAGGGAAGTCCTTTTTCTTCTCTGAGCTCTGCTCAGAAACAAGTTACTTGGCTGTTTTTCTTTCACTCTGTGGAATTCTAAAAATAAATGGTCAGTCAAAACTAAGCAAACAACAACAACAAAAAATCCCTGAAACAAAGAAATTCTGAACAAAGAAATTCAGATATTTAAGCTCCTTAGGAACAGGGATATATGTTTGCTTATCTTTAACTTCAGCATAAGATCTCACTTTTTAAGGGTTGCTTTAAAGTGCTGCTCTTCTGAGCAATGGATCAGACTGATTCTTTCCTGTGACTAAATCTTTGAAGCTTGCAACCTTGCCACAGACTTGGACAGGATTTAGTTCCAGTTTTTCTTAGACATCAAGATTATTCTTAGCAAGGTTATTGGCTTGAGATTACTGCTGATGTGTAAGGAAATATCTGTCTATTTGTAATGAGTAATCTAGAATGGTCCTGTACTGAATGATGTGATAGGGTATATATTTAAGAATTTCATCTGGTAAGTAAATGTAAGTTAAATGCTGTCAGATTTGCTTTCCAAGCTGCATGGATGCATCTCTGAAAACGTGTAAGAGTTAAGCTGTGCTTGGCAAGGATGGAGGGGATTGTGGGAAATGTGAGTATATACAGCTATTTTGTATTTAAAATGGATCACTGTTGTGGTGGTCTAAACAGAGATCTAAACAGAGCCTTAAAAGATGGAATTATCCAAGTCTAGCTATAACCTGTTGGAAAGAGCAGCATGCTAGACTTTGTAGGTTGCAAGGACAATGATCAGTTAAAGGAGCAGTGCACCTGGGTGACTCTTGTTCTTCCTGTTCTACATAATAACTGTAGGTGCCAAAAAATATTTTGTATACTAAGTCCACTCTTCTCAAAATCACTTGGTCTTATTAAACTTTTTTAGCCTAAGTGAAGAGCTGTAGATGGCTTTGCATGCAAGTGTGTGGAACAGTGAAAAGTAAGCCAGTATGGAGACCAGGGTCACTAGTAGGGATTCTTAATCCTAATTGGCTGGTATCCAGTAGATGGATGTTTGATGCTTTTGATACTGTTGGAATATTTTAGTGTGAGATCTGTGTCCTCTTCAGGCATGCAGAGAGGGCTCCTGATCACAACTATATTAAAAATACTGGTTTTATACTCCCTGTGATATTTTCCAGATGAGCAACTCTTAGGGACTCTCCTGCAGTACAAATTCATCTCACAGTCTGCAGTCTTTCTTATTATGGATGCTAATACTCCAGTCTCATCATTTTGATGAAAAACAATTCTGAATTGAAATGGTTCTTCAATCTGTGCTTGTCATTTCCCTAGCCTTGTAGAAGATGGAGAACGGTAATGACCTGGCTTCAGGTTCTGGTTTAACCTTTAACTGCTGTAACAAAGTGAATTTGTTAGTCCTGGTCTTGCTTCATGTGTCTGTTAGCAGTGTTTATGTAGCTCCTGCCAGAGCATATTTGTGACAGCCAATATCTGTAAGTGTACACTCAATTCTGGGGGATTTAGGCAGGATTAGTAAATAATAATAATTGTCTGAAACTGGTGTAATGTAACTTTCAATGTATCAAGTAAATGTATTTATTCTGATTTTTTCCCCATGGCATTTAGGGATATAGTTGTTGCCGCTTTGAATAAGAATCCAGCCTATATAAAGAGGTTAGATCCCTTCATGAGTACAGAGTAAAGTAGTTCCTTGCTTTAAATTCTTACTTTTCATCCTGATATTATAAAGTATTAAGTTTTAAAAATCTGTTCTGTGTTTCCTTTCCAGTGCTCTTATTGTGGCAAGTGCAAGTCTACTAGTAGATGTTAGGGAGAGAAAATACCTGATTACCAAAAGCAAATCTGAGATTTGGGTTTCACTCCAGTGCTCAGCCTGGCTACTGCAGCAGAGTGGTGGCTGCCCCTTTTCTGAGGAGTGAATAGTGATCAGGGTCAGGGCACTGCCCTGTTTCTGCAGCAATATAAGTAACTGCTTGGCTGCTAAACATTCTTTGGCCTTAGCTGTACAAACTCCCTTCACATCAGCACTGAGGTGTGTGTGGCCTTGCAGATGTGACTGGCAGGCTCAGTGGGCTGTGCTGAATGGCTCTGCTGCAGGAGGAGATGGGCTGGAACAGCCAGGGGCAAGAAAGAGAGGACTAAGGTACAGGGGATGGTGATGGCAGCATGGGGTAATATAAATGGGGACTGCAAAACTACCCCAGTGTGCTCTGGGAGTCATCTCAAACATAATGAATTCTTTGATCCAATTAAACATGGCTCAGAAAAATATATAAGCACAACTGAGAAGGTAGAAACATCCAGCAATACCTGGGGAAGGATATGAGGATATCCCAGGCAGGAATTTCTATCAAACACATCATGATCTCTGTTTAGCTTGGAAGCCATTAACTGGATATATGCCAAGAGCTAAGATATAAGCACAGCAAAAGAGGACAGAGTAGCATTTGTAATTTTTCAGCCTGCATATCCTAAAATTTTCAGTGGCATTAAATATGCCACTTAATCTCAAATGGGTTTTTTTTAGTTGAATTACCAGTTGGAGCATTTACAGTCCATTGAAAGCTAATGGAATTTCAGTACTTAAATATTTTCTGGGTAACCTCAGAATGGCTGAGGAGCTCTTACAGTTCATAGCTCAGTGAGATTGTTAATTAGTTTTGTCATCCAGGGAATTTCTGTGACTGCATTCTTATGGGCATATCACAGAACCAAACAATTCAAAGCCTCTATTTCATATTCTGATAAATGAGGATCACTAAAATGCCGTTGCAAAACATTGTTCCTTCTGTGCTGGTTTTTGATGACATCATATTTAGGTCTTTATAATAGGTTGAATACCCAGATTTTCCTTTAAAAGTAGGTATCTGAAGGGTTTAACAAAGCTTCTCTGTCAAGCTATTGGGCTAAGGGTTTCTAGAATCCTGTTTTAAAATCCAAAGAATGGCTGCTTTCAGTGGCAGGATAGCAATGAAAAGAAATGTCCAAAGATATCAGCTGCACAGCAAGAAAACAAGGGCTGATCTCAGCAATTTTGAGCTTAGAGCTTTATTTCAGTTTTAAATCTCAAACTGAATGGAAGAACTAGCAGCAATTCCAATTAAAGCCTTTGGAGGGTCTCAGATTCTTTTATTACAGCAGCAGAATATTTATTGGAAAACAGGTAGACTTAGTGAAGCTTCTTTTTTTTTTTCTCACATACTTGGATGAACTGTAGCAACGTTTCTTTCTTGTGAAGTGACAAGAGTGTTTTCCTTTAAGTGTTCTGCATCTGTGGTCATCTTAATGCACATGAAATAAACAGGGATGTGAAAGTGTGGTCTGGTTTGAAATACATGTATTTACTCAGTCACAGTCTTTGAATCTTGGTATTAGGTAAACCAGTCCTGTTTGTAAACTGCATTCTGAGCAGTTTTACTGTTTAGGTTGAGGAGGGGGTGCAGAAAAAGCAGGTGTTTATAAACAATTGCCTTGAAGTGCTCAGTTTCAAGGGACCAGCCAAGAATGACACAACATTGTGCATGGGGCTTTAGTTAACCTGCAGGAATTGTAATCTAAACAGATGAGGGAAGACTGAAATAGCTGATGCATTTAGGGTGAGATATCTTGATTGAAGGTGGCGTGGTTTGATTTGCCCTGTGGCCAAGCAGAGATCTTCAGAAGTCTAAATCAAAACAGTTACTGATTAATAACTTCTGTGGTGTGAATTGTAGATTCTGTGCTTCGTGTGGGCAGCCTGTGGCTGGTGTAACCTTCCTTCCTTGATCTGAAGAGCATCTTTCACCAGCATCACAGAGTTCCTATTGTGCATAAGGCTGTGTGTTACCTATTATACAATAAATGCAGTGTTAACAAGTCAGTGGCTTAATCCTTATCTTTGAAAACAGATGAAACAGGTAATTACTTTTATTTTCGTGAAGAAGAAAGACTGCTAGAAAAAGTTTATTCTTTGTTTGTTAAGTTTATGCCATGCTAGACATGGCATCTGTCTAGCAGTTTGTTTCAAAGCAGGGTGAATGGTAACCAGAAGGAGCCACCTCCCCTTCCTCACTCCTGAATAAACTTTCAGAAGGTTTGGGGTGTGGTGGGTTTTTTTGGTTGGTTGGGGCCTTTTTTGTGGTGTGGGTTTTTTATTTTTTTACAGCTTATGACACTTAGCATATGAAGTTCAACATGGTGTCATTAAACCTGAGGGTAAAGTGACAGATGGAAATTAAACAGATTGACTGACTGCCCAATGGATTGCTTCTTGTCCTGGCAGATGAGGGTGAATCTTGCTGGAAAGTAAACTGTGCCCAAACAACAAGTAAAGAGTAGTAGGGTAGAGGAGGCATCTTACCACAGCACTAGGTGTTTTGTCTGGACACCTACTCAGAGTGTGCTCTTCAGCATATGCAATAAGACCCTTTGCCTTAAATCTGTGCTCCTTAAACTGAAGGGATTTGAGTAGTGTTTTAAAGCAACTGCAGTTGTCACAGGTTCTTCTAGACACTGCTCCTTTTTTTGAGAAGTGGTTGGATTTCCCAAGACTTGTTTTTCTGCGAACAGATGAGTTAATATCAGTGTCTTTACTGCCTCAAGGATGTCTAATGTACAAAACAGGAAGAAAACTCATCCTTGCCTACTCAGAGATAACAGAGGAGAGAGCTTCCACTTGTGTTAATAGATTTTGGGTTTTTTTTTACTTTTTTTAACCTCAAGGAACTGTTAGATCTGAGCTTTGAACCATGTTGTGTAAACTGTTTCTTGGGCTGCAGAAGTGGTGATAAAAATAAACAAACAGTTGGCTACAATGCCTTCTCTTGTTGTTTCATTAGAATATTCCTATTATAATCTCACCATGCCCCTTTCTGAAGCAGTGATGTGCTGTCAGCCTGTTCTGTAAGCACTGGTACTTCTGCACTGATACTGACTGTGTTAATCCTGTGTCACAATCCTTCAGCCTTGCCTTGTCCTCTGTTCTTGCCTCCTGACTGCCCAGCTATTCTGGGCTGGAGTGGACCATGCTCCCTCTGATGCCACCAAAGAGGAGCTGCTTTGTGTGCAGCTTCTGGGACCTCACTAGTGCACACTGCACAAGGTCTGTGTTGTAAGCATACTGCTACATTCACAGGGTCCCTGGTCTTGATCCTCTGAAGTATTGGAGTGGCACTTGGAACAGCTCTGCAGGGAAGATCAAGTGCCTTGGCCATGAAGAGCTTTAGATGCAATCAAACTGTAAATTTTTATGTTAGTGGGTGGGTTTGGTTTAATATTATACTTTGATTATGAATCAGGTAATAGTGTAAGGCTGACCTTGCAGTTTCTACAAGCCATTGTAGGGGTGGAACAGAGAAGGAAAGATTTAAATATTCTCTCCACTTAACTTTATGATGAACTCAAGCTTGTTGGTATTTTTCCTAAAATATAACTATTCATTTACCATGATCATGTACAGATGTGGTATTTGTATTGACAGGAAGAGAAGTCTTTTCCCTTGGCTATTAGTAAATTATGTTTTTATTGCTGTTGCATAGCACAGTGGACTTAGTGCTGCTGCCTATTACATATTCCTAAGTTTGTGATGCCAGAAACATGTCTAATTTGAAAACCTTGTATTAGATAATACAACAGTTACAACAATGTTAGGATGTCTGATAAGAGAATACTCACAGGTTAGAACCAGTCACAATTATATGAAAAGTAGCTAAGGGTCACACTCCAGAAAGCAGCTGATCTATTACTCTGAAAGCCAGACTACTCTTGAACTAGGACAAAACAGCATTCTCTACAATTTAAGAGGGCTGTGTTATTTCTAGAACCCTTAAAAGTCCCTGAACTATCTCATTGTGTGGCCAGTCTGTAGGTCTTGTTTCTTGGGTGTTTATGTCCAAGCAAGCTGAATTCTGGTTTACCATCTGTAGACCATGTGGACAATAGGCAAAGCAACTACTTCTGGAGTTCAAATGCTACCTGTTGTGTTTTTTCACATTCCTTTGGCAGGGAAATGTTCTCTTCTTCTCTTGCCTCTCTGGTGACTTAAGAGTTAAAAATCAATCTCTGTGGCAATGGCTGAATTCACTGTCCCCAAGAAATATATGTTTGTGCTGTACAGGGAGAACCTATGGAGAAGTAGGAATTGTTATGCCCCATTTCTGTACTAAGGAGTGTTCTGGATAAGGGAGCTGATGTATAACATAATAGAGAAGATTACCAGAGGAAAATATCTGTCTTCACTTACCAGTGTTTATCCCAGAATGAGCACTTCAAGATGATTAATTTGCATTGCTGTACTAAATGTATGTAGCAAACAGGTGTGAGTAAAAAAACTCTGCATGGAAAAATACTGCTGCTTAGATGTTTGAAAATGCTGTCCTGAGGGCACTTCTTGATTGTTGGCGTGTTTGTTCTTGTGTGCATGAGTCAATGAGAACTTAGTTTGATTTGTTGCTTTTCTGAACATCAAGTCATGACAAGGGGAAAAAAATAGTCACTTTCAGTGTACTCTAAGGGCAGTTGTCCAGACTGGTGATGATTGTCACTCTCAGAACACAGGGCACATAAACTGGATTGCTTGGAGCAAACTGCTTTCAGGGAGAGGTTTGGACTGGACAGTATCCAAAGGTCCCCTTCCAAGCTAAATAATCCTATGGCATGTATGTAGGCTGATAATCACTTAGTCTTTTGTTAATTTTGTTTAGGCCAGCTGGTTGTCCTGAAGCCTTTTCCAATATACTACTCAGTAATGTCTACTGTTGGCCTTGTGTTTCCTTACAATAGCACTTGATGATGTGCAGTGTTTTTCTAGAGTAATTGTGTCCAGGTAAATTTGAGACTCCTGGAAGGTCCATTGCTTCTATGCTTCTGGAATAAAGTGTGCTGTTATAAATCAAGGCTGGTATAGCCACTTCCTGTAGCAGTGTTTTCTGAATGGTCTGCTGGTCTCCTTACAGCTCTCTGCCAGGATATGAACAGCTGGGGTCCTTTGTGGTGCTCCAAGGACACAAGAATCTCTGTCCTGCCCTCTACCGTATACACATCATGTGTCTGAAATACTCATATTTGGGGTTAATATTCTGTGTGGGAATCCTGACTGGTGACACATCTTTGTTTCACTTATTTCTGCTTTTATCTTCAGTGTGCTGTCCTTAGAGATGCTGCTCTGTGCTAATCAGCATGGCAGCTGCTGCTTTTGCTTCTGGTACAACTACTGTGTCCAGCTACTCTTAAAAACACCCAACCAACCAAAAAAAGAGGCAGTATTATTTTTAAGGAGACTCCAGTATTTAATTACTAGGCTCGCATAACACGCAAACAGAGGCTTGTTAGCTAGGGCTTGTTTATTGAAGCTAACTCCTCCTTTGTGGCTTAGCAACATTAGGAGAAGAGTACGAACTGAGGTTTGGGTTTTTTTTGGTTTTTTTTTTCAGTAAAACAGGATTTTTTTTTCTAAGCAAATTACATTTGCAACATCAAAAGGAGGAAGAGTGTAAAATAAATGGTAATGCCATGTCATGAGACTTTCTGCTAGAAGCTTTTGCAACTTGTTCCTGCCAATTTACTGTGTATCTCTTCTGTTTTCTTAGCCTACGTAGGGAGAAGATCAAAAGCCAGTTTTCTGCCTATGAGCAGATCTAAGATATTTCTTTAATGTTGATATAGCTATGTTTTAGAAAGGTGTAATGCCTTATAACAAGAACAATAAAACACTTAATTTCATATATTTTGAGAAAGAGTGGGTTCTTCTTTAGAATCTGCTCTAGACACTAGTCTTGTAGGCTGGGTTTACAAATTAAGAGTAGCTTGTTAGAAACCTTTGGCACTTCTATTCATCATACTGTTGTCACAAATAGAAGGCATTTGTTTTAATACCTTGTCCTACTCATACTTTAGGCATGATTTGCATGCCAGTGTTTTGGAGTGGCCCATTCTTTAGGCTTGCAGGGCAGGGTTTTAATCTGGTCTTTCAGCACTTGTGAGACACTTTACCTGCATGCTACCCTGATGTCACCAGTGTCATGGATGGGTGACTGTGCTGCTTCTCTCTACAGATCTGATTGGTTGCCTGGCACTTCATCTGTGGCAAGCAGGACAATGGCTGCCAGCAAGAGCAAGAACCAGAGTTCCTTGGCCCTCCATAAAGTAATTATGGTTGGCAGTGGAGGTGTGGGTAAATCTGCCCTCACACTTCAGTTTATGTATGATGAGGTAAGTAACTTTGGCTCAGCTTCTCTAAAGCACAAATTCATATGGCTTGCTAAGCTTTTTTTTTGTGGGACGGGGGAACTAAATGTGATGAGAAAAGACCTGATGACCCAACTGGCAGGAGCAGGATGTAAAAAGCTGGGAGATGTGTCCTCTGGGAACATCTCTGGCTAAAGGTGACAAAATTGATCCTTATTTGTGAAAGAACTGTCTTCAGAAGTCATGCATAATGTATGCGTGCTTGTGTACAGAAGCTGTTACTACTTGGAGTTGAACTTTAATTTTGTAATTTAGGTCAGTTAAGGCTGAAGTCAGAAGTAAACCTTCTAGCTCATTCTGATGAAGTAGGAGCTTAGGTGATGAAGTAGGCATGTTCATAGCATGCATTCTTCCATACTGGTATACAAGAATCTAGATTAGGCAGCCCACACTAGTTTGTGAAGGAATACATGATCCTGTAGTTCAAAAGTTAGTATTTATCTATGGGTTGTCCACATATACTGTCATGGTGTAAGTATCTGAACAGGTGATGTAGTCATTCATGAAAACCAGCCAGCTTAATTGGGCTTAATTGCTGTGTTCTGAGGCTGAGAGGCTCTTTACCTCTCTACTTCTCTGCTGGATGTGTGCTGTTGCACTAAGTTGAATGGGCAGTGGCTTTGTGGATTTGATCAATACTGAATGGACTAAAGTATGTGCCTGTGTGATTATGGAACAGACTTTGATGTTCAGCAGCTGGATGCTCTCATCTACACCTGTTAAAATACCTGTTCCCGAAGTATATTCAAATGCATTTCCTTAAAGCAGGAGATGTAGATAATGCCAGCACATTGCTTAACTTATACTGCAACTCTGTTCTTAAATTGTACTGAGGTTGCTGACAGTGTTTTGTGTAGCAAAACTTGACTAGGCAAATTGGCTCTTTGATGTATTAAGGGCTTAAATAACTTGCTTTTAATAGTAATACTAAAAAAATGAGTGGTGGAACTTAGTGGCTGTGACTGAATTATGAGAAGGTTTTGGGGAATTTAAATGTCACGGAAGTGAAAGAAGGAAGATAGACAAATACCGAGACTGTTTGACAGTAATTCTAAACACTGATCCCTTTCTTGTCAGTTTGTAGAAGACTATGAACCTACCAAGGCTGACAGCTACAGAAAGAAAGTAGTTCTGGATGGTGAAGAAGTTCAGATAGATATTCTGGACACAGCAGGACAGGAGGATTATGCAGCTATCAGAGATAACTATTTCCGCAGTGGGGAAGGGTTTCTCCTTGTCTTTTCAATAACAGAGCACGAATCCTTCACAGCAACAGCAGAATTTCGGTGAGTAGTTTCTCTTCTAGGCAGGGGAAGTTACCCAGTTCCTGTGTTGCTCTGACAACTCTGCCTAAAAGCTACAGCTCTTTATTCTTTGTCTGTTACCATTTGATCAGTAAAAGTGACACCTGACCATTTTGCTCTCAGTAACTGATAACCTAAACCACAGTATTCAGCCTCTGGCTTTAGCCATCTTTTTGCCTGCAACTTAAAAGTACACTATGCCAGCAGCAACTTCAGGCAAGTAACAGATTCTTGGACTCTTAAAACAGGCATATTCCAGCCAATTTTCAGTCTTCATGGATGTGAAGTTTAATTATCTTAGAACAGTACTTCTGGAATCAAGTCTGTCTTTTGGCCAGGTTTCAGACACAGTATTGCTTACTGCTAGAAGCAGGTGCTCTAAGGAAGGGAAGGATTAGCCTCCACTCTCAGGTATGGATTGGTGCCAAACAAGGGTTGGCAGCCAAGCTTTGCTATTGTAGGCAGACATATTCCTAGAAAGACGCAGAGTAATAGTAAGCACTTCCATTTTTCTTCTTGGGATTAGCAGTTCTGATGTAAAAATTGGCACCAGATTGACCACAGAAACTGCTTATGTAGTGTGGGGGATAAATAAAAGGATTTAAACCACTTCTGGTTTTAAAATCCATGTAGCCACATTCTTCAGGGCAAGTGTTCTAACTCTTTTTGATAATACCTGTTGCCTCAGTAGAAGGTAAACTAGAGATTGCCTGGAATAGCTATATAACTTGAAGGAAAACTTCCCAAAGCATAGGGAAAGTTTAGGAGTTCCTTATGCTTGTCAGAATAAATGCTCTTTATCGGTCTGCTTTATGTTCCCTTTGCTTCAGTGGTACAAGGTTAACAGATGTGAACTGGTAATGGAAGTGCTGTAGCTGAGGACACTTATTTCTAGGTTTTTCTTAAAGCTAAGGCCAACTCCCCTTGCACTCCAGAACTTAACATATCATACTCTTTCAACAGTACTGGATGACCACAAAATCTTTCATGAGGTATAAAAATACTGGTCCTTCCTCATGTAATACTTCCGTGATTTTGTTCTGCTTCAGAAGGCTGATAGTCACGGGACACACAAGCAGAGCTCAGTTTGCTCTAACTGGAGCTCCGAAAGGAGCCAACAGTTCAACTGTTACAGGACTGCAAAACGGAATGCTAGGACTCTTCCTAATGTAAGATGGAGGAAAAAGTCAGGTAACACTCAAAGAACACAAAGAAAATTAGACAAGTGGAAGCAATTGGGTTTGGCTTATGTGCCTAAACGAAATATAATGTTAAACCCAAAGTTTAAGGCTTTGAATGAAAGAGAGTAGCAGTATTTATCTTGGCAGTTTGGTTTTTTTGTCAGACTTCTGTAACTAGGTTAATGGTGTGTCAGTTCAAGATTCCAGCACAGCAAAACAATGAAAAAGCGTTGCTAGCCCTGGAGATGGGCAAGAAGGGCCTAAGAGCTTTGTGATGCAGAATCTCCGACTTTTCAATGGTTCAGCAGTAAAACAAATAGTGAAGTTAGTTAAATGGAATATTTAGGCTCACATGCATGAACTAGCTCCTTGGTCCAGGAAGGAGTGTGGAATGGGTAGTATTAGTCACCAGCATCCCAGGCTGAACTGCAGAGTGGTATTATTTACTGCAGATCAAAAGGTTCCAGAATCTGAACACTATGAAAAAGTTGAATATTGAACAAACGATAGGCTTGTCTTTAAACCCTAGCTCTCCTGCTGATGCTGTGCATTCAGTGTTTGCTTTCAGTGCCTCTTTAATCTGAAAATGTGTGAAGATGCAGTTAAATGCAACAGCAGATTGTCTGCTTCAGTGTTAATGCTATTTTAGAGTCTCATGTATACTCCATACATTGTTATTTTGTAGATGGAAAATGCAGGCATCTGAAGTAGTGTGGTAACTCGGTGAGATGAGAGGGTGTAGCACTGTCCTCACGCCTCGTTTAGCTCTTCTTCATAACTATTTAAAAGTAGTTTAGAGTGGTAGAGTTCTTCCAGCATCCTAGATGGACGGCAGCATGTGTCAGTCTGGTTTCAGCTTGTGTTTTACCCTAGTAAAGAACAGACTGAGACCGGTATGCAACATCACTCCATCTCCTTTCCTGGACAGCAGTACATCCTCTTAGCATGACAGGTTAATGCTGGCAGTTGAATATCTTCCTGGAGTCTGTGAAGGAGGAAGGTTGCAAGCATTTTAGTTCAGAATTGTGCAGTAACTCTCTCCTTTGGGTAAAGTTTAGATGGCCATTAGGAACGATGTCTGCCAGCTACTGGGCTGACTGCAACCTACTGCCTTGGCAAAGACTTGATATTGCCCAGACCTATATAGAGATGTGATGCAGACTGTGAATTAAAGATGGTGACTGAATGCCAAGGTGGAACTTGGCAAACATGGCACTTGTACTCTTTTCCTCATTCAAATGTGAACTCCTGCTGCCAGTTGCTCTTCTGCCATAGTCTTCTTTCCTAGAGCCTAATTACTCACTAACTAAATGGTAAAACTGCCTTCCTGGAAGTGTGAGGCTTTCAGTAGTGTAAAGCCCATAGCAGTACTATGCTAATCTTGGAATAAAGTGTGTGTCCAACTGTTGGGAAATACCCAGTTGTAAGCACTAATAATGTGCAGACCACTTGATCCACTCCACTTAAGTGTGGGAGTTTTGTTGCTACTACTAACACAGATATTTTTATTTTGAATACCTCATGCCTTAGGGAACAGATCCTGCGTGTGAAGGCTGAAGAGGATAAAATCCCTTTACTGGTAGTGGGAAACAAATCTGACCTGGAGGAGCGCAGACAAGTGCCTGTAGAAGAGGCTCGAAGTAAGGCAGAAGAATGGGGGGTGCAGTATGTAGAAACCTCTGCCAAAACTCGGGCGAATGTAGATAAGGTAAGAGAAATGACATCTACTCAATTAGATCATCACTATTCATTCAGTACTGACTCTTGCTGGGACAAAAGCAAGTCCACAGTTTGGTTTCTGAAAGCCTAGTTTATTAAAAAAAACCCAAAAAACAATGAACTAACTGGAACACGTGCACTTAGGCATATACCTAGCTTCAGGGAACCTGAGATCTGGAACAAGTTAATGCTATTGTCTTAACTGTTTGTATGTGAACCAATAGTTTTTCAATAGTTCTTTGGGTGAATGGTTCTAAGGATTCCCTAAGTATGTTATTTTGTTTGTAGGGTATGTCCTTCTTATAACACCAATAAGTAACAAGCTATGGACAATTAGAAACTGTTCCCCCTTCCCTATAAAGCTACATGTAATGTGGTTAATCTTAAAAATTTTATTCTTGTTTTCTGCCAAGACCACTTTGAATTGTGAGGAGAACTTTTTGCTGTGTCCCTGTCCTGTTTTGACTTGTCCTTGGTGGTATAGGACAGTTATTCTCATGTTATTCTGCTGATGTTTTCTTGCATAAAAAGTGGTGGTGGGATATTCTAGAAGAGAAATGAATTATGACTACAGAGTGTTTGTCCTGTATAGAGGACAGATCAATTTCAGTCATCCCCTTAACTTTGTTTGTAGTAAGGAGTTCTTGAAGAACAGGGTGCCTTTTTACTTCACCAGTTCACAGAAGATTATATGAAATTACTGTTTGCACCCTAAGGGCTCCAAATATGTCTTACTAATATGCAACTGTTCAAAGATAACAAATTTTAAGCAGTTTTCTCTTTGGTTAAACAACACTTGGAGCTAGATGTACTCTTCTAGACAGCTTCCTGTTCTTCTATATTAGTTCACTAGTGGAAATGTTGGTGCACAAGTTACTGGCAGGAACTCCTCCTCTCATTAAAACTGCAGTATATGAAACTCCTGAATTGACACATCTTCATTTAAAGAATGTAGCATAATTTCAGTTTGGTGATGTCACTGTCAGTTGCATTAACTGGGTGATGTAGTGAAACATGAATATTTAGACTTGCTTTTTCCTATAAGCATCTCATATTACTAACGAATGGCCAGCCTATTTTATATTTGGACTAGTTTTCTGATCAGCTGGGATTAACAGCAGTGGAGCTGTGTGTCTGGAGGGTACTAGCATGGTGATCTAGATTTGCTGTTATGGGTCTTCACTGGCTAGCTCATATGACATACCGGTTGTCCTCTGTATAAGCACTGTTAGGTGTGTTGTACAACAAGATATTTCTCTTTGTGGTGATTGTGTGTTAGTGCTGTGGCAGAATAAAATAAAAACTTAAGAGGGTTTTGAATTACAAACTAATCTACTTGGATCAGTAGCATGGTCTTGTTTCCAAGTATCAAAGGCTTGAGAGTTCCCTGTTTGGAAAAACACGCACTTTAGTTCTACAGAGTGATGCTTAACTCTTATTCTGTAATCATAAAAATAATTTTAAAAAATAAATTATTTTTAAATAATCCTAAAAATAAATACCCAATGACTGTACAGCAAAACAGCTCTTGCCTCTTAAGCAGTATGTACCTAGACATCAGGAATACAGGGGTGAAATTGCCTAAGTTTTGGACAAAAAAATTAAAGAGACATGAAAGGAAGCATGACTTTCTCTGAATTTTTCTTAGAACATAGTTTTGAGAATTTTCTGTGCCTTGTCACTTGAATTCTGCACCTTTGTAGTTATAGACCAAGCAGAATAGTAACTGCATGGAAAAGATTGGACTCAGTGCTTTTCATAGTTAATAGCAGTGGAAATGTTTGTTAGGCACAGACAAATGTTCTCATGAGCTTTGAATGCTGCTTTTGTGCAAGAATCGTATTTAATAAAAATCCCTTAAAACAGGGCTCTTGAATTTTTTGATAGCCAGGTAAGATTGTGCAATTTTTTGTCACTGCTTGACACACTACATGATTGATGTTGAGTTTGTCACAGGAATCTTTGTCTAGAATTACTTCTGCTGTGTTGAGTACAGTGTGGTTCTACATCTTTATTTGCTGCTGAATACAGTAGTTTTTATCTGCTTTCTGGTAGCTGATATTGTTTAATCTTTCTTTATTTTTCCCTCTTAGGTATTCTTTGATTTAATGAGAGAAATAAGAGCAAAGAAAATGTCAGAAAACAAAGACAAGAATGGCAAGAAAAGTGGCAAGAACAAGAAAAGCTTTAAAGAAAGATGTTGCTTACTGTGATGCTTTGGAACTGTAAATATCTATCTACAGGTGGCACGGATAAAATACCACTAAGGATATAGGGCTGGATTCATGAAAGGAAGTCTGTATTGACTCCCTTATCTTTTGCTTTGCATATCACACCTTGAAAATGTGAAAACAACTTTGCAACCATTTCCAGTATCCAACAAAACCTTTGCCTCCTTAAACTGAAATGGGCTCCATCTTCCAACTTTCAAAACTAGGAATAGTTTCAGAACTACAATCCTTCTGCTTGGTTACACAATGTACTTTTGTATTAACTTCCTTCTAATGTTTCTGTGTGTTTCTCTTGAACCTCTATTGGCCTTAACCAGCACAGCTGTTCAGGTTCAAACATTTTTTCCCGCTGTTGCTGCCCTCCTTGATGGTGCAAAATGCAGAAAGGCTAGATGACACCTAGTAAAGGGTTTGAGTCTCCATCTTATCTTAGCTGTCACTGATATTTCTTACACTGAAATCTGCTGACTTCCTCCCCATGCTCCATGTAAGAAATAGCAACTGACAGTTGAGAGTCAACTCAAAGCAAACTTTCTTCTGTGTCCTGTTTAGTCAATACAGCATTCATGAATCAAGCCTATGGACTCAATTCAGACTTATTTAGGAAATGCAAAAATTGATATTTAAATACACGCTAGATGCATTCCCTGTTGGGGTCTGTCTTCTCATCCTTAAATTAGTGGTATGGGGTGAGAAAATGACTGTAAGCCTTTCTTCAAAAGGAATAGTATTATCACCATCTCCCTGAAATGCTGTCCTGGGTTTCTTCCATGTATTGTCTTGACTCAATTACACTCTACATCTGTCATCCTTCCCTTCCCTTGTACTGGAATAGTGGAAATAGGTGTTGATTTAATCAGTTATGTTTATATTGGAACACTTGTGATGATAATGTTGGAAAGTGAAAACATCTGCATCTGTCTCCTGTCTTGCTGTAGATGAAAATGCTGAATAAGGGTGGGTCCCATCACACAATCATGACCTGGAATAGGTGAGGCATATATTTTACCTCTCAGTGATTAGCTGGCTAGTGAGCTGTATGGTGTCAAAAAGCAAATGAAGTTAAGCAGTTGCCACATCTGTTACTCACTGTTAATTTTATATGTACTGTTTCTGATGCACAGCAACCTAGCACATGGTGAGTTTTGCTGTCAGTTATGCAGTGGTGGTCATGTTCAACAAAAACAGTCTACAAGTGGAAAAGTCAGTACTTAGCAGGTTCTGTTGTCAACTGAATGAAATGAACTTTCTGATGCAGTTTAAATGAAGTGCAGTTGCCAAAAATCACTTCTGTCACTGTAGAAAAGAACTCTCTTTTGGTTGAGGAGTTTCTCAATGAATTATGGCTATCTTCTGCCTCCATGGAGTAGAGAAACTTGAAGAGTAACTGTATCTTGCTGGTACCTGGATGCTTAAAGCACAGTTGCTTGGTGAAAGGTTGTTCAATGAAGCTCACTCCAGCACTAAATTAACTAATGGTGTTTCTTCCTGAGATGGAGTAGGGAATACTGTTCAGTACTTAGTGTTGTAATTTGAGGTTGAAAAATATTTTTTCATGTGTACTAGATTGCTTTTGTGCATTCTGTCTCTGAACATTGAAAAAAGTAAGATGTGGTCTATATCAGAACCTCTGTTGACCTGAGGTTTCACAGGGACTTATCACAAACTCATTGTCTTCCATAACTAGTTCATCTTGTCAGGCAACTCATTGGACTGGGGAAACTGTACTAAATAAAAGGTGCTGTAATCTTCATTCTTGTCAAATTAAATTCCTTCTTTGTTGCTCTCATCTTGTATGGGCAGAAAGAAAGGTTAACCAGCTCTGGAAATGCTTCTCTGTGAACAGTATAATTAATTGGGAAGTTGGCTTTGTAATGCCCAATAGTGTTTTGAAGCAGAAGCTGGAAGCCTGCTGGCTTGCAGAACTTGTCACTTGAGCTGTGTCACCTGTGTCTAAAGCCTAAGCACTGAATAAGACACTGGGAGCTGTAACACATCTAACAAAGTTTCCTATTGAGCTTCCATGGATAAAAGTCCATTTCTGACTGTATGTTGTCCATACAGCAAATGAATGTCCTCTTCTAGAGGACTCAGGTTTGGTTGTAGTTGAGACTTAACCTTTAAGTCCTTAATTAACCCAAAGGATAAACAGCAGTTGAGTTCACTTTACAAGCTTAGGTCAAGCCCCTCCGAGGCAGGTTGTAAAATGTGTATAACAAAATTGAATAAACTGACCTTGCTGTATGAATAATGAATTCAGCAAAGCTCACAATTAGCAGCTCAGCTATGTTGGCTCAACAGACTTGCATGCCTTGACCTTTGATCTCTATAGTCTTAAGTACCTGACAGTATTTGATAGGACAGATGAATTTCTTCTCAGAACAGCGAGTCTCTCACTGGTGTTCTTACAGTCCATGTGCTGTTTTCACTCAGGTTAGTTTTTTCTCCAACTGATAAGGCTATGCCACTGAGGTGGACTTACTTGGAAGAAGGTGCTTGCTGTTTCATGGCTTCGTGTTGCATGTCTTCAGTGTTCTGTTCTTGTCACCTGCTCCAGGAAGACTAGGCCTGGAGACTAAATAAAGCAGCTTTTCAATTTTCCTCTTCTGTACTTGCGACAAACTCAGTTTAACTTGCCAGTTACAGCTGAAAACACACTAAAACAAAGCAGCTACCTTGCCTACTTTGGAACAGTGGGCAGCAAGCTTTCTGACTTGTACCAGAAAGGCAGTAAAGCTGATCCCCTGGACTGAAATCCTGCTGTCTCCACCTCATGGTGGAAGTGCCTGAATATGCCCTTCTGAATAGGGGCAATATGATCTGGGGAATCTTGAATGGCTTCCAGGTGTGCTTCACTGGACATCAATGGATATCACCATCAGGTGGGTTGAGTGGAGTGAATATAACATGGCACAGCATCCTGTGAGCAGTGTGAATGGAGCTTTGAGTAACTGGAGGTCAGGTACATCAAATAAGGGATGACTTTGGCAGCAGGGTATTTGTGGCTGCCTGCTCCCCTGCTGTGTAGCTGAGGAGACTGAAGGCTGGATTGAAGCTGATGTATTCTATCAGCCTTTGCATGCTGGGTAATTAAAAACCACGGCTTTTCTTTGTTGGTATAATGTGCTCTTAAATCATTCTGGAGCATGGCTGTAGGCAGGTAACTGGATATTTGCAGCTGGAGGTCATGCAAGACTTGACTATGCACTTGCACTTAAGCATTCAAGTATTATTCTTGCGCAATGACTTAACATGAAGTCAGGGAACTGTTTACTGCTACGTGCAATCTTCCTTATGTAGCTTAGCTTCAAGTGCTCCAGTTTTCCTTCTGCTTTGAGCAGAGCAAACAAGCCCCTGTTATAACAAGGGCTAAGTCATTTTATGAAAAAAATACAGGACTCCAGGACTGCAAAGGCAGACTTGACTCTTGTAGAGGAGCATCTCTCCAGGTGGGAGTACAGATGCAGCATGAAGTGTGTTTTCAGTGACTTGTGCCCTGTGTGTTCTTATACAGACTGATACACCTCTGCTGCAATTTCTAGGGGAACGCTTGGCTTTATGAGGAGAAAGATGTATGCCTATATTTACTGGGCATTAAACTTCAGCAAGATGTTGATAACCATCTGAAATTCCTGTTGAGTCCTATCTGGCTTAAGTATAATGCTCAAGAATACTTCAGGTTCAAGGTACAAAACTACAATCTGGAATGCAGTAAGAGGTATGTAGGGGGGATATGCATCTAACTAAATGCTCACGCAGATCTTTTTTTAAAGCTTTTCAAAGCATTAACCCCGTTCTTAGGCCTGACAGGTCTATCAATTCTTGCTCAAAAAGAGGATACTGTTATCAGTTCAGCTCAGAGCTTATGTAGACAGAAGCTTTCCTTAATTGCTGTTAGCATATGTTGCAGTGTTCACCTCCTGTTGACTTTATAGTTGGGAGAAGGAGGGAAAAGGAACAAATAAAAAAGCTATGATTTTCACTGTAATCTCCACACTTCATGGAAATGGCAGGTGGTCCTCTTGGGAGGGGAAGGTGTTATCTCTAACACCAAGTGAGAAGCTTAGTGTAGAGGAAGTGATTGTGGTTGCAAGACTTAATGAAACTGCCTCTAAACTATGTATGCTATACTATACAATGTAAATTCTTATTTTTTTTTCTTACATAGCTTCAGAGCTTTGTCTCTAACTTGCACAAACATTTTTAATGTCTGTAAAACTGGTCACTTTTCATTATCATGCTAATACAACTGATTTGTCTTACTATTGATAATAAAAAGAAAAAATGAGCTTCATATTTGTTTGTTATTAATTTTTACAGCATTCTAAAAGCATACCTAATCCCCAAATTCTTGAATGAGCCAGCCACTGATTTTCAGTGTTGGTAACCTTTCTATCAAATACGTAACAAGATTATATTACAGACTGTGGGAGGGGAGGAAGAGGTGACTGAGACACTCATCATTGGCTTTCTGGAAATGTATGCATGTTTTTCCAGGACTTAATTGACATAGTAGTTTGGTTCATTCACAGTTGATTTTCCAGAACTTAATTGGATCAGACAGCTTGTATCAGCTATATGAACGACGGAGTTGCTTTGTTTTTTCCTCTGACAGTCTTGTGCCTTTGAATAACAGAATAAGCAACACTGTGTGGAAAGGTAGTCCTTAGTCTTTTGAATGTGCCACACTCCATTCTCTGTGTGTGTTTGTGGTGAATGAACTGCAGCAGAGAAGCTGGGATGCTTCTGAGGCAGGATGGCTCAGGACAGACTCACTGCTCTCTAACGCCACTTAATTTGGAGTGGCAGAACAATGGGATTCAAAGTAAACTTTCAGGCAGTTTCTCTCACTGCTGCTGTATAAGTTGAAAGTGGAACATTCTTTAGCTGATGACTTCTGGCCAAAGACTACAGCAATTTACATAATCTTGTTTACATGGTGCTTGCCTGGTGTTTGCCCTGTGTTTCTGATTGCTACGGTGGTTTATGTTGCTCTCCCTCCCAGTGAAGTAACTTTTAAAATTCTCTGTGGCAGAGAAAGGGTAGCATGGAAAGTGTCGTGTAGGAGGCAGGAGAGGGTTCTGAGCATAGTTGTGTTACACTGCTATACCCAAAGCCCAATTGGCACCTTTTTCTTCATATAGTTTGCAGATGCTTGTGAGGAGAAGGCTTGCCTTTGGTTGCAGCAGGATAAAACAGGAGGATGATGACTCGTACATAGCTTGGCTCCTGCCTTTGTGTTTGCCTGTATTCTGCCCCAAACAGAACATTTTAGTGTGGTTCTGTGAGCTAAGTGATCAATTCCTGGGATGATACAGGCACCTCTTCCTGAGAACTGCTGGCTCCATCTTGTGGATTTAGGAGTTAGAAGCTCTGCTGTGGAGAGGGGCTGTTCAGCATGCTCAGACGAGCAGACAAGTTGCAGCTATTTATCTGCCACCTGAATTACATGTAGAAATCCACACTAGCTAGATTCTTCTGGTTTTGTTGCTTGGCTGTATTATTCTCTCATGCGGTATGAGACTTTGTTCTAAAATTAAATTTTCCTTTTGCATGCAAATGCTAATGTTAAATCTTGCCTAAACATTCTTCCGTGCAGCAGAACACCCAATTTCTCATGAGGATGGTGGATTTACGTTTTTTTCTGGCATTAAACCAGTTTGCCTTGCAAGTGTAAGTTTGTTCTCCTTGCTGAGCACTGATTTGCATGCCTGAAAGAATACTTATTGTTCCCTGAGACTGTGCAGTACTTCACTAAATGTTTTGTTTCTATGGGTGACTAAAGATGCTTTTTTTTGAAACATAAAGCCTTATTTTGGGGTGGGGCAGAGAATATCTTTTTTTTTTTTTTTTTTCCTGGCCCATGGTCTTTCCTCCCCCAAACTACTCAGTGTCTGTTATGGGAATAGGATCTACTAGGGATATAGCAGCAAATGGCCCCTTAAGCATTGTAACTCCGAAGGGGGTTGGAACTAAAAAGTTGAGGTGAGACTGGGATCATAAGCTCTGTACTTGCCTTCCTGATAGAGTTGATTAATCTCCAGAGTTTACAGTAAGTTCCCTTCAATGAGCTTTGTTACTTGGCTTTGAGGCAGAATTGTGTTTTTGATATAACCATAGTTTATGGAGTTTGTTTTTAAAGCCTAGCGTTTGGGGTATCGGAGGCTTTATGCATGTTAGCTTCATAGGCCAAATACCAGAACTCAAGGACAAACTTGTGCACACATGTAGCATTGAGAGACAAGGAAAGTTTAATAGTGCTGTGTTTTTATTCTAGAAAGGAAAACATATACAACAAACTGAACCTGCTGTTTGGATGAGTGTTTCAACCTGTGGTCTGTAAGAGTGCACATGATTATTCTCCCCACAAAATGATGGCATTACAATTCTATACTTGTAAACAAGGAAAACAACTGGACTGTGGGAAGGAGTAATTATCTGAAAAAATAGCCAAATTCTTCCTTGCTTCTAAATGAAAGCTATCATGAAAACATTGCCCGAGATACCCTGCAGTTTCACTCCTAGAAATTTGGCTCTTCAGTTTTAAAAAGGCTGTTGAGAACCAGAGAGAGATGGTCCTGGTCAGGCACAGACCTCCCTGACAGAAATGTCTTTTCCCAGAATGACAGGCTTCAGAAATCAGAAATTAAAACTGTTTCTTGCTTGGAAGTTGGTGCTATGAACCCCTAACCTATTAGGTTGCTGAAAAAAATGCCTGCAAGATGGACTAGGTGTTTGGTTTTAATTTTCTAGTTTGTGCCCTGGTCATTGGTGTGGAAGAGCCTCTTTCACTCAGTCTCTGCTTTCATTTCTCTACAGCCTGCTTGAGGGGTTCAAAGAGTTTCCTAGGTCTGCTTAGGTTCAGGCAGCTTAATAAAATGTGAGCCCTTCTTTTCCTTTCACTCCTGGTGACTGCACCCCAATTAGGTGCTGAGCAGTGCCACTGTGTGACAGGTACTTGCATCCCCAGCTATGGCTGGCCGCCTCATTCCAGCTCTGAAAACTGCAGGACAACAGAATGAATCACACTATGGGAAGAACAACTACTCACAGAAGGATTATGAGCACTAGGAGAGCTGGATGCTTCAGACTTTGCAAATGAAAGCTGCTTCCTGCCTGAAGAACAGCAGCAGAATATGTGATTCACCTACTTCTGCAGTCAGGTTAGAACTTTCTAATGTGGTACCTTGAGTAAATCTGCTTGAATGATGACAGTAGTGCACTAAACACTCATGGAGCAGAGGGCAACACCGTGCCTGCTTGTTTTGATTTGCCTTTTTTCCCTCTTTCCCTCCCTGAACAGTACGGAGGGAGGAGGGCAGGCAGAGCTTCTCCTGCGTGGGAATAAAGGCCACATTTGCAGCTTTGCCTCAGGAGCTTGAAAAACCATAAGTCAGGCCTCCAAAACTGCATTCGGTTTAGAAATAATGAGATGCTTTAGAAAATGAACTTTGAGTTCTCTTTCACAGTCTTTTTGTTTCCAAACATCTTGAGTACCCTTGCTTCATGTTTGCAAGCTTTCTTTCTTCAACAATGATGGCAGAAGTACTTTTTTCAATGAAAACAAAGATGTTCTTCTGCTTCCCGATTCCAGCACCTGGGGCATAAATTTTAAAATATTGTGGCATTTGTAGAGAACCGGAGGCAGGACACGCAAGCCACTCAACTTTGAGCCCCATTTCTGCTGGGTCACCATCCTTTCCAGTAGGAATCTGAAGGATTGCAAAAGCCAGAACATAAGGATCCCCTGTTGGTGGTCCCAGTGTCTGTCTTGGCAGCTTGCCAGGAGCCCAAGGGATGCACTTAATTTTCTTTATTCATTAGCATATTTTTAATCAAATCCATCAAACCACAATGTTTCCACATGTCTCTCCCATGGCAGATGAACAAAAATAGGTCAGTGCCCAAATGTACCTTTAACACACTGCAGTTCACTCCCCTTCTATAGTTGCAGTTGGAGGACAGCAAATGACTTGTACGCTGCACCTGGTGAAAACTCATGAAGAAGACTTAGCTCCTCTCCTGAAAGGTGAGCACATGGAGTTTGTCCATGACACAGTTTGCCATCCGCTGCCCAGTCAGAGGGCAGAAAGAGCTGTGTCTGAATCCTCTCCAACTTGAAACTAAGTTTACAGCCTTTTGTTTAATAGTGAATAATCAAGCAGGTGCAATGTCCAGGGCTGAATTCCCTGGCCCTAATGAAGTTCCAAGACTGCTTACACCTAGTTTAATAACAGGCTTTTAAATTCTTGTCACCTGTAACCTACCTTCATATACCTCATGCTGCCAACCCATCTCTAGCCAGGCAAGGAAAATGTTGCAGTGTTGAGATCATGTTCACACTTGCAGCTGAGACGTGTCTTGCCTTGTTTCTTATCTCTGAATTGTTCATAACAAGAGCTAAGTAAAAATTACTCTTCATGTTTTTTACATGAGCTTTCAAAGTTGGTTCTGGGTGGGGTGAATATTGCATCAACACCAAGTTAAAACTTATCTTTTGTTCTTCTTTTTTGGAAAGAAATGGGGGTATAGATTCCAGGGAAACAGTCTTCCCTATGAGACACAAATTGGGTAAAGTCAGAAGTATTAAATAGGTTTGGAGTTTTTGAAATGCAAGTGTATGACAAAGGGATGTGTGCTTTACTTTGTTTTCTTTCTCTTTTCCTAAGAAGCCTTTCCCAGGACTTCAAATTAAAAAAGTTGATGAACACATATCCTAAATTCAAAAATTGGAATGGACTTGTAGCCTGTTCCCAGCTGCAGAAAAGCTAGGGAAGTGAAAGGTGAAAAGCTCTGCAGCTCCACCTCTCCTGGTAACCCCTTCCTGCTGACAGCACCATCACCCCAGACAGGCTGCAGCAAGTGACGCATGCACAGAGGAAACTCTGCTGCTGGCAGAGTCTCCCTTTCAGTCATCACAGGCTCCCTTGCGGTTCCTCTTGTTTTGGGAAGTAACCAAGGGGTGAGGGTAGGAAAGGTGTCTTAGCAAGACTGTTAATTTTGGCTTCCCAGTTAAAGGATTTGGGCACTTCCTGCTGGGAAGGCCTTTTGCATGTATTTGTGTCAAAAGCCCAAAACCAGAGTATAACCTCTCAAGGCTGGAAGTCCATAGTGAGAAGATGACGTTTTCTCTGATGTGCACCAGGTGGTCTCTGCTAAATAACAAAGCATCCCAGTTGTGGGGCTGGGAAGCTGTTTACTCCTGCCTTGCTGCATGCCTGTAATCATTCACAGCAGCAGTCCCATGTTATGGGCAAATACTCTGCCAATTTATTGTTCTATTCATTCGGCTCTTCCACTTCTGCTCTAAGTACTGTCTTCCTTGACAGCTACCAACCACTTGGTTACTTTCAAGTCTTAATACAGACAGTTAATAGTTTGCCTTGTCTAAATGACTTACCCCTGTATTCATTTATTGTCCTTTAACCATTACTGTTAAACAAGCTCAGCCTTGCTACCTAGACAGAAAATAAGTTCTAGCAGGACTGATTTTGCTACAGGCTTAATCCTGCAAGTTCATGCCTTGTCACTTTGAGAGGGAAGAGAGTCACTTGGCACATGTACCTCACAATCTCTCTGCTCTCCTGTAGTGTCTGTTTTGTGGGGAGACCTGAGTCTGTACAGAATTTATTGTGCAAGGGTTTGGACTCTGGGGGAGCTGCCTCTGCTTTTGCTTTGTGGAGTGCTAGCATGGCAACGACAGTGATGTTTTAGTTTGGGGGAAGCAGGCTTGGAAAAGGTCTTGGGCATCACTGGGGAGTGTTGCAATGCCAGTTCTTGGCAGCCGCCGCAAATCTTTGCCTTTTGAAGTGATGTTTCCTGAGCCATGCTCTACCTCAAAATGGCAGCCACCAAAACCAAGAGGCTGCTCCTCCGCCTGAGCAAGCCATGGGCAGCACAGCCTCTTAAATTTACCTTGCTTGGGGGCTGAGGATCCCTTGGGCTTCACAATTTAGGCTCTCTCTTGGCTTTTTTCCAGGAACACAGCGTGGGTCCGTTCATGCAAGGGAAAGGCAGGGTGGTTGGCAGCACAGCAGTGTTTTGTATACACTGTGCTCGGCACTCAAAAGGCTAGTGCTGAACATGGGGAATTTCACATGGCTCAATTCCCTTCTGCCCCGGGGAATGTGTATGTCTCTTCTCCCAGCAGAGTGCGCTTACCAGGGTATGCTTGGTGCCAGGGAGGGGACTGCCTCCCTCCTCTTAAAGCTGCTCTCATGTGAATTAGCTAGTTCCAAATGTTTTGGCTAGCAGGATGAGAAGAAGGAAGGCCTGGGCTTGTGGCTCTCTGAACATTCTGTTTACAGAGTTGTGGGTTCCTGCTCCCTTTGGTCACGCACTGACTCAGCTGGAGGCTTGGGGAGTGCTCCTGTCCCAGCACCACCCCATGGCCTGCTCCTTCTGAGAACACCTGAGCTGCCTCTCGTGCTCCCTGGGATTCCTGTCAGGCAGAAAAGAAGACTGAGCCCAGCTCTTCTTCATGAACTGTTGGACTACTGACTAAATTAAGGTATGAATAAAAATAGCCTACGCCTATATCCTCCACCCACCTTGGGCTCTTTCAGAAACAGAGAAGAAAAAAAAAATTGTATTTATTGCTGCATTTTTGGACACCTGATCTGGAAGGTGGGCAGACTGAAAACACCTGCTGCACTGAGTCCTTAGGGAAGAAAGTCAGAGATGTTCATCTAGTCATTGTAAGGAACTTAGTCCGAGATGGATGCTGCAGGTTTTACAAGGCTTGGAGGCCTTTGGTTTGCCACTAAAGCCAGCAACAGGCACCTGGGCATCTTAAATATATCATCATGGAAGTCACTACCACATCAGATGCTCGAGATTCCTGTGCATTTTGCTACGACACAAGTGATTTTAACATAGAAAGTCAATTAATGGGGGTAGGAATTCAGCAGCAGCTAAAACCACACATTTCACAAATTTCAAGTTGCTCTAGCTGAAGTTGAATAAGTGTCTTCTGTCTCCTTGAACTCTGTCCTGACCTGCATGCACAACATGATTTGTACTGGGAGTGACAGGGAGCGGACATCGGACAAATGTTTCCCCAAAGTGAAATCTGTGCAACAGCCTTATTTCTCGTGATATTTGTTCCAGTAGTTCACCTGGCTGTGGTCAATTTACTTAGCTGCTGTCCAGGAAATACAGGTTAAATAGCATGCAATCATACTGATGGTATTAAACAAAAGCACCTTTCTAGTGTGACTGCACACCATTGGCAGCTTGAGTGCACATTTTGTGGTGGGGAAATGCCTATGACCTGAGGAGCACCTGAAGCTGAATGAAGCAAGAGGCCTTAGAAATGCAGTCCAAGCCATCACACCTAATGCTCAGTTTTTATGTCATTATGAAGAGACTATCTTTAACACACATACACACAAAATATAGGGGTACTGTGATGCCTAAATAACTGGTTATCTTAAAATTTTCTCTAACCCTGACATCTGGAAAAAGCTGTGGTTGTACACAATACCATCTATTGCTAATTCTTTATGCAGCTCTAGCACCTTTCACCCTGAAGGACCAGACCCCGTGAACTCTGGCCCATGACTACCTTCCCATTCGCCCCGAAAGACCACAGTAAATGAGGTCATCTTAGAGAAGTCCAGCTGTGTGATAGCAGCTGCTGCCTTATGCTCCCCTAAAGGGAAAGTGAGGCCTGTTTTGGGGTGTGTTGGGACCAACTGGATGCAGGCCTTGCATTTTCTCTCAGTGCCCTTCACTGTTCTTGTAGAGGTGGCCCTGCAGAAGAGGGTCCCAAAGGATGCAGCAGCCAAGTACAGCATCTGATGGAGTGAAAATTTGTGCACAATTCAGAGCAAGTACCAGTTTACAATAACCTCTAGTAAAGAGGAATTGTGGAGAATTAAACAACTAATTGGGTCTGTGTCAGGGTGCTTTAGTACCAACGATAAAATTTGGCCAAAGAAATGAAGCTCACACCTTTCTGTTGCACACAAATAAACCAATATTTCCTAGGGATCTTTCACAACCTGTATTGGTGAGGATTTATCACACATAATGTCCAAACCTGAATGCACCTGGCCCCGGCATGGGATCCTTAGTGATTGTTTTTTGGGGTTTGGGTGGTTTTTTTAATATTCCATTTTCAGCTGGAAATTACTGATGTGACCAAAGTCCGATTCCTTTCAGCAGTTTCTCCCTTCCTCCCCCCACCTTTTCGCACTCCCTGAGGTCTGACCATCTGGAAATCCTCCTCCACCTCTTCATCATGTGTGAATTTCCACCTAGGGCTGAAAGTGTCACTGTACTAAAGTGTGATGCATTAACACATTGAGGCAGAAAGCAGAGGGGAGTTGGGGATTATAACACTTCATGACCCACTCCGCAGTCGCTCTATGATTTAATCATCTTTATCAGCTTGTATCCTTTTCTTTGTATCCCATATTTTCCCTGTATCCTTTATTAAAAAATTTCCATAATTAAAAAAACCCAATGCTGTACACGAACACATAGAGTGCAGAATCCTATACTGAGACTAGGATTGACTGAAAAAGGCAAATGTCTCAAGGAAAACATGCCTCACTCAAGTAATCTGGGAGACCTAGGTCCCTCTTTCACAACAATGCTGAATAATTATCCATATCTCCTATTGCAAACTTGGGTTTCTTCCTCCCAACTCTCATAAATATGATCTGAAAAATATATATGTATATCTAAAATGTAAGTAGTAAAAATGTTATCTTCTATAGAAATGAAACAAACTCTGCAAACCAGGTGCCATGTTGATTTATACTTTAGGTAGAGTGGAATGGAAAATTCACTAATTTGGAAGTCAGTTAGTTGCCTAGCCTTCTTCTAACTAAATACTGAGGCTTATTATGCTTCAAATAAATATATATATGTATTTTGTGGCTTGGTTGCTGTAATCATCTTGGATGTAATAATGTTACTAGCCTCAGGGCTATATTTATTAAGATTTTAATTTAAAATCTTTCTGTCCTTCAGCATTTAAACAGAGGAAAACCCCATGTGGAGTAGCCAAAAAAAAAAAAAAAAGTTCATCCTTTGCTTTTTCATGCATTCCCCTCCCCTAGGCCCTCTCTCTCATCTTTTAAGCTAAAAACCCTAAAACAACACACTTTCCTGTTGCAGCTCTGCGCCCTGCTAAGACTTCAGTATCTGTGTATGTTTGTTAGATCCAGCGTCTGCTTAACATGATCCCTGTGCTTCTGCTCTTGCCACCTCTGAGGTGGTGGTTTATTTTCTTATCCTGGTATAATGGTATCAGTATATTTCACAGTAATATTTCCACAGATTATAATTTAGTCTTAATAATGTTCTTGGTAAGGATCTCAACCACAGCTGTAAACACTGAGGGGGCAAGATTATTACTCAGAAATGGCAAAGGGCTGTGGAGAAGTTTGAGGGTTATTCTTTGTTAATAAGCTCCCCCACTTCTGGGAAGATCATGGCAGGGAAATAACAGAAGAAGAAGACCTGCTTGTAGCTTGGAGAGTGAAAAAGCTGTCACAGTGTAAGTGCTTTTTCACATGTTTTAGAAGAAATGGCAGAGGTTAGCACCCAAGTCGTACAGCGTTTGCAACCCATTTTGTTTTAATCCTGCAGCATACTCAGGCACTGACTTATGACCGATAGATGCTAAGCAGGACAGAAGGTGATTCAGAAATTTTTGTTAATAACCTTCTCCTGTGATTTAGTGTGGTAGCAGAGGACCTTGCTTGGAGCCAGTGTTCATGCAGCAAACGTGGTGGGTGAGGTAGTCTGAGCATTCTAGCTAGAGGCCTGCAGAGGCTAAACAGCACTGGGCAGGTGAGCATGAGTTGTGTGGGGCAGCTCTCAGCTGGGCTGAATCTGTAGAGCTCCACTAACTGTGACAGTGCTACTGCTCTGCCCCAGTGGAAGAGCCTCCTTGCTTGAACTGGGGCACTTTGGTGCTCTTACAGGAGTGCCTTGATCCTGGCCCTAGCAGAGAGTTAACCATATCACAGTCATCTTTCAAATCTCACTCTGATATTCTTTTGCAAACAGCCGAACTGCACAACAGTTTTCATTTAATATAATAAGATTCATGGAAACAAAACTGTGCAATTTAACTATGAACAGATTGAAAATTACTTTTGACATACAGCACAAAGGCCATGCTGTTTGTGTCAAGCTCTATGGAAAAGACGAATTCTTGTATGCCTCTTTTCCTCATTTCAAAGCAACTTACGGAAGACTGAATGCTGTCATCCTAACTTACAGCTAGTGAAAATGGGGTAAAGAGAGAGAAGCTCAGGCCTAAGCCCAGGACTTCTGGCTGCAGCCTGTCCACAGGAAGTAGGTGTAGACACTTCTTCTACCAGCTACTTGATTGTGGGGAAAAAAAATAAAAAGTAAAAGTTTATGTTTAGGTACTCATGGAGTACTACTGATTGTCCACTGTGAAATGACTCAGGTACTCCATTTCTCTTAGGGCACTGCAAAGCTACCAGCCATTTTTTGCTTCTGAGCTTCATTTAAAATTTGAGGGAAGCATCTCCATCTTGTCACCACTCCCTGATAACCACTGCTCTTCTCAGGACAGCTGATTTTAACATTGCTCCATGCTAAAGTTCATTTTCTGGATCTATCAGATACATCAATCATGGGTGGATGACAAAAGAAAAGCACCCGTGGACTTCTAAATGCGCTGCCTCAATAAGTAGCGCTCAAATTACAAAAAGTCAGGTTTTAACTATTTTGTTTACCACTTAAATGCAGATTTTATTTTTACCCACTTTGCTACTTTGCAAGCCTTTTGGTGTGAACTTAAACAAACATGAAAATCATGTTCTTTACAGTATGTTAAAAGTGCTTATATGTTAAAAGTGCTCACCACAAAGCAGACACTTCTTTGTTGGGCAACCAGCACAGCTTTTTCATGTTCTCTGTGTGTCCTCACCCGCCCAACCTATTTAGGTCAATACAAGCAACTTCAGAGGAAGTCACTGCCTGGTTATAAGGCTACGGCTTGGGACTGCAGAGGACAGACTGTGCGAGGAAAACAAGAGCACTCTGGGCCATCAACAAGCAGAGGGTAGCTCTTGAATATCACACGGGATATCCACCCGATGGCATTTGGTCCCTTTAGTCTGGAGACTGGAGCACATCCCTGAAGTCAGCCCTTTTGGCACAGGGACACTGCTGTGTGCAGAGACCTGCCCGAGGCAGGGACCTGACTGCACTGCACCATGGGCACGACATTCAGCCACGCTCATTGCCCACAGTGAACCTGGGGCTCGGCTGAAAACCTTCCCAGAGCATGGAGGGGTCACTGAAGAGGATCAGCCAGCCAACACATTGCCCATGAAGCACAGCCAGGTTGCTGAGGTGAGGGGAGCGGGACTGCAGCCGCGCTGAAGCAGGTGCACCGGGAGCAGGAGGCTGAGGCTGTGAGTATATCCCTGCCACCCTGTCCTGCTGTCTGCCCCATGTCCCCCATCCTGCCTGACACTCGTGCTGAAGGCTGGCATTCAGTAGGTGCTCTTCAAAACCTGGTGAGGGCTCTACGATATTTCTCTGTGACTCAGATTCTTGTTGTACCTGCTTTAGATGAAGAGTTCCCAGTTTGGTCAGGTCTTTTGTTTCTGTCTGCTAAACCCCTCTTCTTCCAAGTGCTGTTCAGAGTAGGATCCTTTCTTTTAGAGAACAAATCTCTGCTAACAAACAGTTTTCAATTAAAGAAGCATAGGCAGGAGCAAAGAAGCCAGATTAATCTCCTAGTGTTTTTATTTTTTAATGAGTTAAGTCTTCCTTTGATAGTTCAGAAAATGTCTAGGTCATTCAGAATGGCATTTACCTACCTGATTTTCAATAGGACTTTTCTTTCATACAGAATTATGCTGCTTTTGAAACATCCACCGTCTTTGTCACAGTTGTTCAAGAAGTTATTTTGCATAGTGAGGAATGAGTCTGATTACGGATACATAATTTCATCTGAAGCTAAAGAATGTAATGAACACAAATTCCAGATAGAGCACAGCACTCCCAGCCTATCCTGTATCCGTGTGTGTCAGTTTCTCTGTATTTCCTGCAAGATGACAATGGCCACTTTGTAAAAAGCTCTTTCAGATATGAGGCAGAAGTATATACTTCAAGGTCTAGCCTTGAAACTTCTGTGGGATAGCAATGCTCTTCTGAAGTGCCATTTAAAACAGATTGCGTTTCACTACGTGCAAAAATCCCCCATATAAGATGCAGCTATATGAGCAAAAAAAAGTGCTTTTGCCAGTATAGCCTATTTTATTTGGGAAACGCTTGCAGAAAAAGATGCTTGTGCTAGTAAAACTTGTATTTGCTGGTTATCAAAGGAGAAGCATTTCTAGTGCAAACCAGGCCTCTCATATGTGAAGCTTTTATTCAGTTCAGCCATCAGTACAGTAGAGAAAATCCCACCTCAAAGGGATTAGTAAGGTTACCTAATAGATATTATTAATGGTTTAAGTGCATAAAAGGTGCTTTAGCTAAAGGTGAAGGGCTAGATTCTTCATTAATGTAAATTGTTCATGGTCCCACTGAGGGCATGGTGGAAACACAGGGCAATGAGGGAGCTTCCTTGTGCCATCACCTCCTGCTCAGTTTCTAGCTCAGGGCTGCACCGACTGGCCTCTCCAAGAGTGACTTCTGCATCCCTACCCCTGAGAAAAATGTGCATAAGCAAATACCTAGGCTTTAAAGGAAGAAAGAGTTGTATCTAGGAAGACCCTGTTTGGGCAGGGAGGTTGGATCAGATGACCCCAGGGGTGATCCCTTCCAAGCTGACCTGTTCCGTGATTCCGTAGCTGTCGGATGTCTCGGGAACATGCCGACTTACACTGCCTGAGGATCTCAGATTATACTGTTTTCATTATACTAGTAGCTTTTTATAGGCATCAGAGTCCAGTCATGAGACTCGATGATTCTACAGAAAATACCCTCTGACGCTGTACTTTCTCACAGCAGGGCTCCCTGGCTAATTGTGTGCTTGCCCGTCAAGCACAAATCCCAGCCATTTCCTTCCCAGTTTTCCCCTGCATTTAATGTATGGAAAAGCATGACCCTGAATCAGATGAATAGCAGCCGGTTTGAGAAGGTGTGTGTGAAAATGTATCCTCACGCAGATGAGCTCAGAACAAATAGAATGGAGGGGAGGAGGGGAAGAGAGCAGAGTCGGGGAATGTGAAGCTACCCTCTCCCTGATAGTTCAGCCACTGTGTGTGAGCAACAAGTTTATGCCCAAGGGAAAGAACTGAAAGCTGAGGAAATCTTAAAATTAACAGAGCTTTATGGCTCAATCAATAGGCCATGCTCCCTGAGCAAGATTGGAAATCAGATGGCACATTTCTTTCTGTTACCCCAGTTTGCTCCCCCCGAAGGCTCTTCTGCCTGAAAGCATCTGAGGTTTGATTAAGTTCTTCTCAAGGAGGAAGCCAGAGAAAGTCCATTGTGTGAGAACTGCCTCCAGAATGCTGTGTTGGACACACTTTAAATAACAATAGAGGTTATTAGAGTATTAGTTTGTTAGAAATTGTGAGAGAAGATAAGTCTTCCCAATATTTGAATATGCAAAATGGCTTTGGCTAACTGAGAAAGAGGGGCGGGTGGGGGGAGCAAAAACCAAAACATGCCACTACAGCAAGTAACACGGATGATTTAAAATCCCCTTATCTAAAAAAGAAAACCTCTACCTTGTTTCACTGCTAGAAACACCTTGCCAGATTTGTTATCCCCATCAAACCCATTATATTTTCCCTCTTTGGCATTTCATTTTCACTAGGGCAATGAAATAGTTTTTTCCAAAGGGAGATGGACTGTGTTTGCACCTATTTCTTGTTTGACAGTGACCTCTATGAACCAGTCATCACTGCTCTGCCTGTTGTTTTCTTGTTAGCTCTTTGCTGTCAAATTAATTACTGTGAAGTACTAAGCTTGTTGCATTCACGTGCTCTTATTAGCTCAGAGGATGTCAGAGTGATTGGATTTTTAGCATTATTTCTTTTTTTACATTCCAGGCTTTCCATTCAAAACCTGTTACTGGCAGGGAAGAAATACTGTACCTAATTCTGATCTCTCATCAGGGTAGCTTCAGTGATGCTGAGGATTTACAAAGCTGTATATGCAATTAGACTTTGTTTATATTAAACCCAACACGAACAATTAGATTGGGACTGCAATGTGACTTTGAAGCACAGCATTGAATATCTTTCCTTTTGCAGTACAGAACGAGAAAGAAAACATTTATGATGAGAATAGCATTTGCCCTCCATTCTTAAATCACAGTAATGAGCTGATCCTCCACTTGACCCTCTTCACACTCCTGAGTTGCTTGTATTAGTGACAGCTAACAGCTCTCACTCGAGTGCAGTCCAGGGATCGATGAGAAGTTTTATTACTTTCTTCTTCTACAAAATGAAATGAGCAGAAGGGACTTCTTTGCTGTCATGCTTGAAATTTGTGTGTCCTGCATCTGCCCTTCAAAAGCACCATCTGCCTCAGTGAAAAAGATGAAGGTCTTGAGAGCTGTCTTCATTCCTGAAGGTAGATTTTTCTTTGTTATTAAAAAAAAAAAAAAAAAGAAGAAGAAAAAAAAGTAGATACGATTAGAAAGGCCGGCTGCCCCGCTGCCCGTGCAGGAGGCTCAGCCCAAGGTGCTCCTTCGCCCAGCGCAGAGCTCCGCTCCATCGCGCACCGCCCGCTGCCCAGCCCCAGCCCCTCGTCTCTGCGGGACCCGGCACCCCAGCCTGGCCCGCGGAAACCTCCCCAGCGCCCGTCACGGCCGGGTCCTCCCGTGCGTCGGAGGGTTGTCCCGCGGCGCCGGCTGTCCCGGTGCCGCTGTCCCTGTCCAGGCGCCGCTGTCCCGGCGCCGCTGTCCCGGTGCCGCTGTCCCTGTCCCGGCTGTCCCGGTGCCGCTGTCCCGGTGACCCCGCCCGGCCCCGCCGTCGCTTCCCCGCGCGGCCCAGAGGGGGCGCCCTCGGCCCAGGCTTGCCCGGTGGCGGCGGCGCCGCGCGCGGGCCCCGCGCAGGTGAGCGCGACCCCGCGGGAGCCCGGCCCGGCCCGGCCCGGCGCGGAGCGGCCGCGGTGACGCCTCGGCGGTGACGCCTCGGTGCTGCCGCGGCCACCGATGTGCGCCGGGCGTCTCCCCCCGCCCCCTCGGCTCCTGTCCCTGGCCGCTGGTCCCCGGGCAGGGCTTCTAGCGGGAGCCGGGTGGGAATCTCTCCTGGCCGCTGCTGTGAGGGGTGTCACGGCCATCCCGTCTGCCTCGGTGCCCGCTCCCCAACATCCCCAAAGCGCTGCCCCGCGAAGGTGCGCAGGAAAACTCGGTCCCCGGGCGCGGGCAGGGCCGGCGCTGCTGCCGGCTCCCCGCCACGGCTGCGGGAGTGCAGCGGTCCCGTTATTTCCCCTCCCGGCTCCCCTCGGCCGCCGCCCCGGTCCCCCTCCCCCTGCTGCCTCCGACAGGCTCCGCGTCCCTCCTGCCCCACGGAAAACACACACCGTCCCCGGCACCCGCCCCGGCTACCCGGCCCATTCAAACAAACAAACAGAAACCCGCCCCGTCGCAAAGCCAACCGACGATAAACTTTCTAATGACTTCTTCTTTCAAGTGCTTAAAAGGCAAGGAGCACCGGGGGAGGGGAAGAAGGGAGCATCCATCGCCCGGCCGGGGCGGGAGGGGCCCAGAGCTGCAGCCGCTCGGGGTCCGTCCGTCCGTCCGTCCGTTCTGCAGGACGACGGGACAGGGACGCGAGCCGGTGTGTGGTGGGTGTGTTTGCAGGAACCGGGAGGGAGGGAGGGAGGGGACGGGGGGAGTTAAAGAAACAGCATAGTTAATATTTCCACATCAGGAAGTTACTGTAATAGCCCAGGGGGCAAAAGACTTAACTTAATCTCCTAAATAGTGAGGAACCCATGGCGTCTCTGTTATAGGTTGGAGTTCCCACGTGGTTTTAACTCCTGTATAAAAGTTTCAGTAGAAAGTGCCACAATGTCGTGATTTTGCAGGGGGGAAAAATTAGCAGGAGGAGATCAGAGAAGATAAGCGAGGAGCAAGCAGCTTCCCCGAGACCTTTCACTGAGGATCCGAGAGGGAACATCAGACGCGTAAAAAAAGAAAAACAAAAAACAAAAACAAAAACCAAAAAGCCAAACAAAACAAAAAACCCCAAACAAAACAAAACACAGCGTTCAAGCCAGCACAAGGCGAGCGAAAGATCAAAAAGACGCAGAGGGAGACAGATTAACTGGAGCAGCAGCAGCAGCAACAACAACAACAAAAATCACACTTAAAATAATAATAACAATAATAATAATAAAACCCAAACCACCAACAAGGGAGATATTGTTTAAAAGAGCAAGCGAGGGAGCGAGCCGAAGAGCTGGTCTGACCGAGTGGATCCGTGCAGCTTCTCCTGGGATCGCCGGGATCACGCCGCTTCTCCGCTCCGCGTCGCGCAGCGTGCGGTGCCCTGCCCGCGGTGGGGGTCCCCGGGCGCCACCACCGCATCCGCGCCGGACTCCGGACCCTCCGCGCTACTTTGAAAATAAAAGCATCTCGCTAATAATAATCGGGACGGCGGGGGGAGAAGACTCGCAACAGTGGAGCTGCCAGCCGCGCACCCTCTGCCCGCCGCCCCCGGCTCCCTCCCCAGCTATGCTCCGGGTCAACTTTGATGGCACGTTGAGAAGCAACGGGCGCTGAAGGGGGACAACCGAGCGGCGCGGAGCGAACCTGCTCAGAGACCTGCACCCACGGATTGTCTTGCGGGGGCGGAGTGGGCGGGGGGGTACAAGTGGCATTTCTCCCCCCCCCTCCTTCCAGGCTATAAATTGGATTGTATATAAATCTGCTTCGTTTATCTCCCTGACCCCCCTCAATGACGCTGGACTAGAGAGCTCCTCTCCGCGGCCCGCCCGGACCTGCCGAAGCGAGCGATGGACCACGAGCGACTGCGCCCGGGGATGCCCCTCTGAAGCGACGCGGGGCACCGGGGCAGAGCGGCGCCACCTCTCCCCTGCTCCCCGGATCCCCTCGCACCTCCGGCTCGCTCCCCGCTCCCCCTCCCTCCTCCCCGGGCTCCGCAGCCACCCCCTCACCTGCTGCCGTCCCCCTCCCCCGTGGAGCCGGGCTCTCTCCGTGCACGCCAAGCCTGTTCCCCCCCCCCGCCGCCAACTTCGCCCTCGGTGCCTGCGCGTGCAGCCTCCCCCCTCCGCCTCCCCGGCGGCACACGCCGCTTACCCGGGCGCCCCCTCCCTCCGCCGCGGCTCCCCCCCTGCGCGGAGCGGTTGCGGCCCCCCAGCTTGGCTGCCACCGCCCCCTCCGCGCCGCGGAGCGCTCGGAGCGGCGCTGCCTGCAGACGGGCTCCCTGCGGCGCTCCGGGGCGGCCCCCAGCTCGGCCCCCCGCTCCTCCGCCATGGACGGGGCGGCTCGCCGGGGGGTGCTGGCCGCGCTGCTGGCCTGCGGGCTGCTCCTGCTGGGCGCCGCGGCCACCCCGACCCCGCCGGCCCCCGCCGGCGGTTCCCCGCAGGACACATGCACCTCCTGCGGCTTCCGGCGGCCCGAGGAACCGGGCAAGGTGGACGGGGATTTCCTGGAGGCGGTGAAGAGGCACATCCTGAGCCGGCTGCAGATGCGGGACCGGCCCAACATCACGCACGCCGTGCCCAAGGCGGCCATGGTCACGGCGCTGCGCAAGCTGCACGCCGGCAAGGTGCGGGAGGACGGCCGCGTGGAGATCCCCAGCCTGGACGGGCAGGCGAGCGCCGGGCCCCCGGCCCACGACCCGGTCTCCGAGATCATCAGCTTCGCCGAGACAGGTGGGCGCCGCCCGGCCGCGGGTCCCCGCCGCCCGCGCCCCCCTGCCCGACCCGCCGCGGCCCCTGCCCTGCCGCGCTCCCCGCCTGTCCTGCCTCGCCCCGTCTGTCATTCCCCCCGCTCGACCCCTGTCAGTCCCCCTGCTTGACCTCTGTCAGTCTTCCCTCTCGCCTTGCCTGTCCTCCTGCCCACCTTTTCTTCCCGCCTGCCTGACCCGTAGCAGTTCCCCGGCTGCCCTTGCCCGGCCCCCTGCGCACCCTGCCTGTCCTCCCGCCTGTCCTTCTGCCTGGTACAGGCACCTGGCCACCCAGCTCACCCGCTTGTCCTCCGCCTCATTCGCTCTCCCCTCTGCCCCGCACCGTCTCGCTCTGGCCCTGCCCGCGCTTTCCCGTCCTCCCTGCTTTTGCCCCTGTGCCCTGGATTCTCCCCGGGTTGTGCCTTGCAACCTCCCCTCTCTTGTCCCTCCATCCCTCCGCAGCCTTTGTGCCCCCGGCTCCCCTCCGGCTGTCCTCCCAGCTGCACCGGGGCTTGTCTCTGTCCCAGCGTGTCCCACTGTCCCTCCTCTGCCTGTCCCGCTCCATCTCTTGCATCCCTTGCCTTGTCTGTCTGCCCTGCACATTCATCTGGTTCACTGCCTGCATCTGTCTGTTGAGGCTTGCATTTGCCCATCCTCTGTTTCCGTTTGTTTCCCATTTATTTAGCTTTCATTTGCAGTATTGGCCTTGTCTGTTTGTCCATTGCATGCAGTGTCCTACCAAGTGTGTCTCCTGTCTGTCAGTCCGTTTACTAACTGCCCTCCATCCCCATGGTACCAGCCATCTCAGTCCTGTCCAGCCATTGCAGTTATGTGTCACCGAATCCCTTCAGCACAGCTTTCCAGTAGTTTAACCACTGTCCCCATGAACTTTGCACATCTGGCTGGAACACCATCACTCTGTGATTTACTTCTCTCCTGTCTATCTGCCCATCTCTCCTTTCCTTCATCACTCTATTGCTCGTTTCATTTTCCTCTCTCTATCTTCTTGTGGCATCTATATATCATTTGTCCGCAAAATAAATCTCTTTCTATCCTGTATGCTGCCCACTCATCTTCTTTATCTACCCTCCCACTTACCAAAGGCATATACATTTACAGTATCTATGGGATCTGTTGCATTATACATATGCTTGTTATATTCACATACAAAATTTATGAGTGCACACAATCTCACACAACACAAGTGATGTGGATCGGTGCAGCAGCACCGTACTGTTCTTTTTCTGTCACTGTCACCACAGTTTACGAAAAAGTTGTGTACTTACTAACATGAGAAAGGCTTTCTAACTGTACAGTTTGGGGGTTATCATTTTTTAATGGGATGTCGTTGGGAGATCGGGGGTGGGCTTGTACTTCCATTTGGTATTCAGTCAATCGCTGTCTTTTGTAACACTTCCAAAATTGACTTTATGTAAAACGTAGACAAACACAGTGAAAATTTTTGTCACTGAACTATTACAAGGTACTGAATGGGCTCTGGAGGCACATTTGAAAGGCATCTAGGGTAACAAATGAAGACACCGACTACGCAAAAAATCCCATTCAGAGATTGACAAAAATGCTAAAGATTCTTAGGGAAGGAAAAGGCAGAAAAAAAATCTACATTTAGCTCTGTACAGACGGAAGCAAAACTGATAAGGGCAGATGAGAAAATGCCTTTCCAGCAATAATTTTAAATAGCGATTGGGATGCTTTGATTCAGGGACCAGAATTACAGTCTCCGCCATAAAGGCCGGCACATTTATCACCTACGCCAAATTTAGTTAGGACTTACATTACAAAATTGCAGGAAGGCCGCTGGTATTTCTGAAATGTTTCATGCAGCAGGCTCTTCTGTTTACAAATAAGGGGTTATGTCAGACATTTGGTGACATTTGGTTTTCTGTGACAATTTCTCTCCTTTAATTCTGGTGTTGCTGAAAGGCGTATTGAGAACAGCCAATAACGGCGTTACAGCGGGAACAACCGCTCCATTGCCTTGCCTCGTATGGGAGCTCATCGTTCTGGGGAGAAAAGGCAGAGATTGAAATGATTAATAATAGCTGATATTCTACCAGACTAAGTGGGGGTTAGCTTGATCTGTTGGACAAGCAGACACATTACTGAAATATTTTCCGTTCTGTCTCGTGAATCCTCTCCTTTAAACCGCAACGAGAATATGTGCAAATCGAAACAAAATCCCTGGTTTGGCATTGACGTTTTAGTGGTTATTGAAAGAGCTCTCCCCGTGAGAATTGGCAGGTAGCTGAAAGTTAAAACTATTCTTAAACTGATGAGATAGCAGAGTTCTAGTCCTAGTGCCGGTCTTTTTCAAGGTGTTGCTGTAGCATCTTTAAATCTTGCTTTCTGGAAAAAACATATATTCTGTAAAACTCTTACTGATGTCTGTGGATCTGACACATCCGACTACAGCCCGATGCTGAAGGCTGATGTGGGAAGTCCCCTTTTAAATTAATTCTAATTGCAAATTGGGGATATCTGATGCAGTGCATGCCTTCTGACTGGCACAGCCCCATCACTGTTCGCTCGATCTGCTGTGCTCTAGTGTTGTCCCTGAATCCAGAATGGCACACAAGCTAACATTTCCTTTTTGACTTAATCTTCCTGATCTCTCCTTATCTTGCAGACGATCTGGCCTCATCTAGAGTCCGCCTCTATTTCTTCATCTCAAATGAAGGGAACCAGAACTTGTTTGTCGTGCAAGCCAGCCTGTGGCTTTACTTGAAGCTGCTTCCATATGTCTTAGAGAAAGGCAGCAGGCGAAAAGTAAGAGTCAAAGTCTATTTCCAAGACCCGGACACTAGCAACAAGTGGAATGTGGTTGAAAAGAAAGTTGATCTCAAAAGAAGTGGTTGGCACACTTTTCCCATGACAGAGGCGATCCAGGCTCTGTTTGAGAGAGGAGAAAGGAGACTGAACTTGGATGTTCAATGTGAGGGCTGTGAAGAGTATTCAGTGCTGCCAATTTATGTGGACCCCGGGGAGGAATCCCACCGGCCTTTTTTAGTGGTGCAAGCCCGCCTCGCTGATAACAAACACAGGATCCGGAAAAGAGGCCTGGAGTGCGATGGCAGGACCAATCTATGTTGCAGGCAACAGTTTTACATTGACTTTAGACTCATTGGGTGGAATGACTGGATCATAGCACCATCAGGTTACTATGGGAATTACTGTGAAGGGAGCTGCCCGGCCTACTTGGCCGGTGTCCCGGGGTCGGCTTCCTCCTTTCACACCGCTGTCGTGAATCAGTACCGAATGCGGGGGCTGAACCCGGGCACCGTGAACTCCTGTTGCATTCCAACCAAACTTAGCACAATGTCAATGCTGTACTTTGATGATGAATACAACATTGTGAAAAGGGACGTTCCCAATATGATTGTGGAAGAATGTGGTTGTGCTTGATTTAAGGTGTGTTTTGGGGGGGGAGAGAGAGAGAGGGAGAGAGAGAGAGAAACATTCCCGTACAAGATGGTGTTGGAGGAAGTTTCACTGTGTATCCAGGCATCAGTGTTGGAAAGTCACTGTGGAAAAGTTTGACAAAAAAAAAAAAAAGAAAAAAATAATCATTTCACTTTGGTGTCAGGACAGTGGCAGTTTGTGGATCATGGACACTTATATATTCTATCACTTATAAGTTAATGCTATGAAATATCTTAAAGACACACAAACACACAAAATGTGGGCACACACACAAACACGCGCTCAGACACACAGACACACCCAGACACACACACACGAGGCAGCTCAGAAAAGGGACATGAGCACAGAAAGTCGGTGACCAGTGACGATGGACCTAAATGCCTGCCAGTACGAGTGAACGGCTGAGCAGCTGTTTCCCCGCCTGCCGGCAAAGCCAGACCGAAATGAGCTCCCTTTGCTCAGGCAAAAGCACAGACTGTGAGAACACAACGTATTCTTGCACGCAGGTGTCAAAATGACCAAACTTAGAAAATTAAAAAAAAACAAAAAAGGAAAAAAAAAAAGTCGACTGTCACCTCTTAGGTCTAACAGGAAGCTGTAGGACACCTGCCTTGGGAGGCAATCACTTCCTCTTAATTTAAATTTATCTAAACATCACAGATACCCACTTCTTGCTACAGCACTTCCAGCAAGGAATTCTGTGGTTCCATCGGGGGGGAGAGAGAGAGAGAAAGAAAAGGGGACAGACATGTAAGAAACTGCTGTATTTCTAACACCTGGCTGTTGCGGAGTCACAAGCTGGGCTGGCGTGATCCGATGCTTTTACTGCCCACTAGCAACCCATGGTTGGCTACACCCGCCGTGTCTTGGAAAAGGGAATCAATACCATATCTGGACTGTGTTGACTGTTGGCATCTCTCACTGTGCAAAGAACAAAAAGTCAAAAGTTGCAATCTGTGTTCTTCAGTGGGGGACTCGGCAAGGCTACGTCACGTGGGGGACGAGCAAACAAGCAATGGCCACCACGGCTAAACCAATGAACCCTAAAGAGGAGTGACAGCGACAGAGTGGAGACGTTCTGGGAAATGCAGTGCATTTAATAACAGGCGAGGAACATTTTTACAAGTCTTGGAAAGGAGGAGAGAGGAGAGTGCTTTCAATTTCCTTACCAGGAGGTGTCAAGGATGGCCATAAAGATCAGAAAATAATGATACAGCATAGCACTTGCAAACTGCTTGAATGCACGTATAATAGCACTTGCAAATTTCAATGCCTTGAAAAGTGGTACTTGATAGTGCACTTATCTTTGCTCACTATCTAGGTAAACAGGTGCCGCATGAGCTATGCAATTTAAGTGTTGACCCATACTAGACAAAACTGGACTTATGATATGACTTTTTTATATTTTTTTATACTTGAAATTAAATCTTTTGCTTCTTTTTTAAAGCGAATGATTGCTTTTAATGTTTGCACTGATTTAGTTGCATGATTAGTCAAAAACTGCCATTTGAAAAAAAATGTTATTTTTATAGCAGCAAAAAATGAATACAGTTAAATGTATTATACAGAAATTTTGGAACCAAAGAGGCCAACATATTAGTTATAATTTTTATGAGATGGCAAAGCCATCATATATCATGTAGTCATACTGAGCAATCCCTCACGAGGCCTACCAATTGTTTCAGGGTACAAAATGGATTCTGTTTGTTCTATTCAGTGTCTTTTCTATACCATACGCACATGGAATGTAGAGTGAAAAAAAAGTGACTATTGTAGAATACATTACAATATGTGCATCCTTTAAATCCAATTTTTATGTTTATTTAATAAAGTTCCTTTTAGGTTCTGTTCCATAATAATTTAAACCAAACAATTTTCACTTAGATTTGCTGTTGAAGTATTTTACATTTGTGTACAGTTTAAATAAATAAAAAAGATTGAAAACTGGATGTGCATGTGCTTTTTTTTTTTTTTTTTTTTTTTTTTTTTTAGTGTGTAACATCTGGAGGAACTTGCTTACTTTCAGGACTGAATAGGCTGCAGACGGTGAACTGTCGCATTAGACCGTAGTCGTATTAGTCATTGCAGAGAGCCTTGTCTGAGAGCTCAGCTGCGATCCTAAAAATGTTACACTCCAGTTTTATTGCTGTCTATACATGTAAGCATCTGCTTCTTTCTCTCTGCAGCAGTGCAGGGGCTCTGGGTGCAGGAACGGCGCTGTTCGCTGTTCCGCATACCTGCAGGTCATTTACAGCAAGTTCCTGGTTCACCTGCTGTGTAAGAATGTAACTTCTTCTCTGGGTCACTCCCTGACTGCTTAGAAGAAGTAAAAAAAAAAAAAAGTGGAAAGCACTTCCAGGAATAAAGGACCAGTAGTAAGTTTAATTAATTTGTTTTTTTCCAAAACTAGCTGACACTAATAAGAAAGGGGTTTTTTTTTTTTTTTTTTTCTTTTTAGTAAACTATCTTCCTTTCACTAATAAGCCCTCAAAAATGTTGAGAAATACTCAAGTACTCAGCTGCACATATATCCAGATATTGATTTAACTGATTTTCACAGATAAATTCTTCCTCCTGGAGACCTTAGCAAATGCCAGCTGAAGCTGACAGAAGGACCTCTGTTGACTTAGCAAATGTTAGATCTGACCCTGAAACCCGAAAAGTATTGAAGAAGCAAGATCATGCAACTAATGATGGGTTCTAGTTACAATTCACATTCAGGTGTAGCTCTGCCCAGCTCTCCTCACAGCCAGGCGCTGGGGTTGAACGGGAGACCTGGAGGAGTAATTTGCTGTGACTGTGTCAACAATCTGCTTCTCAGAACTTTGTCCTCCAGATCAAATTTTTTTAATATCTCACAGCTTTCTTACCACCTCGAGCTGCACACTGATTGTCAAAGCCACTAACCACTCAATGCTCCACCTCTCAGCAGCCTTCTCTCTGGTTTTCATTCTGTGGGTCAACTGGGCTACTGATGAGTTCAATAAATTCCCCTTGAAATCAGTGGCCAATACCCCCCCCCCTTCACTCTGAAGGCATGTTTGCCCTAATATGACACCGTCATTATAAATAAGACTGGGCAGCCCTTTAAAAAATGAGATATATTAAGAAATCTTGCCCATTGAAATGCAAGGCCCTGGAGGCTGGCTCCAGTTAGGTTTCATTCTTAACTGAAAGTGTTTGGTTCCTGGGGTCAAAGCCAAACCCTGCATGGGACACTGGGACTCCTGTGCTCAGGGTGAGACCAGGGTGTCTCAGTGAGGGGTTTGGACCGGCAGCCTTGGGGAACAGGGAGCTGCTGGCAGCCAGGATGCCTCGAGCTTGGGCTGGCCAGGAGCGAGGGGCAGGAACTGCTCTGCATCCTGCTGCAAACCCACAAGTGAGCTCGGGATCCTGAACTCTCACAGGCTATCAAAAAGCACCCCTTTTCTTTAGGTATAAAAGCCTTTCCCAGCTTTCTTCCCCAGTCCCTGCCCTCTCTGCTCCACAATTTGTAGCTAGAGTCACGGTGTTTATGGGACAGAGCATGAATATCAGGATAGTGTGAGGGGCATCATCTAGGAGTGGGAAGAGCTGGATCATAGTCCAGGCTCCCAGGTCCTTTTATTTTGAGTGAGACTCTAGAAATCGATGTGAACTGAACATGCTTGGAGTTCTCTGCAGCATGGAGTCACTTGCTGCTCTGGGCAGTGAGGTGTTCTTGTATCCTGGTGCTGACAGCAACCTGTCACACAGATTTCTGAGGCTAAAATGAAATAAAATCATCTTTAATTTTTTGGGACCAATCTGAGACAGTTTGGCTTTGATTTTTCAGAGATGTGACAAAGCTACTGCTCTTGCCAGCTTTTTACAGGGGAGTGCAGGAATTCTGCTTTGTGCAGCTTCCACCTCCTGCATTTTTGAAATCAGGCAAAATGAAAAATGGCCAAATGAAAAATGAGATGGCCAAGCCTGATGGCTGCTTTTCAAAAATTTTGGGGTGTTCCCATCTGTCATTCCCATCCTTATAAAACTGAGCATCCAGTTTCATTTGCTTTATGTCAGGTTAGGTACTCTACCTCAAAAAACATCTGGGTCATATCCATATCCCCCCACCCAAAGGTGACTTGGTGACTCTCTCTTGTCTTTGACAGGCTTTGAACTAGATTCTGTAAATGCTAAATCAGTGTCTTTTAGCATATGACAGAATCAGTCTCTGGAGCTGGAGAATCTTCACCCTTTAAAACATTCTAACACAGGCAAAACCCTATTCTGGACCTCCCACTGCTGTTAGTGAGGACAGTGTGAACAGGGTGACTGTCACAATGTGATGCAACAGTGCACTTGTCGGATTAACTCTGCATATATCACATATTTCCACACATAATAGACACCTGCTCCAAAATTGCCAGCTCTCACCTTCTTTGCTTTGTCACTTGTGAGAGAAGAACTCAGCAGCTGAAAATTAATTGCTGCACTTGCCCTGCCACCAGACAAGAGGGAAACCCCTCACTGAACGCATCCTTCCTAAGGATAATTTTTGTATGGAGTGGTTTCTACTGGGAAGGGTGGGAGAACACTTTACAAAATGGATCACAAATACAAATTTCTGTCTCTGAGGGGAGTCTGTTTCAATTAGTGCTGATGCCAGTCTACAGTAACTCCCCTAAAGTCTACAGATTTAATGCAGGCTAGCACCAGTTTGAATAAAGACACACCTGAAGCCAGTTTTCTTGAATTCCTGATTGGGCCCAGCTCATTCTCAGTTCTCAGTATTTCTAAAAGAAGTAATTTTTCCTTTGGAATCAGCAGCTAAAAGTTTTAGCAGAACCCACACATGCTGGGTGACAGATCAGAACAAGAGTAAAAGACATCTAACTTTGTAATGAATCTCCCTATATAAACTGCAATTTGGCCAGGAATTAGCAATCTGCCTTAGTAAAAAAAGGCCCAGTAGCTTTCATTTGCTTGCCCAGTCAGTAACCTTGAACTAAAAGCTGGAGTTACATGCCTGCTTGTAACAGTAGGGGCCAATTTTATTTGGGTAACTTCATTGATTTCAAGGGAATTGTTTCTGATTTGTACTAGAATAAGTGGGAGCAGATTTAGGCTCTTTAATGTTCTTCCAGTTTAGCTCTTGGAATAACTTATATTTCATTATTATGTGTTTATGTAATTAGTGCAATTATATCAAATTATATAATTGGTACAATTACTTGGACTCATGTAACCACTGCATATAGCATTCCATGCTGTAAAATCTTTTACTCTGGGAAAAAAAAAGAAAAAAAAGCAGTCAATATTACATGGGAATCTTAATTTGTTTTTAAATTCCAGTATCAAATTTAGGGCCTGACCACATGCAAGGAACTTCTGGTTCACATCAGTGGAATCTCTGAGCAGGCAGCTTGCAGCCTTCACCATAGATACTGCGTTTTTAATCTGTTTTGGCCAATTCTATTCAACAGAGGCCCTCCTGGATTGTGTGCAGCTCTAACCAGCATTCCCTGTACAAAGCAGAGACGTCAAGCTTTCACATACATACCATATGACCTGGGAGATCCTGAAGCCATCAGAGCCCTGAGATATGTGTACAGCTTTTTTATACTTGATCAGATTTACTGTCTTTATGAGTTGCTGTTGAGAATCTTAAACTAGTATTTTATTAAATTCATAGACTGCCACTTTTTGGTCATTGAAACTGTTTTGTTTCCCTCCCATTCTATAATTTGCTTTCAGGCTACATTGCTGTGAGGGCTTGGAAGTAGAGGGCTCTGCTGTATCTGTTGGGGGCAGAGGGAGGTTATTCTGCCCCTGTACTCCACTCTGGTGAGACCCTACCTGGAGTCTGCATCCAGCTCTGGGGCCCCCAGCATAAGAAGGATATGGACTTGTTGGAAGAGTCCTGAGAAGGGTCACAAAAATGATCAGAGGGCTGGAGCACATCTCCTGTGAAGAGAGACTGAGAGCACTGGGGCTGTCCAGGCTGCAGAAGAGAAGGTTTACAGTGCCTAAAAGGGCCTACAAGAGAGCTGGAGTGTGGAACTTTTTAGAAGGGCATGTAGTGATAGCTAAGGAGTGATGGCTGTAAACTGAATGAGGATAGGCTTAGATTAGCTGTAAGGCACAAATTCTTTACTGTGAGGGTGGTGAGGCACTGGAACGGGTTGCCCAGTGATGTTGTGGGTGCCTCATCCCTGGAAGTGTTCAAGGCCAGGTTGATGGGACTTTGAACAACCTGGTTTAGGGGAAGATGTCCCTACCCATATCAGGGGGGTGGAACTAAATGATCTTTAAGGTCCCTTCCAAACCAAACCATTCTATGAGTCTATGAAAGTCAAAGTAAGCACATCCAGCAAAACAGGAAAAACAGGTAAGAAGGAAACTGATTTGATTTCCCTAGGTCAGACCAAGGAAGACCCGGGGTGGGAGCTATGATTGATAGCCACTTGATGGACCTCTTCTCAGAAAAAATCAGCCCTCCCAGGTGCTGTGCATTTGGAGTTCTGGCCCAAATTCAATTATTGAACCCAGCTGCCAGTGCACAGACCCCAGGAGAAGCACTGCGCTGCCTAAGGACATCCCCACAGAGTTTGCTGCTCTTTCTCATTTTGAACCTGCTTTTGGAGAGGCTTCACCTCTCTGTGTGCTTTCCTGCAGTCTGGCCTTTGAAATCAGGCTACAGCACAGCCATTTTAGGGCTGCAGCTCGTGCTGCCTCACTGCCTTCCTCCAGCTGGTAAGTTTGCTCAGTGCCTGTTATTTTTATCTTGAGCTTTTGCTTTGTTTTTGAGGATAATTACACATTATTGCTGCAATATGTTATAATAAGTGCTATGAAGATGACTATTGTATCCAAGGGGAAAGAAGATGTGGCTGGGGAGCAAACTTAAACCTATGTGTCAGCAAAACAAACACGCTGTGTTTGGGCTGTGTCAGTCAAGTGGTACCAAAGTGGTGTTTAGGTTTTACCCGAGTGGAGGCTGCTGGACTGATCTTGCCCTTCTTCACTTTGTTGGCTGGAGTGGCTCGTGCCCATTTCCACAGAGGAGTTTGTGAGGAGCTGGGGCTGTCCTGCAGCGGCCGGGGCTGTCCTGCGGCCACAGCTGAGCTCCTCACTCACTGATGGGGGAGCCGGTCCTGGGCAGTGCAGCAACAGCCAGGTAGGAGAGTTGGATGCTGAAGGCAGTATCCATTTGAGGATTAAGAGTTATAAATGATACTGCATCTAGCTCCTGTGAGCTGAAGCAGACTGGGCTCTTGGACTTTTGGACCCCCATGTGCCATATCCTCTTCCCTATACACTCTGTAATCTCATTTGGTCCTGTATGGCCTGGTTTTGGGTCAGGTTTTGGAACAGATCCTCAGCTGTTAGGACTCCAAAGTTATCAAATATACTTCAGGACCTTATAAATTAAGGCTTTGGGCTCTTGTGAAAGGAAACAAACAATGTTATCTGTGTTAATGAGAGTTGTGTATGTGTATTTTGTATCCAATTGTATGCATTATCTTTAGCACTGATACTTCATAAGACCATGTAATTTATGAGGTGGTTATCAGTGACTCATAAGTATTTATTTATGTCTTATATGCATTGTGTATGTTTGGCTTGATCAGGGTGGCATGTTTGCTTGGGTGAGGACCATTTCACCTCTAAACACACAGACAAGAAACAAAAAGCTTTATCTAAGCAAATTGTCTTCTGCCATGCTAATGCCCCTGTAATAAAATTTATTTTGGGGGATCCTGATGAGAGATTGGAATAGTGCAGTGTAGCTGCTGACTATTTTGAGTAGATTTCTTGCCTATTGTGTGTCCCATCCTTGGTTTGCATTCAGTGTGTGGTATGTAGGTGCCCTTGTGCTGGCTGAAGAGAGGCAGTCTGTTCTCAGATGTGGCTCTGCTCCAGCCTGCTCCACATCCAAGAGAGTGCAGCAAACCACTTTTGCTCAACTCATGTTTTGAAATTGTTCAGAAACTGGTTTGGTCTTTAGCACAGTTTGGAGCAACCTTGAGGCTGCCTTTAGGACAGCTGCCAGGGGTCCCCAGTGAAAAGGTTAGAAGGGGCTGGAATACCATAATGCCCTGACCACAAGCCTTGTATTTGGCCATGCTTCCTATACTGGGACCTTTTGGGTGGCACTTGGATGGAGTGGAACCCATCTAAGTCTCTATGCTGGGTGTTTCTTATTAAGTATGTGATAGGCACAGAGGTGCAGGATTTAAAGCAGCTCTGTTTCTCTTAGCTGTACACCACAGTGGTTGAATCACTATGTTAACAGTGCGTGACAATGAATCAAGCCCTATATTTCATTTTATGGGTGGGTTCCACTTTGTTCTCATTTTCTCCTTCCCTCCTTTTGACAATTTAGACATGTGCATTTTGGAGAACATTGCTTTCAGACTGTATCCCCTTGAATGGGGTTTATTGCATCAAGCAGGGAAAGTAATGCTGTGTTTAAGTTCTACCCTAAATGAAAGCTTTTTCTACTTTGCATGCCACAAATAGACTTTTAATTATGGGGAGCACATGCTGTAAGTGCACTCCAGGATTTGATTCCATCCTTTGTCTGTTAAGCTTGTGGATGTGCCAGCTCTTAGAGTAATCTTTTTTTTTCAGCATCACCAGTTGCAATCCATAGTTAGCAGATAAAGCAACAAAAGGAATGGCAAATTAGTCGTTGTGCTGATGGTCACCAGTTTGCTTCCTCTGGTAGACCTTCTTGAGATGATCTTGAATGTTAAAAAAACATTCAGGTGTGCTCTGTGATTTGCTGGGTCTTAAATGGTTGATGTTAATGTAGGGCTAGATTCAGTTATTCACACCTGTGGAAAGCAGGTTCAAAATCCTACCAAGCTGGAATTCCCCAGTCAATTACAGTCAAAAGCAGACTGCAAGACTGTACAGAGCAAAGCCTGTAGTACTTTTGGTGCAATATCAGAGCCTCAGCTGAAGGTGCTATTACTCCATGAGCTTCTGTTCAGTTGCACCCATTTGCACCAGGTGTGAGTTTATCCTGTTGGCTTGAGGACAAACCCCTTGTTTTAGATCAGTCAGCAGTCAGGCTCCTGGTGCTCTGTGCACTTCTGTAGCTGGTGATAGCTATTGTTCTTTTCTGCAGTATGTTCATAGCATCAGGCATTATGACTCATGTCATAACACCATTGTGAGCCATTTGTTTAATAATACAGCATCCGCGTTGTGTCACTCCAGCAATGTTCTTAATTCTTTCTATTATTAACATCTGTTTTGAAGTGTTTATACTTGTAATTTAGCTTTTCAAATTCTCACTGGATATAAGCTGGTGCAAGAGGAAAATTTTTGTAAACACATCTAAAAGAATCTGACACTTTATTGGCCATACCTGATCAGAAAACCAAGAAGCATATTTGTTTAGGCCTCTTTTGGTTTGCAATAAATGCTAATGCAGGTTTCTTCAGCACCTAGAAAGGAAAATGCAGGTGCTGCTTTTTTTTGCTGTTTTTGTTTTTTACTCCCATGGGACTAGTTGGATTTTAATTGTTAATAGTATCTTTTAATTTGACAAAGCAGATGCTGTAAAAAAGGCAGCTTACCTTTTTCCAGTTGGGCAAGTTACTAATTTGTTAGGGTGGTGACTTTTTTAGACAGGGCTGTATCCACATCCTATCTATAGATCTTTGAAGCTGTTTGTGCATCCCTGGCACTGTGCAGAATGTGAAGAACCTCCTTGAGTCCTTCCTTTCTGTCTACTGGCAAAAGAGTGGAGTGAGATCCAGCAAATATTTGGGCAGCAGCAGATCTTCTGTTGAAGCTGTTGGAGTAGAAATGCTTAGCCTATAAACAGTTTGGGGTCAGGGAACTTCTGAAAAGTTCTTTGTTGCTGTTGTTCTGTTGTTGTTTTGGTTGGTTTATTCTTCTGATTGGCTTAGCTTCTGGTGATGTTGTCATACAATGACAAGCCAGAGGTGTCTTTCTGGAGCATAAATGTAGTTCTGTTTGGCTGGGATGTTTGCAGTGACCCTTTATTGGGGCTCTGAGTAAATCTTGCCATAATTGATAGAAACAGCTTTAAAAGAAAAGCAAAACAGATCATGAAGAAAAGAAAGAGCTGATAAAGCTTCTAGCATCAAGAGTGTGCATGTTGAAACACTCTCTAATTATATATTTATCCAATCCAGTTAATACTACAGAGCTTGCAAAAAAAGCCCCATAATTAGGGGTTATGAAAATGTCTACATAGCAATAATATGGCACCTAAATATAGCATCTTTCCTCCTGAAGCACTTTACATCATTTGAGAACCATGGACTCAATTCACAGCTGGCATTCACAGGTGCAACCTTATTGATTTCAATGGAATAGTGCCATTTTTACCAGGGATGAATTTTGTTATAAATGGGAATTTTATCTCAGGGGCTTCTAGGGCTGCCCATCACAATAGTATCTGTATATCTTTTACATCAAATTGGCTGGCAGTATCAAAACCTTTAGCAAACTTCACAAAGTCTCTGCCACATCTGCCTTCTCATCCTGCAGAAATCTTTTCTTGGGCTAAACTCTCTCATATTTTGTGTCTTCTGGAGACTGGGAGAGAAGAACAGCTGATGGTAGTGAAGATGTCCAATGCTCTTTTGGTGGCTAATGTGACAGTGGGTTTCATTCAATGTTTCTGCTGGAAGCTGAATTCACAGTTGTAGTTTCTGGATTGAGGCTATCAGGACTTTGGGACTTGTGTTGCTCAGAGCACTCCTAGAGCTCAAACACATGGTGACTGTAGCAGGACCTGAATTATGTATTGGTCATGGTACCCATCACTAACAAAGTGACTGCTACATACACTTTAAAAAAAAATCCTAAGTGAACTTTGTCCAATACCTGGTGAAGTTACTGGGAATAAGGCTCAATGTTTATGTAAGGCTCAATGCTCTGCATTCTCCAGTGTTGGGCCCTGGAGATTTTGGTCTACTTCTCTGCCATTTTGCAGATTACCTATAAAAGTAATGACAAACCTGCCACCTACTTCCTTCTAACATGGGAAAGACAGTGTTTCCCGAGTATGAAGTCAAAAGGGTGCATTGGGAGCTCAGAAGCACAGAAAAATAGTTGGCTTATACTTCAGTTGTATTTGCCACAATCTTCCATGTGAGGAAAATTTGATTAGGCTGAAACTCCTCAGCTTGAAGATGAGATGTTGGTGGGGTAGGAGTGAATCCTTCAAGTCAGAAGGTGGGCAGGGATTGTTTGTTCTGTGGCAGTGTATCAATTAAAGTCATTAAATGAAACTAGAAGCAGCCAGGCTCAAAGCAAACAAAAAGAGATGTTCTCTATGCAACTGGTAGTGGACACAAGGAATTCACTGCCAAAGGTGGTTGTGGAGGCAAAAAGCTTATTAGAGTTCAAAGGATGACTGGACAAGTTTGTGTAAAGAAATGCATGGAGGATTACTAAGTAGCTAGAAACCACATCTGGCTTAGGAAATACCTTGATCTGAAAATAGCTGGAGGCTAGCAGAAATGTGAGGGAAATAGCATAAGTGGTTCCCTGGCTTCTGCTGCTTTCTGGCTTGTTCCAGGAGCCAGCTATAGGAGACTTGATGCTGGGCTAGATGGACTGGTATGGCCATTCTTCTGTTTGTACTTGATGTGACAGCTCTGCCCTGCAGGTTGTTGCAGCAGGTACATGTGGGTCAGGGCTCTTAGAGGTGTTGTGTGCTCCAGTTCTCCTCCATTCGTCACTGGTAAACTTGGTCCCATGTTGTCTGTGAAGGTCTGGATTCAGAACCTCTGTGAAATGCATCTGGATGATGTTTTATGTTGGAATACCTGCTTAGTGTGACTGGAAAGGCAAGATTGTGGAGTACTGAAAATCAGTCCTGTTTCCTGTAATAACTGATTTTCCTTTGAGGCTTCTTCTCCAAAACTTCACAAGACAGACCCTGTGTAGTTCTGAAAGGATCGAGGAGCTATATAGTTTTATTGTGAAAGAGAATAAATTATATTGAGCAACTCCTACACACACATACGGAAGAAAAAATTTCACCTCCTCCCATAATATCAGATTGTTGATATTCCCTGCATAGAACTGTAGGGAATAAACAAATGCATTCATTAACATTTACCCAGTAAGGTGAACTGAGGACAGAATATCAGTCCAGATATCCAGGCTTATCTCTGAATTTCCTGGATTTTATGGGTTTAAGTCTGACTCTGAACAGGTCTTAAGGGCATTTTCTTGGTGGATTAGAAGGATCTGTGTTTGGACGGTCCCATCTATAGTACCTATGGGATTGTACAAAGCCCTAGTTTTACTATTTGTATCTGTTTTAAAATCCTGCTATTCATTTGCCTGAGTCAAACAGCTTTCCAACTAGAATTAGAGTTGGGTACATAGCACGAGGAGAGTACACATCTGGAAAGAGCTCGAAAGACTCAACCAATGTTTCACAGACAATGTTGGAAAACAAACAAAAACCTCTCTGAAAATGTGGTCTGCAGATGGGTCTTTTATATTCTCTTCCCCATTATTTTAACAGGGAAAATTCATCTTTAACAGAAAGGCATTCAGCACAAAAACAGCAGGAAAAGGGCTCAATGGGAGTCATTTTCCAGGATATCTTTCAGTCTGGGTCAGAGAACAAATTCTTCTGTGCCAAGAACCTCCACTCCTCATGGGGTAGCTGCAGTGTCGAAAATGTCATCATCGGTGCTTTCTGCTGGAAGAGTGCTGGGTGCAGCTGTAAATTTGCTCGGGATATTTCTCCAGTAGCTGGTATGGGGCTCTGCTGTGGGCTCGCCCAGTTTGCCACAGAAAGCGTCGCGTGGCTCGGGCGGCCAATCCCAGCTCCAAAGATGGTGTGCTTGTTGCGAGCTCGTGCCAAGCCATCTGTAAGATTTGTCAGATAAATGTGACTAGCGAAGTGGCACTCGTGAGCAGATGAAGGGAAATTCCCTAGGGGATTCTTTATTCGCTCATCATTAGCAGGAGAGGCACTGGGAAAATTCATTGTTTAGCTGTTCAAAACAGTGGTGAACATTTGATACTGAATAATCTTTAAATCTTTGTCGGGGGATGTCAAACGTGTCCTGAGCAGCCCAGACTGCGCTGGAGGCGGAGTATCATGTTCTGCATGTTGCGCTTACCTTCATGAAGAAGGATAAAGATATCCCAATTCCTCAATTTTGTATTTCACCTCAAAACCACCTCCCCTTCCTGGGGTAGCTTTATTTAAAGTGAGCTGAGGCATGGAGCAGCCTGGAGGTGCATTACTGCTGTTTACCTGTGCGTGTCCCTGATCCTAACTAGAAAATAAAACGTGTCCCTGCTGGGAGAAGGTATTGCCCATTCACTAAATGAAACTGGCTTGCAGGCTTTTTGGTGGCAGCTTTGCAGTGAGGACTAAATCTCATTTGCTCTAGTCACGAGGCTGACTTAGTTGTGATGTCTTGTGGTGTAAACTTACTGGGCTCTGCTGCTGGTATTTTGTGGGCTAAAGTGGGCCCACTCTCCATGCTGATGAGAAACAGGTCATCAGTCTCACATGTTCTCTGTAGAACTCTGTTTGTTCAACTCACTTTGCTGCACCAAAGGGATTTTTTTTAAGTCTTAGAAGTGATTAAGCTCCTATAACTGCCTTCCCTAGAAAAGATTTTAGGCAAAGCCCTTGATTCTTTTACATTTTTATGGTAGGACCACGATGCTTTATGACATCTGTGTGCTGACAAGGGCACAATTAGCACAAAGTATTCTGCTTGCATTGTTTGCAGCCCTATTATTCATTCAAATTCTATTTAGACTTATATTTAAACAGGAGCTTTGAAATTAATGGAGATATCATCCACTTGAAAGATACAATTTTGTAGTTGTACTCATTGGGGTCTTTTCCTCCCAAGGAGGATTGGGAGAGGGTACCAAGCTGGTGCTTGGGGAGAAGGAGAGAGGGGGCTGCAGAATCCAAGTCAGAACATTCTGTGATTCTGTGAGATTCCCAGTTCCACAAACTCTACCATGGCTGGAAACCAGCACAGCTTTCATCTTCAGGGAGGTTGACTTAGTGGAGAGCTAGTGAAGAGGACGTAGGGAGAAAGATGGTCTTTTACTCAATCCCATAAAACCATTCTCTGAAAGGCTTGCTGGTGTAAGGTACTGTAAAAGATTAAGGTTCTGTCTTCCACCACTTCTTCCCCCAAGTCAAGATGAAAATCAAACCTAACAATCCATAACACCACTGTACCACAGCAAAGGTCCTATATCCATATTCAGCATCTTCACTGTGTTAGCAGATTTGAAAAAGCTGAACCCCTTTGCAGCTCCATTTGGCTTGAGGGAAACACGAAGCAGTGTCTGACTTTAAATGGTAGTATGTGAAATGAAAAGGCTATCAGTGAACCTTGAGGAGGGAATAGGTAGTTTTTCAGATGCAGCAGGTTTCATCAGTTAAAAGGTATGTGTGAATTTGAGTTGAATGCAGTGGATAGCTAGAAAAATGAGAATATTCCAACAACAGCTCCATACCTTGCTTCAGTTTTTCTGTAAATAGATGAACTTCTGTTGACTCCAATACAATGTTGCTTGCTTGCATGACATCGGTCTTTTTTATTACAAAGGAAAAAGTCACCTCACAAGAGACCTTTGATGTTTTAATGTGTCCTGGCATATCGATGGATACATCCAGTGGAGAAGAACAATCTGGGACACTTGGTCTGCATTTGTGCTTTGCTGGAGATTTGCTATGTAACCTCGAGCAAATCTATTAATCTCCCAGTACCTCAATTCCCCAAATGCAAAATGGAGATAATAAAACATAACTCCCTTAGCAGGGTAAACACATTAAAAAATGCACTTAAAAGCAGTTGGGTACTAGGTTAATGGAGACCTATATCTTGTGGGGAAGATTTGTTGTATTATAAATAATACATCTTCACAATTATTCCACTTAGTCTGCCTTGAAGCCTTCAAAGACATACCACGCAAATGTTTACTGGCAGCATGTTTCCCCCCTTTTATTGGCCAACAACATGTTTAGACCAGACTTTGCTGTGGCAAAGTATTTCAGCACATTGCACATGGCAAATGGCTCTTTTACTGTAAAAGTAGATTTTAATTTTTTTTAGAGAATACCCCAAATAATGCTGTACTCAGCAAAGGTCTGTGCACCTGGAATAGCTGTCTCTGAGCAGATTTTCCTTGCAAAATGTTCAGCCTGCTTCTGCCTAGAGCTTTCAACAGAAATGGAGAATGAAGGAGGTGTGGTGGGTACCAAGGACAAACTTTTTAAGGGTGAGTTAACTTTGCAGACCACCTGAAAGAACTTGGGTATGTCTCAAGTCAGCTAAGCAATGCTGGTGCCAGAATGTCCTAGACAAAAAGGCCAGTGTTGCAGAGCATGGTTGAATTGCTTAGGGTACAAAGTGGGGGTCTGGGGGACTCCACTGCAGTGTTAGTGCACAGGAGCTATTCAAGCCTTTAGACCACCCACTGTTTTAGCAGTGTTACTTAGCTTCCCTGGACTCTGTAATTGCTCTTGTCACATTACTGAGGATAATGTAGAAATACTGCAAGCATTTGCCTTGAACTTGGAGTGTTGAAGCTTATGTAAGGGGGAAAAAAGCTACACAGAATAAAATGAAGGGTGTGATTCTTATTCCACTTCTGCTTGTTTTATACTGGTTTTCCCTCTGCTGGAGTAATTCCTCTTTAATGATGTAATATGTTTAGAAGAAGACCTCTGTATGTTTGTGAAACATCTTTGCCTGCCTAAAAGAGGTGTGTTATGAGGGTATTTTGAGGAAAGCAGCATTCTAGAATTGGCACTTGCTTCAGTTCAGATAAGTTTTTTTTTTTTTTTCCCTGATACAGTGAAAGGCCAGTGTGGTGTGAAGAAGAAGGAAAGCTTTCTTTCTGTGATCAGGACATCAAATAGAGAATTGCATTTTCTCAGGTGTCTCTCTCATGGGGATGCTCCCTAAGAGCTGACGATGGCAGAGGTGTGCTGTCACACCCTCTACCTCAGGCTGCTGGAGATGGGCAGCTGGCTTTGCTGTTTGAGACCTGTCATGTACCCGCTTCCCAGATGGGGGGGGGGGGGGGGGGCTGGTGTAATAAACCTGTGGTAGCTCTGGTGGCACAGTTAATCCCACGTCTGTGTCTGCTGCACAGCTTGGGAGGTGTCATGCAGTCAACTAGGAAAGGCTGGGTATCAGGAGAGTTTGCTTTTAACCTCTGCCCCGAAATACAGAGCTATGGAATTGAGGGTTTTTCTGGTATCTGCGATGTAATGCTTTTGGGTGAGAGGCACCATGGAAGAATAGCAGCAGTGCAAAATATGAAGGGCCCTATGAAGAATACCCTGAAATGAGGATTCGATGGGAATAAAGGTATCCCTGCAGAGGGGCTTCCACACTTGCCAGTAGCCCCTGACAATTCTCCTGATCTGATGCTAACAGAAACCCCAGCAAATGTTTATTTTAACCTCTGCCAAACATCTATTCATGATCTCATGCTTAGGAGGAGCTTGGGAACAGCTAGTACATGCCACTTGGCTGTGCTTCAGGCACGGCTGGCCAGTCCCTCCAGCAGGTGATGCTGGGCACACTGGGAGTGCTCCTGGTCTCTCTCAGGCTGTGTATGCAGCAGTGAGCACAGCTCTGAGCCTCTCTGCAGCCTGGTCTGCATGGGCTGTGCTAGAGGAACCTGTAAGAGGGCTGAGGTTTGATTGTGTTTGACCCTTAAACAGTATGCCATTGCTAAGAAGGCAATATTAATTTGTGGGTACCCCTGTGTGCTGCTCGGATGGCACTTCTGGTTGCTCATTTCATTAATGTTTATTCCACAGCAAAACCCAAAGCAGCTGAACCATTGTCCTGTAATAAGACAAAGAGATGTATCTGCATTATTTTCTTAGTCCATTGTGGAGAGGCCCAAGAAGAGAAACTAGGTAGGAGTAGATACTCCAGCCCTGATGACTGATTTCCCAGCGATGCTAAACTGAATGTCATTTTTTTTCATATTGCATAACAGCTACTGTTACTCCTATATGCCCTAATCAAAAGCATTTATTTTGACCCTGTACCTTGGATGTCGTACCATATCTTGATGCCTAGAGTCTATAGGTTAACTAGTTCTTTGTTTTTTTGGGAAATATTTAAAATCACTGTAGATATTAATTTGCTGATATCATGACTGTACTTTCTATTGTGATTCAGATTACCTCCTTTAGTAGTGCCTTGTCCTTTCTCCTTGATTTTGACTGTATTTGGGACATGAAACTATGTAATGCAGGGTCACTTATTTTTCTGTCTTGTGATCATCTGCTACCTAGACTAGCAGACAACAAAGAAAAAAATGGTAGTGCCAATCTATGAGGTGTCACTATTTATGTATAGCACCTAGCACAGTTGGGAGTATATATTATCGACATTGCTGTGGTGTGAAGGGACCTTAATGCTCCAGGCATTACACAGACAGACAACAAAATATGGTGCCTCCCCAAAGAGCTTATGAACAAAATGTGGTTAATGATCAATTGATCTTTGCAGCAGAACCCTGTAGAACCCCAGTGGATGAAAGCTGCATAAAGCAGTGACACACACACAATGGCATGTTTGTCTGACTGACATGCTACGCTTGTGCAGAGGCTCAGGGCAGGCTGTATGCCAGATTCCTTGGGAAGAACCTGCAAGCACTACTTTGTGTGAATAGGAGGACTTAGAATGATGAAGTTAAGACCTAGCTAAAAGCCAATGGATCAGACAAAAGGGATGGCTGAAAATGTGAGTTTGCAAGAATGCCTTCAGAGAAGGCTAAATGGGTATTTCTACCCATGCTAAGGTTCTTTACACACAAAGACAAGCCAGCCAGCTGATGCTTCTCTGCTGAACCAGGCAGAGGCTGCTGGAGAAGCTGCCTTGGTAGGCCTGGGTGTACCTGTTGTGCCAACACCCTGTGCCACATGAGGAGAGACACTGAAGCCCAGGCAAAGCTGCTTAGAAACTGGTACTATGGAGACAGGGTGGAAAGAAGGGGATAATGAATTTGAAGTTGTTAAAGAGGTCTAGTGTTGTGGGGACTGTGAGAGGACAAGGCTTTTAGAAGAAAACACAGATCTGCTGTTGTGCAGGTGTTGATGACTGTTTAAGGCTGAGGATGGGAAGATTTATATTCATGTTTCCCTAGGTAAGGTGCTCCAAGCCTCAAACTTCTACCTTTTAGACCAGCAGAGTGTAGGAGAGTGTTGCAAGATGATGAAACCATACTGCACCTTTGCTTGCTTTTTCTGAGGGGAAAAAATGCAATGGCATGGAAAGAAATTCATGGAGGCAAGGTTGAAGAAGTATCAAAAACTAATGGAAAAGCAATGAAAGTGCAGAAAATAAGGTTCACTTGCCTTGGAGGAGCAAAGCTGGCCTGAGAAAAAATGGCAAAGCATGGGAGCAAGTACAGGGACAAAAATGAAAATCCAAGTCATGATAAAGTGAATGGGAGGCCTTTGGAGAACATGTGGTGCAGGTGGCCAGCACCTAAGGAAAGGAATGCAATGGAGGTATAACCCGACAAAAGAAATTGAGTTAAAGTAGAAAGCACAGCTTGTGACTAAATTAAAAGAAATATTTTATATCGTGCTTTTTTTTTTCTCTCCCAGATTTTACACACAGCTTTTGTAAGGACTGTAAAGTATTTCGAAATATGTTGTTGGAAAAACTAGTAATTTCAATATCAATATATTTGGTGATGATTTTACCTATTTGTTTTATGGTAGAATTTGGGAAAGAGTTGTAAATCCTCAACCTGCATTTCTTGTTTTAGCATGAATATGTGAAATTCTTTGTATGAATAGGACAAAGCTTAACACTTAGAGGCACAGAAAGAAGGCATAAAAATGCAGATTAAATAGATTCAATATGAATCAAATGGATTCAGATGTGAAATCTGCAAATGCAATCTACTGTAGTGTAAATAGGGTTAATATCAAGTTTTTATCCCAATCTTGATCTGCACCTGAAAAAGCTTAGCCTAAATAGAAATGCGAATCTGTACAAACCCTCTTGCCAGAGTTTAAAAAAATAATTTCAACTTAAATTAGTGCAGCTTTTAGTTATAAACAAAATATGTATGTTAGAGTGGAAACTGAACTCTGATTTCTGCTCGTCTAATTCAGCACATACACCACAAGCCCACTGCTTATGGTATGAAAATCAGAGCAAGAGGGGCAGATGCAGAGCACAGCCGCACAGGATGGTAATGTTTTGGTCTTTGTCATGCAATATCCTTCTGTAAGAACTGCAGATGAGAGGAGCCAAGAGAGGGCTCTCTCTAGCCCTTTGAGAGCAGAAGGTCAGAGTGAAATATTTATATTGTACTGTTGGGGAACTGAGGTTTCTCAGAATGGGAGAGGTTGGAAGGGAGCTCAGTGGGTCACCTGGACCATCCCAGAACACATGGCACAGGACCGGGTCCAGACAGTTCTGGAATATCTCCAGTGAAGGGAATGCCAAAGCGTCTCTGGGCAACCTGTTCCAGTGCTCAGTCACTGTGCAGTAAAGAAGTTCTTCCTTTTATTCAGGTGGAACTTCCTGTGCATCAGTTTCTACCCATTGCTCCTTGTCCTATTGCTTGGCACCAAGAATAGTTTGGATCATCCTCTGTCACCTCCCCTCATAGACTGTTCGTCCACAAATTGATAAATTTCCCTGTCATTCTTTTCCTTCCTCTCCCCACAGTGTGGAAAACCATGGCTACAAACATCACCTGGATGTGTGAAATGCTTTCCCCCCCTTCCTTGCAGGCTGTGGAGGCTCAGATCTTTGCACTGCAAAGGGAAGAACTGATAATCCTCTGCAGGGTCATCAGAGCTGCTGAGTTGTCAGACTTTGGCTGCTCCCTGTGTTCCCATGAGCACAGGTGCTCATTCTTCTTGCTTTAGGGGATGCTGTATTTGTACAGCCTTAATCAGCAGAATATTATGGTTTTGGCCAATGCAGTTTATGATGGTGACAAAGTATATATATTTATTTTTTTTAATGCAGAATCGGCCCGTGCCTCATTGAACAATGCACAAATAAAAGATACGGAAATCAAAACTGGTTTGGCTTGCTGGCCAACATAGACAAGAATAAAAAAAAAAAGGGTGAACAATTCTAGCAGGTAATTCCCAGTCTTTAGTGGGTGCCTAAACTTCCACATGTCAGAAGGAGAGAGAGCAAGACTTTTCCTAGCAGCATTACATGTGTTTGGAGAATGACGATTATGACTTGGAAACATTAATTCTCATACAAGATGTTCTTCTTTGACATTCTAGTTTTATGAATATTAAAATCTTTATCATCTGGTCAACAACTCCTGCTACTCATTTTGAAAAAAGCTGATATTTTCATGTTGTTCTCTAGGTGGGGATTACAGAAACACTGTTCTGTGATCCTGCACAGGCAAGAGCACAAACAAAATAGGAAGCTGGACAGAGTCCTCTGCTATAATCAATCTTGCTCAAAACTTTAGATGAAAAAAAAGGAATGTGATTAACCATTTTCAGGTCTGACCCTGCTTAAAGCCTCTGAGAAAAAATAAATATCTTGCTATGTGGGCAGGCTGCTTTCAGTATCTATCTCAGGGAAAGATTTCACTTGATGACAGAATTATTATTAAATCATGTATTTGGTTGCTGGGAGTTACCTCAGACTTGAAATCCAATAGATAATAGGCTTTATGTTGCTGATGAAATAACCAAATCTGCATATATTATATCTGAAGTAAATGAAACAAGCAAAGGGATTCTAGCTTAAAGACCTTTTCTATTTCACTTTTGGAAACAAGTGAAAAATGAAACATTTCCCAGTGCTTGGCTGAGTGCAGCGACACCATGCTTGTTAAAGGGTTTAGCTGTAGTAAAACAAATCAACTTCTCTGTCTCTGCTGGGGTAGAGAAGAACATCTTGGGTCCTAAATGTGCTTATGGACAGTACCCACTGGATACTTTGAGAATCCTGAACTGAATTTGAGGAACATATCTGTAATAAATAATAAAATCTAACTTTTTTTTTAATACCTGCTTTTCTGTTTCCAAGGTACATAATAGTGCAATGTGATTGGAGTAGTGACATCTCTCTCTCTTCTCCTTAGGAAAAAAGATTATGTAAGAATATTAATCATATTAGTTGTTACAGAGGGCAGCTATCTTTTCCAATACTTGTTCCACAGCATAAATAATTTTTCTGGATATGTTCAAGAAGGATTAAAAAGTCTGCTGTTAAAGAGCAAAAAAGATATGGACATTTTGTCTTTACCTTTGTTACTCCCACCCAAGATAAAATGTCAGCAGCAAATTTATCTCTGTTGTGTCTTCTGTCCAAGTCAGCTTGGGTCTCTGCTTCAGACTGTTGAGTGTTTGATAATTTGCATTTAAGTCAAAGCTCCTGTCACCTTCTGCCTGTAATAGCTGTCAAGGTGTAAAATACACAGCCTCCATGCAAGCACTGCTTAATTGGCAAATAATTCATGGCATAGGCCTTCAGCTGTGATTGCAAATCAAACTGGTAACAGGAAAAATCCTGCAGTGAGCAAAGCCATCATTATCTTTTAAAAATTGAAGATCACACAAGCAGTTTCTCTTGCTGGGGGGTGGAAAAGCACTGGCCAAGCAAAACCCATCTCAAAATCCTGAGGAATTTGCAGGGAAAATGATTAGATGTGTAGCTTTTCCAGACATTGCTATAATGGATTTTGTCTCAGAATAGAAAATGGAGGTCATACTGAGAAAAGGAAAATGTTTCTTTTATGTGGTCAAAAGTGGAAGCCTTCCAAATTTGGGAAAATACTGTAATAAATCTGCAGCCACCTAGAATTATGTGGTGTTACAAGTAAAGACAGCTCCAAATTTCATTCCTGCAGCAGGAGCAAAGCTCCATTCCTCCACCTTAAATCTACCACTGCCTGAGCTCATCTTCATTGGCCCAACATGCTCTCCAACATGGAGCCAGATTGCCTGAGCCCCTGCCTTCCAGGGCACTGCTGCCCAGCACAGATGCTTTTGGTACAATCACACCACAATCTTCACAAATAAGTATTGCTTGTACTCTAATGTATGGGACAGTGAAATTCAGAGGTCCTGTGGGGCTGGTTGATATCTCGGGTTTTCCTGGATCCCTAGCTATGGCAGGCTACCACATCAGTTGATTTCAAAAGGGGAACTGACACTCGGATGGGTTTGGTTTCTCACCTCTGTTGCTCTCCAGGAAGTATTCAGGTGCTTCATCTCTCTGATGGTTAGGCAGTGGCTGCTTCCCCTGCTGAAGTTCTGCACTTGGTGCTGCGCACAAGCCTGGGAGGACACCTTTGCTCCCTGGCAGCCTCTCCTTTACAGTTCTCTCTTGCATGTTTAATGCTGTCAATTAATTTCATTTTTTTTCCCCCCTTCCCTCTTGCTTGGGGATTTTCTGCCCATTTTCTCTGTGTTGCCAAGTGGTTCTGTGTTGTAGCTTGTTAACTGCCAGTGTGTTGGTGTTGCATATGGTAAAAAAGCGTAGCTGGCAATGTAGTATCACCTCCGCAAAAGAAAAAGATGTGAAACCCTACTGAATTCAGCCCTGAAGCTGCTTTTGCTGGGACCGTCTGGGGCAGAGACCCTCATGGGTACAACGAGTCAGGGATGCTGGGCAGCCTGCTGCACACCGCTGAGGTCGGGCAAACGTCTGTGCACTGAATGTCAGGCTCTGGCACCGGGGATTTTAAAGGTTGAGCTTAAACACTGTTGCTGGAAATTCCCTGGGAAATTGGGAGGGGGGGGACGACGGGGACTCCAGCGGGAGCAGAACGGGTAACGAGGGCGGAAAGCGAGCTTTGCCCCCGAGCTGCTGTGAGAGAGGAAGGGGGCACAGTCGCCCACCACTGAGGAGGAAACAAGCCCCCTGCAAGGGAGGCCGTGTTCCTGCGCGGGGACGGGCGGGAGAGGAGCAGAAGCCTGCGGAGGAGAGGGGCCGGGGGCGGCGGGGCGAGGGGCCCAGCGTGGCGGGCGGGGGCTGTGGCAGCGCCCGGGCTGTCGTTGGCACCTCGGTCACGTGCGTGGCGAGCACCGCCGGAGCACCGGGCCCGCGCGGCGCGTGGGTGCCCGTGGCGAGGCGAGGTGTGGGCCGGAGCCGAGCGGGGCCCAGCTGCTTCTGTTTATGCTCCGCGGCACGGAGGCACACACAGCTCGGCTGCGGCTCGGCGCGAGGTATCCGTGGACTGCTGGCCGTGGGGAGGCCGGCGGGGACCGGCAGCGCTCCGCAGCCCTCGGGCCGGGCCCGCTCGCCCTCCCCGGGCCGTGGTAAGGCCGTGGTGCTGGGCCAGGGGGATCGTGTCACTTGGGACTCGCTGCTCCTCCGAAGCGGTGCTGCCCTCATCCCTCCTTGCTCTGCTCGGGAGGCCCTGGCAGAGTTCAGGATCGCTTTTTTCTCTTTTCCATCTTGAAAACAATAGTGAAATTCCTGAAAAGGGGCGAGCATGTACCTGCATGCAGGTCTGTTTAGGGAGGGAGGCAAGTAAAGCTGAGAAGCAAGTGGTGAAGGGAGGCAGACCAGGGTCTGCCGCGATGGTCTTGTGCTTGCCCCAGTGGTTCTTGCGAGGCCATCGAGGCTTTGTAGAGTTGCATCACAAAACCTTGTTCCGCTTAATTTTGTTTTTGAGTCCATGCCCCTGAGGACCATAAACTTTTAACACACCCCCCCTCAGGAAAAAAAAGTGTCAGGATAGGATAGTCGCTGATTGCCGGAGCTCTGGTCTGCTGATGGTCTTGATGGTGTTCTTGATGGTGGAAGAGCAGTGTACCTGGAACAGACGTACAAGGAAAGGGGAAGAGACCTGGGCTCTCTCAGTTCTGTCTCCCCGTTTCAATTTGAACAGGACACGTGGCTCCTGACACATGTTGTCTAACCAGCTTGGTTTTATGTGCTACTTCAGTCAGGAAATTAATCGGGCAAAAAAAGATAAGGAAGCATTATGCTATTCAGAGTAAATCGCTGCATTACACAATGCTGCTCCCATTGCCTAGGTAAAGCTGTTTAAGAAAATGGGCTGGCTTGAGGGCTTCCTTCTGATTGTCTAATTAAACTTCCAACCTTTGCAATTATGAAAATAACCGTGTGGTTAGAAGTACTCGTATATGCTATAGGTAACTGTTGAATTAGCGAGAAAGAGGCTAAGATGTTTGCATTGAGATCTTATTCCAAGATATCCTTTTTTAATGCACTTTGGCTTTTTTTCCAAAGACACTTTTTCAATGTAGAGTAGCACAAACTCATAAATGCAACTGCTGTGATGACTAAAACAAGAGGTTCGCTTGTTGCATCTTCCCATTTGCAGCAAGACCCAGTTAAAAAAGGCCTTTGAGGAGATGAAAGACACAAACCAGTTGGGTCTTTGTAGCCCCAACAATTAGTTTCTGTTTAAAAATCTTTCATCCAATGATACCCAAGCATTTGAAAGATGATGTCTTGTGGCAGAGAGTTCCACTGGTTAGCTGTGTGCTGCATTAATGCAGAAAGCATTAACTATTTTCCTGATTTCTGGCTTGCAGAAGTGCTTCACATGCTATTATATGAGAAGGTAAAGTTGTAGCTAGGTTTTTTTGCATATGGGAGCATTCTGGCTATTTTTTTATTATCTGCAGTTTTGATTGCACATAGTTAATGCATAAGTCTCAAATACTGTTTGATTCATCTCACTTAAGTCAGTCAAAGTCAACAAACTCCCTTAGGATGGGTATGTGCCTTAGCCTCATATAATTTGCTATCTTTCCAAGACCTATATATCAATATTGGAAACAGCTGTCTGCCTGATCCTCTGGGGTACAGTACTTTTTGGGTGAAGGTGACTCCTTTTTTCATAGTACACCTGTGCACGGTGCAAGCAGCATGCTCTGCCTACCACAGCCATGAAGGTTTTCATTAGAGCAAAGCTACAGATGCAGATAT